>NW_027646291.1:0-600000 GCF_951394435.1 Stenella coeruleoalba
TTAAGCCAAATATGGAATAGACAAGAGCTACTCCTTACTCAACGAAATGGACTCAACACCGCATATTAAACGCCTAAGAATGTACCTGACTAGTAAGTATCTTAAAACCTATGGATTGCTATGTCTCCGAAAGAGAATGAGGCATGTGTACAGGGGCATAAGCACAGCAGTGAAAGGATTGGAGAGGTTCGGTGAGCAAGAAGACCCTTTGAAGTCATATTACATGGTACCCATTCCACGGGTTTTAACTACCCAGGTTTAAGGTATTCTTCCTTCAGCTAAAACTTGCATGTGGAACCTAGAGTATGATCAACCATGTGATCGGGAGATGTGTTCAAATATTTCTCAGTTTTCGTATCCTGGTACTCGGGTGCAACATTCCAGACGCTTTACTAACACTCTCCCCACTTGGAGAGTCAGTCGCTTAAATCTCCTGTTTGGCCCAGTTTGCAATTTCTGCGGAAGATGAACAGGAATAGCGAGAACCAATGAGAGACTAGCTGGAGGTGTCTGGACGGGCAAATTTAACTCTCATTTCCCACCAGGAAGAGGAAATAACCAAAGGCTCAGCGTGCCGTGCCGGAACCAGATTAGGGCCCGAAGCCATCCTGCGGTGTTGCGGCCAGGTCACAAGAAAGCGAGTTGAAGAAAGGAGCTCAGGGGCACTGTAATTCACAAACCTGCAGAGTTATAAATGACAGCTATCGTCCAAAAATAGACTGAAGTAAGGCTGCCAAGAGGACTTGAAAGCGGGGCAGAATTGCAGGAAACCGATTTCAGGAGGTAGACTGGAATTGCATTGAAAGCATAGGAAAAGAGGCAGAACGTCCACAATGATGCACTTGGCCAAAAAGGGCGTATGCGTTTTTTCCTGAATATATTCAGGAAAAAACGCATACGCCCTTTTTGGCCAACCAAGCAAGCTTGCAAAGGAAATCTGCACTACAATGAAGTCTCACTTCCCCCCGGTCAAAAGGGCCATCTGAAAAAAGTGTAAAATCCAGAAAGGCAGGACAGGCCATGGAGAACTGGGAGCCTTGTTATGCTGATGGGCGGGATGAAAATTGCCAACAACCACTCGGGAGAAGTGTATGGTGTTTCCTGAAACATCTAAAAAACAAAGCAACAGAGCCTAGGGCACTGCCACTTATGGTCCTATAGCTTAGGGAAATTAAAATCAAAAAGACACTGCCACCCCAAAGTTTGGGACGCCTCTGTTTACAAGAACCTCGTTTACAGTACAAGTTCAACATCGCAGAAAGTGAAAAATGGATAAAGAATTTGTGGTATTTACTTACAAAGCAATATCACTCAGCAATGAAATCTGTGTCATCAGGCCCTTAGCAGCACAATGAGTGGATTCAGGTATGATGATTCTAACTGAAATAAGTCACACAGAAAAAGAAACATCATAAGATATCAGTAATACACGGAATGGAAACTTGGCTACACAGGAACTGAATTACAGAACAGAACAGGGTCTCAAATTTAGAAAACCAACTTATGCTTGCTTAAGGGGAAAGGTGAGTTGGGGTGCTGCATAAAACCAGAGATTGAAATGAGCACAGATAAAGTTCCTTAAGTCAAATATGGAATAGACAAGAGCTACTCCTTGCTCAACGAAATGGACTCAACACCCCATATTAAACGCCTAAGAATGTACCTGACTAGTAAGTATCGTAAAACCTATGGATTGCTATGTCTCCAAAAGAGAATCAAGCATGTGTACAGGGGCATAAACGCAGCAGTGATAGGATTGGAGAGGTTCGGTGAGCAAATGAAGACCCTTTGAAGTCATATTGCATGGTACCCATCACACGGGTCTCAACTCTCCAGGTTTAAGGTATTCTTCCTTCAGCTAAAACATGCATGTGGAACCCAAGTATGATCAACCATGTGAACGGGAGACGTGTTCAAATATGTCTCAGTTTTCCTCCCCTGGTGCTCGGGTGCAACATTCCAGACGCTTTACTAACACTCTCCCCACTTGGAGACTCAGCGCCTTTAACCTCCTGTTTGGCCCAGTTTGCAATTTCTGCGGAAGATGAACAGGAATAGCGAGAACCAATGAGAGGCTAGCTGGAGGTGTCTGGACGGGCAAATTTAACTCTCATTTCCCACCAGGAAGAGGAAATAACCAAAGGCTCAGCGTGCCGTGCCGGAACCAGATTAGGGCCTGAAGCCATCCTGCGGTGTTGCGGCCAGCTCAAAAGAAAGCGAGTTGAAGAAAGGAGCTCAGGGGCACTGTAATTCACAAACCTGCAGAGTTATAAATGACAGCTATCGTCCAAAAATAGACTGAAGTAAGGCTGCCAAGAGGACTTGAAAGCGGGGCAGAATTGCAGGAAACCGATTTCAGGAGGTAGACTGGAATTGCATTGAAAGCATAGGAAAAGAGGCAGAACGTCCACAATGATGCACTTGGCCAAAAAGGGCGTATGCGTTTTTTCCTGAATATATTCAGGAAAAAACGCATACGCCCTTTTTGGCCAACCAAGCAAGCTTGCAAAGGAAATCTGCACTACAATGAAGTCTCACTTCCCCCCGGTCAAAAGGGCCATCTGAAAAAAGTGTAAAATCCAGAAAGGCAGGACAGGCCATGGAGAACTGGGAGCCTTGTTATGCTGATGGGCGGGATGTAAATTGCCAACAACCACTGGGGAGAAGTGTATGGTGTTTCCTGAAACATCTAAAAAACAAAGCAACAGAGCCTAGGGCACTGCCACTTATGGTCCTATAGCTTAGGGAAATTAAAATCAAAAAGACACAGCCACCCCAAAGTTTGGAACGGCTCTGTTTACAAGAACCTCGTTTACAGTACAAGTTCAACATCGCAGAAAGTGAAAAATGGATAAAGAAGTTGTGGTATTTACTTACAAAGCAATATCACTCAGCAATGAAATCTGTGTCATCAGGCCCTTAGCAGCACAATGAGTGGATTCAGGTATGATGATTCTAACTGAAATAAGTCACACAGAAAAAGAAACATCATAAGATATCAGTAATACACGGAATGTAAACTTGGCTACACAGGAACTGAATTACAGAACAGAACAGGGTCTCAAATTTAGAAAACCAACTTATGCTTGCTTAAGGGGAAAGGTGAGTTGGGGTGCTGCATAAAACCAGAGATTGAAATGAGCACAGATAAAGTTCCTTAAGCCAAATATGGAATAGACAAGAGCTACTCCTTGCTCAACGAAATGGACTCAACACCGCATATTAAACGCCTAAGAATGTACCTGACTAGTAAGTATCTTAAAACCTATGGATTGCTATGTCTCCGAAAGAGAATCAAGCATGTGTACAGGGGCATAAACGCAGCAGTGATAGGATTGGAGAGGTTCGGTGAGCAAATGAAGACCCTTTGAAGTCATATTGCATGGTACCCATTCCACGGGTTTCAACTACCCAGGTTTAAGGTATTCTTCCTTCAGCTAAAACATGCATGTGGAACCTAGAGTATGATCAACCATGTGATCGGGAGACGTGTTCAAATATGTCTCAGTTTTCCTCCCCTGGTACTCGGGTGCAACATTCCAGACGCTTTACTAACACACTCCCCACTTGGAGCGTCAGTCCCTTTAACCTCCTGTTTGGCCCAGTTTGCAATTTCTGCGGAAGATGAACAGGAATAGCGAGAACCAATGAGAGACTAGCTGGAGGTGTCTGGACGGGCAAATTTAACTCTCATTTCCCACCAGGAAGAGGAATTAACCAAAGGCTCAGCGTGCCGTGCCGGAACCAGATTAGGGCCTGAAGCCATCCTGCGGTGTTGCGGCCAGGTCACAAGAAAGCGAGTTGAAGAAAGGAGCTCAGGGGCACTATAATTCACAAACCTGGAGAGTTATAAATGACAGCTATCGTTCAAAAATATACTGAAGTAAGGCTGCCAAGAGAACTAGAAAGCGGGGCAGAATTGCAGGAAACTGATTTCAGGAGGTAGACTGGAAATGCATTGAAAGCATAGGAAAAGAGGCAGAACGTCCACAATGATGCACTTGGCCAAAAAGGGCGTATGCGTTTTTTCCTGAATATATTCAGGAAAAAACGCATACGCCCTCTTTGGCCAACCAAGCAAACTTGCAAAGGAAATCTGCACTACAATGAAGTCTCACTTCCCCCCGGTCAAAAGGGTCATCTGAAAAAAGTGTAAAATCCAGAAAGGCAGGACAGGCCATGGAGAACTGGGAGCCTTGTTATGCTGATGGGCGGGATGTGAATTGCCAACAGACACTCGGGAGAAGTGTATGGTGTTTCCTGAAACATCTAAAAAACAAAGCAACAGAGCCTAGGGCACTGCCACTTATGGTCCTATAGCTTAGGGAAATTAAAATCAAAAAGACACAGCCACCCTAAAGTTTGGGACGCCTCTGTTTACAAAAACCTCGTTTACAGTACAAGTTCAACATCGCAGAAAGTGAAAAATGGATAAAGAAGTTGTGGTATTTACTTACAAAGCAATATCACTCAGCAATGAAATCTATGTCATCAGGCCCTTAGCAGCACAATGAGTGGATTCAGGTATGATGATTCTAACTGAAATAAGTCACACAGAAAAAGAAACATCATAAGATATCAGTAATACACGGAATGTAAACTTGGCTACACAGGAACTGAATTACAGAACAGAACAGTGTCTCAAATTTAGAAAACCAACTTATGCTTGCTTAAGGGGAAAGGTGAGTTGGGGTGCTGCATAAAACCAGAGATCGAAATGAGCACAGATAAAGTTCCTTAAGCCAAATATGGAATAGACAAGAGCTACTCCTTACTCAACGAAATGGACTCAACACCGCATATTAAACGCCTAAGAATGTACCTGACTAGTAAGTATCTTAAAACCTATGGATTGCTATGTCTCCGAAAGAGAATGAGGCATGTGTACAGGGGCATAAGCACAGCAGTGAAAGGATTGGAGAGGTTCGGTGAGCAAGAAGACCCTTTGAAGTCATATTACATGGTACCCATTCCACGGGTTTTAACTACCCAGGTTTAAGGTATTCTTCCTTCAGCTAAAACTTGCATGTGGAACCTAGAGTATGATCAACCATGTGATCGGGAGATGTGTTCAAATATTTCTCAGTTTTCGTATCCTGGTACTCGGGTGCAACATTCCAGACGCTTTACTAACACTCTCCCCACTTGGAGAGTCAGTCGCTTAAATCTCCTGTTTGGCCCAGTTTGCAATTTCTGCGGAAGATGAACAGGAATAGCGAGAACCAATGAGAGACTAGCTGGAGGTGTCTGGACGGGCAAATTTAACTCTCATTTCCCACCAGGAAGAGGAAATAACCAAAGGCTCAGCGTGCCGTGCCGGAACCAGATTAGGGCCCGAAGCCATCCTGCGGTGTTGCGGCCAGGTCACAAGAAAGCGAGTTGAAGAAAGGAGCTCAGGGGCACTGTAATTCACAAACCTGCAGAGTTATAAATGACAGCTATCGTCCAAAAATAGACTGAAGTAAGGCTGCCAAGAGGACTTGAAAGCGGGGCAGAATTGCAGGAAACCGATTTCAGGAGGTAGACTGGAATTGCATTGAAAGCATAGGAAAAGAGGCAGAACGTCCACAATGATGCACTTGGCCAAAAAGGGCGTATGCGTTTTTTCCTGAATATATTCAGGAAAAAACGCATACGCCCTTTTTGGCCAACCAAGCAAGCTTGCAAAGGAAATCTGCACTACAATGAAGTCTCACTTCCCCCCGGTCAAAAGGGCCATCTGAAAAAAGTGTAAAATCCAGAAAGGCAGGACAGGCCATGGAGAACTGGGAGCCTTGTTATGCTGATGGGCGGGATGAAAATTGCCAACAACCACTCGGGAGAAGTGTATGGTGTTTCCTGAAACATCTAAAAAACAAAGCAACAGAGCCTAGGGCACTGCCACTTATGGTCCTATAGCTTAGGGAAATTAAAATCAAAAAGACACTGCCACCCCAAAGTTTGGGACGCCTCTGTTTACAAGAACCTCGTTTACAGTACAAGTTCAACATCGCAGAAAGTGAAAAATGGATAAAGAATTTGTGGTATTTACTTACAAAGCAATATCACTCAGCAATGAAATCTGTGTCATCAGGCCCTTAGCAGCACAATGAGTGGATTCAGGTATGATGATTCTAACTGAAATAAGTCACACAGAAAAAGAAACATCATAAGATATCAGTAATACACGGAATGGAAACTTGGCTACACAGGAACTGAATTACAGAACAGAACAGGGTCTCAAATTTAGAAAACCAACTTATGCTTGCTTAAGGGGAAAGGTGAGTTGGGGTGCTGCATAAAACCAGAGATTGAAATGAGCACAGATAAAGTTCCTTAAGTCAAATATGGAATAGACAAGAGCTACTCCTTGCTCAACGAAATGGACTCAACACCCCATATTAAACGCCTAAGAATGTACCTGACTAGTAAGTATCGTAAAACCTATGGATTGCTATGTCTCCAAAAGAGAATCAAGCATGTGTACAGGGGCATAAACGCAGCAGTGATAGGATTGGAGAGGTTCGGTGAGCAAATGAAGACCCTTTGAAGTCATATTGCATGGTACCCATCACACGGGTCTCAACTCTCCAGGTTTAAGGTATTCTTCCTTCAGCTAAAACATGCATGTGGAACCCAAGTATGATCAACCATGTGAACGGGAGACGTGTTCAAATATGTCTCAGTTTTCCTCCCCTGGTGCTCGGGTGCAACATTCCAGACGCTTTACTAACACTCTCCCCACTTGGAGACTCAGCGCCTTTAACCTCCTGTTTGGCCCAGTTTGCAATTTCTGCGGAAGATGAACAGGAATAGCGAGAACCAATGAGAGGCTAGCTGGAGGTGTCTGGACGGGCAAATTTAACTCTCATTTCCCACCAGGAAGAGGAAATAACCAAAGGCTCAGCGTGCCGTGCCGGAACCAGATTAGGGCCTGAAGCCATCCTGCGGTGTTGCGGCCAGCTCAAAAGAAAGCGAGTTGAAGAAAGGAGCTCAGGGGCACTGTAATTCACAAACCTGCAGAGTTATAAATGACAGCTATCGTCCAAAAATAGACTGAAGTAAGGCTGCCAAGAGGACTTGAAAGCGGGGCAGAATTGCAGGAAACCGATTTCAGGAGGTAGACTGGAATTGCATTGAAAGCATAGGAAAAGAGGCAGAACGTCCACAATGATGCACTTGGCCAAAAAGGGCGTATGCGTTTTTTCCTGAATATATTCAGGAAAAAACGCATACGCCCTTTTTGGCCAACCAAGCAAGCTTGCAAAGGAAATCTGCACTACAATGAAGTCTCACTTCCCCCCGGTCAAAAGGGCCATCTGAAAAAAGTGTAAAATCCAGAAAGGCAGGACAGGCCATGGAGAACTGGGAGCCTTGTTATGCTGATGGGCGGGATGTAAATTGCCAACAACCACTGGGGAGAAGTGTATGGTGTTTCCTGAAACATCTAAAAAACAAAGCAACAGAGCCTAGGGCACTGCCACTTATGGTCCTATAGCTTAGGGAAATTAAAATCAAAAAGACACAGCCACCCCAAAGTTTGGAACGGCTCTGTTTACAAGAACCTCGTTTACAGTACAAGTTCAACATCGCAGAAAGTGAAAAATGGATAAAGAAGTTGTGGTATTTACTTACAAAGCAATATCACTCAGCAATGAAATCTGTGTCATCAGGCCCTTAGCAGCACAATGAGTGGATTCAGGTATGATGATTCTAACTGAAATAAGTCACACAGAAAAAGAAACATCATAAGATATCAGTAATACACGGAATGTAAACTTGGCTACACAGGAACTGAATTACAGAACAGAACAGGGTCTCAAATTTAGAAAACCAACTTATGCTTGCTTAAGGGGAAAGGTGAGTTGGGGTGCTGCATAAAACCAGAGATTGAAATGAGCACAGATAAAGTTCCTTAAGCCAAATATGGAATAGACAAGAGCTACTCCTTGCTCAACGAAATGGACTCAACACCGCATATTAAACGCCTAAGAATGTACCTGACTAGTAAGTATCTTAAAACCTATGGATTGCTATGTCTCCGAAAGAGAATCAAGCATGTGTACAGGGGCATAAACGCAGCAGTGATAGGATTGGAGAGGTTCGGTGAGCAAATGAAGACCCTTTGAAGTCATATTGCATGGTACCCATTCCACGGGTTTCAACTACCCAGGTTTAAGGTATTCTTCCTTCAGCTAAAACATGCATGTGGAACCTAGAGTATGATCAACCATGTGATCGGGAGACGTGTTCAAATATGTCTCAGTTTTCCTCCCCTGGTACTCGGGTGCAACATTCCAGACGCTTTACTAACACACTCCCCACTTGGAGCGTCAGTCCCTTTAACCTCCTGTTTGGCCCAGTTTGCAATTTCTGCGGAAGATGAACAGGAATAGCGAGAACCAATGAGAGACTAGCTGGAGGTGTCTGGACGGGCAAATTTAACTCTCATTTCCCACCAGGAAGAGGAATTAACCAAAGGCTCAGCGTGCCGTGCCGGAACCAGATTAGGGCCTGAAGCCATCCTGCGGTGTTGCGGCCAGGTCACAAGAAAGCGAGTTGAAGAAAGGAGCTCAGGGGCACTATAATTCACAAACCTGGAGAGTTATAAATGACAGCTATCGTTCAAAAATATACTGAAGTAAGGCTGCCAAGAGAACTAGAAAGCGGGGCAGAATTGCAGGAAACTGATTTCAGGAGGTAGACTGGAAATGCATTGAAAGCATAGGAAAAGAGGCAGAACGTCCACAATGATGCACTTGGCCAAAAAGGGCGTATGCGTTTTTTCCTGAATATATTCAGGAAAAAACGCATACGCCCTCTTTGGCCAACCAAGCAAACTTGCAAAGGAAATCTGCACTACAATGAAGTCTCACTTCCCCCCGGTCAAAAGGGTCATCTGAAAAAAGTGTAAAATCCAGAAAGGCAGGACAGGCCATGGAGAACTGGGAGCCTTGTTATGCTGATGGGCGGGATGTGAATTGCCAACAGACACTCGGGAGAAGTGTATGGTGTTTCCTGAAACATCTAAAAAACAAAGCAACAGAGCCTAGGGCACTGCCACTTATGGTCCTATAGCTTAGGGAAATTAAAATCAAAAAGACACAGCCACCCTAAAGTTTGGGACGCCTCTGTTTACAAAAACCTCGTTTACAGTACAAGTTCAACATCGCAGAAAGTGAAAAATGGATAAAGAAGTTGTGGTATTTACTTACAAAGCAATATCACTCAGCAATGAAATCTATGTCATCAGGCCCTTAGCAGCACAATGAGTGGATTCAGGTATGATGATTCTAACTGAAATAAGTCACACAGAAAAAGAAACATCATAAGATATCAGTAATACACGGAATGTAAACTTGGCTACACAGGAACTGAATTACAGAACAGAACAGTGTCTCAAATTTAGAAAACCAACTTATGCTTGCTTAAGGGGAAAGGTGAGTTGGGGTGCTGCATAAAACCAGAGATCGAAATGAGCACAGATAAAGTTCCTTAAGCCAAATATGGAATAGACAAGAGCTACTCCTTACTCAACGAAATGGACTCAAAACCGCATATTAAACGCCTAAGAATGTACCTGACTAGTAAGTATCTTAAAACCTATGGATTGCTATGTCTCCGAAAGAGAATGAGGCATGTGTACAGGGGCATAAACACAGCAGTGAAAGGATTGGAGAGGTTCGGTGAGCAAGAAGACCCTTTGAAGTCATATTACATGGTACCCATTCCACGGGTTTTAACTACCCAGGTTTAAGGTATTCTTCCTTCAGCTAAAACATGCATGTGGAACCTAGAGTATGATCAACCATGTGATCGGGAGACGTGTTCAAATATTTCTCAGTTTTCGTATCCTGGTACTCGGGTGCAACATTCCAGACGCTTTACTAACACTCTCCCCACTTGGAGAGTCAGTCCCTTAAATCTCCTGTTTGGCCCAGTTTGCAATTTCTGCGGAAGATGAACAGGAATAGCGAGAACCAATGAGAGATTAGCTGGAGGTGTCTGGACGGGCAAATTTAACTCTCATTTCCCACCAGGAAGAGGAAATAACCAAAGGCTCAGCGTGCCGTGCCGGAACCAGATTAGGGCCCGAAGCCATCCTGCGGTGTTGCGGCCAGCTCAAAAGAAAGCGAGTTGAAGAAAGGAGCTCAGGGGCACTGTAATTCACAAACCTGCAGAGTTATAAATGACAGCTATCGTCCAAAAATAGACTGAAGTAAGGCTGCCAAGAGGACTTGAAAGCGGGGCAGAATTGCAGGAAACCGATTTCAGGAGGTAGACTGGAATTGCATTGAAAGCATAGGAAAAGAGGCAGAACGTCCACAATGATGCACTTGGCCAAAAAGGGCGTATGCGTTTTTTCCTGAATATATTCAGGAAAAAACGCATACGCCCTTTTTGGCCAACCAAGCAAGCTTGCAAAGGAAATCTGCACTACAATGAAGTCTCACTTCCCCCCGGTCAAAAGGGCCATCTGAAAAAAGTGTAAAATCCAGAAAGGCAGGACAGGCCATGGAGAACTGGGAGCCTTGTTATGCTGATGGGCGGGATGTAAATTGCCAACAGACACTCAGGAGAAGTGTATGGTGTTTCCTGAAACATCTAAAAAACAAAGCAACAGAGCCTAGGGCACTTCCACTTATGGTCCTATAGCTTAGGGAAATTAAAATCAAAAAGACACAGCCACCCCAAAGTTTGGGACGCCTCTGTTTACAAAAACCTCGTTTACAGTACAAGTTCAACATCGCAGAAAGTGAAAAATGGATAAAGAAGTTGTGGTATTTACTTACAAAGCAATATCACTCAGCAATGAAATCTATGTCATCAGGCCCTTAGCAGAACAATGAGTGGATTCAGGTATGATGATTCTAACTGAAATAAGTCACACAGAAAAAGAAACATCATAAGATATCAGTAATACACGGAATGTAAACTTGGCTACACAGGAACTGAATTACAGAACAGAACAGGGTCTCAAATTTAGAAAACCAACTTATGCTTGCTTAAGGGGAAAGGTGAGTTGGGGTGCTGCATAAAACCAGAGATTGAAATGAGCACAGATAAAGTTCCTTAAGCCAAATATGGAATAGACAAGAGCTACTCCTTGCTCAACGAAATGGACTCAACACCGCATATTAAACGCCTAAGAATGTACCTGTCTAGTAAGTATCTTAAAACGTATGGATTGCTATGTCTCCGAAAGAGAATCAAGCATGTGTACAGGGGCATAAACGCAGCAGTGATAGGACTGGAGAGGTTCGTGAGCAAATGAAGACCCTTTGAAGTCATATTGCATGGTACCCATTCCACGGGTCTCAACTCTCCAGGTTTAAGGTATTCTTCCTTCAGCTAAAACATGCATGTGGAACCCAGAGTATGATCAACCGTGTGAACGGGAGACGTGTTCAAATATGTCTCAGTTTTCCTCCCCTGGTACTCGGGTGCAACATTCCAGACGCTTTACTAACACTCTCCCCACTTGGAGAGTCAGCACCTTTAACCTCCTGTTTGGCCCCGTTTGCAATTTCTGCGGAAGATGAACAGGAATAGCGAGAACCAATGAGAGACTAGCTGGAGGTGTCTGGACGGGCAAATTTAACTCTCATTTCCCACCAGAAAGAGGAAATAAACAAAGGCTCAGCATGCCGTGCCGGAACCAGATTAGGGCCTGAATCCATCCAGCGGTGTTGCAGCCAGCTCACAAGAAAACTAGTTGAAGAAAGGAGCTCAGGGGCACTGTAATTCACAAACCTGAGGAGTTATAAATGACAGCTATCGTCCAAAAATAGACTGAAGTAAGGCTGCCAAGAGGACTTGAAAGCGGGGCAGAATTGCAGGAAACCGATTTCAGGAGGTAGACTGGAATTGCATTGAAAGCATAGGAAAAGAGGCAGAACGTCCACAATGATGCACTTGGCCAAAAAGGGCGTATGCGTTTTTTCCTGAATATATTCAGGAAAAAACGCATACGCCCTTTTTGGCCAACCAAGCAAGCTTGCAAAGGAAATCTGCACTACAATGAAGTCTCACTTCCCCCCGGTCAAAGGGGCCATCTGAAAAAAGTGTAAAATCCAGAAAGGCAACAGGCCATTGAGAACTGGGAGCCTTGTTATGCTGATGGGCGGGATATAAATTGCCAACAGACACTTGGGAGAAGTGTATGGTGTTTCCTGAAACATCTAAAAAACAAAGCAACAGAGCCTAGGGCACTTCCACTTATGGTCCTATAGCTTAGGGAAATTAAAATCAAAAAGACACAGCCACCCCAATGTTTGGAACGGCTCTGTTTACAAGAACCTCGTTTACAGTACAAGTTCAACATCGCAGAAAGTGAAAAATGGATAAAGAACTTGTGGTACTTACGTACAATGCAGTATCACTCAGCAATGAAATCTATGTCATCAGGCCCTTAGCAGCACAATGGGTGGATTCAGGTATGATGATTCTAACTGAAATATGTCACACAGAAAAAGAAACATCATAAGATATCAGTAATACACGGAATGTAAACTTGGCTACACAGGAACTGAATTACAGAACAGAACAGGGTCTCAAATTTAGAAAACCAACTTATGCTTGCTTAAGGGGAAAGGTGAGTTGGGGTGCTGCATAAAACCAGAGATTGAAATGAGCACAGATAAAGTTCCTTAAGCCAAATATGGAATAGACAAGAGCTACTCCTTGCTCAACGAAATGGACTCAACACCGCATATTAAACGCCTAAGAATGTACCTGACTAGTAAGTATCTTAAAACCTATGGATTGCTATGTCTCCGAAAGAGAATCAAGCATGTGTACAGGGGCATAAACGCAGCAGTGATAGGATTGGAGAGGTTCGGTGAGCAAATGAAGACCCTTTGAAGTCATATTGCATGGTACCCATTCCACGGGTTTCAACTACCCAGGTTTAAGGTATTCTTCCTTCAGCTAAAACATGCATGTGGAACGTAGAGTATGATCAACCATGTGATCGGGAGACGTGTTCAAATATGTCTCAGTTTTCGTACCCTGGTACTCGGGTGCAACATTCCACACGCTTTACTAACACTCTCCCCACTTGGAGAGTCAGCGCCTTTAACCTCCTGTTTGGCCCAGTTTGCAATTTCTGCGGAAGATGAACAGGAATAGCGAGAACCAATGAGAGACTAGCTGGAGGTGTCTGGACGGGCAAATTTAACTCTCATTTCCCACCAGGAAGAGGAATTAACCAAAGGCTCAGCGTGCCGTGCCGGAACCAGATTAGGGCCTGAAGCCATCCTGCGGTGTTGCGGCCAGGTCACAAGAAAGCGAGTTGAAGAAAGGAGCTCAGGGGCACTGTAATTCACAAACCTGCAGAGTTATAAATGACAGCTATCGTCCAAAAATAGACTGAAGTAAGGCTGCCAAGAGGACTTGAAAGCGGGGCAGAATTGCAGGAAACCGATTTCAGGAGGTAGACTGGAATTGCATTGAAAGCATAGGAAAAGAGGCAGAACGTCCACAATGATGCACTTGGCCAAAAAGTGCGTATGCATTTTTTCCTGAATATATTCAGGAAAAAACGCATACGCCCTTTTTGGCCAACCAAGCAAGCTTGCAAAGGAAATCTGCACGACAATGAAGTCTCACTTCCCACCGGTCAAAAGGGCCATCTGAAAAAAGTGTAAAATCCAGAAAGGCAGGACAGGCCATGGAGAACTGGGAGCCTTGTTATGCTGATGGGCGGGATGTAAATTGCCAACAGACACTGGGGAGAAGTGTATGGTGTTTCCTGAAACATCTAAAAAACAAAGCAACAGAGCCTAGGGCACTGCCACTTATGGTCCTATAGCTTAGGGAAATTAAAATCAAAAAGACACAGCCACCCCAAAGTTTGGAACGGCTCTGTTTACAAGAACCTCGTTTACAGTACAAGTTCAACATCGCAGAAAGTGAAGAATGGATAAAGAAGTTGTGGTATTTACTTACAAAGCAATATCACTCAGCAATGAAATCTGTGTCATCAGGCCCTTAGCAGCACAATGAGTGGATTCAGGTATGATGATTCTAACTGAAATAAGTCACACAGAAAAAGAAACATAATAAGATATCAGTAATACACGGAATGGAAACTTGGCTACACAGGAACTGAATTACAGAACAGAACAGGGTCTCAAATTTAGAAAACCAACTTATTCTTGCTTAAGGGGAAAGGTGAGTTGGGGTGCTGCATAAAACCAGAGATTGAAATGAGCACAGATAAAGTTCCTTAAGCCAAATATGGAATAGACAAGAGCTACTCCTTGCTCAACGAAATGGACTCAACACCCCATATTAAACGCCTAAGAATGTACCTGACTAGTAAGTATCTTAAAACCTATGGATTGCTATGTCTCCGAAAGACAATCAAGCATGTGTACAGGGGCATAAACGCAGCAGTGATAGGATTGGAGAGATGCGGTGAGCAAATGAAGACCCTTTGAAGTCATATTGCATGGTACCCATTCCACGGGTTTCAACTACCCAGGTTTTAGGTATTCTTCCTTCAGCTAAAACATGCATGTGGAACCTAGAGTATGATCAACCATGTGATCGGGAGACGTGTTCAAATATGTCTCAGTTTTCCTCCCCTGGTACTCGGGTGCAACATTCCAGACGCTTTACTAACACTCTCCCCACTTGGAGAGTCAGTCCCTTTAACCTCCTGTTTAGCCCAGTTTGCAATTTCTGCGGAAGATGAACAGGAATACCGAGAACCAATGAGAGGCTAGCTGGAGGTGTCTGGACGGGCAAATTTAACTCTCATTTCCCACCAGGAAGAGGAATTAACCAAAGGCTCAGCATGCCGGGCCGGAACCAGATTAGGGCCTGAAGCCATCCTGCGGTGTTGCGGCCAGGTCACAAGAAAGCGAGTTGAAGAAAGGAGCTCAGGGGCACTGTAATTCACAAACCTGCAGAGTTATAAATGACAGCTATCGTCCAAAAATAGACTGAAGTAAGGCTGCCAAGAGGACTTGAAAGCGGGGCAGAATTGCAGGAAACCGATTTCAGGAGGTAGACTGGAATTGCATTGAAAGCATAGGAAAAGAGGCAGAACGTCCACAATGATGCACTTGGCCAAAAAGGGCGTATGCGTTTTTTCCTGAATATATTCAGGAAAAAACGCATACGCCCTTTTTGGCCAACCAAGCAAGCTTGCAAAGGAAATCTGCACTACAATGAAGTCTCACTTCCCCCCGGTCAAAAGGGCCATCTGAAAAAAGTGTAAAATCCAGAAAGGCAGGACAGGCCATGGAGAACTGGGAGCCTTGTTATGCTGATGGGCGGGATGTAAATTGCCAACAGACACTCGGGAGAAGTGTATGGTGTTTCCTGAAACATCTAAAAAACAAAGCAACAGAGCCTAGGGCACTGCCACTTATGGTCCTATAGCTTAGGGAAATTAAAATCAAAAAGACACAGCCACCCCAAAGTTTGGGACGCCTCTGTTTACAAGAACCTCGTTTACAGTACAAGTTCAACATCGCAGAAAGTGAAAAATGGATAAAGAAGTTGTGGTATTTACTTACAAAGCAATATCACTCAGCAATGAAATCTGTGTCATCAGGCCCTTAGCAGCACAATGAGTGGATTCAGGTATGATGATTCTAACTGAAATAAGTCACACAGAAAAAGAAACATCATAAGATATCAGTAATACACGGAATGGAAACTTGGCTACACAGGAACTGAATTACAGAACAGAACAGGGTCTCAAATTTAGAAAACCAACTTATTCTTGCTTAAGGGGAAAGGTGAGTTGGGGTGCTGCATAAAACCAGAGATTGAAATGAGCACAGATAAAGTTCCTTAAGCCAAATATGGAATAGACAAGAGCTACTCCTTGCTCAACGAAATGGACTCAACACCCCATATTAAACGCCTAAGAATGTACCTGACTAGTAAGTATCTTAAAACCTATGGATTGCTATGTCTCCGAAAGACAATCAAGCATGTGTACAGGGGCATAAACGCAGCAGTGATAGGATTGGAGAGATGCGGTGAGCAAATGAAGACCCTTTGAAGTCATATTGCATGGTACCCATCACACGGGTCTCAACTCTCCAGGTTTAAGGTATTCTTCCTTCAGCTAAAACATGCATGTGGAACCCAAGTATGATCAACCATGTGAACGGGAGACGTGTTCAAATATGTCTCAGTTTTCCTCCCCTGGTACTCGGGTGCAACATTCCAGACGCTTTACTAACACTCTCCCCACTTGGAGACTCAGCGCCTTTAACCTCCTGTTTGGCCCAGTTTGCAATTTCTGCGGAAGATGAACAGGAATAGCGAGAACCAATGAGAGGCTAGCTGGAGGTGTCTGGACGGGTAAATTTAACTCTCATTTCCCACCAGGAAGAGGAAATACCCAAAGGCTCAGCGTGCCGTACCGGAACCAGATTAGGGCCTGAAGCCATCCTGCGGTGTTGCGGCCAGCTCAAAAGAAAGCGAGTTGAAGAAAGGAGCTCAGGGGCACTGTAATTCACAAACCTGCAGAGTTATAAATGACAGCTATCGTCCAAAAATAGACTGAAGTAAGGCTGCCAAGAGGACTTGAAAGCGGGGCAGAATTGCAGGAAACCGATTTCAGGAGGTAGACTGGAATTGCATTGAAAGCATAGGAAAAGAGGCAGAACGTCCACAATGATGCACTTGGCCAAAAAGGGCGTATGCGTTTTTTCCTGAATATATTCAGGAAAAAACGCATACGCCCTTTTTGGCCAACCAAGCAAGCTTGCAAAGGAAATCTGCACTACAATGAAGTCTCACTTCCCCCCGGTCAAAAGGGCCATCTGAAAAAAGTGTAAAATCCAGAAAGGCAGGACAGGCCATGGAGAACTGGGAGCCTTGTTATGCTGATGGGCGGGATGTAAATTGCCAACAACCACTCCGGAGAAGTGTATGGTGTTTCCTGAAACATCTAAAAAACAAAGCAACAGAGCCTAGGGCACTGCCACTTATGGTCCTATAGCTTAGGGAAATTAAAATCAAAAAGACACAGCCACCCCAAAGTTTGGAACGGCTCTGTTTACAAGAACCTCGTTTACAGTACAAGTTCAACATCGCAGAAAGTGAAGAATGGATAAAGAAGTTGTGGTATTTACTTACAAAGCAATATCACTCAGCAATGAAATCTGTGTCATCAGGCCCTTAGCAGCACAATGAGTGGATTCAGGTATGATGATTCTAACTGAAATAAGTCACACAGAAAAAGAAACATCATAAGATATCAGTAATACACGGAATGGAAACTTGGCTACACAGGAACTGAATTACAGAACAGAACAGGGTCTCAAATTTAGAAAACCAACTTATTCTTGCTTAAGGGGAAAGGTGAGTTGGGGTGCTGCATAAAACCAGAGATTGAAATGAGCACAGATAAAGTTCCTTAAGCCAAATATGGAATAGACAAGAGCTACTCCTTGCTCAACGAAATGGACTCAACACCCCATATTAAACGCCTAAGAATGTACCTGACTAGTAAGTATCTTAAAACCTATGGATTGCTATGTCTCCGAAAGACAATCAAGCATGTGTACAGGGGCATAAACGCAGCAGTGATAGGATTGGAGAGATGCAGTGAGCAAATGAAGACCCTTTGAAGTCATATTGCATGGTACCCATTCCACGGGTTTCAACTACCCAGGTTTTAGGTATTCTTCCTTCAGCTAAAACATGCATGTGGAACCTAGAGTATGATCAACCATGTGATCGGGAGACGTGTTCAAATATGTCTCAGTTTTCCTCCCCTGGTACTCGGGTGCAACATTCCAGACGCTTTACTAACACTCTCCCCACTTGGAGAGTCAGTCCCTTTAACCTCCTGTTTGGCCCAGTTTGCAATTTCTGCGGAAGATGAACAGGAATACCGAGAACCAATGAGAGGCTAGCTGGAGGTGTCTGGACGGGCAAATTTAACTCTCATTTCCCACCAGGAAGAGGAATTAACCAAAGGCTCAGCATGCCGGGCCGGAACCAGATTAGGGCCTGAAGCCATCCTGCGGTGTTGCGGCCAGGTCACAAGAAAGCGAGTTGAAGAAAGGAGCTCAGGGGCACTGTAATTCACAAACCTGCAGAGTTATAAATGACAGCTATCGTCCAAAAATAGACTGAAGTAAGGCTGCCAAGAGGACTTGAAAGCGGGGCAGAATTGCAGGAAACCGATTTCAGGAGGTAGACTGGAATTGCATTGAAAGCATAGGAAAAGAGGCAGAACGTCCACAATGATGCACTTGGCCAAAAAGGGCGTATGCGTTTTTTCCTGAATATATTCAGGAAAAAACGCATACGCCCTTTTTGGCCAACCAAGCAAGCTTGCAAAGGAAATCTGCACTACAATGAAGTCTCACTTCCCCCCGGTCAAAAGGGCCATCTGAAAAAAGTGTAAAATCCAGAAAGGCAGGACAGGCCATGGAGAACTGGGAGCCTTGTTATGCTGATGGGCGGGATGTAAATTGCCAACAGACACTAGGGAGAAGTGTATGGTGTTTCCTGAAACATCTAGAAAACAAAGCAACAGAGCCTAGGGCACTGCCACTTATGGTCCTATAGCTTAGGGAAATTAAAATCAAAAAGACACAGCCACCCCAAAGTTTGGGACGCCTCTGTTTACAAGAACCTCGTTTACAGTACAAGTTCAACATCGCAGAAAGTGAAAAATGGATAAAGAAGTTGTGGTATTTACTCACAAAGCAATATCACTCAGCAATGAAATCTGTGTCATCAGGCCCTTAGCAGCACAATGAGTGGATTCAGGTATGATGATTCTAACTGAAATAAGTCACACAGAAAAAGAAACATCATAAGATATCAGTAATACACGGAATGGAAACTTGGCTACACAGGAACTGAATTACAGAACAGAACAGGGTCTCAAATTTAGAAAACCAACTTATTCTTGCTTAAGGGGAAAGGTGAGTTGGGGTGCTGCATAAAACCAGAGATTGAAATGAGCACAGATAAAGTTCCTTAAGCCAAATATGGAATAGACAAGAGCTACTCCTTGCTCAACGAAATGGACTCAACACCCCATATTAAACGCCTAAGAATGTACCTGACTAGTAAGTATCTTAAAACCTATGGATTGCTATGTCTCCGAAAGACAATCAAGCATGTGTACAGGGGCATAAACGCAGCAGTGATAGGATTGGAGAGATGCGGTGAGCAAATGAAGACCCTTTGAAGTCATATTGCATGGTACCCATCACACGGGTCTCAACTCTCCAGGTTTAAGGTATTCTTCCTTCAGCTAAAACATGCATGTGGAACCCAAGTATGATCAACCATGTGAACGGGAGACGTGTTCAAATATGTCTCAGTTTTCCTCCCCTGGTACTCGGGTGCAACATTCCAGACGCTTTACTAACACTCTCCCCACTTGGAGACTCAGCGCCTTTAACCTCCTGTTTGGCCCAGTTTGCAATTTCTGCGGAAGATGAACAGGAATAGCGAGAACCAATGAGAGGCTAGCTGGAGGTGTCTGGACGGGCAAATTTAACTCTCATTTCCCACCAGGAAGAGGAAATAACCAAAGGCTCAGCGTGCCGTACCGGAACCAGATTAGGGCCTGAAGCCATCCTGCGGTGTTGCGGCCAGCTCAAAAGAAAGCGAGTTGAAGAAAGGAGCTCAGGGGCACTGTAATTCACAAACCTGCAGAGTTATAAATGACAGCTATCGTCCAAAAATAGACTGAAGTAAGGCTGCCAAGAGGACTTGAAAGCGGGGCAGAATTGCAGGAAACCGATTTCAGGAGGTAGACTGGAATTGCATTGAAAGCATAGGAAAAGAGGCAGAACGTCCACAATGATGCACTTGGCCAAAAAGGGCGTATGCGTTTTTTCCTGAATATATTCAGGAAAAAACGCATACGCCCTTTTTGGCCAACCAAGCAAGCTTGCAAAGGAAATCTGCACTACAATGAAGTCTCACTTCCCCCCGGTCAAAAGGGCCATCTGAAAAAAGTGTAAAATCCAGAAAGGCAGGACAGGCCATGGAGAACTGGGAGCCTTGTTATGCTGATGGGCGGGATGTAAATTGCCAACAACCACTCGGGAGAAGTGTATGGTGTTTCCTGAAACATCTAAAAAACAAAGCAACAGAGCCTAGGGCACTGCCACTTATGGTCCTATAGCTTAGGGAAATTAAAATCAAAAAGACACAGCCACCCCAAAGTTTGGAACGGCTCTGTTTACAAGAACCTCGTTTACAGTACAAGTTCAACATCGCAGAAAGTGAAAAATGGATAAAGAAGTTGTGGTATTTACTTACAAAGCAATATCACTCAGCAATGAAATCTGTGTCATCAGGCCCTTAGCAGCACAATGAGTGGATTCAGGTATGATGATTCTAACTGAAATAAGTCACACAGAAAAAGAAACATCATAAGATATCAGTAATACACGGAATGGAAACTTGGCTACACAGGAACTGAATTACAGAACAGAACAGGGTCTCAAATTTAGAAAACCAACTTATTCTTGCTTAAGGGGAAAGGTGAGTTGGGGTGCTGCATAAAACCAGAGATTGAAATGAGCACAGATAAAGTTCCTTAAGCCAAATATGGAATAGACAAGAGCTACTCCTTGCTCAACGAAATGGACTCAACACCGCATATTAAACGCCTAAGAATGTACCTGACTAGTAAGTATCTTAAAACCTATGGATTGCTATGTCTCCGAAAGAGAATCAAGCATGTGTACAGGGGCATAAACGCAGCAGTGATAGGATTGGAGAGGTGTGGTGAGCAAATGAAGACACTTTGAAGTCATATTGCATGGTACCCATTCCACGGGTTTCAACTACCCAGGTTTTAGGTATTCTTCCTTCAGCAAAAACATGCATGTGGAACCTAGAGTATGATCAACCATGTGATCGGGAGACGTGTGCAAATATGTCTCAGTTTTCCTCCCCTGGTACTCGGGTGCAATATTCCAGACGCTTTACTAACACTCTCCCGACTTGGAGAGTCAGCGCCTTTAACCTCCTGTTTGGCCCAGTTTGCAATTTCTGCGGAAGATGAACAGGAATAGCGAGAACCAATGAGAGACTAGCTGGAGGTGTCTGGACGGGCAAATTTAACTCTCATTTCCCACCAGGAAGAGGAATTAACCAAAGGCTCAGCGTGCCGTGCCGGAACCAGATTAGGGCCTGAAGCCATCCTGCGGTGTTGCGGCCAGGTCACAAGAAAGCGAGTTGAAGAAAGGAGCTCAGGGGCACTGTAATTCACAAACCTGCAGAGTTATAAATGACAGCTATCGTCCAAAAATAGACTGAAGTAAGGCTGCCAAGAGGACTTGAAAGCGGGGCAGAATTGCAGGAAACCGATTTCAGGAGGTAGACTGGAATTGCATTGAAAGCATAGGAAAAGAGGCAGAACGTCCACAATGATGCACTTGGCCAAAAAGGGCGTATGCGTTTTTTCCTGAATATATTCAGGAAAAAACGCATACGCCCTTTTTGGCCAACCAAGCAAGCTTGCAAAGGAAATCTGCACTACAATGAAGTCTCACTTCCCCCCGGTCAAAAGGGCCATCTGAAAAAAGTGTAAAATCCAGAAAGGCAGGACAGGCCATGGAGAACTGGGAGCCTTGTTATGCTGATGGGCGGGATGTAAATTGCCAACAACCACTCGGGAGAAGTGTATGGTGTTTCCTGAAACATCTAAAAAACAAAGCAACAGAGCCTAGGGCACTGCCACTTATGGTCCTATAGCTTAGGGAAATTAAAATCAAAAAGACACAGCCACCCCAAAGTTTGGGACGCCTCTGTTTACAAGAACCTCGTTTACAGTACAAGTTCAACATCGCAGAAAGTGAAAAATGGATAAAGAAGTTGTGGTATTTACTTACAAAGCAATATCACTCAGCAATGAAATCTGTGTCATCAGGCCCTTAGCAGCACAATGAGTGGATTCAGGTATGATGATTCTAACTGAAATAAGTCACACAGAAAAAGAAACATCATAAGATATCAGTAATACACGGAATGGAAACTTGGCTACACAGGAACTGAATTACAGAACAGAACAGGGTCTCAAATTTAGAAAACCAACTTATTCTTGCTTAAGGGGAAAGGTGAGTTGGGGTGCTGCATAAAACCAGAGATTGAAATGAGCACAGATAAAGTTCCTTAAGCCAAATATGGAATAGACAAGAGCTACTCCTTGCTCAACGAAATGGACTCAACACCCCATATTAAACGCCTAAGAATGTACCTGACTAGTAAGTATCTTAAAACCTATGGATTGCTATGTCTCCGAAAGACAATCAAGCATGTGTACAGGGGCATAAACGCAGCAGTGATAGGATTGGAGAGATGCGGTGAGCAAATGAAGACCCTTTGAAGTCATATTGCATGGTACCCATTCCAAGGCTTTCAACTACCCAGGTTTTAGGTATATTTCCTTCAGCTAAAACATGCATGTGGAACCCAGAGTATGATCAACCATGTGATCGGGAGACGTGTTCAAATATGTCTCAGTTTTCCTCCCCTGGTACTCGGGTGCAACATTCCAGACGCTTTACTAACACTCTCCCCACTTGGAGAGTCAGTCCCTTTAACCTCCTGTTTGGCCCAGTTTGCAATTTCTGCGGAAGATGAACAGGAATAGCGAGAACCAATGAGAGGCTAGCTGGAGGTGTCTGGACGGGCAAATTTAACTCTCATTTCCCACCAGGAAGAGGAATTAACCAAACGCTCAGCGTGCCGTACCGGAACCAGATTAGGGCCTGAAACCATCCTGCGGTGTTGCGGCCAGCTCAAAAGAAAGCGAGTTGAAGAAAGGAGCTCAGGGGCACTGTAATTCACAAACCTGCAGAGTTATAAATGACAGCTATCGTCCAAAAATAGACTGAAGTAAGGCTGCCAAGAGGACTTGAAAGCGGGGCAGAATTGCAGGAAACCGATTTCAGGAGGTAGACTGGAATTGCATTGAAAGCATAGGAAAAGAGGCAGAACGTCCACAATGATGCACTTGGCCAAAAAGGGCGTATGCGTTTTTCCCTGAATATATTCAGGGAAAAACGCATACGCCCTTTTTGGCCAACCAAGCAAGCTTGCAAAGGAAATCTGCACTACAATGAAGTCTCACTTCCCCCCGGTCAAAAGGGCCATCTGAAAAAAGTGTAAAATCCAGAAAGGCAGGACAGGCCATGGAGAACTGGGAGCCTTGTTATGCTGATTGGCGGGATGTAAATTGACAACAGACACTTGGGAGAAGTGTATGGTGTTTCCTGAAACATCTAAAAAACAAAGCAACAGAGGCTAGGGCATTGCCACTTATGGTCCTATAGCTTAGGGAAATTAAAATCAAAAAGGCACAGCCACCCCAAAGTTTGGGACGCCTCTGTTTACAAGAACCTCGTTTACAGTACAAGTTCAATATCACAGAAAGTGAAAAATGGATAAAGAACTTGTGGTACTTACGTACAATGCAGTATCACTCAGCAATGAAATCTATGTCATCAGGCCCGTA
Source organism: Stenella coeruleoalba (assembly GCF_951394435.1). Lineage (NCBI taxonomy): Eukaryota > Metazoa > Chordata > Mammalia > Artiodactyla > Delphinidae > Stenella > Stenella coeruleoalba. The sequence goes on from NW_027646291.1 coordinate 23,453, forward strand.
GCAGCATAATGAGTGGATTCAGGTATGATGATTCTAACTGAAATAAGTCACACAGAAAAAGAAACATCATAAGATATCAGTAATACACGGAATGTAAACTTGGCTACACAGGAACTGCATTCCAAAACAGAACAGTGTCTCAAATTTAGAAAACCAACTTATTCTTGCTTAAGGGTAAAGGTGAGTTGGGGTGCTGCATAAAACCAGAGATTGAAATGAGCACAGATAAAGTTCCTTAAGCCAAATATGGAATAGACAAGAGCTACTCCTTGCTCAACGAAATGGACTCAACACCGCATATTAAACGCCTAAGAATGTACCTGTCTAGTAAGTATCTTAAAACGTATGGATTGCTATGTCTCCGAAAGAGAATCAAGCATGTGTACAGGGGCATAAACGCAGCAGTGATAGGACTGGAGAGGTTCGTGAGCAAATGAAGACCCTTTGAAGTCATATTGCATGGTACCCATTCCACGGGTCTCAACTCTCCAGGTTTAAGGTATTCTTCCTTCAGCTAAAACATGCATGTGGAACCCAGAGTATGATCAACCGTGTGAACGGGAGACGTGTTCAAATATGTCTCAGTTTTCCTCCCCTGGTACTCGGGTGCAACATTCCAGACGCTTTACTAACACTCTCCCCACTTGGAGAGTCAGCACCTTTAACCTCCTGTTTGGCCCCGTTTGCAATTTCTGCGGAAGATGAACAGGAATAGCGAGAACCAATGAGAGACTAGCTGGAGGTGTCTGGACGGGCAAATTTAACTCTCATTTCCCACCAGAAAGAGGAAATAACCAAAGGCTCAGCATGCCGTGCCGGAACCAGATTAGGGCCTGAATCCATCCAGCGGTGTTGCAGCCAGCTCACAAGAAAACTAGTTGAAGAAAGGAGCTCAGGGGCACTGTAATTCACAAACCTGAGGAGTTATAAATGACAGCTATCGTCCAAAAATAGACTGAAGTAAGGCTGCCAAGAGGACTTGAAAGCGGGGCAGAATTGCAGGAAACCGATTTCAGGAGGTAGACTGGAATTGCATTGAAAGCATAGGAAAAGAGGCAGAACGTCCACAATGATGCACTTGGCCAAAAAGGGCGTATGCGTTTTTTCCTGAATATATTCAGGAAAAAACGCATACGCCCTTTTTGGCCAACCAAGCAAGCTTGCAAAGGAAATCTGCACTACAATGAAGTCTCACTTCCCCCCGGTCAAAAGGGCCATCTGAAAAAAGTGTAAAATCCAAAAAGGCAGGACAGGCCATGGAGAACTGGGAGCCTTGTTATGCTGATGGGCGGGATGTAAATTGCCAACAGACACTCGGGAGAAGTGTATGGTGTTTCCTGAAACATCGAAAAAACAAAGCAACAGAGCCTAGGGCACTTCCACTTATGGTCCTATAGCTTAGGGAAATTAAAATCAAAAAGACACAGCCACCCCAAAGTTTGGGACGCCTCTGTTTACAAGAACCTCGTTTACAGTACAAGTTCAACATCGCAGAAAATGAAAAATGGATAAAGAAGCTGTGGTATTTACTTACAAAGCAATGACACTCAGCAATGAAATCTATGTCATCAGGCCCTTAGCAGCACAATGAGTGGATTCAGGTATGATGATTCTAACTGAAATAAGTCACACAGAAAAAGAAACATCATAAGATATCACTAATACACGGAATAGAAACTTGGCTACACAGGAACTGAATTACAGAACAGAACAGGGTCTCAAATTTAGAAAACCAACTTATGCTTGCTTAAGGGTAAAGGTGAGTTGGGGTGCTGCATAAAACCAGAGATTGAAATGAGCACAGATAAAGTTCCTTAAGCCAAATATGGAATAGACAAGAGCTACTCCTTGCTCAATGAAGTGGACTCAACACCGCATATTAAACGCCTAAGAATGTACCTGACTAGTAAGTATCTTAAAACCTATGGATTGCTATGTCTCCGAAAGAGAATCAAGCATGTGCACAGGGGCATAAACGCAGCAGTGATAGGATTGGAGAGGTTCGGTGAGCAAATGAAGACCCTTTGAAGTCATATTGCATGGTACCCATTCCACGGGTTTCAACTACCCAGGTTTAAGGTATTCTTCCTTCAGCTAAAACATGCATGTGGAACCAAGAGTATGATGATCCGTGTGAACGGGAGACGTGTTCAAATATGCCTCAGTTTTTGTACCCTGGTACTCGGGTGCAACATTCCAGACGCTTTACTAACACTCTCCCGACTTGGAGAGTCAGCGACTTTAACCTCCTGTTTGGCCCAGTTTGCAATTTCTGCGGAAGATGAACAGGAATAGCGAGAACCAATGAGAGACTAGCTGGAGGTGTCTGGACGGGCAAATTTAACTCTCATTTCCTACCAGGAAGAGGAAATAACCAACGGCTCAGCGTGCCGTGCCGGAACCAGATTAGGGCCTGAAGCCATCCTGCGGTGTGCGGCCAGCTCACAAGGAAGCGAGTTGTAGAAAGGAGCTCAGGGGCACTGTAATTCACAAACCTGCAGAGTTATAAATGACAGCTATCGTCCAAAAATATACTGAAGTAAGCCTGCCAATAGGACTTGAAAGCGGGGCAGAATTGCAGGAAACCGATTTCAGAAGGTAGACTGGAATTGCATTGAAAGCATAGGAAAAGAGGCAGAACGTCCACAATGATGCACTTGGCCAAAAAGGGCGTATGCGTTTTTTCCTGAATATATTCAGGAAAAAACGCATACGCCCTTTTTGGCCAACCAAGCAAACTTGCAAAGGAAATCTGCACTACAATGAAGTCTCACTTCCCCCCGGTCAAAAGGGCCATCTGAAAAAAGTGTAAAATCCAGAAAGGCAGGACAGGCCATGGAGAACTGGGAGCCTTGTTATGCTGATGGGCGGGATGTAAATTGCCAACAGACACTCGGGAGAAGTGTATGGTGTTTCCTGAAACATCTAAAAAACAAAGCAACAGAGCCTAGGGCACTTCCACTTATGGTCTTATAGCTTAGGGAAATTAAAATCAAAAAGACACAGCCACCCCAAAGTTTGGGACGCCTCCGTTTACAAGAACCTCTTTTACCGTACAAGTTCAATATCACAGAAAGTGAAAAATGGATAAAGAACTTGAGGTACTTACGTACAATGCAGTATCACTCAGCAATGAAATCTATGTCATCAGGCCCGTCGCAGCATAATGAGTGGATTCAGGTACGATGATTCTAACTGAAATAAGTCACACAGAAAAAGAAACATCATAAGATATCACTAATACACGGAATGTAAACTTGGCTACACAGGAACTGCATTCCAAAACAGAACAGGGTCTCAAATTTAGAAAACAAACTTATGCTTGCTTAAGGGGAAAGGTGAGTTGGGGTGCTGCATAAAACCAGAGATTGAAATGAGCACAGATAAAGTTCCTTAAGCCAAATATGTAATAGACAAGAGCTACTCCTTGCTCAACGAAATGGACTCAACACCCCATATTAAACGCCTAAGAATGTACCTGACTAGTAAGTATCTTAAAACCTATGGATTGCTATGTCTCCAAAAGAGAATCAAGCGTGTGTACAGGGGCATAAACGCAGCAGTGATTGGATTGGAGAGGTTCGGTGAGCAAATGAAGACCCTTTGAAGTCATATTGCATGGTACCCATTACACGGGTCTCAACTCTCCAGGTTTTAGGTATTCTTCCTTCTGCTAAAACATGCATGTGGAACCCAGAGTATGATCAACCATGTGAACGGGAGATGTGTTCAAATATGTCTCAGTTTTCCTCCCTGGTACTCGGGTGCAACATTCCAGACGCTTTACTAACACTCTCCCGACTTGGAGAGTCAGTGCCTTTAACCTCCTGTTTGGCCCAGTTTGCAATTTCTGCGGAAGATGAACAGGAATAGCGAGAACCAATGAGAGGCTAGCTGGAGGTGTCTGAACGGGCAAATTTAACTCTCATTTCCCACCAGGAAGAGGAATTAACCAAAGGCTCAGCGTGCCGGGCCGGAACCAGATTAGGGCCTGAAGCCATCCTGCGGTGTTGCGGCCAGGTCACAAGAAAGCGAGTTGAAGAAAGGAGCTCAGGGGCACTGTAATTCACAAACCTGCAGAGTTATAAATGACAGCTATCGTCCAAAAATAGACTGAAGTAAGGCTGCCAAGAGGACTTGAAAGTGGGGCAGAATTGCAGGAAACCGATTTCAGGAGGTAGACTGGAATTGCATTGAAAGCATAGGAAAAGAGGCAGAACGTCCACAATGATGCACTTGGCCAAAAAGGGCGTATGCGTTTTTTCCTGAATATATTCAGGAAAAAACGCATACGCCCTTTTTGGCCAACCAAGCAAGCTTGCAAAGGAAATCTGCACTACAATGAAGTCTCACTTCCCCCCGGTCAAAAGGGCCATCTGAAAAAAGTGTAAAATCCAGAAAGGCAGGACAGGCCATGGAGAACTGGGAGCCTTGTTATGCTGATGGGCGGGATGTAAATTGCCAACAACCACTCGGGAGAAGTGTATGGTGTTTCCTGAAACATCTAAAAAACAAAGCAACAGAACCTAGGGCACTTCCACTTATGGTCCTATAGCTTAGGGAAATTAAAATCAAAAAGACACAGCCACCCCAAAGTTTGGAATGGCTCTGTTTACAAGAACCTCGTTTACAGTACAAGTTCAACATCGCAGAAAGTGAAAAATGGATAAAGAAGTTGTGGTATTCACTTACAAAGCAATATCACTCAGCAATGAAATCTATGTCATCAGGCCCTTAGCAGCACAATGAGTGGATTCAGGTATGATGATTCTAACTGAAATAAGTCACACAGAAACAGAAACATCATAAGATATCAGTAATACACGGAATGGAAACTTGGCTACACAGGAACTGAATTACAGAACAGAAGAGGGTCTCAAATTTAGAAAACCAACTTATGCTTGCTTAAGGGTAAAGGTGAGTTGGGGTGCTGCATAAAACCAGAGATTGAAATGAGCACAGATAAAGTTCCTTAAGCCAAATATGTAATAGACAAGAGCTACTCCTTGCTCAACGAAATGGACTCAACACCCCATATTAAACGCCTAAGAATGTACCTGACTAGTAAGTATCTTAAAACCTATGTATTGCTATGTCTCCAAAAGAGAATCAAGCGTGTGTACAGGGGCATAAACGCAGCAGTGATTGGATTGGAGAGGTTCGGTGAGCAAATGAAGACCCTTTGAAGTCATATTGCATGGTACCCATTACACGGGTCTCAACTCTCCAGGTTTTAGGTATTCTTCCTTCAGCTAAAACATGCATGTGGAACCCAGAGTATGATCAACCATGTGAACGGGAGATGTGTTCAAATATGTCTCAGTTTTCCTCCCCTGATACTCGGGTGCAACATTCCAGACGCTTTACTAACACTCTCCCGACTTGGAGAGTCAGTGCCTTTAACCTCCTGTTTGGCCCAGTTTGCAATTTCTGCGGAAGATGAACAGGAATAGCGAGAACCAATGAGAGGCTAGCTGGAGGTGTCTGAACGGGCAAATTTAACTCTCATTTCCCACCAGGAAGAGGAATTAACCAAAGGCTCAGCGTGCCGGGCCGGAACCAGATTAGGGCCTGAAGCCATCCTGCGGTGTTGCGGCCAGGTCACAAGAAAGCGAGTTGAAGAAAGGAGCTCAGGGGCACTGTAATTCACAAACCTGCAGAGTTATAAATGACAGCTATCGTCCAAAAATAGACTGAAGTAAGGCTGCCAAGAGGACTTGAAAGTGGGGCAGAATTGCAGGAAACCGATTTCAGGAGGTAGACTGGAATTGCATTGAAAGCATAGGAAAAGAGGCAGAACGTCCACAATGATGCACTTGGCCAAAAAGGGCGTATGCGTTTTTTCCTGAATATATTCAGGAAAAAACGCATACGCCCTTTTTGGCCAACCAAGCAAGCTTGCAAAGGAAATCTGCACTACAATGAAGTCTCACTTCCCCCCGGTCAAAAGGGCCATCTGAAAAAAGTGTAAAATCCAGAAAGGCAGGACAGGCCATGGAAACTGGGAGCCTTGTTATGCTGATGGGCGGGATGTAAATTGCCAACAACCACTCGGGAGAAGTGTATGGTGTTTCCTGAAACATCTAAAAAACAAAGCAACAGAACCTAGGGCACTTCCACTTATGGTCCTATAGCTTAGGGAAATTAAAATCAAAAAGACACAGCCACCCCAAAGTTTGGAATGGCTCTGTTTACAAGAACCTCGTTTACAGTACAAGTTCAACATCGCAGAAAGTGAAAAATGGATAAAGAAGTTGTGGTATTCACTTACAAAGCAATATCACTCAGCAATGAAATCTATGTCATCAGGCCCTTAGCAGCACAATGAGTGGATTCAGGTATGATGTTTCTAACTGAAATAAGTCACACAGAAACAGAAACATCATAAGATATCAGTAATACACGGAATGGAAACTTGGCTACACAGGAACTGAATTACAGAACAGAAGAGGGTCTCAAATTTAGAAAACCAACTTATGCTTGCTTAAGGGTAAAGGTGAGTTGGGGTGCTGCATAAAACCAGAGATTGAAATGAGCACAGATAAAGTTCCTTAAGCCAAATATGGAATAGACAAGAGCTACTCCTTGCTCAACGAAATGGACTCAACACCCCATATTAAACACCTAAGAATGTACCTGACTAGTAAGTATCTTAAAACCTATGGATTGCTATGTCTCCGAAAGAGAATCAAGCATGTTTACAGGGGCATAAACGCAGCAGTGATAGGATTGGAGAGGTTCGGTGAGCAAATGAAGACCCTTTGAAGTCATATTGCATGGTACCCATTCCACGGGTTTCAAATACCCACGTTTAAGGTATTCTTCCTTCAGCTAAAACATGCATGTGGAACCTAGAGTATGATCAACCATGTGATCGGGAGACGTGTTCAAATATGTCTCAGTTTTCGTACCCTGGTAATCGGGTGCAACATTCCATACACTTTACTAACACTCTCCCGACTTGGAGAGTCAGTCCCTTTAACCTCCTGTTTGGCCCAGTTTGCAATTTCTGCGGAAGATGAACAGGAATAGCGAGAACCAATGAGAGGCTAGCTGGAGGTGTCTGGACGGGCAAATTTAACTCTCATTTCCCACCAGGAAGAGGAAATAACCAAAGGCTCAGCGTGCCGTACCGGAACCAGACTAGGGCCTGAAGCCATCCTGCGGTGTTGCGGCCAGCTCAAAAGAAAGCGAGTTGAAGAAAGGAGCTCAGGGGCACTGTAATTCACAAACCTGCAGAGTTATAAATGACAGCTATCGTCCAAAAATAGACTGAAGTAAGGCTGCCAAGAGGACTTGAAAGCGGGGCAGAATTGCAGGAAACCGATTTCAGGAGGTAGACTGGAATTGCATTGAAAGCATAGGAAAAGAGGCAGAACGTCCACAATGATGCACTTGGCCAAAAAGGGCGTATGCGTTTTTTCCTGAATATATTCAGGAAAAAACGCATACGCCCTTTTTGGCCAACCCAGCAAGCTTGCAAAGGAAATCTGCACTACAATGAAGTCTCACTTCCCCCCGGTCAAAAGGGCCATCTGAAAAAAGTGTAAAATCCAGAAAGGCAATAGGCCATTGAGAACTGGGAGCCGTGTTATGCTGATGGGCGGGATGTAAATTGCCAACAGACACTCGGGAGAAGTGTATGGTGTTTCCTGAAACATCTAAAAAACAAAGCAACAGAGCCTAGGGCACTTCCACTTATGGTCCTATAGCTTAGGGAAATTAAAATCAAAAAGACACAGCCACCGCAAAGTTTGGGACGCCTCTGTTTACAAGAACCTCGTTTACCGTACAACTTCAATATTGCAGAAAGTGAAAAATGGATAAAGAACTTGTGGTACTTACGTACAATGCAGTATCACTCAGCAATGAAATCTATGTCATCAGGCCTGTAGCAGCATAATGAGTGGATTCAGGTATGATGATTCTAACTGAAATAAGTCACACAGAAACAGAAACATCATAAGATATCAGTAATACACGGAATGTAAACTTGGCTACACAGGAACTGAATTACAGAATAGAACAGGGTCTCAAATTTAGAAAACAACTTATGCTTGCTTAAGGGTAAAGGTGAGTTGGGGTGCTGCATAAAACGAGAGATTGAAATGAGCACAGAGAAAGTTCCTTAAGCCAAATATGGAATAGACAAGAGCTACTCATTTCTCAACGAAATGGACTCAACACCGCATATTAAACGCCTAAGAATGTACCTGACTAGTAAGTATCTTAAAACCTATGGATTGCTATGTCTCCGAAAGAGAATCAAGCATGTGTACAGGGGCATAAACGCAGCAGTGATAGGATTGGAGAGGTTCGTGAGCAAATGAAGACCCTTTGAAATCATATTGCATGGTACCCATTCCACGGGTTTCAACTACCCAGGTTTAAGGTATTCTTCCTTCAGCTAAAACATGCATGTGGAACCTAGAGTATGATCAACCATGTGATAGGGAGATGTGTTCAAATATGTCTCAGTTTTCGTACCCTGGTACTCGGGTGCAATATTCCAGATGCTTTACTAACACTCTCCCCACTTGGAGAGTCAGTCCCTTTAACCTCCTGTTTGGCCCAGTTTGCAATTTCTGTGGAAGATGAACAGGAATAGCGAGAACCAATGAGAGACTAGCTGGAGGTGTCTGGATGGGCAAATTTAACTCTCATTTCCCACCAGGAAGAGGAATTAACCAAAGGCTCAGCGTGCCGTGCCAGAACCAGATTAGGGCCTGAAGACATCCTGCGGTGTTGCGGCCAGCTCAAAAGAAAGCGAGTTGAAGAAAGGAGCTCAGGGGCACTGTAATTCACAAACCTGCAGAGTTATAAATGACAGCTATCGTCCAAAAATATACTGCAGTAAGGCTGCCAAGAGGACTTGAATGCGGGGCAGAATTGCAGGAAACCGATTTCAAGAGGTAGACTGGAATTGCATTGAAAGCATAGGAAAAGAGGCAGAACGTCCACAATGATGCACTTGGCCAAAAAGGGCGTACGCGTTTTTTCCTGAATATATTCAGGAAAAAACGCATACGCCCTTTTTGGCCAACCCAGCAAGCTTGCAAAGGAAATCTGCACTACAATGAAGGCTCACTTCCCCCCGTCAAAACGGCCATCTGAAAATAGTGTAAAATCCAGAAAGGCAGGACAGGCCATGGAGAACTGGGAGCCTTGTTATGCTGATGGGCGGGATGTAAATTGCCAACAGACACTCGGGAGAAGTGTATGGTGTTTCCTGAAACATCTAAAAAACTAAGCAACAGAGCCTAGGGCACTTCCACTTATGGTCCTATAGCTTAGGGAAATTAAAATCAAAAAGACACAGCCACCCCAAAGTTTGGAAAGGCTCTGTTTACAAGAACCTCGTTTACAGTACAAGTTCAACATCGCAGAAAGTGAAAAATGGATAAAGAAGTTGTGGTATTTACTTACAAAGCAATATCACTCAGCAATGAAATCTGTGTCATCAGGCCCTTAGCAGCACAATGAGTGGATTCAGGTATGATGATTCTAACTGAAATAAGTCACACAGAAAAAGAAACATCATAAGATATCTGTAATACACGGAATGTAAACTTGGCTACACAGGAACTGAATTACAGAACAGAACAGGGTCTCAAATTTAGAAAACCAACTTATTCTTGCTTAAGGGTAAAGGTGAGTTGGGGTGCTGCATAAAACCAGAGATTGAAATGAGCACAGATAAAGTTCCTTAAGCCAAATATGGAATAGACAAGAGCTACTCCTTGCTCAATGAAATGGACTCAACACCCCATATTAAACGCCTAAGAATGTACCTGACTAGTAAGTATCTTAAAACCTATGGATTGCTATGTCTCCGAAAGAGAATCAAGCATGTGTACAGGGGCATAAACGCAGCAGTGATAGGATTGGAGAGGTTCGGTGAGCAAATGAAGACCCTTTGAAGACATATTGCATGGTACCCATTCCACGGGTTTCAACTACCCAGGTTTAAGGTATTCTTCCTTCAGCTAAAACATGCATGTGGAACCTAGAGTATGATCAACCATGTGATCGGGAGACGTGTTCAAATATGTCTCAGTTTTCGTACCCTGGTACTCGGGTGCAACATTCCACACGCTTTACTAACACTCTCCCGACTTGGAGAGTCAGTCCCTTTAACCTCCTGTTTGGCCCAGTTTGCAATTTCTGCGGAAGATGAACAGGAATAGCGAGAACCAATGAGCGGCTAGCTGGAGGTGTCTGGATGGGCAAATTTAACTCTCATTTCCCACCAGGAAGAGGAATTAACCAAAGGCTCAGCGTGCTGTGCCGGAACCAGATTAGGGCCTGAAGCCATCCAGTGGTGTTGCGGCCAGGTCACAAGAAAGCAAGTTGAAGAAAGGAGCTCAGGGGCACTGTAATTCACAAACCTGCAGAGTTATAAATGACAGCTATCGTCCAAAAATAGACTGAAGTAAGGCTGCCAAGAGGACTTGAAAGCGGGGCAGAATTGCAGGAAGCCGATTTCAGGAGGTAGACTGGAATTGCATTGAAAGCATAGGAAAAGAGGCGGAACGTCCACAATGATGCACTTGGCCAAAAAGGGCGTATGCGTTTTTTCCTGAATATATTCAGGAAAAAACGCATACGCCCTTTTTGGCCAACCCAGCAAGCTTGCAAAGGAAATCTGCACTACAATGAAGTCTCACTTCCCCCCGGTCAAAAGGGCCATCTGAAAAAAGTGTAAAATCCAGAAAGACAGGACAGGCCATGGAGAACTGGGAGCCGTGTTATGCTGATGGGCGGGATGTAAATTGCCAACAGACACTCGGGAGAAGTGTATGGTGTTTCCTGAAACATCTAAAAAACAAAGCAACAGAGCCTAGGGCACTTCCACTTATGGTCCTATAGCTTAGGGAAATTAAAATCAAAAAGACACAGCCACCCCAAAGTTTGGAAAGGCTCTGTTTACAAGAACCTCGTTTACAGTACAAGTTCAACATCGCAGAAAGTGAAAAATGGATAAAGAACTTGTGGTATTTACTTACAAAGCAATATCACTCAGCAATGAAATATGTGTTTTCAGGCCCTTAGCAGCACAATGAGTGGATTCAGGTATGATGATTCTAACTGAAATAAGTCACACAGAAAAAGAAACATCATAAGATATCTGTAATACACGGAATGTAAACTTGGCTACACAGGAACTGAATTACAGAACAGAACAGGGTCTCAAATTTAGAAAACCAACTTATTCTTGCTTAAGGGTAAAGGTGAGTTGGGGTGCTGCATAAAACCAGAGATTGAAATGAGCACAGATAAAGTTCCTTAAGTCAAATATGGAATAGACAAGAGCTACTCCTTGCTCAACGAAATGGACTCAACACCGCATATTAAACGCCTAAGAATGTACCTGACTAGTAAGTATCTTAAAACCTATGGATTGCTATGTCTCCGAAAGAGAATCAAGCATGTGTACAGGGGCATAAACGCAGCAGTGATAGGATTGGAGAGGTTCGGTGAGCAAATGAAGACCCTTTGAAGACATATTGCATGGTACCCATTCCACGGGTTTCAACTACCCAGGTTTAAGGTATTCTTCCTTCAGCTAAAACATGCATGTGGAACCTAGAGTATGATCAACCATGTGATCGGGAGACGTGTTCAAATATGTCTCAGTTTTCGTACCCTGGTACTCGGGTGCAACATTCCACACGCTTTACTAACACTCTCCCGACTTGGAGAGTCAGTCCCTTTAACCTCCTGTTTGGCCCAGTTTGCAATTTCTGCGGAAGATGAACAGGAATAGCGAGAACCAATGAGCGGCTAGCTGGAGGTGTCTGGATGGGCAAATTTAACTCTCATTTCCCACCAGGAAGAGGAATTAACCAAAGGCTCAGCGTGCTGTGCCGGAACCAGATTAGGGCCTGAAGCCATCCAGTGGTGTTGCGGCCAGGTCACAAGAAAGCAAGTTGAAGAAAGGAGCTCAGGGGCACTGTAATTCACAAACCTGCAGAGTTATAAATGACAGCTATCGTCCAAAAATAGACTGAAGTAAGGCTGCCAAGAGGACTTGAAAGCGGGGCAGAATTGCAGGAAGCCGATTTCAGGAGGTAGACTGGAATTGCATTGAAAGCATAGGAAAAGAGGCAGAACGTCCACAATGATGCACTTGGCCAAAAAGGGCGTATGCGTTTTTTCCTGAATATATTCAGGAAAAAACGCATACGCCCTTTTTGGCCAACCCAGCAAGCTTGCAAAGGAAATCTGCACTACAATGAAGTCTCACTTCCCCCCGGTCAAAAGGGCCATCTGAAAAAAGTGTAAAATCCAGAAAGACAGGACAGGCCATGGAGAACTGGGAGCCGTGTTATGCTGATGGGCGGGATGTAAATTGCCAACAGACACTCGGGAGAAGTGTATGGTGTTTCCTGAAACATCTAAAAAACAAAGCAACAGAGCCTAGGGCACTTCCACTTATGGTCCTATAGCTTAGGGAAATTAAAATCAAAAAGACACAGCCACCCCAAAGTTTGGAAAGGCTCTGTTTACAAGAACCTCGTTTACAGTACAAGTTCAACATCGCAGAAAGTGAAAAATGGATAAAGAACTTGTGGTATTTACTTACAAAGCAATATCACTCAGCAATGAAATATGTGTTTTCAGGCCCTTAGCAGCACAATGAGTGGATTCAGGTATGATGATTCTAACTGAAATAAGTCACACAGAAAAAGAAACATCATAAGATATCTGTAATACACGGAATGTAAACTTGGCTACACAGGAACTGAATTACAGAACAGAACAGGGTCTCAAATTTAGAAAACCAACTTATTCTTGCTTAAAGGTAAAGGTGAGTTGGGGTGCTGCATAAAACCAGAGATTGAAATGAGCACAGATAAAGTTCCTTAAGTCAAATATGGAATAGACAAGAGCTACTCCTTGCTCAACGAAATGGACTCAACACCGCATATTAAACGCCTAAGAATGTACCTGACTAGTAAGTATCTTAAAACCTATGGATTGCTATGTCTCCGAAAGAGAATCAAGCATGTGTACAGGGGCATAAACGCAGCAGTGATAGGATTGGAGAGGTTCGGTGAGCAAATGAAGACCCTTTGAAGTCATATTGCATGGTACCCATTCCACGGGTTTCAACTACCCAGGTTTAAGGTATTCTTCCTTCAGCTAAAACATGCATGTGGAACCTAGAATATGATCAACCATGTGATCGGGAGACGTGTTCAAATATGTCTCAGTTTTCGTACCCTGGTACTCGGGTGCAACATTCCAGACGCTTTACTAACACTCTCCCGACTTGGAGAGTCAGCCCCTTTAACCTCCTGTTTGGCCCAGTATGCAATTTCTGCGGAAGATGAACAGGAATAGCGAGAACCAATGAGAGACTAGCTGGAGGTGTCTGGATGGGCAAATTTAACTCTCATTTCCCACCAGGAAGAGGAAATAACCAAAGGCTCAGCGTGCCGTGCCGGAACCAGATTAGGGCCTGAAGCCATCCTGCGGTGTTGCGGCCAGCTCACAAGAAAGCGAGTTGAAGAAAGGAGCTCAGGGGCACTGTAATTCACAAACCTGCAGAGTTATAAATGACAGCTATCGTCCAAAAATAGACTGAAGTAAGGCTGCCAAGAGGACTTGAAAGCGGGGCAGAATTGCAGGAAACCGATTTCAGGAGGTAGACTGGAATTGCATTGAAAGCATAGGAAAAGAGGCAGAACGTCCACAATGATGCACTTGGCCAAAAAGGGCGTATGCGTTTTTTCCTGAATATATTCAGGAAAAAACGCATACGCCCTTTTTGGCCAACCAAGCAAGCTTGCAAAGGAAATCTGCACTACAATGAAGTCTCACTTCCCCCCGGTCAAAAGGGCCATCTGAAAAAAGTGTAAAATCCAGAAAGGCAGGACAGGCCATGGAGAACTGGGAGCCTTGTTATGCTGATGGGCGGGATGTAAATTGCCAACAACCACTCGGGAGAAGTGTATGGTGTTTCCTGAAACATCTAAAAAACAAAGCAACAGAGCCTAGGGCACTTCCACTTATGGTCCTATAGCTTAGGGAAATTAAAATCAAAAAGACACAGCCACCCCAAAGTTTGGAAAGGCTCTGTTTACAAGAACCTCGTTTACAGTACAAGTTCAACATCGCAGAAAGTGAAAAATGGATAAAGAAGTTGTGGTATTCACTTACAAAGCAATATCACTCAGCAATGAAATCTATGTCATCAGGCCCTTAGCAGCACAATGAGTGGATTCAGGTATGATGATTCTAACTGAAATAAGTCACACAGAAAAAGAAACATCATAAGATATCAGTAATACACGGAATGTAAACTTGGCTACACAGGAACTGAATTACAGAACAGAACAGGGTCTCAAATTTAGAAAACCAACTTATGCTTGCTTAAGGGGAAAGGTGAGTTGGGGTGCTGCATAAAACCAGAGATTGAAATGAGCACAGATAAAGTTCCTTAAGCCAAATATGGAATAGACAAGAGCTACTCCTTGCTCAACGAAATGGACTCAACACCCCATATTAAACGCCTAAGAATGTACCTGACTAGTAAGTATCTTAAAACCTATGGATTGCTATGTCTCCGAAAGAGAATCAAGCATGTGTACAGGGGCATAAACGCAGCAGTGATAGGATTGGATAGGTTCGGTGAGCAAATGAAGACCCTTTGAAGTCATATTGCATGGTACCCATTACACGGGTCTCAACTACCCAGGTTTTAGGTATTCTTCCTTCAGCTAAAACATGCATGTGGAACCTAGAGTATGATCAACCATGTGATCGGGAGACGTGTTCAAATATGTCTCAGTTTTCGTACCCTGGTACTCGGGTGCAACATTCCACACGCTTTACTAACACTCTCCCCACATGGAGAGTCAGTCCCTTTAACCTCCTGTTTGGCCCAGTTTGCAATTTCTGCGGAAGATGAACAGGAATAGTGAGAACCAATGAGAGGCTAGCTGGAGGTGTCTGGACGGGCAAATTTAACTCTCATTTTACACCATGAAGAGGAATTAACCAAAGGCTCAGCGTGCCCTGCCGGAACCAGATTAGGGCCTGAAGCCATCCTGTGGTGTTGCGGCCAGCTCACAAGTAAGCAAGTTGAAGAAAGGAGCTCAGGGGCACTGTAATTCACAAACCTGCAGAGTTATAAATGACAGCTATCATCCAAAAATAGACTGAAGTAAGGCTGCCAAGAGGACTTGAAAGCGGGGCAGAATTGCAGGAAACCGATTTCAGGAGGTAGACTGGAATTGCATTGAAAGCATAGGAAAAGAGGCAGAACGTCCACAATGATGCACTTGGCCAAAAAGGGCGTATGCGTTTTTTCCTGAATATATTCAGGAAAAAACGCATACGCCCTTTTTGGCCAACCAAGCAAGCTTGCAAAGGAAATCTGCACTACAATGAAGTCTCACTTCCCCCCGGTCAAAAGGGCCATCTGAAAAAAGTGTAAAATCCAGAAAGGCAGGACAGGCCATGGAGAACTGGGAGCCTTGTTATGCTGATGGGCGGGATGTAAATTGCCAACAACCACTCGGGAGAAGTGTATGGTGTTTCCTGAAACATCTAAAAAACAAAGCAACAGAACCTAGGGCACTTCCACTTATGGTCCTATAGCTTAGGGAAATTAAAATCAAAAAGACACAGCCACCCCAAAGTTTGGAACGGCTCTGTTTACAAGAACCTCGTTTACAGTACAAGTTCAACATCGCAGAAAGTGAAAAATGGATAAAGAAGTTGTGGTATTTACTTACAAAGCAATATCACTCAGCAATGAAATCTGTGTCATCAGGCCCTTAGCAGCACAATGAGTGGATTCAGGTATGATGATTCTAACTGAAATAAGTCACACAGAAAAAGAAACATCATAAGATATCAGTAATACACAGAATGTAAACTTGGCTACACAGGAACTGAATAACAGAACAGAACAGGGTCTCAAATTTAGAAAACCAACTTATGCTTGCTTAAGGGGAAAGGTGAGTTGGGGTGCTGCATAAAACCAGAGATTGAAATGAGCACAGATAAAGTTCCTTAAGCCAAATATGGAATAGACAAGAGCTACTCCTTGCTCAACGAAATGGACTCAACACCCCATATTAAACGCCTAAGAATGTACCTGACTAGTAAGTATCTTAAAACCTATGGATTGCTATGTCTCCGAAAGAGAATCAAGCATGTGTACAGGGGCATAAACGCAGCAGTGATAGGATTGGAGAGGTTCGGTGAACAAATGAAGACCCTTTGAAGTCATATTGCATGGTACCCATTACACGGGTCTTAACTCTCCAGGTTTAAGGTATTCTTCCTTCAGCTAAAACATGCATGTGGAACCTAGAGTATGATCAACCATGTGATCGGGAGACGTGTTCAAATATGTCTCAGTTTTCGTACCCTGGTACTCGGGTGCAACATTCCAGACGCTTTACTAACACTCTCCCGACTTGGAGAGTCAGCGCCTTTAACCTCCTGTTTGGCCCAGTTTGCAATTTCTGCGGAAGATGAACAGGAATAGCGAGAACCAATGAGAGACTAGCTGGAGGTGTCTGGACGGGCAAATTTAACTCTCATTTCCCACCAGGAAGAGGAAATAACCAAAGGCTCAGCGTGCCGTGCCGGAACCAGATTAGGGCCTGAAGCCTTCCTGCGGTGTTGCGGCCAGCTCACAAGAAAGTGAGTTGAAGAAAGGAGCTCAGGGGCACTGTAATTCACAAACCTGCAGAGTTATAAATGACAGCTATCGTCCAAAAATAGACTGAAGTAAGGCTGCCAAGAGGACTTGAAAGCGGGGCAGAATTGCAGGAAACCGATTTCAGGAGGTAGACTGGAATTGCATTGAAAGCATAGGAAAAGAGGCAGAACGTCCACAATGATGCACTTGGCCAAAAAGGGCGTATGCGTTTTTTCCTGAATATATTCAGGAAAAAACGCATACGCCCTTTTTGGCCAACCAAGCAAGCTTGCAAAGGAAATCTGCACTACAATGAAGTCTCACTTCCCCCCGGTCAAAAGGGCCATCTGAAAAAAGTGTAAAATCCAGAAAGGCAGGACAGGCCATGGAGAACTGGGAGCCTTGTTATGCTGATGGGCGGGATGTAAATTGCCAACAACCACTCGGGAGAAGTGTATGGTGTTTCCTGAAACATCTAAAAAACAAAGCAACAGAACCTAGGGCACTTCCACTTATGGTCCTATAGCTTAGGGAAATTAAAATCAAAAAGACACAGCCACCCCAAAGTTTGGAACGGCTCTGTTTACAAGAACCTCGTTTACAGTACAAGTTCAACATCGCAGAAAGTGAAAAATGGATAAAGAAGTTGTGGTATTTACTTACAAAGCAATATCACTCAGCAATGAAATCTGTGTCATCAGGCCCTTAGCAGCACAATGAGTGGATTCAGGTATGATGATTCTAACTGAAATAAGTCACACAGAAAAAGAAACATCATAAGATATCAGTAATACACGGAATGTAAACTTGGCTACACAGGAACTGAATAACAGAACAGAACAGGGTCTCAAATTTAGAAAACCAACTTATGCTTGCTTAAGGTGAAAGGTGAGTTGGGGTGCTGCATAAAACCAGAGATTGAAATGAGCACAGATAAAGTTCCTTAAGTCAAATATGGAATAGATAAGAGCTACTCCTTGCTCAACGAAATGGACTCAACACCGCATATTAAACGCCTAAGAATGTACCTGACTAGTAAGTATCTTAAAACCTATGGATTGCTATGTCTCCGAAAGAGAATCAAGCATGTGTACAGGGGCATAAACGCAGCAGTGATAGGATTGGAGAGGTTCGGTGAGCAAATGAAGACCCTTTGAAGTCATATTGCATGGTACCCATTACACGGGTCTTAACTCTCCAGGTTTAAGGTATTCTTCCTTCAGCTAAAACATGCATGTGGAACCTAGAGTATGATCAACCATGTGATCGGGAGACGTGTTCAAATATGTCTCAGTTTTCGTACCCTGGTACTCGGGTGCAACATTCCACACGCTTTACTAACACTCTCCCGACTTGGAGAGTCAGCGCCTTTAACCTCCTGTTTGGCCCAGTTTGCAATTTCTGCGGAAGATGAACAGGAATAGCGAGAACCAATGAGAGACTAGCTGGAGGTGTCTGGACGGGCAAATTTAACTCTCATTTCCCACCAGGAAGAGGAAATAACCAAAGGCTCAGCGTGCCGTGCCGGAACCAGATTAGGGCCTGAAGCCATCCTGCGGTGTTGTGGCCAGCTCACAAGAAAGCGAGTTGAAGAAAGGAGGTCAGGGACACTGTAATTCACAAACCTGCAGAGTTATAAATGACAGCTATCGTCCAAAAATAGACTGAAGTAAGGCTGCCAAGAGGACTTGAAAGCTGGGCAGAATTGCAGGAAACCGATTTCAGGAGGTAGACTGGAATTGCATTGAAAGCATAGGAAAAGAGGCAGAACGTCCACAATGATGCACTTGGCCAAAAAGGGCGTATGCGTTTTTTCCTGAATATATTCAGGAAAAAACGCATACGCCCTTTTTGGCCAACCAAGCAAGCGTGCAAAGGAAATCTGCACTACAATGAAGTCTCACTTCCCCCCGGTCAAAAGGGCCATCTGAAAAAAGTGTAAAATCCAGAAAGGCAGGACAGGCCATGGAGAACTGGGAGCCTTGTTATGCTGATGGGCGGGATGTAAATTGCCAACAGACACTTGGGAGAAGTGTATGGTGTTTCCTGAAACATCTAAAAAACAAAGCAACAGAACCTAGGGCACTTCCACTTATGGTCCTATAGCTTAGGGAAATTAAAATCAAAAAGACACAGCCACCCCAAAGTTTGGAACGGCTCTGTTTACAAGAACCTCGTTTACAGTACAAGTTCAACATCGCAGAAAGTGAAAAATGGATAAAGAACTTCTGGTACTTACGTACAATGCAGTATCACTCAGCAGTGAAATCTATGTCATCAGGCCCGTAGCAGCATAATGAGTGGATTCAGGTACGATGATTCTAACTGAAATAAGTCACACAGAAAAAGAAACATCATAAGATATCAGTAATACACGGAACGTAAACTTGGCTACACAGGAACTGAATTACAGAACAGAACAGGGTCTCAAATTTAGAAAACCAACTTATGCTTGCTTAAGGGTAAAGGTGAGTTGGGGTGCTGCATAAAACCAGAGATTGAAATGAGCACAGATAAAGTTCCTTAAGCCAAATATGGAATAGACAAGAGCTACTCCTTGCTCAACGAAATGGACTCAACACCGCATATTAAACGCCTAAGAATGTTCCTGACTAGTAAGTATCTTAAAACCTATGGATTGCTATGTCTCCGAAAGAGAATCAAGCATGTGTACAGGGGCATAAACGCAGCAGTGATAGGATTGGAGAGGTTTGGTGAGCAAATGAAGACCCTTTGAAGTCATATTGCATGGTACCCATTCCACGGGTCTCAACTCTCCAGGTTTAAGGTATTCTTCCTTCAGCTAAAACATGCATGTGGAACCTAGAGTATGATCAACCATGTGATCGGGAGACGTGTTCAAATATGTCTCAGTTTTCCTCCCCTGGTACTCGGATGCAACATTCCAGACGCTTTACTAACACTCTCCCCACTTGGAGAGTCAGCGCCTTTAACCTCTTGTTTGGCCCAGTTTGCAATTTTTGCGGAATATGAACAGGAATAGCGAGAACCAATGAGAGGCTAGCTGGAGGTGTCTGGACGGGCAAATTTAACTCTCATTTCCCACCAGGAAGAGGAAATAACCAAAGGCTCAGCGTGCCGTACCGGAACCAGATTAGGGCCTGAAGCCATCCTGCGGTGTTGCGGCCAGCTCAAAAGAAAGCGAGTTGAAGAAAGGAGCTCAGGGGCACTGTAATTCACAAACCTGCAGAGTTATAAATGACAGCTATCGTCCAAAAATAGACTGAAGTAAGGCTGCCAAGAGGACTTGAAAGCGGGGCAGAATTGCAGGAAACCGATTTCAGGAGGTAGACTGGAATTGCATTGCAAGCATAGGAAAAGAGGCAGAACGTCCACAATGATGCACTTGGCCAAAAAGGGCGTATGCGTTTTTTTCTGAATATATTCAGGAAAAAACGCATACGCCCTTTTTGGCCAACCAAGCAAGCTTGCAAAGGAAATCTGCACTACAATGAAGTCTCACTTCCCCCCGGTCAAAAGGGCCATCTGAAAAAAGTGTAAAATCCAGAAAGGCAGGACAGGCCATGGAGAACTGGGAGCCTTGTTATGCTGATGGGCGGGATGTAAATTGCCAACAGACACTCGGGAGAAGTGTATGGTGTTTCCTGAAACATCTAAAAAACAAAGCAACAGAACCTAGGGCACTTCCACTTATGGTCCTATAGCTTAGGGAAATTAAAATCAAAAAGACACAGCCACCCCAAAGTTTGAACGGCACTGTTTACAAGAACCTCGTTTACAGTACAAGTTCAACATCGCAGAAAGTGAAAAAAGGATAAAGAAGTTGTGGTATTTACTTACAAAGCAATATCACTCAGCAATGAAATTTATGTCATCAGGCCCGTAGCAGCATAATGAGTGGATTCAGGTATGATGATTCTAACTGAAATAAGTCACACAGAAATAGAAACATCATAAGATATCACTAATACACGGAATGTAAACTTGGCTACACAGGAACTGCATTCCAAAACAGAACAGGGTCTCAAATTTAGAAAACCAACTTATGCTTGCTTAAGGGTAAAGGTGAGTTGGGGTGCTGCATAAAACCGGAGATTGAAATGAGCACAGATAAAGTTCCTTAAGCCAAATATGGAATAGACAAGAGCTACTCCTTGCTCAACGAAATGGACTCAAAACCCCATATTAAACCCCTAAGAATGTACCTGACTAGTAAGTATCTTAAAACCTATGGATTGCTATGTCTCCAAAAGAGAATCAAGCGTGTGTACAGGGGAATAAACGCAGCAGTGATAGGATTGGAGAGGTTCGGTGAGCAAATGAAGACCCTTTGAAGTCATATTGCATGGTACCCATTCCACGGGTCTCAACTCTCCAGGTTTAAGGTATTCTTCCTTCAGCTAAAACATGCATGTGGAACCCAGAGTATGATCAACCATGTGAACGGGAGACGTGTTCAAATATGTCTCAGTTTTCCTCCCCTGGTACTCGGGTGCAACATTCCAGACGCTTTACTAACACTCTCCCGACTTGGCGAGTCAGTCCCTTTAACCTCCTGTTTGGCCCAGTTTGCAATTTCTGCGGAAGATGAACAGGAATAGCGAGAACCAATGAGAGGCTAGCTGGAGGTGTCTGGACGGGCAAATTTAACTCTCATTTCCCACCAGGAAGAGGAATTAACCAAAGGCTCAGCATGCCGGGCCGGAACCAGATTAGGGCCTGAAGCCATCCTGCGGTGTTGCGGCCAGGTCACAAGAAAGCGAGTTGAAGAAAGAAGCTCAGGGGCACTGTAATTCACAAACCTGCAGAGTTATAAATGACAGCTATTGTCCAAAAATAGACTGAAGTAAGGCTGCCAAGAGGACTTGAAAGCGGGGCAGAATTGCAGGAAACCGATTTCAGGAGGTAGACTGGAATTGCATTGAAAGCATAGGAAAAGAGGCAGAACGTCCACAATGATGCACTTGGCCAAAAAGGGCGTATGCGTTTATTCCTGAATATATTCAGGAAAAAACGCATACGCCCTTTTTGGCCAACCAAGCAAGCTTGCAAAGGAAATCTGCACTACAATGAAGTCTCACTTCCCCCCGGTCAAAAGGGCCATCTGAAAAAAGTGTAAAATCCAGAAAGGCAGGACAGGCCATGGAGAACTGGGAGCCTTGTTATGCTGATGGGCGGGATGTAAATTGCCAACAACCACTCGGGAGAAGTGTATGGTGTTTCCTGAAACATCTAAAAAACAAAGCAACAGAACCTAGGGCACTTCCACTTATGGTCCTATAGCTTAGGGAAATTAAAATCAAAAAGACACAGCCACCCCAAAGTTTGGAACGGCTCTGTTTACAAGAACCTCGTTTACAGTACAAGTTCAACATCGCAGAAAGTGAAAAATGGATAAAGAAGTTGTGGTATTTACTTACAAAGCAATATCACTCAGCAATGAAATCTGTGTCATCAGGCCCTTAGCAGCACAATGAGTGGATTCAGGTATGATGATTCTAACTGAAATAAGTCACACAGAAAAAGAAACATCATAAGCTATCAGTAATACACGGAATGTAAATTTGGCTACACAGGAACTGAATTACAGAACAGAACAGGGTCTCAAATTTAGAAAACCAACTTATGCTTGCTTAAGGGTAAAGGTGAGTTGGGGTGCTGCATAAAACCAGAGATTGAAATGAGCACAGATAAAGTTCCTTAAGCCAAATATGGAATAGACAAGAGTTACTCCTTGCTCAACGAAATGGACTCAACACCCCATATTAAATGCCTAAGAATGTACCTGACTAGTAAGTATCTTAAAACCTATGGATTGCTATGTCTCCGAAAGAGAATCAAGCATGTGTACAGGGGCATAAACGCAGCAGTGATAGGATTGGAGAGGTTCGGTGAGCAAATGAAGACCCTTTGAAGTCATATTGCATGGTACCCATTCCACGGGTTTCAACTACCCAGGTTTAAGGTATTCTTCCTTCAGCTAAAACATGCATGTGGAACCTAGAGTATGATCAACCATGTGATCGGGAGACGTGTTCAAATATGTCTCAGTTTTCCTCCCCTGGTACTCGGGTGCAACATTCCACACGCTTTACTAACACTCTCCCGACTTGGAGAGTCAGCGCCTTTAACCTCCTGTTTGGCCCAGTTTGCAATTTCTGCGGAAGATGAACAGGAATAGCGAGAACCAATGAGAGACTAGCTGGAGGTGTCTGGACGGGCAAATTTAACTCTCATTTCCCACCAGGAAGAGGAAATAACCAAAGGCTCAGCGTGCCGTGCCGGAACCAGATTAGGGCCTGAAGCCATCCTGCGGTGTTGCGGCCAGCTCACAAGAAAGCGAGTTGAAGAAAGGAGGTCAGGGACACTGTAATTCACAAACCTGCAGAGTTATAAATGACAGCTATCGTCCAAAAATAGACTGAAGTAAGGCTGCCAAGAGGACTTGAAAGCTGGGCAGAATTGCAGGAAACCGATTTCAGGAGGTAGACTGGAATTGCATTGAAAGCATAGGAAAAGAGGCAGAACGTCCACAATGATGCACTTGGCCAAAAAGGGCGTATGCGTTTTTTCCTGAATATATTCAGGAAAAAACGCATACGCCCTTTTTGGCCAACCAAGCAAGCGTGCAAAGGAAATCTGCACTACAATGAAGTCTCACTTCCCCCCGGTCAAAAGGGCCATCTGAAAAAAGTGTAAAATCCAGAAAGGCAGGACAGGCCATGGAGAACTGGGAGCCTTGTTATGCTGATGGGCGGGATGTAAATTGCCAACAGACACTTGGGAGAAGTGTATGGTGTTTCCTGAAACATCTAAAAAACAAAGCAACAGAACCTAGGGCACTTCCACTTATGGTCCTATAGCTTAGGGAAATTAAAATCAAAAAGACACAGCCACCCCAAAGTTTGGAACGGCTCTGTTTACAAGAACCTCGTTTACAGTACAAGTTCAACATCGCAGAAAGTGAAAAATGGATAAAGAACTTCTGGTACTTACGTACAATGCAGTATCACTCAGCAGTGAAATCTATGTCATCAGGCCCGTAGCAGCATAATGAGTGGATTCAGGTACGATGATTCTAACTGAAATAAGTCACACAGAAAAAGAAACATCATAAGATATCAGTAATACACGGAACGTAAACTTGGCTACACAGGAACTGAATTACAGAACAGAACAGTGTCTCAAATTTAGAAAACCAACTTATGCTTGCTTAAGGGTAAAGGTGAGTTGGGGTGCTGCATAAAACCAGAGATTGAAATGAGCACAGATAAAGTTCCTTAAGCCAAATATGGAATAGACAAGAGCTACTCCTTGCTCAACGAAATGGACTCAACACCGCATATTAAACGCCTAAGAATGTTCCTGACTAGTAAGTATCTTAAAACCTATGGATTGCTATGTCTCCGAAAGAGAATCAAGCATGTGTACAGGGGCATAAACGCAGCAGTGATAGGATTGGAGAGGTTTGGTGAGCAAATGAAGACCCTTTGAAGTCATATTGCATGGTACCCATTCCACGGGTCTCAACTCTCCAGGTTTAAGGTATTCTTCCTTCAGCTAAAACATGCATGTGGAACCTAGAGTATGATCAACCATGTGATCGGGAGACGTGTTCAAATATGTCTCAGTTTTCCTCCCCTGGTACTCGGATGCAACATTCCAGACGCTTTACTAACACTCTCCCCACTTGGAGAGTCAGCGCCTTTAACCTCTTGTTTGGCCCAGTTTGCAATTTTTGCGGAATATGAACAGGAATAGCGAGAACCAATGAGAGGCTAGCTGGAGGTGTCTGGACGGGCAAATTTAACTCTCATTTCCCACCAGGAAGAGGAAATAACCAAAGGCTCAGCGTGCCGTACCGGAACCAGATTAGGGCCTGAAGCCATCCTGCGGTGTTGCGGCCAGCTCAAAAGAAAGCGAGTTGAAGAAAGGAGCTCAGGGGCACTGTAATTCACAAACCTGCAGAGTTATAAATGACAGCTATCGTCCAAAAATAGACTGAAGTAAGGCTGCCAAGAGGACTTGAAAGCGGGGCAGAATTGCAGGAAACCGATTTCAGGAGGTAGACTGGAATTGCATTGCAAGCATAGGAAAAGAGGCAGAACGTCCACAATGATGCACTTGGCCAAAAAGGGCGTATGCGTTTTTTTCTGAATATATTCAGGAAAAAACGCATACGCCCTTTTTGGCCAACCAAGCAAGCTTGCAAAGGAAATCTGCACTACAATGAAGTCTCACTTCCCCCCGGTCAAAAGGGCCATCTGAAAAAAGTGTAAAATCCAGAAAGGCAGGACAGGCCATGGAGAACTGGGAGCCTTGTTATGCTGAAGGGCGGGATGTAAATTGCCAACAGACACTCGGGAGAAGTGTATGGTGTTTCCTGAAACATCTAAAAAACAAAGCAACAGAACCTAGGGCACTTCCACTTATGGTCCTATAGCTTAGGGAAATTAAAATCAAAAAGACACAGCCACCCCAAAGTTTGAACGGCACTGTTTACAAGAACCTCGTTTACAGTACAAGTTCAACATCGCAGAAAGTGAAAAATGGATAAAGAAGTTGTGGTATTTACTTACAAAGCAATATCACTCAGCAATGAAATTTATGTCATCAGGCCCGTAGCAGCATAATGAGTGGATTCAGGTATGATGATTCTAACTGAAATAAGTCACACAGAAATAGAAACATCATAAGATATCACTAATACACGGAATGTAAACTTGGCTACACAGGAACTGCATTCCAAAACAGAACAGGGTCTCAAATTTAGAAAACCAACTTATGCTTGCTTAAGGGTAAAGGTGAGTTGGGGTGCTGCATAAAACCGGAGATTGAAATGAGCACAGATAAAGTTCCTTAAGCCAAATATGGAATAGACAAGAGCTACTCCTTGCTCAACGAAATGGACTCAAAACCCCATATTAAACCCCTAAGAATGTACCTGACTAGTAAGTATCTTAAAACCTATGGATTGCTATGTCTCCAAAAGAGAATCAAGCGTGTGTACAGGGGAATAAACGCAGCAGTGATAGGATTGGAGAGGTTCGGTGAGCAAATGAAGACCCTTTGAAGTCATATTGCATGGTACCCATTCCACGGGTCTCAACTCTCCAGGTTTAAGGTATTCTTCCTTCAGCTAAAACATGCATGTGGAACCCAGAGTATGATCAACCATGTGAACGGGAGACGTGTTCAAATATGTCTCAGTTTTCCTCCCCTGGTACTCGGGTGCAACATTCCAGACGCTTTACTAACACTCTCCCGACTTGGCGAGTCAGTCCCTTTAACCTCCTGTTTGGCCCAGTTTGCAATTTCTGCGGAAGATGAACAGGAATAGCGAGAACCAATGAGAGGCTAGCTGGAGGTGTCTGGACGGGCAAATTTAACTCTCATTTCCCACCAGGAAGAGGAATTAACCAAAGGCTCAGCATGCCGGGCCGGAACCAGATTAGGGCCTGAAGCCATCCTGCGGTGTTGCGGCCAGGTCACAAGAAAGCGAGTTGAAGAAAGAAGCTCAGGGGCACTGTAATTCACAAACCTGCAGAGTTATAAATGACAGCTATTGTCCAAAAATAGACTGAAGTAAGGCTGCCAAGAGGACTTGAAAGCGGGGCAGAATTGCAGGAAACCGATTTCAGGAGGTAGACTGGAATTGCATTGAAAGCATAGGAAAAGAGGCAGAACGTCCACAATGATGCACTTGGCCAAAAAGGGCGTATGCGTTTTTTCCTGAATATATTCAGGAAAAAACGCATACGCCCTTTTTGGCCAACCAAGCAAGCTTGCAAAGGAAATCTGCACTACAATGAAGTCTCACTTCCCCCCGGTCAAAAGGGCCATCTGAAAAAAGTGTAAAATCCAGAAAGGCAGGACAGGCCATGGAGAACTGGGAGCCTTGTTATGCTGATGGGCGGGATGTAAATTGCCAACAACCACTCGGGAGAAGTGTATGGTGTTTCCTGAAACATCTAAAAAACAAAGCAACAGAACCTAGGGCACTTCCACTTATGGTCCTATAGCTTAGGGAAATTAAAATCAAAAAGACACAGCCACCCCAAAGTTTGGAACGGCTCTGTTTACAAGAACCTCGTTTACAGTACAAGTTCAACATCGCAGAAAGTGAAAAATGGATAAAGAAGTTGTGGTATTTACTTACAAAGCAATATCACTCAGCAATGAAATCTGTGTCATCAGGCCCTTAGCAGCACAATGAGTGGATTCAGGTATGATGATTCTAACTGAAATAAGTCACACAGAAAAAGAAACATCATAAGCTATCAGTAATACACGGAATGTAAATTTGGCTACACAGGAACTGAATTACAGAACAGAACAGGGTCTCAAATTTAGAAAACCAACTTATGCTTGCTTAAGGGTAAAGGTGAGTTGGGGTGCTGCATAAAACCAGAGATTGAAATGAGCACAGATAAAGTTCCTTAAGCCAAATATGGAATAGACAAGAGTTACTCCTTGCTCAACGAAATGGACTCAACACCCCATATTAAATGCCTAAGAATGTACCTGACTAGTAAGTATCTTAAAACCTATGGATTGCTATGTCTCCGAAAGAGAATCAAGCATGTGTACAGGGGCATAAACGCAGCAGTGATAGGATTGGAGAGGTTCGGTGAGCAAATGAAGACCCTTTGAAGTCATATTGCATGGTACCCATTCCACGGGTTTCAACTACCCAGGTTTAAGGTATTCTTCCTTCAGCTAAAACATGCATGTGGAACCTAGAGTATGATCAACCATGTGATCGGGAGACGTGTTCAAATATGTCTCAGTTTTCGTACCCTGGTACTCGGGTGCAACATTCCAGACGCTTTACTAACACTCTCCCCACTTGGAGAGTCAGTCCCTTTAACCTCCTGTTTGGCCCAGTTTGCAATTTCTGCGGAAGATGAACAGGAATTGCGATAACCAATGAGAGACTAGCTGGAGGTGTCTGGACTGGCAAATTTAACTCTCATTTCCCACCAGGAAGAGGAATTAACCAAAGGCTCAGCGTGCCATGCCAGAACCAGATTAGGGCCTGAAGCCATCCTGCGGTGTTGCGGCCAGGTCACAAGAAAGCGAGTTGAAGAAAGGAACTCAGGGGCACTGTAATTCACAAACCTGCAGAGTTATAAATGACAGCTATCGTCCAAAAATATACTGAAGTAAGGCTGCCAAGAGGACTTGAAAGCGGGGCAGAATTGCAGGAAACCGATTTCAGGAGGTAGACTGGAATTGCATTGCAAGCATAGGAAAAGAGGCAGAACGTCCACAATGATGCACTTGGCCAAAAAGGGCGTATGCGTTTTTTCCTGAATATATTCAGGAAAAAACGCATACGCCCTTTTTGGCCAACCAAGCAAGCTTGCAAAGGAAATCTGCACTACAATGAAGTCTCACTTCCCCCCGGTCAAAAGGGCCATCTGAAAAAAGTGTAAAATCCAGAAAGGCAGGACAGGCCATGGAGAACTGGGAGCCTTGTTATGCTGATGGGCGGGATGTAAATTGCAAACAACCACTCCGGAGAAGTGTATGGTGTTTCCTGAAACATCTAAAAAACAAAGCAACAGAGCCTAGGGCACTTCCACTTATGGTCCTATAGCTTAGGGAAATTAAAATCAAAAAGACACAGCCACCCCAAAGTTTGGGACGCCTCCGTTTACAAGAACCTCGTTTACCAGAGAAGTTCAATATCACAGAAAGTGAAAAATGGATAAAGAACTTGTGGTACTTACGTACAATGCAGTATAACTCAGCAATGAAATCTATGTCATCAGGCCCGTAGCAGCATAATGAGTGGATTCAGGTACGGTGATTCTAACTGAAATAAGTCACACAGAAAAAGAAACATCATAAGATATCACTAATACACGGAATGTAAGCTTGGCTACACAGGAACTGCATTCCAAAACAGAACAGGGTCTCAAATTTAGAAAACCAACTTATGCTTGCTTAAGGGTAAAGGTGAGTTGGGGTGCTGCATAAAACCAGAGATTGAAATGAGCACTGATAAAGTTCCTTAAGCCAAATATGGAATAGACAATAGCTACTCCTTGCTCAACGAAATGGACTCAACACCCCATATTAAACGCCTAAGAATGTACCTGACTAGTAAGTATCTTAAAACCTATGGATTGCTATGTCTCCAAAAGAGAATCAAACGTGTGTACAGGGGCATAAACGCAGCAGTGATAGGATTGGAGAGGTTCGGTGAGCAAATGAAGACCCTTTGAAGTCATATTGCATGGTACCCATTCCACGGGTCTCAACTCTCCAGGTTTAAGGTATTCTTCCTTCAGCTAAAACATGCATTTGGGACCCAGAGTATGATCAACCATGTGAACGGGAGACGTGTTCAAATATGTCTCAGTTTTCCTCCCCTGGTACTCGGGTGCAACATTCCAGACGCTTTACCAACACTCTCCCGACTTGGAGAGTCAGTCCCTTTAACCTCCTGTTTGGCCCAGTTTGCAATTTCTGCGGAGGATGAACAGGAATAGCGAGAACCAATGAGAGACTAGCTGGAGGTGTCTGGACGGGCAAATTTAACTCTCATTTCCCAACAGGAAGAGGAAATATCCAAAGGCTCAGCGTGCCGTACCGGAACCAGATTAGGTCCTGAAGCCATCCTGCGGTGTTGCGGCCAGCTCAAAAGAAAGCGAGTTGAAGAAAGGAGCTCAGGGGCACTGTAATTCACAAACCTGCAGAGTTATAAATGACAGCTATCGTCCAAAAATAGACTGAAGTAAGGCTGCCAAGAGGACTTGAAAGCGGGGCAGAATTGCAGGAAACCGATTTCAGGAGGTAGACTGGAATTGCATTGAAAGCATAGGAAAAGAGGCAGAACGTCCACAATGATGCACTTGGCCAAAAAGGGCGTATGCGTTTTTTCCTGAATATATTCAGGAAAAAACGCATACGCCCTTTTTGGCCAACCAAGCAAGCTTGCAAAGGAAATCTGCACTACAATGAAGTCTCACTTCCCCCCGGTCAAAAGGGCCATCTGAAAAAAGTGTAAAATCCAGAAAGGCAGGACAGGCCATGGAGAACTGGGAGCCTTGTTATGCTGATGGGCGGGATGTAAATTGCCAACAGACACTCGGGAGAAGTGTATGGTGTTTCCTGAAACATCTAAAAAACAAAGCAACAGAACCTAGGGCACTTCCACTTATGGTCCTATAGCTTAGGGAAATTAAAATCAAAAAGACACAGCCACCCCAAAGTTTGGAACGGCTCTGTTTACAAGAACCTCGTTTACAGTACAAGTTCAACATCGCAGAAAGTGAAAAATGGATAAAAAAGTTGTGGCATTTACTTACAAAGCAATATCACTCAGCAATGAAATCTGTGTCATCAGGCCCTTAGCAGCACAATGAGTGGATTCAGGTATGATGATTCTAACTGAAATAAGTCACACAGAAAAAGAAACATCATAAGATATCACTAATACACGGAATGTAAACTTGGCTACACAGGAACTGAATTACAGAACAGAACAGGGTCTCAAATTTAGAAAACCAACTTATTCTTGCTTAAGGGTAAAGGTGAGTTGGGGTGCTGCATAAAACCAGAGATTGAAATGAGCACAGATAAAGTTCCTTAAGCCAAATATGGAATAGACAAGAGCTACTCCTTGCTCAACGAAATGGACTCAACACCCCATATTAAACGCCTAAGAATGTACCTGACTAGTAAGTATCTTAAAACCTATGGATTGCTATGTCTCCGAAAGAGAATCAAGCATGTGTACAGGGGCATAAACGCAGCAGTGATAGGATTGGAGAGGTTCGGTGAGCAAATGAAGACCCTTTGAAGTCATATTGCATGGTACCCATTCCACGGGGTTCAACTACCCAGGTTTAAGGTATTCTTCCTTCAGCTAAAACATGCATGTGGAACCTAGAGTATGATCAACCATGTGATCGGGAGATGTGTTCAAATATGTCTCAGTTTTCCTCCCCTGGTACTCGGGTGCAACATTCCAGACGCTTTACTAACACTCTCCCCACTTGGAGAGTCAGTCCCTTTAACCTCCTGTTTGGCCCAGTTTGCAATTTCTGCGGAAGATGAACAGGAATAGCGAGAACCAATGAGAGGCTAGCTGGAGGTGTCTGGACGGGCAAATTTAACTCTCATTTCCCACCAGGAAGAGGAATTAACCAAAGGCTCAGCATGCCGGGCCGGAACCAGATTAGGGCCTGAAGCCATCCTGCGGTGTTGCGGCCAGGTCACAAGAAAGCGAGTTGAAGAAAGGAGCTCAGGGGCACTGTAATTCACAAACCTGCAGAGTTATACATGACAGCTATCGTCCAAAAATAGACTGAAGTAAGGCTGCCAAGAGGACTTGAAAGCGGGGCAGAATTGCAGGAAACCGATTTCAGGAGGTAGACTGGAATTGCATTGAAAGCATAGGAAAAGAGGCAGAACGTCCACAATGATGCACTTGGCCAAAAAGGGCGTATGCGTTTTTTCCTGAATATATTCAGGAAAAAACGCATACGCCCTTTTTGGCCAACCAAGCAAGCTTGCAAAGGAAATCTGCACTACAATGAAGTCTCACTTCCCCCCGGTCAAAAGGGCCATCTGAAAAAAGTGTAAAATCCAGAAAGGCAGGACAGGCCATGGAGAACTGGGAGCCTTGTTATGCTGATGGGCGGGATGTAAATTGCCAACAACCACTCGGGAGAAGTGTATGGTGTTTCCTGAAACATCTAAAAAACAAAGCAACAGAACCTAGGGCACTTCCACTTATGGTCCTATAGCTTAGGGAAATTAAAATCAAAAAGACACAGCCACCCCAAAGTTTGGAACGGCTCTGTTTACAAGAACCTCGTTTACAGTACAAGTTCAACATCGCAGAAAGTGAAAAATGGATAAAGAAGTTGTGGTATTTACTTACAAAGCAATATCACTCAGCAATGAAATCTGTGTCATCAGGCCCTTAGCAGCACAATGAGTGGATTCAGGTATGATGATTCTAACTGAAATAAGTCACACAGAAAAAGAAACATCATAAGATATCAGTAATACACGGAATGTAAATTTGGCTACACAGGAACTGAATTACAGAACAGAACAGGGTCTCAAATTTAGAAAACCAACTTATGCTTGCTTAAGGGGAAAGGTGAGTTGGGGTGCTGCATAAAACCAGAGATTGAAATGAGCACAGATAAAGTTCCTTAAGCCAAATATGGAATAGACAAGAGCTACTCCTTGCTCAACGAAATGGACTCAACACCCCATATTAAATGCCTAAGAATGTACCTGACTAGTAAGTATCTTAAAACCTATGGATTGCTATGTCTCCGAAAGAGAATCAAGCATGTGTACAGGGGCATAAACGCAGCAGTGATAGGATTGGAGAGGTTCGGTGAGCAAATGAAGACCCTTTGAAGTCATATTGCATGGTACCCATTCCACGGGTTTCAACTACCCAGGTTTAAGGTATTCTTCCTTCAGCTAAAACATGCATGTGGAACCTAGAGTATGATCAACCATGTGATCGGGAGACGTGTTCAAATATGTCTCAGTTTTCCTCCCCTGGTACTCGGGTGCAACATTCCAGACGCTTTACTAACACTCTCCCGACTTGGAGAGTCAGTATCTTTAACCTCCTGTTTGGCCCAGTTTGCAATTTCTGCGGAAGATGAAAAGGAATAGCAAGAACCAATGAGAGGCTAGCTTTAGGTGTCTGAACGGGCAAATTTAACTCTCATTTCCCACCAGGAAGAGGAATTAACCAAAGGCTCAGCATGCCGGGCCGGAACCAGATTAGGGCCTGAAGCCATCCTGCGGTGTTGCGGCCAGGTCACAAGAAAGCGAGTTGAAGAAAGGAGCTCAGGGACACTGTAATTCACAAACCTGCAGAGTTATAAATGACAGCTATCGTCCAAAAATAGACTGAAGTAAGGCTGCCAAGAGGACTTGAAAGCGGGGCAGAATTGCAGGAAACCAATTTCAGGAGGTAGACTGGAATTGCATTGCAAGCATAGGAAAAGAGGCAGAACGTCCACAATGATGCACTTGGCCAAAAAGGGCGTATGCGTTTTTTCCTGAATATATTCAGGAAAAAACACATACGCCCTTTTTGGCCAACCAAGCAAGCTTGCAAAGGAAATCTGCACTACAATGAAGTCTCACTTCCCCCCGGTCAAAAGGGCCATCTGAAAAAAGTGTAAAATCCAGAAAGGCAGGACAGGCCATGGAGAACTGGGAGCCTTGTTATGCTGATGGGCGGGATGTAAATTGCCAACAACCACTCCGGAGAAGTGTATGGTGTTTCCTGAAACATCTAAAAAACAAAGCAACAGAGCCTAGGGCACTTCCACTTATGGTCCTATAGCTTAGGGAAATTAAAATCAAAAAGACACAGCCACCCCAAAGTTTGGGACGCCTCCGTTTACAAGAACCTCGTTTACCAGACAAGTTCAATATCACAGAAAGTGAAAAATGGATAAAGAACTTGTGGTACTTACGTACAATGCAGTATAACTCAGCAATGAAATCTATGTCATCAGGCCCGTAGCAGCATAATGAGTGGATTCAGGTACGATGATTCTAACTGAAATAAGTCACACAGAAAAAGAAACATCATAAGATATCACTAATACACGGAATGTAAGCTTGGCTACACAGGAACTGCATTCCAAAACAGAACAGGGTCTCAAATTTAGAAAACCAACTTATGCTTGCTTAAGGGGAAAGGTGAGTTGGAGTGCTGCATAAAACCAGAGATTGAAATGAGCACAGATAAAGTTCCTTAAGCCAAATATGGAATAGACAATAGCTACTCCTTGCTCAACGAAATGGACTCAACACCCCATATTAAACGCCTAAGAATGTACCTGACTAGTAAGTATCTTAAAACCTATGGATTGCTATGTCTCCAAAAGAGAATCAAGCGTGTGTACAGGGGCATAAACGCAGCAGTGATAGGATTGGAGAGGTTCGGTGAGCAAATGAAGACCCTTTGAAGTCATATTGCATGGTACCCATTCCACGGGTCTCAACTCTCCAGGTTTAAGGTATTCTTCCTTCAGCTAAAACATGCATTTGGAACCCAGAGTATGATCAACCATGTGAACGGGAGACGTGTTCAAATATGTCTCAGTTTTCCTCCCCTGGTACTCGGGTGCAACATTCCAGACGCTTTACTAACACTCTCCCCACTTGGAGAGTCAGCGCCTTTAACCTCCTGTTTGGCACAGTTTGCAATTTCTGCGGAAGATGAACAGGAATAGCGAGAACCAATGAGAGGCTAGCTGGAGGTGTCTGGACGGGCAAATTTAACTCTCATTTCCCAACAGGAAGAGGAAATAACCAAAGGCTCAGCGTGCCGTGCCGGAACCAGATTAGGGCCTGAAGCCATCCTGCGGTGTTGCGGCCAGCTCAAAAGAAAGCGAGTTGAAGAAAGGAGCTCAGGGGCACTGTAATTCACAAACCTGCAGAGTTATAAATGACAGCTATCGTCCAAAAATAGACTGAAGTAAGGCTGCCAAGAGTACTTGAAAGCGGGGCAGAATTGCAGGAAACTGATTTCAGGAGGTAGACTGGAATTGCATTGAAAGCATAGGAAAAGAGGCAGAACTTCCACAATGATGCACTTGGCCAAAAAGGGCGTATGCATTTTTTCCTGAATATATTCAGGAAAAAACGCATACGCCCTTTTTGGCCAACCAAGCAAGCTTGCAAAGGAAATCTGCACTACAATGAAGTCTCACTTCCCCCCGGTCAAAAGGGCCATCTGAAAAAAGTGTAAAATCCAGAAAGGCAGGACAGGCCATGGAGAACTGGGAGCCTTGTTATGCTGATGGGCGGGATGTAAATTGCAAACAACCACTCCGGAGAAGTGTATGGTGTTTCCTGAAACATCTAAAAAACAAAGCAACAGAGCCTAGGGCACTGCCACTTATGGTCCTATAGCTTAGGGAAATTAAAATCAAAAAGACACAGCCACCCCAAAGTTTGGGACGCCTCCGTTTACAAGAACCTCGTTTACCAGACAAGTTCAATATCACAGAAAGTGAAAAATGGATAAAGAACTTGTGGTACTTACGTACAATGCAGTATAACTCAGCAATGAAATCTATGTCATCAGGCCCGTAGCAGCATAATGAGTGGATTCAGGTACGATGATTCTAACTGAAATAAGTCACACAGAAAAAGAAACATCATAAGATATCACTAATACACGGAATGTAAGCTTGGCTACACAGGAACTGCATTCCAAAACAGAACAGGGTCTCAAATTTAGAAAACCAACTTATGCTTGCTTAAGGGGAAAGGTGAGTTGGAGTGCTGCATAAAACCAGAGATTGAAATGAGCACAGATAAAGTTCCTTAAGCCAAATATGGAATAGACAATAGCTACTCCTTGCTCAACGAAATGGACTCAACACCCCATATTAAACGCCTAAGAATGTACCTGACTAGTAAGTATCTTAAAACCTATGGATTGCTATGTCTCCAAAAGAGAATCAAGCGTGTGTACAGGGGCAAAAACGCAGCAGTGATAGGATTGGAGAGGTTCGGTGAGCAAATGAAGACCCTTTGAAGTCATATTGCATGGTACCCATTCCACGGGTCTCAACTCTCCAGGTTTAAGGTATTCTTCCTTCAGCTAAAACATGCATTTGGAACCCAGAGTATGATCAACCATGTGAACGGGAGACGTGTTCAAATATGTCTCAGTTTTCCTCCCCTGGTACTCGGGTGCAACATTCCAGACGCTTTACTAACACTCTCCCCACTTGGAGAGTCAGCGCCTTTAACCTCCTGTTTGGCACAGTTTGCAATTTCTGCGGAAGATGAACAGGAATAGCGAGAACCAATGAGAGGCTAGCTGGAGGTGTCTGGACGGGCAAATTTAACTCTCATTTCCCAACAGGAAGAGGAAATAACCAAAGGCTCAGCGTGCCGTGCCGGAACCAGATTAGGGCCTGAAGCCATCCTGCGGTGTTGCGGCCAGCTCAAAAGAAAGCGAGTTGAAGAAAGGAGCTCAGGGGCACTGTAATTCACAAACCTGCAGAGTTATAAATGACAGCTATCGTCCAAAAATAGACTGAAGTAAGGCTGCCAAGAGTACTTGAAAGCGGGGCAGAATTGCAGGAAACTGATTTCAGGAGGTAGACTGGAATTGCATTGAAAGCATAGGAAAAGAGGCAGAACTTCCACAATGATGCACTTGGCCAAAAAGGGCGTATGCATTTTTTCCTGAATATATTCAGGAAAAAACGCATACGCCCTTTTTGGCCAACCAAGCAAGCTTGCAAAGGAAATCTGCACTACAATGAAGTCTCACTTCCCCCCGGTCAAAAGGGCCATCTGAAAAAAGTGTAAAATCCAGAAAGGCAGGACAGGCCATGGAGAACTGGGAGCCTTGTTATGCTGATGGGCGGGATGTAAATTGCCAACAACCACTCGGGAGAAGTGTATGGTGTTTCCTGAAACATCTAAAAAACAAAGCAACAGAACCTAGGGCACTTCCACTTATGGTCCTATAGCTTAGGGAAATTAAAATCAAAAAGACACAGCCACCCCAAAGTTTGGAACGGCTCTGTTTACAAGAACCTCGTTTACAGTACAAGTTCAACATCACAGAAAGTGAAAAATGGATAAAGAAGTTGTGGTATTCACTTACAAAGCAATATCACTCAGCAATGAAATCTATGTCATCAGGCCCTTAGCAGCACAATGAGTGGATTCAGGTATGATGATTCTAACTGAAATAAGTCACACAGAAAAAGAAACATCATAAGATATCAGTAATACACGGAATGGAAATTGGCTACACAGGAACTGAATTACAGAACAGAACAGGGTCTCAAATTTAGAAAACCAACTTATGCTTGCTTAAGGGTAAAGGTGAGTTGGGGTGCTGCATAAAACCAGAGATTGAAATGAGCACAGATAAAGTTCCTTAAGCCAAATATGGAATAGACAAGAGCTACTCCTTGCTCAACGAAATGGACTCAACACTGCATATTAAACGCCTAAGAATGTACCTGACTAGTAAGTATCTTAAAACCTATGGATTGCTATGTCTCTGAAAGAGAATCATGCATGTGTACAGGGGCATAAACGCAGCAGTGATAGGATTGGAGAGGTTCGGTGAGCAAATGAAGACCCTTTGAAGTCATATTGCATGGTACCCATTCCACGGGTTTCAACTACTCAGGTTTAAGGTATTCTCCCTTCAGCTAAAACATGCATGTGGAACCTAGAGTATGATCAACCATGTGATCGGGAGACGTGTTCAAATATGTCTCAGTTTTCCTACCCTGGTACTCGGGTGCAACATTCCAGACGCTTTACTAACACTCTCCCCACTTGGAGAGTCAGTCCCTTTAACCTCCTGTTTGGCCCAGTTTGCAATTTCTGCGGACGATGAACAGGAATAGCGAGAACCAATGAGAGGCTAGCTGGAGGTGTCTGGACGGGCAAATTTAACTCTCATTTCCCACCGGGAGGAGGAAATAACCAAAGGCTCAGCGTGCTGTGCCAGAACCAGATTAGGGCCTGAAGCCATCCTGCGGTGTTGCGGCCAGGTCACAAGAAAGCGAGTTGAAGAAAGGAGCTCAGGGGCACTGTAATTCGCAAACCTGCAGAGTTATAAATGACAGCTATCATCCAAAAATAGACTGAAGTAAGGCTGCCAAGAGGACTTGAAAGCGGGGCAGAATTGCAGGAAACCGATTTCAGGAGGTAGACTGGAATTGCATTGAAAGCATAGGAAAAGAGGCAGAACGTCCACAATGATGCACTTGGCCAAAAAGGGCGTATGCGTTTTTTCCTGAATATATTCAGGAAAAAACGCATACGCCCTTTTTGGCCAACCAAGCAAGCTTGCAAAGGAAATCTGCACTACAATGAAGTCTCACTTCCCCCCGGTCAAAAGGGCCATCTGAAAAAAGTGTAAAATCCAGAAAGGCAGGACAGGCCATGGATAACTGGGAGCCTTGTTAAGCTGATGGGCGGGATGTAAATTAACAACAACCACTCAGGAGAAGTGTATGGTGTTTCCTAAAACATCTAAAAAACAAAGCAACAGAGCCTAGGGCACTTCCACTTATGGTCCTATAGCTTAGGGAAATTAAAATCAAAAAGACACAGCCACCCCAAAGTTTGGGATGCCTCTGTTTACAAGAACCTCGTTTACCGTACAAGTTCAATATCACAGAAAGTCAAAAATGGATAAAGAACTTGTGGTACTTACGTACAATGCAGTATCACTCAGCAATGAAATCTATGTCATCAGGCCCGTAGCACCATAATGAGTGGATTCAGGTACGATGATTCTAACTGAAATAAGTCACACAGAAAAAGAAACATCATAAGATATCACTAATACACGGAATGTAAACTTGGCTAAACAGGAACTGAATTCCAAAACAGAACAGGGTCTCAAATTTAGAAAACCAACTTATGCTTGCTTAAGGGGAAAGGTGAGTTGGGGTGCTGCATAAAACCAGAGATTGAAATGAGCACAGATAAAATTCCTTAAGCCAAATATGGAATAGACAAGAGCTACTCCTTGCTCAACGAAATGGACTCAACACCCCATATTAAACGCCTAAGAATGTACCTGACTAGTAAGTATCTTAAAACCTATGAATTGCTATGTCTCCAAAAGAGAATCAAGCGTGTGTACAGGGGCATAAACGCAGCAGTGATAGGATTGGAGAGGTTCGGTGAGCAAATGAAGACCCTTTGAAGACATATTGCACGGTACCCATTCCACGGGTCTCAACTCTACAGGTTTAAGGTATTCTTCCTACAGCTAAAACATGCATGTGGAACCCAGAGTATGATCAACCGTGTGAACGGGAGACGTGTTCAAATATGTCTCAGTTTTCCTACCCTGGTACTCGGGTGCAACATTCCAGACGCTTTACTAACACTCTCCCCACTTGGAGAGTCAGTCCCTTTAACCTCCTGTTTGGCCCAGTTTGCAATTTCTGCGGAAGATGAACAGGAATAGCGAGAACCAATGAGAGACTAGCTGGAGGTGTCTGGACGGGCAAATTTAACTCTCATTTCCCACCAGGAAGAGGAATTAACCAAAGGCTCAGTGTGCCGTGCTGGAACCAGATTAGGGCCTGAAGCCATCCTGCGGTGTTGCGACCAGCTCACAAGAAAGCGAGTTGAAGAAAGGAGCTCAGGGGCACTGTAATTCACAAACCTGCAGAGTTATAAATGACAGCTATCGTCCAAAAATAGACTGAAGTAAGGCTGCCAAGAGGACTTGAAAGCGGGGCAGAATTGCAGGAAACCGATTTCAGGAGGTAGACTGGAATTGCATTGAAACCATAGGAAAAGAGGCAGAACGTCCACAATGATGCACTTGGCCAAAAAGGGCGTATGCGTTTTTTCCTGAATATATTCAGGAAAAAACGCTACGCCCTTTTTGGCCAACCAAGCAAGCTTGCAAAGGAAATCTGCACTACAATGAAGTCTCACTTCCCCCCGGTCAAAAGGGCCATCTGAAAAAAGTGTAAAATCCAGAAAGGCAACAGGCCATTGAGAACTGGGAGCCTTGTTATGCTGATGGGCGGGATGTAAATTGCCAAAAGACACTTGGGAGAAGTGTATGGTGTTTCCTGAAACATCTAAAAAACAAAGCAACAGAGCCTAGGGCACTTCCACTTATGGTCCTATATCTTAGGGAAATTAAAATCAAAAAGACACAGCCACCCCAAAGTTTGGAACGGCTCTGTTTACAAGAACCTCGTTTACAGTACAAGTTCAACATCGCAGAAAGTGAAAAATGGATAAAGAAGTTGTGGTATTCACTTACAAAGCAATATCACTCAGCAATGAAATCTATGTCATCAGGCCCTTAGCAGCACAATGAGTGGATTCAGGTATGATGATTCTAACTGAAATAAGTCACACAGAAAAAGAAACATCATAAGATATCAGTAATACACGGAATGGAAACTTGGCTACACAGGAACTGAATTACAGAACAGAACAGGGTCTCAAATTTAGAAAACCAACTTATGCTTGCTTAAGGGTAAAGGTGAGTTGGGGCTGCATAAAACCAGAGATTGAAATGAGCACAGATAAAGTTCCTTAAGCCAAATATGGAATAGACAAGAGCTACTCCTTGCTCAACGAAATGGACTCAACACCGCATATTAAACGCCTAAGAATGTACCTGACTAGTAAGTATCTTAAAACCTATGGATTGCTATGTCTCCGAAAGAGAATCAAGCATGTGTACAGGGGCATAAACGCAGCAGTGATAGGATTGGAGAGGTTCGGTGAGCAAATGAAGACCCTTTGAAGTCATACTGCATGGTACCCATTCCACGGGTTTCAACTACCCAGGTTTAAGGTATTCTTCCTTCAGCTAAAACATGCATGTGGAACCTAGAGTATGATCAACCATGTGATCGGGAGACGTGTTCAAATATTTCTCAGTTTTCGTACCCTGGTACTCGGGTGCAACATTCCAGACGCTTTACTAACACTCTCCCCACTTGGAGAGTCAGTCCCTTTAACCTCCTGTTTGGCCCAGTTTGCAATTTCTGCGGAAGATGAACAGGAATAGCGAGAACCAATGAGAGGCTAGCTGGAGGTGTCTGGACGGGCAAATTTAACTCTCATTTCCCACCAGGAAGACGAATTAACCAAAGGCTCAGCATGCCGGGCCAGAACCAGATTAGGGCCTGAAGCCATCCTGCGGTGTTGCGGCCAGGTCACAAGAAAGCGAGTTGAAGAAAGGAGCTCAGGGGCACTGTAATTCACAAACCTGCAGAGTTATAAATGACAGCTATCGTCCAAAAACAGACTGAAGTAAGGCTGCCAAGAGGACTTGAAAGCGGGGCAGAATTGCAGGAAACCGATTTCAGGAGGTAGACTGGAATTGCATTGAAAGCATAGGAAAAGAGGCAGAACGTCCACAATGATGCACTTGGCCAAAAAGGGCGTATGCGTTTTTTCCTGAATATATTCAGGAAAAAACGCATACGCCCTTTTTGGCCAACCAAGCAAGCTTGCAAAGGAAATCTGCACTACAATGAAGTCTCACTTCCCCCCGGTCAAAAGGGCCATCTGAAAAAAGTGTAAAATCCAGAAAGGCAGGACAGGCCATGGAGAACTGGGAGCCTTGTTATGCTGATGGGCGGGATGTAAATTGCCAACAACCACTCGGGAGAAGTGTATGGTGTTTCCTGAAACATCTAAA
Source organism: Stenella coeruleoalba (assembly GCF_951394435.1). NCBI lineage: Eukaryota > Metazoa > Chordata > Mammalia > Artiodactyla > Delphinidae > Stenella > Stenella coeruleoalba. The sequence goes on from NW_027646291.1 coordinate 64,288, forward strand.
AAACAAAGCAACAGAGCCTAGGGCACTGCCACTTATGGTCCTATAGCTTAGGGAAATTAAAATCAAAAAGACACAGCTCCCCAAAGTTTGGAACGGCTCTGTTTACAAGAACCTCGTTTACAGTACAAGTTCAACATCGCAGAAAGTGAAAAATGGATAAAGAAGTTGTGGTATTCACTTACAAAGCAATATCACTCAGCAATGAAATCTATGTCATCAGGCCCTTAGCAGCACAATGAGTGGATTCAGGTATGATGATTCTAACTGAAATAAGTCACACAGAAAAAGAAACATCATCAGATATCAGTAATACACGGAATGGAAACTTGGCTACACAGGAACTGAATTACAGAACAGAACAGGGTCTCAAATTTAGAAAGACAACTTATGCTTGCTTAAGGGTAAAGGTGAGTTGGGGTGCTGCATAAAACCAGAGATTGAAATGAGCACAGATAAAGTTCCTTAAGCCAAATATGGAATAGACAAGAGCTACTCCTTGCTCAACGAAATGGACTCAACACCGCATATTAAACGCCTAAGAATGTACCTGACTTGTAAGTATCTTAAAACCTATGGATTGCTATGTCTCCAAAAGAGAATCAAGCATGTGTACAGGGGCATAAACGCAGCAGTGATAGGATTGGAGAGGTTCGGTGAGCAAATGAAGACCCTTTGAAGTCATATTGCATGGTACCCATTCCACGGGTTTCAACTACCCAGGTTTAAGGTATTCTTCCTTCAGCTAAAACATGCATGTGGAACCTAGAGTATGATCAACCATGTGATCGGGAGACGTGTTCAAATATGTCTCAGTTTTCCTACCCTGGTACTCGGGTGCAACATTCCAGACGCTTTACTAACACTCTCCCCACTTGGAGAGTCAGTCCCTTTAAACTCCTGTTTGGCCCAGTTTGCAATTTCTGCGGACGATGAACAGGAATAGCGAGAACCAATGAGAGGCTAGCTGGAGGTGTCTGGACGGGCAAATTTAACTCTCATTTCCCACCAGGAAGAGGAATTAACCAAAGGCTCAGCATGCCGGGCCGGAACCAGATTAGGGCCTGAAGCCATCCTGCGGTGTTGCGGCCAGGTCACAAGAAAGCGAGTTGAAGAAAGGAGCTCAGGGGCACTGTAATTCACAAACCTGCAGAGTTATAAATGACAGCTATCGTCCAAAAATAGACTGAAGTAAGGCTGCCAAGAGGACTTGAAAGCGGGGCAGAATTGCAGGAAACCGATTTCAGGAGGTAGACTGGAATTGCATTGAAAGCATAGGAAAAGAGACAGAACGTCCACAATGATGCACTTGGCCAAAAAGGGCGTATGCGTTTTTTCCTGAATATATTCAGGAAAAAACGCATACGCCCTTTTTGGCCAACCAAGCAAGCTTGCAAAGGAAATCTGCACTACAATGAAGTCTCACTTACCCCCGGTCAAAAGGGCCATCTGAAAAACGTGTAAAATCCAAAAAGGCAGGACAGGCCATGGAGAACTGGGAGCCTTGTTATGCTGATGGGCGGGATGTAAATTGCCTACAACCACTCGGGAGAAGTGTATGGTGTTTCCTGAAACATCTAAAAAACAAAGCAACAGAACGTAGGGCACTTCAACTTATGGTCCTATAGCTTAGGGAAATTAAAATCAAAAAGACACAGCCACCCCAAAGTTTGGGGCGCCTCTGTTTACAAGAACCTCGTTTACAGTACAAGTTCAACATCACAGAAAGTGAAAAATGGATAAAGAAGTTGTGGTATTTACTTACAAAGCAATATCACTCAGCAATGAAATCTGTGTCATCAGGCCCTTAGCAGCACAATGAGTGGATTCAGGTATGATGATTCTAACTGAAATAAGTCACACAGAAAAAGAAACATCATAAGATATCAGTAATACACGGAATGTAAACTTGGCTACACAGGAACTGAATTACAGAACAGAACAGGGTCTCAAATTTAGAAAACCAACGTATTCTTGCTTAAGGGTAAAGGTGAGTTGGGGTGCTGCATAAAACCAGAGATTGAAATGAGCACAGATAAAGTTCCTTAAGCCAAATATGGAATAGACAAGAGCTACTCCTTGCTCAACGAAATGGACTCAACACCCCATATTAAACGCCTAAGAATGTACCTGACTAGTAAGTATCTTAAAACCTATGGATTGCTATGTCTCCGAAAGAGAATCAAGCATGTGTACAGGGGCATAAACGCAGCAGTGATAGGATTGGAGAGGTTCGGTGAGCAGATGAAGACCCTTTGAAGTCATATTGCATGGTACCCATTCCACGGGTTTCAACTACCCAGGTTTAAGGTATTCTCCCTTCAGCTAAAACATGCATGTGGAACCTAGAGTATGATCAACCATGTGATCGGGAGACGTGTTCAAATATGTCTCAGTTTTCGTACCCTGGTACTCGGGTGCAACATTCCAGACGCTTTACTAACACTCTCCCCACTTGGAGAGTCAGTCCCTTTAACCTCCTGTTTGGCCCAGTTTGCAATTTCTGCGGAAGATGAACAGGAATAGCGAGAACCAATGAGAGGCTAGCTGGAGGTGTCTGGACGGGCAAATTTAACTCTCATTTCCCACCGGGAGGAGGAAATAACCAAAGGCTCAGCGTGCTGTGCCACAACCAGATTAGGGCCTGAAGCCATCCTGCGGTGTTGCGGCCAGGTCACAAGGAAGCGAGTTGAAGAAAGGAGCTCAGGGGCACTGTAATTCGCAAACCTGCAGAGTTATAAATGACAGCTATCATCCAAAAATAGACTGAAGTAAGGCTGCCAAGAGGACTTGAAAGCGGGGCAGAATTGCAGGAAACCGATTTCAGGAGGTAGACTGGAATTGCATTGAAAGCATAGGAAAAGAGGCAGAACGTCCACAATGATGCACTTGGCCAAAAAGGGCGTATGCGTTTTTTCCTGAATATATTCAGGAAAAAACGCATACGCCCTTTTTGGCCAACCAAGCAAGCTTGCAAAGGAAATCTGCACTACAATGAAGTCTCACTTCCCCCCAGTCAAAAGGGCCATCTGAAAAAAGTGTAAAATCCAGAAAGGCAGGACAGGCCATGGAGAACTGGGAGCCGTGTTAAGCTGATGGGCGGGATGTAAATTAACAACAACCACTCGGGAGAAGTGTATGGTGTTTCCTGAAACATCTAAAAAACAAAGCAACAGAGCCTAGGGCACTGCCACTTATGGTCCTATAGCTTAGGGAAATTAAAATCAAAAAGACACAGCCACCCCAAAGTTTGGGATGCCTCTGTTTACAAGAACCTCGTTTACCGTACAAGTTCAATATCACAGAAAGTGAAAAATGGATAAAGAACTTGTGGTACTTACGTACAATGCAGTATCACTCAGCAATGAAATCTATGTCATCAGGCCCGTAGCACCATAATGAGTGGATTCAGGTACGATGATTCTAACTGAAATAAGTCACACAGAAAAAGAAACATCATAAGATATCACTAATACACGGAATGTAAACTTGGCTACACAGGAACTGAATTCCAAAACAGAACAGGGTCTCAAATTTAGAAAACCAACTTATGCTTGCTTAAGGGGAAAGGTGAGTTGGGGTGCTGCATAAAACCAGAGATTGAAATGAGCACAGATAAAGTTCCTTAAGCCAAATATGGAATAGACAAGAGCTACTCCTTGCTCAACGAAATGGACTCAACACCCCATATTAAACGCCTAAGAATGTACCTGACTAGTAAGTATCTTAAAACCTATGAATTGCTATGTCTCCAAAAGAGAATCAAGCGTGTGTACAGGGGCATAAACGCAGCAGTGATAGGATTGGAGAGGTTCGGTGAGCAAATGAAGACCCTTTGAAGACATATTGCATGGTACCCATTCCACGGGTCTCAACTCTACAGGTTTAAGGTATTCTTCCTACAGCTAAAACATGCATGTGGAACCCAGAGTATGATCAACCGTGTGAACGGGAGACGTGTTCAAATATGTCTCAGTTTTCCTACCCTGGTACTCGGGTGCAACATTCCAGACGCGTTACTAACACTCTCCCCACTTGGAGAGTCAGCGCCTTTAACCTCCTGTTTGGCCCAGTTTGCAATTTCTGCGGAAGATGAACAGGAATAGCGAGAACCAATGAGAGACTAGCTGGAGGTGTCTGGACGGGCAAATTTAACTCTCATTTCCCACCAGGAAGAGGAATTAACCAAAGGCTCAGTGTGCCGTGCCGGAACCAGATTAGGGCCTGAAGCCATCCTGCGGTGTTGCGGCCAGCTCACAAGAAAGCGAGTTGAAGAAAGGAGCTCAGGGGCACTGTAATTCACAAACCTGCAGAGTTATAAATGACAGCTATCGTCCAAAAATAGACTGAAGTAAGGCTGCCAAGAGGACTTGAAAGCGGGGCAGAATTGCAGGAAACCGATTTCAGGAGGTAGACTGGAATTGCATTGAAACCATAGGAAAAGAGGCAGAACGTCCACAATGATGCACTTGGCCAAAAAGCGCGTATGCGTTTTTTCCTGAATATATTCAGGAAAAAACGCATACGCCCTTTTTGGCCAACCAAGCAAGCTTGCAAAGGAAATCTGCACTACAATGAAGTCTCACTTCCCCCCGGTCAAAAGGGCCATCTGAAAAAAGTGTAAAATCCAGAAAGGCAACAGGCCATTGAGAACTGGGAGCCTTGTTATGCTGATGGGCGGGATGTAAATTGCCAAAAGACACTTGGGAGAAGTGTATGGTGTTTCCTGAAACATCTAAAAAACAAAGCAACAGAGCCTAGGGCACTTCCACTTATGGTCCTATAGCTTAGGGAAATTAAAATCAAAAAGACACAGCCACCCCAAAGTTTGGAACGGCTCTGTTTACAAGAACCTCGTTTACAGTACAAGTTCAACATCGCAGAAAGTGAAAAATGGATAAAGAAGTTGTGGTATTCACTTACAAAGCAATATCACTCAGCAATGAAATCTATGTCATCAGGCCCTTAGCAGCACAATGAGTGGATTCAGGTATGATGATTCTAACTGAAATAAGTCACACCGAAAAAGAAACCTCATAAGATATCAGTAATACACGGAATGGAAACTTGGCTACACAGGAACTGAATTACAGAACAGAACAGGGTCTCAAATTTAGAAAACCAACTTATGCTTGCTTAAGGGTAAAGGTGAGTTGGGGCTGCATAAAACCAGAGATTGAAATGAGCACAGATAAAGTTCCTTAAGCCAAATATGGAATAGACAAGAGCTACTCCTTGCTCAACGAAATGGACTCAACACCGCATATTAAACGCCTAAGAATGTACCTGACTAGTAAGTATCTTAAAACCTATGGATTGCTATGTCTCCGAAAGAGAATCAAGCATGTGTACAGGGGCATAAACGCAGCAGTGATAGGATTGGAGAGGTTCGGTGAGCGAATGAAGACCCTTTGAAGTCATATTGCATGGTACCCATTCCACGGGTTTCAACTACCCAGGTTTAAGGTATTCTTCCTTCAGCTAAAACATGCATGTGGAACCTAGAGTATGATCAACCATGTGATCGGGAGACGTGTTCAAATATTTCTCAGTTTTCGTACCCTGGTACTCGAGTGCAACATTCCAGACGCTTTACTAACACTCTCCCCACTTGGAGAGTCAGTCCCTTTAACCTCCTGTTTGGCCCAGTTTGCAATTTCTGCGGAAGATGAACAGGAATAGCGAGAACCAATGAGAGGCTAGCTGGAGGTGTCTGGACGGGCAAATTTAACTCTCATTTCCCACCAGGAAGAGGAATTAACCAAAGGCTCAGCATGCCGGGCCAGAACCAGATTAGGGCCTGAAGCCATCCTGCGGTGTTGCGGCCAGGTCACAAGAAAGCGAGTTGAAGAAAGGAGCTCAGGGGCACTGTAATTCACAAACCTGCAGAGTTATAAATGACAGCTATCGTCCAAAAACAGACTGAAGTAAGGCTGCCAAGAGGACTTGAAAGCGGGGCAGAATTGCAGGAAACCGATTTCAGGAGGTAGACTGGAATTGCATTGAAAGCATAGGAAAAGAGGCAGAACGTCCACAATGATGCACTTGGCCAAAAAGGGCGTATGCGTTTTTTCCTGAATATATTCAGGAAAAAACGCATACGCCCTTTTTGGCCAACCAAGCAAGCTTGCAAAGGAAATCTGCACTACAATGAAGTCTCACTTCCCCCCGGTCAAAAGGGCCATCTGAAAAAAGTGTAAAATCCAGAAAGGCAGGACAGGCCATGGAGAACTGGGAGCCTTGTTATGCTGATGGGCGGGATGTAAATTGCCAACAACCACTCGGGAGAAGTGTATGGTGTTTCCTGAAACATCTAAAAAACAAAGCAACAGAGCCTAGGGCACTGCCACTTATGGTCCTATAGCTTAGGGAAATTAAAATCAAAAAGACACAGCCACCCCAAAGTTTGGGGCGCCTCTGTTTACAAGAACCTCGTTTACAGTAGAAGTTCAACATCGCAGAAAGTGAAAAATGGATAAAGAAGTTGTGGTATTTACTTACAAAGCAATATCACTCAGCAATGAAATCTGTGTCATCAGGCCCTTAGCAGCACAATGAGTGGATTCAGGTATGATGATTCTAACTGAAGTAAGTCACACAGAAAAAGAAACATCATAAGATATCAGTAATACACGGAATGTAAACTTGGCTACACAGGAACTGAATTACAGAACAGAACAGGGTCTCAAATTTAGAAAACCAACTTATGCTTGCTTAATGGTAAAGGTGAGTTGGGGTGCTGCATAAAACCAGAGATTGAAATGAGCACAGATAAAGTTCCTTAAGTCAAATATGGAATAGACAAGAGCTACTCCTTGCTCAACGAAATGGACTCAACACCGCATATTAAATGCCTAAGAATGTACCTGACTAGTAAGTATCTTAAAACCTATGGATTGCTATGTCTCCGAAAGAGAATCAAGCATGTGTACAGGGGCATAAACGCAGCAGTGATAGGATTGGAGAGGTTCGGTGAGCAAATGAAGACCCTTTGAAGTCATATTGCATGGTACCCATTTCACGGGTCTTAACTCTCCAGGTTTAAGGTATTCTTCCTTCAGCTAAAACATGCATGTGGAACCCAAGTATGATCAACCATGTGAACGGGAGACGTGTTCAAATATGTCTCAGTTTTCCTCCCCTGGTACTCGGGTGCAACATTCCAGACGCTTTACTAACACTCTCCCCACTTGGAGAGTCAGCGCCTTTAACCTCCTGTTTGGCCCAGTTTGCAATTTCTGCGGAAGATGAACAGGAATAGCGAGAACCAATGAGAGGCTAACTGGAGGTGTCTGGACGGGCAAATTTAACTCTCATTTCCCACCATGAAGAGGAAATAACCAAAGGCTCAGCGTGCCGTGCCGAAACCAGATTAGGGCCTGAAGCCAGCCTGCGGTGTTGCGGCCAGGTCACAAGAAAGCAAGTTGAAGAAAGGAGCTCAGGGGCACTGTAATTCACAAACCTGCAGAGTTATAAATGACAGCTATCGTCCAAAAATAGACTGAAGTAAGGCTGCCAAGAGGACTTGAAAGCGGGGCAGAATTGCAGGAAACCGATTTCAGGATGTAGACTGGAATTGCATTGAAAGCATAGGAAAAGAGGCAGAACGTCCACAATGATGCACTTGGCCAAAAAGGGTGTATGCGTTTTTTCCTGAATATATTCAGGAAAAAACGCATACGCCCTTTTTGGCTAACCAAGCAAGCTTGCAAAGGAAATCTGCACTACAATGAAGTCTCACTTCCCCCCGGTCAAAAGGGCCATCTGAAAAAAGTGTAAAATCCAGAAAGGCAGGACAGGCCATGGAGAACTGGGAGCCTTGTTATGCTGATGGGGGGGATGTAAATTGCCAACAGACACTCGGGAGAAGTGTATGGTGTTTCCTGAAACATCTAAAAAACAAAGCAACAGAGCCTAGGGCACTTCCACTTATGGTCCTATAGCTTAGGGAAATTAAAATCAATAAGACACAGCTCCCCAAAGTTTGGAACGGCTCTGTTTACAAGAACCTCGTTTACAGTACAAGTTCAACATCGCAGAAAGTGAAAAATGGATAAAGAAGTTGTGGTATTCACTTACAAAGCAATATCACTCAGCAATGAAATCTATGTCATCAGGCCCTTAGCAGCACAATGAGTGGATTCAGGTATGATGATTCTAACTGAAATAAGTCACACAGAAAAAGAAACATCATCAGATATCAGTAATACACGGAATGGAAACTTGGCTACACAGGAACTGAATTACAGAACAGAACAGGGTCTCAAATTTAGAAAACCAACGTATTCTTGCTTAAGGGTAAAGGTGAGTTGGGGTGCTGCATAAAACCAGAGATTGAAATGAGCACAGATAAAGTTCCTTAAGCCAAATATGGAATAGACAAGAGCTACTCCTTGCTCAACGAAATGGACTCAACACCCCATATTAAACGCCTAAGAATGTACCTGACTAGTAAGTATCTTAAAACCTATGGATTGCTATGTCTCCGAAAGAGAATCAAGCATGTGTACAGGGGCATAAACGCAGCAGTGATAGGATTGGAGAGGTTCGGTGAGCAGATGAAGACCCTTTGAAGTCATATTGCATGGTACCCATTACACGGGTTTCAACTACCCAGGTTTAAGGTATTCTCCCTTCAGCTAAAACATGCATGTGGAACCTAGAGTATGATCAACCATGTGATCGGGAGACGTGTTCAAATATGTCTCAGTTTTCGTACCCTGGTACTCGGGTGCAACATTCCAGACGCTTTACTAACACTCTCCCCACTTGGAGAGTCAGTCCCTTTAACCTCCTGTTTGGCCCAGTTTGCAATTTCTGCGGAAGATGAACAGGAATAGCGAGAACCAATGAGAGGCTAGCTGGAGGTGTCTGGACGGGCAAATTTAACTCTCATTTCCCACCGGGAGGAGGAAATAACCAAAGGCTCAGCGTGCTGTGCCACAACCAGATTAGGGCCTGAAGCCATCCTGCGGTGTTGCGGCCAGGTCACAAGGAAGCGAGTTGAAGAAAGGAGCTCAGGGGCACTGTAATTCGCAAACCTGCAGAGTTATAAATGACAGCTATCATCCAAAAATAGACTGAAGTAAGGCTGCCAAGAGGACTTGAAAGCGGGGCAGAATTGCAGGAAACCGATTTCAGGAGGTAGACTGGAATTGCATTGAAAGCATAGGAAAAGAGGCAGAACGTCCACAATGATGCACTTGGCCAAAAAGGGCGTATGCGTTTTTTCCTGAATATATTCAGGAAAAAACGCATACGCCCTTTTTGGCCAACCAAGCAAGCTTGCAAAGGAAATCTGCACTACAATGAAGTCTCACTTCCCCCCAGTCAAAAGGGCCATCTGAAAAAAGTGTAAAATCCAGAAAGGCAGGACAGGCCATGGATAACTGGGAGCCTTGTTAAGCTGATGGGCGGGATGTAAATTAACAACAACCACTCGGGAGAAGTGTATGGTGTTTCCTGAAACATCTAAAAAACAAAGCAACAGAGCCTAGGGCACTTCCACTTATGGTCCTATAGCTTAGGGAAATTAAAATCAAAAAGACACAGCCACCCCAAAGTTTGGGATGCCTCTGTTTACAAGAACCTCGTTTACCGTCCAAGTTCAATATCACAGAAAGTGAAAAATGGATAAAGAACTTGTGGTACTTACGTACAATGCAGTATCACTCAGCAATGAAATCTATGTCATCAGGCCCGTAGCACCATAATGATTGGATTCAGGTACGATGATTCTAACTGAAATAAGTCACACAGAAAAAGAAACATCATAAGATATCACTAATACACGGAATGTAAACTTGGCTACACAGGAACTGAATTACAGAACAGAACAGGGTCTCAAATTTAGAAAACCAACGTATTCTTGCTTAAGGGTAAAGGTGAGTTGGGGTGCTGCATAAAACCAGAGATTGAAATGAGCACAGATAAAGTTCCTTAAGCCAAATATGGAATAGACAAGAGCTACTCCTTGCTCAACGAAATGGACTCAACACCCCATATTAAACGCCTAAGAATGTACCTGACTAGTAAGTATCTTAAAACCTATGGATTGCTATGTCTCCGAAAGAGAATCAAGCATGTGTACAGGGGCATAAACGCAGCAGTGATAGGATTGGAGAGGTTCGGTGAGCAGATGAAGACCCTTTGAAGTCATATTGCATGGTACCCATTCCACGGGTTTCAACTACCCAGGTTTTAGGTATTCTTCCTTCAGCTAAAACATGCATGTGGAACCTAGAGTATGATCAACCATGTGATCGGGAGACGTGTTCAAATATGTCTCAGTTTTCCTCCCCTGGTACTCGGGTGCAACATTCCAGACGCTTTACTAACACTCTCCCCACTTGGAGAGTCAGTCCCTTTAACCTCCTGTTTGGCCCAGTTTGCAATTTCTGCGGAAGATGAACAGGAATAGCGAGAACAAATGAGAGGCTAGCTGGAGGTGTCTGGACGGGCAAATTTAACTCTCATTTCCCACCAGGAAGAGGAATTAACCAAAGGCTCAGCAGGCCAGGCCGGAACCAGATTAGGGCCTGAAGCCATCCTGCGGTGTTGCGGCCAGGTCACAAGAAAGCGAGTTGAAGAAAGGAGCTCAGGGGCACTGTAATTCACAAACCTGCAGAGTTATAAATGACAGCTATCGTCCAAAAATAGACTGAAGTAAGGATGCCAAGAGGACTTGAAAGCGGGGCAGAATTGCAGGAAACCGATTTCAGGAGGTAGACTGGAATTGCATTGAAAGCATAGGAAAAGAGGCAGAACGTCCACAATGATGCACTTGGCCAAAAAGGGCGTATGCGTTTTTTCCTGAATATATTCAGGAAAAAACGCATACGCCCTTTTTGGCCAACCAAGCAAGCTTGCAAAGGAAATCTGCACTACAATGAAGTCTCACTTCCCCCCGCTCAAAAGGGCCATCTGAAAAAAGTGTAAAATCCAGAAAGGCAGGACAGGCCATGGAGAACTGGGAGCCTTGTTATGCTGATGGGCGGGATGTAAATTGCCAACAGACACTCGGGAGAAGTGTATGGTGTTTCCTGAAACATCTAAAAAACAAAGCAACAGAGCCTAGGGCACTGCCACTTATGGTCCTATAGCTTAGGGAAATTAAAATCAAAAAGACACAGCCACCCCAAAGTTTGGGACGCCTCTGTTTACAAGAACCTCGTTTACAGTACAAGTTCAACATCGCAGAAAGTGAAAAATGGATAAAGACGTTGTGGTATTTACTTACAAACAATATCACTCAGCAATGAAATCTATGTCATCAGGCCCTTAGCATGACAATGAGTGGATTCAGGTATGATGATTCTAACTGAAATAAGTCACACAGAAAAAGAAACATCATAAGATATCAGTAATACACGGAATGTAAACTTGGCTACACAGGAACTGAATTACAGAACAGAACAGGGTCTCAAATTTAGAAAACCAACTTATGCTTGCTTAAGGGTAAAGGTGAGTTGGGGTGCTGCATAAAACCAGAGATTGAAATGAGCACAGATAAAGTTCCTTAAGTCAAATATGGAATAGACAAGAGCTACTCCTTGCTCAACGAAATGGACTCAACACCGCATATTAAACGCCTAAGAATGTACCTGACTAGTAAGTATCTTAAAACCTATGGATTGCTATGTCTCCGAAAGAGAATCAAGCATGTGTACAGGGGTATAAACGCAGCAGTGATAGGATTGGAGAGGTTCGGTGAGCAAATGAAGACCCTTTGAAGTCATATTGCATGGTACCCATTACACGGGTCTTAACTCTCCAGGTTTAAGGTATTCTTCCTTCAGCTAAAACATGCATGTGGATCCCAAGTATGATCAACCATGTGAACGGGAGACGTGTTCAAATATGTCTCAGTTTTCCTCCCCTGGTAATCGGGTGCAACATTCCAGATGCTTTACTAACACTCTCCCCACTTGGAGAGTCAGTCCCTTTAACCTCCTGTTTGGCCCAGTTTGCAATTTCTGCGGAAGATGAACAGGAATAGCGAGAACCAATGAGAGACTAGCTGGAGGTGTCTGGACGGGCAAATTTAACTCTCATTTCCCACCAGGAAGAGGAAATAACCAAAGGATCAGCGTGCCGTGCCGGAATCAGATTAGGGCCTGAAGCCATCCTGCGGTGTTGCGGCCAGGTCACAAGAAAGCGAGTTGAAGAAAGGAGCTCAGGGACACTGTAATTCACAAACCTGCAGAGTTATACATGACAGCTATCGTCCAAAAATAGACTGAAGTAAGGCTGCCAAGAGGACTTGAAAGCGGGGCAGAATTGCAGGAAACCGATTTCAGGAGGTAGACTGGAATTGCATTGAAAGCATAGGAAAAGAGGCAGAACGTCCACAATGATGCATTTGGCCAAAAAGGGCGTATGCGTTTTTTCCTGAATATATTCAGGAAAAAACGCATACGCCCTTTTTGGCCAACCAAGCAAGCTTGCAAAGGAAATCTGCACTACAATGAAGTCTCACTTCCCCCCGGTCAAAAGGGCCATCTGAAAAAAGTGTAAAATCCAGAAAGGCAGGACAGGCCATGGAGAACTGGGAGCCTTGTTATGCTGATGGGCGGGATGTAAATTGCCAACAACCACTCCGGAGAACTATGGTGTTTCCTGAAACATCTAAAAAACAAAGCAACAGAGCCTAGGGCACTGCCACTTATGGTCCTATAGCTTAGGGAAATTAAAATCAAAAAGACACAGCCACCCCAAAGTTTGGGACGCCTCTGTTTACAAGAACCTCGTTTACAGTACAAGTTCAACATCGCAGAAAGTGAAAAATGGATAAAGAAGTTGTGGTATTTACTTACAAAGCAATATCACTCAGCAATGAAATCTATGTCATCAGGCCCTTAGCATCGCAATGAGTGGATTCAGGTATGATGATTCTAACTGAAATAAGTCACACAGAAAAAGAAACATCATAAGATATCAGTAATACACGGAATGGAAACTTGGCTACACAGGAACTGAATTACAGAACAGAAGAGGGTCTCAAATTTAGAAAACCAACTTATGCTTGCTTAAGGGTAAAGGTGAGTTGGGGTGCTGCATAAAACCAGAGGTTGAAATGAGCACAGATAAAGTTCCTTAAGTCAAATATGGAATAGACAAGAGCTACTCCTTGCTCAACGAAATGGACTCAACACCGCATATTAAATGCCTAAGAATGTACCTGACTAGTAAGTATCGTAAAACCTATGGATTGCTATGTCTCCAAACGAGAATCAAGCATGTGTGCAGGGGCATAAACGCAGCAGTGATAGGATTGGAGAGGTTCGGTGAGCAAATGAAGACCCTTTGATGTCATATTGCATGGTACCCATTACACGGGTCTGAACTCTCCAGGTTTAAGGTATTCTTCCTTCAGCTAAAACATGCATGTGGAACCCAGGTATGATCAACCATGTGAACGGGAGACGTGTTCAAATATGTCTCAGTTTTCCTGCCCTGGTACTCGGGTGCAACATTCCAGACGCTTTACTAACACTCTCCCCACTTGGAGAGTCAGCGCCTTTAACCTCCTGTTTGGCCCAGGTTGCAATTTCTGCGGACGATGAACAGGAATAGCGAGAACCAATGAGAGGCTAGCTGGAGGTGTCTGGACGGGCAAATTTAACTCTCATTTCCCACCAGGAAGAGGAAATAACCAAAGGCTCAGCGTGCCATACCGGAACCAGATTAGGGCCTGAAGCCATCCTGCGGTGTTGCGGCCAGCTCAAAAGAAAGCGAGTTGAAGAAAGGAGCTCAGGGGCACTGTAATTCACAAACCTGCAGAGTTATAAATGACAGCTATCGTCCAAAAATACACTGAAGTAAGGCTGCCAAGAGGACTTGAAAGCGGGGCAGAATTGCAGGAAACCGATTTCAGGAGGTAGACTGGAATTGCATTGAAAGCATAGGAAAAGAGGCAGAACCTCCACAATGATGCACTTGGCCAAAAAGGGCGTATGCGTTTTTTCCTGAATATATTCAGGAAAAAACGCATACGCCCTTTTTGGCCAACCAAGCAAGCTTGCAAAGGAAATCTGCACTACAATGAAGTCTCACTTCCCCCCGGTCAAAAGGGCCATCTGAAAAACGTGTAAAATCCAGAAAGGCAGGACAGGCCATGGAGAACTGGGAGCCTTGTTATGCTGATGGGCGGGATGTAAATTGCCTACAAACACTCGGGAGAAGTGTATGGTGTTTCCTGAAACATCTAAAAAACAAAGCAACAGAACCTAGGGCACTTCCACTTATGGTTCTATAGCTTAGGGAAATTAAAATCAAAAAGACACAGCCACCCCAAAGTTTGGAACGGCTCTGTTTACAAGAACCTCGTTTACAGTACAAGTTCAACATCGCAGAAAGTGAAAAATGGATAAAGAAGTTGTGGTATTTACTTACAAAGCAATATCACTCAGCAATGAAATCTGTGTCATCAGGCCCTTAGCAGCACAATGAGTGGATTCAGGTATGATGATTCTAACTGAAATAAGTCACACAGAAAAAGAAACATCATAAGATATCAGTAATACACGGAATGTAAACTTGGCTACATAGGAACTGAATTACAGAACAGAACAGGGTCTCAAATTTAGAAAACCAACGTATTCTTGCTTAAGGGTAAAGGTGAGTTGGGGTGCTGCATAAAACCAGAGATTGAAATGAGCACAGATAAAGTTCCTTAAGCCAAATATGGAATAGACAAGAGCTACTCCTTGCTCAACGAAATGGACTCAACACCCCATATTAAACGCCTAAGAATGTACCTGACTAGTAAGTATCTTAAAACCTATGGATTGCTATGTCTCCGAAAGACAATCAAGCATGTGTACAGGGGCATAAACGCAGCAGTGATAGGATTGGAGAGGTTCGGTGAGCAGATGAAGACCCTTTGAAGTCATATTGCATGGTACCCATTCCACGGGTTTCAACTACCCAGGTTTAAGGTATTCTTCCTTCAGCTAAAACATGCATGTGGAACCTAGAGTATGATCAACCATGTGATCGGGAGACGTGTTCAAATATGTCTCAGTTTTCCTCCCCTGGTACTCGGGTGCAACATTCCAGACGCTTTACTAACACTCTCCCCACTTGGAGAGTCAGTCCCTTTAACCTCCTGTTTGGCCCAGTTTGCAATTTCTGCGGAAGATGAACAGGAATAGCGAGAACCAATGAGAGGCTAGCTGGAGGTGTCTGGACGGGCAAATTTAACTCTCATTTCCCACCAGGAAGAGGAATTAACCAAAGGCTCAGCATGCCGGGCCAGAACCAGATTAGGGTCTGAAGCCATCCTGCGGTGTTGCGGCCAGGTCACAAGAAAGCGAGTTGAAGAAAGGAGCTCAGGGGCACTGTAATTCACAAACCTGCAGAGTTATAAATGACAGCTATCGTCCAAAAATAGACTGAAGTAAGGCTGCCAAGAGGACTTGAAAGCGGGGCAGAATTGCAGGAAACCGATTTCAGGAGGTAGACTGGAATTGCATTGAAAGCATAGGAAAAGAGGCAGAACGTCCACAATGATGCACTTGGCCAAAAAGGGCATATGCGTTTTTTCCTGAATATATTCAGGAAAAAACCCATACGCCCTTTTTGGCCAACCAAGCAAGCTTGCAAAGGAAATCTGCACTACAATGAAGTCTCACATCCCCCCGGTCAAAAGGGCCATCTGAAAAAAGTGTAAAATCCAGAAAGGCAACAGGCCATTGAGAACTGGGAGCCTTGTTATGCTGAAGGGCGGGATGTAAATTGCCAACAGACACTTGGGAGAAGTGTATGGTGTTTCCTGAAACATCTAAAAAACAAAGCAACAGAGCCTAGGGCACTTCCACTTATGGTCCTATAGCTTAGGGAAATTAAAATCAAAAAGACACAGCTCCCCCAAGTTTGGAACGGCTCTGTTTACAAGAACCTCGTTTACAGTACAAGTTCAACATCGCAGAAAGTGAAAAATGGATAAAGAAGTTGTGGTATTCACTTACAAAGCAATATCACTCAGCAATGAAATCTATGTCATCAGGCCCTTAGCAGGACAATGAGTGGATTCAGGTATGATGATTCTAACTGAAATAAGTCACACAGAAAAAGAAACCTCATCAGATATCAGTAATACACGGAATGGAAACTTGGCGACACAGGAACTGAATTACAGAACAGAACAGGGTCTCAAATTTAGAAAGACAACTTATGCTTGCTTAAGGGTAAAGGTGAGTTGGGGTGCTGCATAAAACCAGAGATTGAAATGAGCACAGATAAAGTTCCTTAAGCCAAATATGGAATAGACAAGAGCTACTCCTTGCTCAACGAAATGGACTCAACACCGCATATTAAACGCCTAAGAATGTACCTGACTTGTAAGTATCTTAAAACCTATGGATTGCTATGTCTCCAAAAGAGAATCAAGCATGTGTACAGGGGCATAAACGCAGCAGTGATAGGATTGGAGAGGTTCGGTGAGCAAATGAAGACCCTTTGAAGTCATATTGCATGGTACCCATTCCACGGGTTTCAACTACCCAGGTTTAAGGTATTCTTCCTTCAGCTAAAACATGCATGTGGAACCTAGAGTATGATCAACCATGTGATCGGGAGACGTGTTCAAATATGTCTCAGTTTTCCTCCCCTGGTACTCGGGTGCAACATTCCAGACACTTTACTAACACTCTCCCCACTTGGAGAGTCAGTCCCTTTAACCTCCTGTTTGGCCCAGTTTGCAATTTCTGCGGAAGATAAACAGGAATAGCGAGAACCAATGAGAGGCTAGCTGGAGGTGTCTGGACGGGCAAATTTAACTCTCATTTCCCACCAGGAAGAGGAATTAACCAAAGGCTCAGCATGCCGGGCCGGAACCAGATTAGGGCCTGAAGCCATCCTGCGGTGTTGCGGCCAGGTCACAAGAAAGCGAGTTGAAGAAAGGAGCTCAGGGGCACTGTAATTCACAAACCTGCAGAGTTATAAATGACAGCTATCGTCCAAAAATAGTCTGAAGTTAGGCTGCCAAGAGGACTTGAAAGCGGGGCAGAATTGCAGGAAACCGATTTCAGGAGGTAGACTGGAATTGCATTGAAAGCATAGGAAAAGAGGCAGAACGTCCACAATGATGCACTTGGCCAAAAAGGGCGTATGCGTTTTTTCCTGAATATATTCAGGAAAAAACGCATACGCCCTTTTTGGCCAACCAAGCAAGCTTGCAAAGGAAATCTGCACTACAATGAAGTCTCACTTCCCCCCGGTCAAAAGGGCCATCTGAAAAAAGTGTAAAATCCAGAAAGACAGGACAGGCCATGGAGAACTGGGAGCCTTGTTATGCTGATGGGCGGGATGTAAATTGCCAACAGACACTCGGGAGAAGTGTATGGTGTTTCCTGAAACATCTAAAAAACAAAGCAACAGAGCCTAGGGCACTGCCACTTATGGTCCTATAGCTTAGGGAAATTAAAATCAAAAAGACACAGCCACCCCAAAGTTTGGGACGCCTCTGTTTACAAGAACCTCGTTTACAGTACAAGTTCAACATCGCAGAAAGTGAAAAATGGATAAAGACGTTGTGGTATTTACTTACAAAGCAATATCACTCAGCAATGAAATCTATGTCATCAGGCCCTTAGCATGACAATGAGTGGATTCAGGTATGATGATTCTAACTGAAATAAGTCACACAGAAAAAGAAACATCATAAGATATCAGTAATACACGGAATGTAAACTTGGCTACACAGGAACTGAATTACAGAACAGAACAGGGTCTCAAATTTAGAAAACCAACTTATGCTTGCTTAAGGGTAAAGGTGAGTTGGGGTGCTGCATAAAACCAGAGATTGAAATGAGCACAGATAAAGTTCCTTAAGTCAAATATGGAATAGACAAGAGCTACTCCTTGCTCAACGAAATGGACTCAACACCGCATATTAAACGCCTAAGAATGTACCTGACTAGTAAGTATCTTAAAACCTATGGATTGCTATGTCTCCGAAAGAGAATCAAGCATGTGTACAGGGGCATAAACGCAGCAGTGATAGGATTGGAGAGGTTCGGTGAGCAAATGAAGACCCTTTGAAGTCATATTGCATGGTACCCATTACACGGGTCTTAACTCTCCAGGTTTAAGGTATTCTTCCTTCAGCTAAAACATGCATGTGGATCCCAAGTATGATCAACCATGTGAACGGGAGACGTGTTCAAATATGTCTCAGTTTTCCTCCCCTGGTAATCGGGTGCAACATTCCAGATGCTTTACTAACACTCTCCCCACTTGGAGAGTCAGTCCCTTTAACCTCCTGTTTGGCCCAGTTTGCAATTTCTGCGGAAGATGAACAGGAATAGCGAGAACCAATTGGAGACTAGCTGGAGGTGTCTGGACGGGCAAATTTAACTCTCATTTCCCACCAGGAAGAGGAAATAACCAAAGGATCAGCGTGCCGTGCCGGAATCAGATTAGGGCCTGAAGCCATCCTGCGGTGTTGCGGCCAGGTCTCAAGAAAGCGAGTTGAAGAAAGGAGCTCAGGGACACTGTAATTCACAAACCTGCAGAGTTATACATGACAGCTATCGTCCAAAAATAGACTGAAGTAAGGCTGCCAAGAGGACTTGAAAGCGGGGCAGAATTGCAGGAAACCGATTTCAGGAGGTAGACTGGAATTGCATTGAAAGCATAGGAAAAGAGGCAGAACGTCCACAATGATGCACTTGGCCAAAAAGGGCGTATGCGTTTTTTCCTGAATATATTCAGGAAAAAACGCATACGCCCTTTTTGGCCAACCAAGCAAGCTTGCAAAGGAAATCTGCACTACAATGAAGTCTCACTTCCCCCCGGTCAAAAGGGCCATCTGAAAAACGTGTAAAATCCAGAAAGGCAGGACAGGCCATGGAGAACTGGGAGCCTTGTTATGCTGATGGGCGGGATGTAAATTGCCTACAAACACTCGGGAGAAGTGTATGGTGTTTCCTGAAACATCTAAAAAACAAAGCAACAAAACCTAGGGCACTTCCACTTATGGTCCTATAGCTTAGGGAAATTAAAATCAAAAAGACACAGCCACCCCAAAGTTTGGAACGGCTCTGTTTACAAGAACCTCGTTTACAGTACAAGTTCAACATCGCAGAAAGTGAAAAATGGATAAAGAAGTTGTGGTATTTACTTACAAAGCAATATCACTCAGCAATGAAATCTGTGTCATCAGGCCCTTAGCAGCACAATGAGTGGATTCAGGTATGATGATTCTAACTGAAATAAGTCACACAGAAAAAGAAACATCATAAGATATCAGTAATACACGGAATGTAAACTTGGCTACACAGGAACTGAATTACAGAACAGAACAGGGTCTCAAATTTAGAAAACCAACGTATTCTTGCTTAAGGGTAAAGGTGAGTTGGGGTGCTGCATAAAACCAGAGATTGAAATGAGCACAGATAAAGTTCCTTAAGCCAAATATGGAATAGACAAGAGCTACTCCTTGCTCAACGAAATGGACTCAACACCCCATATTAAACGCCTAAGAATGTACCTGACTAGTAAGTATCTTAAAACCTATGGATTGCTATGTCTCCGAAAGAGAATCAAGCATGTGTACAGGGGCATAAACGCTGCAGTGATAGGATTGGAGAGGTTCGGTGAGCAAATGAAGACCCTTTGAAGTCATATTGCATGGTACCCATTCCACGGGTTTCAACTACCCAGGTTTAAGGTATTCTTCCTTCAGCTAAAACATGCATGTGGAACCTAGAGTATGATCAACCATGTGATCGGGAGACGTGTTCAAATATGTCTCAGTTTTCCTCCCCTGGTACTCGGGTGCAACATTCCAGACGCTTTACTAACACTCTCCCCACTTGGAGAGTCAGTCCCTTTAACCTCCTGTTTGGCCCAGTTCGCAATTTCTGCGGAAGATAAACAGGAATAGCGAGAACCAATGAGAGGCTAGCTGGAGGTGTCTGGACGGGCAAATTTAACTCTCATTTCCCACCAGGAAGAGGAATTAACCAAAGGCTCAGCATGCCGGGCCGGAACCAGATTAGGGCCTGAAGCCATCCTGCGGTGTTGCGGCCAGGTCACAAGAAAGCGAGTTGAAGAAAGGAGCTCAGGGGAACTGTAATTCACAAACCTGCAGAGTTATAAATGACAGCTATCGTCCAAAAATAGACTGAAGTAAGGATGCCAAGAGGACTTGAAAGCGGGGCAGAATTGCAGGAAACCGATTTCAGGAGGTAGACTGGAATTGCATTGAAAGCATAGGAAAAGAGGCAGAACGTCCACAATGATGCACTTGGCCAAAAAGGGCGTATGCGTTTTTTCCTGAATATATTCAGGAAAAAACGCATACGCCCTTTTTGGCCAACCAAGCAAGCTTGCAAAGGAAATCTGCACTACAATGAAGTCTCACTTCCCCCCGGTCAAAAGGGCCATCTGAAAAAAGTGTAAAATCCAGAAAGGCAGGACAGGCCATGGAGAACTGGGAGCCTTGTTATGCTGATGGGCGGGATGTAAATTGCCAACAGACACTCGGGAGAAGTGTATGGTGTTTCCTGAAACATCTAAAAAACAAAGCAACAGAGCCTAGGGCACTGCCACTTATGGTCCTATAGCTTAGGGAAATTAAAATCAAAAAGACACAGCCACCCCAAAGTTTGGGACGCCTCTGTTTACAAGAACCTCGTTTACAGTACAAGTTCAACATCGCAGAAAGTGAAAAATGGATAAAGACGTTGTGGTATTTACTTACAAAGCAATATCACTCAGCAATGAAATCTGTGTCATCAGGCCCTTAGCAGCACAATGAGTGGATTCAGGTATGATGATTCTAACTGAAATAAGTCACACAGAAAAAGAAACATCATAAGATATCAGTAATACACGGAATGTAAACTTGGCTACACAGGAACTGAATTACAGAACAGAACAGGGTCTCAAATTTAGAAAACCAACTTATGCTTGCTTAAGGGTAAAGGTGAGTTGGGGTGCTGCATAAAACCAGAGATTGAAATGAGCACAGATAAAGTTCCTTAAGTCAAATATGGAATAGACAAGAGCTACTCCTTGCTCAACGAAATGGACTCAACACCGCATATTAAACGCCTAAGAATGTACCTGACTAGTAAGTATCTTAAAACCTATGGATTGCTATGTCTCCGAAAGAGAATCAAGCATGTGTACAGGGGCATAAACGCTGCAGTGATAGGATTGGAGAGGTTCGGTGAGCAAATGAAGACCCTTTGAAGTCATATTGCATGGTACCCATTCCACGGGTTTCAACTACCCAGGTTTAAGGTATTCTTCCTTCAGCTAAAACATGCATGTGGAACCTAGAGTATGATCAACCATGTGATCGGGAGACGTGTTCAAATATGTCTCAGTTTTCCTCCCCTGGTACTCGGGTGCAACATTCCAGATGCTTTACTAACACTCTCCCCACTTGGAGAGTCAGTCCCTTTAACCTCCTGTTTGGCCCAGTTTGCAATTTCTGCGGAAGATGAACAGGAATAGCGAGAACCAATGAGAGGCTAGCTGGAGGTGTCTGGACGGGCAAATTTAACTCTCATTTCCCACCAGGAAGAGGAATTAACCAAAGGCTCCGCATGCCGGGCCGGAACCAGATTAGGGCCTGAAGCCATCCTGCGGTGTTGCGGCCAGGTCACAAGAAAGCGAGTTGAAGAAAGGAGCTCAGGGGCACTGTAATTCACAAACCTGCAGAGTTATAAATGACAGCTATCGTCCAAAAATAGACTGAAGTAAGGATGCCAAGAGGACTTGAAAGCGGGGCAGAATTGCAGGAAACCGATTTCAGGAGGTAGACTGGAATTGCATTGAAAGCATAGGAAAAGAGGCAGAACGTCCACAATGATGCACTTGGCCAAAAAGGGCGTATGCGTTTTTTCCTGAATATATTCAGGAAAAAACGCATACGCCCTTTTTGGCCAACCAAGCAAGCTTGCAAAGGAAATCTGCACTACAATGAAGTCTCACTTCCCCCCGGTCAAAAGGGCCATCTGAAAAAAGTGTAAAATCCAGAAAGGCAGGACAGGCCATGGAGAACTGGGAGCCTTGTTATGCTGATGGGCGGGATGTAAATTGCCAACAGACACTCGGGAGAAGTGTATGGTGTTTCCTGAAACATCTAAAAAACAAAGCAACAGAGCCTAGGGCACTGCCACTTATGGTCCTATAGCTTAGGGAAATTAAAATCAAAAAGACACAGCCACCCCAAAGTTTGGGACGCCTCTGTTTACAAGAACCTCGTTTACAGTACAAGTTCAACATCGCAGAAAGTGAAAAATGGATAAAGACGTTGTGGTATTTACTTACAAAGCAATATCACTCAGCAATGAAATCTATGTCATCAGGCCCTTAGCATGACAATGAGTGGATTCAGGTATGATGATTCTAACTGAAATAAGTCACACAGAAAAAGAAACATCATAAGATATCAGTAATACACGGAATGTAAACTTGGCTACACAGGAACTGAATTACAGAACAGAACAGGGTCTCAAATTTAGAAAACCAACTTATGCTTGCTTAAGGGTAAAGGTGAGTTGGGGTGCTGCATAAAACCAGAGATTGAAATGAGCACAGATAAAGTTCCTTAAGTCAAATATGGAATAGACAAGAGCTACTCCTTGCTCAACGAAATGGACTCAACACCGCATATTAAACGCCTAAGAATGTACCTGACTAGTAAGTATCTTAAAACCTATGGATTGCTATGTCTCCGAAAGAGAATCAAGCATGTGTACAGGGGCATAAACGCTGCAGTGATAGGATTGGAGAGGTTCGGTGAGCAAATGAAGACCCTTTGAAGTCATATTGCATGGTACCCATTCCACGGGTTTCAACTACCCAGGTTTAAGGTATTCTTCCTTCAGCTAAAACATGCATGTGGAACCTAGAGTATGATCAACCATGTGATCGGGAGACGTGTTCAAATATGTCTCAGTTTTCCTCCCCTGGTACTCGGGTGCAACATTCCAGATGCTTTACTAACACTCTCCCCACTTGGAGAGTCAGTCCCTTTAACCTCCTGTTTGGCCCAGTTTGCAATTTCTGCGGAAGATGAACAGGAATAGCGAGAACCAATGAGAGGCTAGCTGGAGGTGTCTGGACGGGCAAATTTAACTCTCATTTCCCACCAGGAAGAGGAATTAACCAAAGGCTCCGCATGCCGGGCCGGAACCAGATTAGGGCCTGAAGCCATCGTGCGGTGTTGCGGCCAGGTCACAAGAAAGCGAGTTGAAGAAAGGAGCTCAGGGGCACTGTAATTCACAAACCTGCAGAGTTATAAATGACAGCTATCGTCCAAAAATAGACTGAAGTAAGGCTGCCAAGAGGACTTGAAAGCGGGGCAGAATTGCAGGAAACCGATTTCAGGAGGTAGACTGGAATTGCATTGAAAGCATAGGAAAAGAGGCAGAACGTCCACAATGATGCACTTGGCCAAAAAGGGCGTATGCGTTTTTTCCTGAATATCTTCAGGAAAAAACGCATACGCCCTTTTTGGCCAACCAAGCAAGCTTGCAAAGGAAATCTGCACTACAATGAAGTCTCACTTCCCCCCGGTCAAAAGGGCCATCTGAAAAAAGTGTAAAATCCAGAAAGGCAGGACAGGCCATGGAGAACTGGGAGCCTTGTTATGCTGATGGGCGGGATGTAAATTGCCAACAGACACTCGGGAGAAGTGTATGGTGTTTCCTGAAACATCTAAAAAACAAAGCAACAGAGCCTAGGGCACTGCCACTTATGGTCCTATAGCTTAAGGAAATTAAAATCAAAAAGACACAGCCACCCCAAAGTTTGGGACGCCTCTGTTTACAAGAACCTCGTTTACAGTACAAGTTCAACATCGCAGAAAGTGAAAAATGGATAAAGAAGTTGTGGTATTTACTTACAAAGCAATATCACTCAGCAATGAAATCTATGTCATCAGGCCCTTAGCATCACAATGAGTGGATTCAGGTACGATGATTCTAACTGAAATAAGTCACACAGAAAAAGAAACATCATAAGATATCAGTAATACACGGAACGTAAACTTGGCTACATAGGAACTGAATTACAGAACAGAACAGGGTCTCAAATTTAGAAAACCAACTTATGCTTGCTTAAGGGGAAAGGTGAGTTGGGGTGCTGCATAAAACCAGAGATTGAAATGAGCACAGATAAAGTTCCTTAAGTCAAATATGGAATAGACAAGAGCTACTCCTTGCTCAACGAAATGGACTCAACACCGCATATTAAACGCCTAAGAATGTACCTGACTAGTAAGTATCTTAAAACCTATGGATTGCTATGTCTCCGAAAGAGAATCAAGCATGTGTACAGGGGCATAAACGCAGCAGTGATAGGATTGGAGAGGTTCGGTGAGCAAATGAAGACCCTTTGAAGTCATATTGCATGGTACCCATTACACGGGTCTCAACTCTCCAAGTTTAAGGTATTCTTCCTTCAGCTAAAACATGCATGTGGAACCCAAGTATGATCAACCATGTGAACGGGAGACGTGTTCAAATATGTCTCAGTTTTCCTCCCCTGGTACTCGGGTGCAACATTCCAGACGCTTTACTAACACTCTCCCCACTTGGAGAGTCAGCGCCTTTAACCTCCTGTTTGGCCCAGTTTGCAATTTCTGCGGAAGATGAACAGGAATAGCGAGAACCAATGAGAGGCTAGCTGGAGGTGTCTGGACGGGCAAATTTAACTCTCATTTCCCACCAGGAAGAGGAAATAACCAAAGGCTCAGCGTGCCGTACCGGAACCAGATTAGGGCCTGAAGCCATCCTGCGGTGTTGCGGCCAGCTCAAAAGAAACCGAGTTGAAGAAAGGAGCTCAGGGGCACTGTAATTCACAAACCTGCAGAGTTATAAATGACAGCTATCGTCCAAAAATAGACTGAAGTAAGGCTGCCAAGAGGACTTGAAAGTGGGGCAGAATTGCAGGAAACCGATTTCAGGAGGTAGACTGGAATTGCATTGAAAGCATAGGAAAAGAGGCAGAACGTCCACAATGATGCACTTGGCCGAAAAGGGCGTATGCGTTTTTTCCTGAATATATTCAGGAAAAAACGCATACGCCCTTTTTGGCCAACCAAGCAAGCTTGCAAAGGAAATCTGCACTACAATGAAGTCTCACTTCCCCCCGGTCAAAAGGGCCATCTGAAAAAAGTGTAAAATCCAGAAAGGCAGGACAGGCCATGGAGAACTGGGAGCCTTGTTATGCTGATGGGTGGGATGTAAATTGCCAACAACCACTCGGGAGAAGTGTATGGTGTTTCCTGAAACATCTAAAAAACAAAGCAACAGAACCTAGGGCACTTCCACTTATGGTCGTATAGCTTAGGGAAATTAAAATCAAAAAGACACAGCCACCCCAAAGTTTGGAACGGCTCTGTTTACAAGAACCTCGTTTACAGTACAAGTTCAACATCGCAGAAAGTGAAAAATGGATAAAGAAGTTGTGGTATTTACTTACAAAGCAATATCACTCAGCAATGAAATCTGTGTCATCAGGCCCTTAGCAGCACAATGAGTGGATTCAGGTATGATGATTCTAACTGAAGTAAGTCACACAGAAAAAGAAACATCATAAGATATCACTAATACACGGAATGTAAACTTGGCTACACAGGAACTGAATTACAGAACAGAACAGGGTCTCAAATTTAGAAAACCAACTTATGCTTGCTTAAGGGTAAAGGTGAGTTGGGGTGCTGCATAAAACCAGAGATTGAAATGAGCACAGATAAAGTTCCTTAAGTCAAATATGGAATAGACAAGAGCTACTCCTTGCTCAACGAAATGGACTCAACACCGCATATTAAACACCTAAGAATGTACCTGACTAGTAAGTATCTTAAAACCTATGGATTGCTATGTCTCCGAAAGAGAATCAAGCATGTGTACAGGGGCATAAACGCAGCAGTGATAGGATTGGAGAGGTTCGGTGAGCAAATGAAGACCCTTTGAAGTCATATTGCATGGTACCCATTCCACGGGTTTCAACTACCCAGGTTTAAGGTATTCTTCCTTCAGCTAAAACATGCATGTGGAACCTAGAGTATGATCAACCATGTGATCGGGAGACGTGTTCAAATATGTCTCAGTTTTCCTCCCCTGGTACTCGGGTGCAACATTCCAGACGCTTTACTAACACTCTCCCCACTTGGAGAGTCAGTCCCTTTAACCTCCTGTTTGGCCCAGTTTGCAATTTCTGCGGAAGATGAACAGGAATAGTGAGAACCAATGAGAGGCTAGCTGGAGGTGTCTGGACGGGCAAATTTAACTCTCATTTCCCACCTGGAAGAGGAATTAACCAAAGGCTCAGCATGCCGGGCCAGAACCAGATTAGGGCCTGAAGCCATCCTGCGGTGTTGCGGCCAGGTCACAAGAAAGCGAGTTGAAGAAAGGAGCTCAGGGGCACTGTAATTCACAAACCTGCAGAGTTATAAATGACAGCTATCGTCCAAAAATAGACTGAAGTAAGGATGCCAAGAGGACTTGAAAGCGGGGCAGAATTGCAGGAAACCGATTTCAGGAGGTAGACTGGAATTGCATTGAAAGCATAGGAAAAGAGGCAGAACGTCCACAATGATGCACTTGGCCAAAAAGGGCGTATGCGTTTTTTCCTGAATATATTCAGGAAAAAACGCATACGCCCTTTTTGGCCAACCAAGCAAGCTTGCAAAGGAAATCTGCACTACAATGAAGTCTCACTTCCCCCCGGTCAAAAGGGCCATCTGAAAAAAGTGTAAAATCCAGAAAGGCAGGACAGGCCATGGAGAACTGGGAGCCTTGTTATGCTGATGGGCGGGATGTAAATTGCCAACAACCACTCGGGAGAAGTGTATGGTGTTTCCTGAAACATCTAAAAAACAAAGCAACAGAGCCTAGGGCACTTCCACTTATGGTCCTATAGCTTAGGGAAATTAAAATCAAAAAGACACAGCCACCCCAAAGTTTGGGACGCCTCCGTTTACAAGAACATCGTTTACAGTACAAGTTCAATATCACAGAAAGTGAAAAATGGATAAAGAACTTGTGGTACTTACGTACAATGCAGTATCACTCAGCAATGAAATCTATGTCATCAGGCCCGTAGCAGCATAATGAGTGGATTCAGGTACGATGATTCTAACTGAAATAAGTCACACAGAAAAAGAAACATCATAAGATATCACTAATACACGGAATGTAAACTTGGCTACACAGGAACTGCATTCCAAAACAGAACAGGGTCTCAAATTTAGAAAACCAACTCATGCTTGCTTAAGGGGAAAGGTGAGTTGGGGTGCTGCATAAAACCAGAGATTGAAATGAGCACAGATAAAGTTCCTTAAGCCAAATATGGAATAGACAAGAGCTACTCCTTGCTCAACGAAATGGACTCAAAACCCCATATTAAACGCCTAAGAATGTACCTGACTAGTAAGTATCTTAAAACCTATGGATTGCTATGTCTCCAATAGAGAATCAAGCGTGTGTACAGGGGCATAAATGCAGCAGTGATAGGATTGGAGAGGTTCGGTGAGCAAATGAAGACCCTTTGAAGTCATATTGCATGGTACCCATTCCACGGGTCTCAACTCTCCAGGTTTAAGGTATTCTTCCTTCAGCTAAAACATGCATGTGGAACCCAGAGTATGATCAACCATGTGAACGGGAGACGTGTTCAATTATGTCTCAGTTTTCCTCCCCTGGTACTCGGGTGCAACATTCCAGACGCTTTACTAACACTCTCCCCACTTGGAGAGTCAGTCCCTTTAACCTCCTGTTTGGCCCAGTTTGCAATTTCTGCGGAGGATGAACAGGAATAGCGAGAATCAATGAGAGACTAGCTGGAGGTGTCTGGACGGGCAAATTTAACTCTCATTTCCCAACAGGAAGAGGAAATAACCAAAGGCTCAGCGTGCCGTACCAGAACCAGATTAGGGCCTGAAGCCATCCTGCGGTGTTGCGGCCAGCTCAAAAGAAAGCGAGTTGAAGAAAGGAGCTCAGGGGCACTGTAATTCACAAACCTGCAGAGTTATAAATGACAGCTATCGTCCAAAAATAGACTGAAGTAAGGCTGCCAAGAGGACTTGAAAGCGGGGCAGAATTGCAGGAAACCGATTTCAGGAGGTAGACTGGAATTGCATTGAAAGCATAGGAAAAGAGGCAGAACGTCCACAATGATGCACTTGGCCAAAAAGGGCGTATGCGTTTTTTCCTGAATATATTAAGGTAAAAACGCATACGCCCTTTTTGGCCAACCAAGCAAGCTTGCAAAGGAAATCTGCACGACAATGAAGTCTCACTTCCCCCCGGTGAAAAGGGCCATCTGAAAAAAGTGTAAAATCCAGAAAGGCAGGACAGGCCATGGAGAACTGGGAGCCTTGTTATGCTGATGGGCGGGATGTAAATTGCCAACAACCACGCCGGAGAAGTGTATGGTGTTTCCTGAAACATCTAAAAAACAAAGCAACAGAACCTAGGGCACTTCCACTTATGGTCCTATAGCTTAGGGAAATTAAAATGAAAAAGACACAGCCACCCCAAAGTTTGGAACGGCTCTGTTTACAAGAACCTCGTTTACAGTACAAGTTCAACATCGCAGAAAGTGAAAAATGGATAAAGAAGTTGTGGTATTTACTTACAAAGCAATATCACTCAGCAATGAAATCTGTGTCATCAGGCCCTTAGCAGCACAATGAGTGGATTCAGGTATGATGATTCTAACTGAAATAAGTCACACAGAAAAAGAAACATCATAAGATATCAGTAATACACGGAATGGAAACTTGGCTACACAGGAACTGAATTACAGAACAGAACAGGGTCTCAAATTTAGAAAACCAACTTATGCTTGCTTAAGGGTAAAGGTGAGTTGGGGTGCTGCATAAAACCAGAGATTGAAATGAGCACAGATAAAGTTCCTTAAGCCAAATATGGAATAGACAAGAGCTACTCCTTGCTCAACGAAATGGACTCAACACCGCATATTAAACGCCTAAGAATGTACCTGACTAGTAAGAATCTTAAAACCTATGGATTGCTATGTCTCCGAAAGAGAATCAACCATGTGTACAGGGGCATAAACACAGCAGTGATAGGATTGGAGAGGTTCGGTGAGCAAATGAAGACCCTTTGAAGTCATATTGCATGGTACCCATTACACGGATCTCAACTCTCCAGGTTTAAGGTATTCTTCCTTCAGCTAAAACATGCATGTGGAACCCAAGTATGATCAACCATGTGAACGGGAGACGTGTTCAAATATGTCTCAGTTTTCCTCCCCTGGTACTCGGGTGCAACATTCCAGACGCTTTACGAACACTCTCCCCACTTGGAGAGTCAGCGCCTTTAACCTCCTGTTTGGCCCAGTTTGCAATTTCTACGGAAGATGAACAGGAATAGCGAGAACCAATGAGAGGCTAGCTGGAGGTGTCTGGACGGGCAAATTTAACTCTCATTTCCCACCAGGAAGAGGAAATAACCAAAGGCTCAGCGTGCCGTACCGGAACCAGATTAGGGCCTGAAGCCATCCTGCGGTGTTGCGGCCAGCTCAAAAGAAAGCGAGTTGAAGAAAGGAGCTCAGGGGCACTGTAATTCACAAACCTGCAGAGTTATAAATGACAGCTATCGTCCAAAAATAGACTGAAGTAAGGCTGCCAAGAGGACTTGAATGCGGGGCAGAATTACAGGAAACCGATTTCAGGAGGTAGACTGGAATTGCATTGAAAGCATAGGAAAAGAGGCAGAACGTCCACAATGATGCACTTGGCCAAAAAGGGCGTATGCGTTTTTTCCTGAATATATTCAGGAAAAAATGCATACGCCCTTTTTGGCCAACCAAGCAAGCTTGCAAAGGAAATCTGCACTACAATGAAGTCTCACTTCCCCCCGGTCAAAAGGGCCATCTGAAAAAAGTGTAAAATCCAGAAAGGCAGGACAGGCCATGGAGAACTGGGAGCCTTGTTATGCTGATGGGCGGGATGTAAATTGCCAACAACCACTCGGGAGAAGTGTATGGTGTTTCCTGAAACATCTAAAAAACAAAGCAACAGAACCTAGGGCACTTCCACTTATGGTCCTATAGCTTAGGGAAATTAAAATAAAAAAGACACAGCCACCCTAAAGTTTGGAATGGCTCTGTTTACAAGAACCTCGTTTACAGTACAAGTTCAACATCGCAGAAAGTGAAAAATGGATAAAGAAGTTGTGGTATTTACTTACAAAGCAATATCACTCAGCAATGAAATCTGTGTCATCAGGCCCTTAGCAGCACAATGAGTGGATTCAGGTATGATGATTCTAACTGAAGTAAGTCACACAGAAAAAGAAACATCATAAGATATCAGTAATACACGGAATGTAAACTTGGCTACACAGGAACTGAATTACAGAACAGAACAGGGTCTCAAATTTAGAAAACCAACTTATGCTTGCTTAAGGGTAAAGGTGAGTTGGGGTGCTGCATAAAACCAGAGATTGAAATGAGCACAGATAAAGTTCCTTAAGTCAAATATGGAATAGACAAGAGCTACTCCTTGCTCAACGAAATGGACTCAACACCGCATATTAAACGCCTAAGAATGTACCTGACTAGTAAGTATCTTAAAACCTATGGATTGCTATGTCTCTGAAAGAGAATCAAGCATGTGTACAGGGGCATAAACGCAGCAGTGATAGGATTGGAGAGGTTCGGTGAGCAAATGAAGACCCTTTGAAGTCATATTGCATGGTACCCATTACACGGATCTTAACTCTCCAGGTTTAAGGTATTCTTCCTTCAGCTAAAACATGCATGTGGAACCCAAGTATGATCAACCATGTGAACGGGAGACGTGTTCAAATATGTCTCAGTTTTCCTCCCCTGGTACTCGGGTGCAACATTCCAGACGCTTTACTAACACTCTCCCCACTTGGAGAGTCAGCGCCTTTAATCTCCTGTTTGGCCCATTTTGCAATTTCTGCGGAAGATGAACAGGAATAGCGAGAACCAATGAGAGGCTAGCTGGAGGTGTCTGGACGGGCAAATTTATCTCATTGCCCACCAGGAAGAGGAATTAACCAAAGGCTCAGCATGCCGGGCCGGAACCAGATTAGGGCCTGAAGCCATCCTGCGGTGTTGCGGCCAGCTCAAAAGAAAGCGAGTTGAAGAAAGGAGCTCAGGGGCACTGTAATTCACAAACCTGCAGAGTTATAAATGACAGCTATCGTCCAAAAATAGACTGAAGTAAGGCCACCAAGAGGAGTTGAAAGCAGGGCAGAATTGCAGGAAACCGATTTCAGGAGGTAGACTGGAATTGCATTGAAAGCATAGGAAAAGAGGCAGAACGTCCACAATGATGCACTTGGCCAAAAAGGGCGTATGCGTTTTTTCCTGAATATATTCAGGAAAAAACGCATACGCCCTTTTTGGCCAACCAAGCAAGCTTGCAAAGGAAATCTGCACTACAATGAAGTCTCACTTCCCCCCGGTCAAAAGGGCCATCTGAAAAAAGTGTAAAATCCAGAAAGGCAGGACAGGCCATGGAGAACTGGGAGCCTTGTTATGCTGATGGGCGGGATGTTAATTGCCAACAACCACTCGGGAGAAGTGTATGGTGTTTCCTGAAACATCTAAAAAACAAAGCAACAGAACCTAGGGCACTTCCACTTATGGTCCTATAGCTTAGGGAAATTAAAATCAAAAAGACACAGCCACCCCAAAGTTTGGGACGCCTCTGTTTACAAGAACCTCGTTTACAGTACAAGTTTAACATCACAGAAAGTGAAAAATGGATAAAGAACTTGTGGTACTTACGTACAATGCAGTATCACTCAGCAATGAAATCTATGTCATCAGGCCCGTAGCAGCATAATGAGTGGATTCAGGTACGATGATTCTAACTGAAATAAGTCACACAGAAAAAGAAACATCATAAGATATCACTAATACACGGAATGTAAACTTGGCTACACAGGAACTGCATTCCAAAACAGAACAGGGTCTCAAACTTAGAAAACCAACTTATGCTTGCTTAAGGGTAAAGGTGAGTTGGGGTGCTGCATAAAACCAGAGATTGAAATGAGCACAGATAAAGTTCCTTAAGCCAAATATGGAATAGACAAGAGCTACTCCTTGCTCAACGAAATGGACTCAAAACACCATATTAAACCCCTAAGAATGTACCTGACTAGTAAGTATCTTAAAACCTATGGATTGCTATGTCTCCAAAAGAGAATCAAGCGTGTGTACAGGGGAATAAACGCAGCAGTGATAGGATTGGAGAGGTTCGGTGAGCAAATGAAGACCCTTTGAAGTCATATTGCATGGTACCCATTCCACGGGTCTCAACTCTCCATGTTTAAGGTATTCTTCCTTCAGCTAAAACATGCATGTGGAACCCAGAGTATCATCAACCATGTGAATGGGAGACTTGTTCAAATATGTCTCAGTTTTCCTCCCCTGGTACTCGGATGCAACATTCCAGACGCTTTACTAACACTCTCCCGACTTGGAGAGTCAGTCCCTTTAACCTCCTGTTTGGCCCAGTTTGCAATTTCTGCGGAAGATGAACAGGAATAGCGAGAACCAATGAGAGACTAGCTGGAGGTGTCTGGACGGGCAAATTTAACTCTCATTTCCCACCAGGAAGAGGAATTAACCAAAGGCTCAGCATGCCGGGCCGGAACCAGATTAGGGCCTGAAGCCATCCTGCGGTGTTGTGGCCAGCTCAAAAGAAAGCGAGTTGAAGAAAGGAGCTCAGGGACACTGTAATTCACAAACCTGCAGAGTTATAAATGACAGCTATCGTCCAAAAATAGACTGAAGTAAGGCTGCCAAGAGGACTTGAAAGCGGGGCAGAATTGCAGGAAACCGATTTCAGGAGGTAGACTGGAATTGCATTGAAAGCATAGGAAAAGAGGCAGAGCGTCCACAATGATGCACTTGGCCAAAAAGGGCGTATGCGTTTTTTCCTGAATATATTCAGGAAAAAACACATACGCCCTTTTTGGCCAACCAAGCAAGCTTGCAAAGGAAATCTGCACTACAATGAAGTCTCACTTCCCCCCGGTCAAAAGGGCCATCTGAAAAAAGTGTAAAATCCAGAAAGGCAGGACAGGACATGGAGAACTGGGAGCCTTGTTATGCTGATGGGCGGGATGTAAATTGCCAACAACCACTCGGGAGAAGTGTATGGTGTTTCCTGAAACATCGAAAAAACAAAGCAACAGAGCCTAGGGCACTTCCACTTATGGTCCTATAGCTTAGGGAAATTAAAATCAAAAAGACACAGCCACCCCAAAGTTTGGAACGGCTCTGTTTACAAGAACCTCGTTTACAGTACAAGTTCAACATCGCAGAAAGTGAAAAATGGATAAAGAAGTTGTGGTATTTACTTACAAAGCAATATCACTCAGCAATGAAATCTGTGTCATCAGGCCCTTAGCAGCACAATGAGTGGATTCAGGTATGATGATTCTAACTGAAGTAAGTCACACAGAAAAAGAAACATCATAAGATATCAGTAATACACGGAATGTAAACTTGGCTACACAGGAACTGAATTACAGAACAGAACAGGGTCTCAAATTTAGAAAACCAACGTATTCTTGCTTAAGGGTAAAGGTGAGTTGGGGTGCTGCATAAAACCAGAGATTGAAATGAGCACAGATAAAGTTCCTTAAGCCAAATATGGAATAGACAAGAGCTACTCCTTGCTCAACGAAATGGACTCAACACCGCATATTAAACGCCTAAGAATGTACCTGACTAGTAAGTATCTTAAAACCTATGGATTGCTATGTCTCTGAAAGAGAATCAAGCATGTGTACAGGGGCATAAACGCAGCAGTGATAGGATTGGAGAGGTTCGGTGAGCAGATGAAGACCCTTTGAAGTCATATTGCATGGTACCCATTCCACGGGTTTCAACTACCCAGGTTTAAGGTATTCTTCCTTCAGCTAAAACATGCATGTGGAACCTAGAGTATGATCAACCATGTGATCGGGAGACGTGTTCAAATATGTCTCAGTTTTCCTCCCCTGGTACTCGGGTGCAACATTCCAGACGCTTTACTAACACTCTCCCCACTTGGAGAGTCAGTCCCTTTAACCTCCTGTTTGGCCCAGTTTGCAATTTCTGCGGAAGATGAACAGGAATAGCGAGAACCAATGAGAGGCTAGCTGGAGGTGTCTGGACGGGCAAATTTAACTCTCATTTCCCACCAGGAAGAGGAATTAACCAAAGGCTCCGCATGCCGGGCCGGAACCAGATTAGGGCCTGAAGCCATCCTGCGGTGTTGCGGCCAGGTCACAAGAAAGCGAGTTGAAGAAAGGAGCTCAGGGGCACTGTAATTCACAAACCTGCAGAGTTATAAATGACAGCTATCATCCAAAAATAGACTGAAGTAAGGCCGCCAAGAGGACTTGAAAGCAGGGCAGAATTGCAGGAAACCGATTTCAGGAGGTAGACTGGAATTGCATTGAAAGCATAGGAAAAGAGGCAGAACGTCCACAATGATGCACTTGGCCAAAAAGGGCGTATGCGTTTTTTCCTGAATATATTCAGGAAAAAACGCATACGCACTTTTTGGCCAACCAAGCAAGCTTGCAAAGGAAATCTGCACTACAATGAAGTCTCACTTCCCCCCGGTCAAATGGGCCATCTGAAAAAAGTGTAAAATCCAGAAAGGCAGGACAGGCCATGGAGAACTGGGAGCCTTGTTATGCTGATGGGCGGGATGTAAATTGCCAACAACCACTTGGGAGAAGTGTATGGTGTTTCCTGAAACATCTAAAAAACAAAGCAACAGAGCCTAGGTCACTGCCACTTATGGTCCTATAGCTTAGGGAAATTAAAATCAAAAAGACACAGCCACCCCAAAGTTTGGGGCAACTCTGTTTACAAGAACCTCGTTTACAGTACAAGTTCAACATCGCAGAAAGTGAAAAATGGATAAAGAAGTTGTGGTATTTACTTACAAAGCAATATCACTCAGCAATGAAATCTGTGTCATCAGGCCCTTAGCAGCACAATGAGTGGATTCAGGTATGATGATTCTAACTGAAGTAAGTCACACAGAAAAAGAAACATCATAAGATATCAGTAATACACGGAATGTAAACTTGGCTACACAGGAACTGAATTACAGAACAGAACAGGGTCTCAAATTTAGAAAACCAACTTATGCTTGCTTAAGGGTAAAGGTGAGTTGGGGTGCTGCATAAAACCAGAGATTGAAATGAGCACAGATAAAGTTCCTTAAGTCAAATATGGAATAGACAAGAGCTACTCCTTGCTCAACAAAATGGACTCAACACCACATATTAAACGTCTAAGAATGTACCTGACTAGTAAGTATCTTAAAACCTATGGATTGCTATGTCTCCAAAAGAGAATCAAGCATGTGTACAGGGGCATAAACGCAGCAGTGATAGGATTGGAGAGGTTCGGTGAGCAAATGAAGACCCTTTGAAGTCATATTGCATGGTACCCATTACACGGGTCTTAACTCTCCAGGTTTAAGGTATTCTTCCTTCAGCTAAAACATGCATGTGGAACCCAAGTATGATCAACCATGTGAACGGGAGACGTGTTC
This sequence comes from Stenella coeruleoalba, assembly GCF_951394435.1. Lineage (NCBI taxonomy): Eukaryota > Metazoa > Chordata > Mammalia > Artiodactyla > Delphinidae > Stenella > Stenella coeruleoalba. The sequence goes on from NW_027646291.1 coordinate 99,827, forward strand.
AAATATGTCTCAGTTTTCCTCCCCTGGTACTCGGGTGCAACATTCCAGACGCTTTACTAACACTCTCCCCACTTGGAGAGTCAGCGCCTTTAACCTCCTGTTTGGCTCAGTTTGCAATTTCTGCGGAAGATGAACAGGAATAGCGAGAACCAATGAGAGGCTAGCTGGAGGTGTCTGGACGGGCAAATTTAACTCTCATTTCCCACCAGGAAGAGGAATTAACCAAAGGCTCAGCATGCCGGCCCGGAACCAGATTAGGGCCTGAAGCCATCCTGCGGTGTTGCGGCCAGGTCACAAGAAAGCGAGTTGAAGAAAGGAGCTCAGGGGCACTGTAATTCACAAACCTGCAGAATTATAAATGACAGCTATCGTCCAAAAATAGACTGAAGTAAGGCTGCCAAGAGGACTTGAAAGCGGGGCAGAATTGCAGGAAACCGATTTCAGGAGGTAGACTGGAATTGCATTGAAAGCATAGGAAAAGAGGCAGAACGTCCACAATGATGCACTTGGCCAAAAAGGGCGTATGCGTTTTTTCCTGAATATATTCAGGAAAAAACGCATACGCCCTTTTTGGCCAACCAAGCAAGCTTGCAAAGGAAATCTGCACTACAATGAAGTCTCACTTCCCCTCGGTCAAAAGGGCCATCTGAAAAAAGTGTAAAATCCAGAAAGGCAGGACAGGCCATGGAGAACTGGGAGCCTTGTTATGCTGATGGGCGGGATGTAAATTGCCAACAGACACTCCGGAGAAGTGTATGGTGTTTCCTGAAACATCTAAAAAACAAAGCAACAGAACCTAGGGCACTTCCACTTATGGTCCTATAGCTTAGGGAAATTAAAATCAAAAAGACACAGCCACCCCAAAGTTTGGGACGCCTCTGTTTACAAGAACGTCGTTTACAGTACAAGTTTAACATCACAGAAAGTGAAAAATGGATAAAGAACTTGTGGTACTTACGTACAATGCAGTATCACTCAGCAATGAAATCTATGTCATCAGGCCCGTAGCAGCATAATGAGTGGATTCAGGTACGATGATTCTAACTGAAATAAGTCACACAGAAAAAGAAACATCATAAGATATCACTAATACACGGAATGTAAACTTGGCTACACAGGAACTGCATTCCAAAACAGAACAGGGTCTCAAACTTAGAAAACCAACTTATGCTTGCTTAAGGGTAAAGGTGAGTTGGGGTGCTGCATAAAACCAGAGATTGAAATGAGCACAGATAAAGTTCCTTAAGCCAAATATGGAATAGACAAGAGCTACTCCTTGCTCAACGAAATGGACTCAAAACACCATATTAAACCCCTAAGAATGTACCTGACTAGTAAGTATCTTAAAACCTATGGATTGCTATGTCTCCAAAAGAGAATCAAGCATGTGTACAGGGGCATAAACGCAGCAGTGATAGGATTGGAGAGGTTCGGTGAGCAAATGAAGACCCTTTGAAGTCATATTGCATGGTACCCATTACACGGGTCTTAACTCTCCAGGTTTAAGGTATTCTTCCTTCAGCTAAAACATGCATGTGGAACCCAAGTATGATCAACCATGTGAACGGGAGACGTGTTCAAATATGTCTCAGTTTTCCTCCCCTGGTACTCGGGTGCAACATTCCAGACGCTTTACTAACACTCTCCCCACTTGGAGAGTCAGCGCCTTTAACCTCCTGTTTGGCCCAGTTTGCAATTTCTGCGGAAGATGAACAGGAATAGCGAGAACCAATGAGAGGCTAGCTGGAGGTGTCTGGACGGGCAAATTTAACTCTCATTTCCCACCAGGAAGAGGAATTAACCAAAGGCTCAGCATGCCGGGCCGGAACCAGATTAGGGCCTGAAGCCATCCTGCGGTGTTGCGGCCAGGTCACAAGAAAGCGAGTTGAAGAAAGGAGCTCAGGGGCACTGTAATTCACAAACCTGCAGAATTATAAATGACAGCTATCGTCCAAAAATAGACTGAAGTAAGGCTGCCAAGAGGACTTGAAAGCGGGGCAGAATTGCAGGAAACCGATTTCAGGAGGTAGACTGGAATTGCATTGAAAGCATAGGAAAAGAGGCAGAACATCCACAATGATGCACTTGGCCAAAAACGGCGTATGCGTTTTTTGCTGAATATATTCAGGAAAAAACGCATACGCCCTTTTTGGCCAACCAAGCAAACTAGCGAAGGAAATCTGCACTACAATGAAGTCTCACTTCCCCCTGGTCAAAAGGGCCATCTGAAAAAAGTGTAAAATCCAGAAAGGCAGTACAGGCCATGGAGAACTGGGAGCCTTGTTATGCTGATGGGCGGGATGTAAATTGCCAACAGACACTGGGGAGAAGTGTATGGTGTTTCCTGAAACATCTAAAAAACTAAGCAACAGAGCCTAGGGCACTGCCACTTATGGTCCTATAGCTTAGGGAAATTAAAATCAAAAAGACACAGCCACCCCAAAGTTTGGGACGCCTCTGTTTACAAGAACCTCGTTTACCGTACAAGTTCAACATCGCAGAAAGTGAAAAATGGATAAAGAAGTTGTGGTATTTACTTACAAAGCAATATCACTCAGCAATGAAATCTGTGTCATCAGGCCCTTAGCAGCACAATGAGTGGATTCAGGTATGATGATTCTAACTGAAGTAAGTCACACAGAAAAAGAAACATCATAAGATATCAGTAATCCACGGAATGTAAACTTGGCTACATAGGAACTGAATTACAGAACAGAACAGGGACTCAAATTTAGAAAACCAACTTATGCTTGCTTAATGGTAAAGGTGAGTTGGGGTGCTGCATAAAACCAGAGATTGAAATGAGCACAGATAAAGTTCCTTAAGTCAAATATGTAATAGACAAGTGCTACTCCTTGCTCAACGAAATGGACTCAACACCGCATATTAAACGCCTAAGAATGTACCTGACTAGTAAGTATCTTAAAACCTATGGATTGCTATGCCTCCGAAAGAGAATCAAGCATGTGTACAGGGGCATAAACGCAGCAGTGATAGGATTGGAGAGGTTCGGTGAGCAAATGAAGACCCTTTGAAGTCATATTGCATGGTACCCATTCCACGGGTTTCAACTACCCAGGTTTAAGGTATTCTTCCTTCAGCTAAAACATGCATGTGGTACCTAGAGTATGATCAACCATGTGATCGGGAGACGTGTTCAAATATGTCTCAGTTTTCGTACCCTGGTACTCGGGTGCAACATTCCAGACGCTTTACTAACACTCTCCCGACTTGGAGAGTCAGTCCTTTTAACCTCCTGTTTGGTCCAGTTTGCAATTTCTGTGGAAGATGAACAGGAATAGCGAGAACCAATGAGAGGCTAGCTGGAGGTGTCTGGACGGGCAAATTTAACTCTCATTTCCCACCAGGAAGAGGAATTAACCAAAGGCTCAGCATGCCGGGCCGGAACCAGATTAGGGCCTGAAGCCATCCTGCGGTGTTGCGGCCAGGTCACAAGAAAGCGAGTTGAAGAAAGGAGCTCAGGGGCACTGTAATTCACAAACCTGCCGAGTTATAAATGACAGCTATCGTCCAAAAATAGACTGAAGTAAGGCTGCCAAGAGGACTTGAAAGCGGGGCAGAATTGCAGGAAACCGATTTCAGGAGGTAGACTGGAATTGCATTGAAAGCATAGGAAAAGAGGCAGAACGTCCACAATGATGCACTTGGCCAAAAAGGGCGTATGCGTTTTTTCCTGAATATATTCAGGAAAAAACGCATACGCCCTTTTTGGCCAACCAAGCAAGCTTGCAAAGGAAATCTGCACTACAATGAAGTCTCACTTCCCCTCGGTCAAAAGGGCCATCTGAAAAAAGTGTAAAATCCAGAAAGGCAGGACAGGCCATGGAGAACTGGGAGCCTTGTTATGCTGATGGGCGGTATGTAAATTGCCAACAGACACTCCGGAGAAGTGTATGGTGTTTCCTGAAACATCTAAAAAACAAAGCAACAGAACCTAGGGCACTTCCACTTATGGTCCTATAGCTTAGGGAAATTAAAATCAAAAAGACACAGCCACCCCAAAGTTTGGGACGCCTCTGTTTACAAGAACGTCGTTTACAGTACAAGTTTAACATCACAGAAAGTGAAAAATGGATAAAGAACTTGTGGTACTTACGTACAATGCAGTATCACTCAGCAATGAAATCTATGTCATCAGGCCCGTAGCAGCATAATGAGTGGATTCAGGTACGATGATTCTAACTGAAATAAGTCACACAGAAAAAGAAACATCATAAGATATCACTAATACACGGAATGTAAACTTGGCTACACAGGAACTGCATTCCAAAACAGAACAGGGTCTCAAACTTAGAAAACCAACTTATGCTTGCTTAAGGGTAAAGGTGAGTTGGGGTGCTGCATAAAACCAGAGATTGAAATGAGCACAGATAAAGTTCCTTAAGCCAAATATGGAATAGACAAGAGCTACTCCTTGCTCAACGAAATGGATTCAAAACACCATATTAAACCCCTAAGAATGTACCTGAGTAGTAAGTATCTTAAAACCTATGGATTGCTATGTCTCCAAAAGAGAATCAAGCGTGTGTACAGGGGAATAAACGCAGCAGTGATAGGATTGGAGAGGTTCGGTGAGCAAATGAAGACCCTTTGAAGTCATATTGCATGGTACCCATTCCACGGGTCTCAACTCTCCATGTTTAAGGTATTCTTCCTTCAGCAAAAACATGCATGTGGAACCCAGAGTATGATCAACCATGTGAATGGGAGACGTGTTCAAATATGTCTCAGTTTTCCTCCCCTGGTACTCGGATGCAACATTCCAGACGCTTTACTAACACTCTCCCGACTTGGAGAGTCAGTCCCTTTAACCTCCTGTTTGGCCCAGTTTGCAATTTCTGCGGAAGACGAACAGGAATAGCGAGAACCAATGAGAGACTAGCTGGAGGTGTCTGGACGGGCAAATTTAACTCTCATTTCCCACCAGGAAGAGGAATTAACCAAAGGCTCAGCATGCCGGGCCGGAACCAGATTAGGGCCTGAAGCCATCCTGCGGTGTTGCGGCCAGCTCAAAAGAAAGCGAGTTGAAGAAAGGAGCTCAGGGACACTGTAATTCACAAACCTGCAGAGTTATAAATGACAGCTATCGTCCAAAAATAGACTGAAGTAAGGCTGCCAAGAGGACTTGAAAGCGGGGCAGAATTGCAGGAAACCGATTTCAGGAGGTAGACTGGAATTGCATTGAAAGCATAGGAAAAGAGGCAGAGCGTCCACAATGATGCACTTGGCCAAAAAGGGCGTATGCGTTTTTTCCTGAATATATTCAGGAAAAAACACATACGCCCTTTTTGGCCAACCAAGCAAGCTTGCAAAGGAAATCTGCACTACAATGAAGTCTCACTTCCCCCCGGTCAAAAGGGCCATCTGAAAAAAGTGTAAAATCCAGAAAGGCAGGACAGGACATGGAGAACTGGGAGCCTTGTTATGCTGATGGGCGGGATGTAAATTGCCAACAACCACTCGGGAGAAGTGTATGGTGTTTCCTGAAACATCTAAAAAACAAAGCAACAGAGCCTAGGGCACTTCCACTTATGGTCCTATAGCTTAGGGAAATTAAAATCAAAAAGACACAGCCACCCCAAAGTTTGGAACGGCTCTGTTTACAAGAACCTCGTTTACAGTACAAGTTCAACATCGCAGAAAGTGAAAAATGGATAAAGAAGTTGTGGTATTTACTTACAAAGCAATATCACTCAGCAATGAAATCTGTGTCATCAGGCCCTTAGCAGCACAATGAGTGGATTCAGGTATGATGATTCTAACTGAAGTAAGTCACACAGAAAAAGAAACATCATAAGATATCAGTAATACACGGAATGTAAACTTGGCTACACAGGAACTGAATTACAGAACAGAACAGGGTCTCAAATTTAGAAAACCAACGTATTCTTGCTTAAGGGTAAAGGTGAGTTGGGGTGCTGCATAAAACCAGAGATTGAAATGAGCACAGATAAAGTTCCTTAAGTCAAATATGGAATAGACAAGAGCTACTCCTTGCTCAACGAAATGGACTCAACACCGCATATTAAACGCCTAAGAATGTACCTGACTAGTAAGTATCTTAAAACCTATGGATTGCTATGTCTCCAAAAGAGAATCAAGCATGTGTACAGGGGCATAAACGCAGCAGTGATAGGATTGGAGAGGTTCGGTGAGCAAATGAAGACCCTTTGAAGTCATATTGCATGGTACCCATTACACGGGTCTTAACTCTCCAGGTTTAAGGTATTCTTCCTTCAGCTAAAACATGCATGTGGAACCCAAGTATGATCAACCATGTGAACGGGAGACGTGTTCAAATATGTCTCAGTTTTCCTCCCCTGGTACTCGGGTGCAACATTCCAGACGCTTTACTAACACTCTCCCCACTTGGAGAGTCAGCGCCTTTAACCTCCTGTTTGGCCCAGTTTGCAATTTCTGCGGAAGATGAACAGGAATAGCGAGAACCAATGAGAGGCTAGCTGGAGGTGTCTGGACGGGCAAATTTAACTCTCATTTCCCACCAGGAAGAGGAATTAACCAAAGGCTCAGCATGCCGGGCCGGAACCAGATTAGGGCCTGAAGCCATCCTGCGGTGTTGCGGCCAGGTCACAAGAAAGCGAGTTGAAGAAAGGAGCTCAGGGGCACTGTAATTCACAAACCTGCAGAATTATAAATGACAGCTATCGTCCAAAAATAGACTGAAGTAAGGCTGCCAAGAGGACTTGAAAGCGGGGCAGAATTGCAGGAAACCGATTTCAGGAGGTAGACTGGAATTGCATTGAAAGCATAGGAAAAGAGGCAGAACATCCACAATGATGCACTTGGCCAAAAACGGCGTATGCGTTTTTTGCTGAATATATTCAGGAAAAAACGCATACGCCCTTTTTGGCCAACCAAGCAAACTAGCGAAGGAAATCTGCACTACAATGAAGTCTCACTTCCCCCTGGTCAAAAGGGCCATCTGAAAAAAGTGTAAAATCCAGAAAGGCAGTACAGGCCATGGAGAACTGGGAGCCTTGTTATGCTGATGGGCGGGATGTAAATTGCCAACAGACACTGGGGAGAAGTGTATGGTGTTTCCTGAAACATCTAAAAAACTAAGCAACAGAGCCTAGGGCACTGCCACTTATGGTCCTATAGCTTAGGGAAATTAAAATCAAAAAGACACAGCCACCCCAAAGTTTGGGACGCCTCTGTTTACAAGAACCTCGTTTACCGTACAAGTTCAACATCGCAGAAAGTGAAAAATGGATAAAGAAGTTGTGGTATTTACTTACAAAGCAATATCACTCAGCAATGAAATCTGTGTCATCAGGCCCTTAGCAGCACAATGAGTGGATTCAGGTATGATGATTCTAACTGAAGTAAGTCACACAGAAAAAGAAACATCATAAGATATCAGTAATACACGGAATGTAAACTTGGCTACACAGGAACTGAATTACAGAACAGAACAGGGACTCAAATTTAGAAAACCAACTTATGCTTGCTTAATGGTAAAGGTGAGTTGGGGTGCTGCATAAAACCAGAGATTGAAATGAGCACAGATAAAGTTCCTTAAGTCAAATATGTAATAGACAAGTGCTACTCCTTGCTCAACGAAATGGACTCAACACCGCATATTAAACGCCTAAGAATGTACCTGACTAGTAAGTATCTTAAAACCTATGGATTGCTATGCCTCCGAAAGAGAATCAAGCATGTGTACAGGGGCATAAACGCAGCAGTGATAGGATTGGAGAGGTTCGGTGAGCAAATGAAGACCCTTTGAAGTCATATTGCATGGTACCCATTCCACGGGTTTCAACTACCCAGGTTTAAGGTATTCTTCCTTCAGCTAAAACATGCATGTGGTACCTAGAGTATGATCAACCATGTGATCGGGAGACGTGTTCAAATATGTCTCAGTTTTCGTACCCTGGTACTCGGGTGCAACATTCCAGACGCTTTACTAACACTCTCCCGACTTGGAGAGTCAGTCCTTTTAACCTCCTGTTTGGTCCAGTTTGCAATTTCTGTGGAAGATGAATAGGAATAGCGAGAACCAATGAGAGGCTAGCTGGAGGTGTCTGGACGGGCAAATTTAACTCTCATTTCCCACCAGGAAGAGGAATTAACCAAAGGCTCAGCATGCCGGGCCGGAACCAGATTAGGGCCTGAAGCCATCCTGCGGTGTTGCGGCCAGGTCACAAGAAAGCGAGTTGAAGAAAGGAGCTCAGGGGCACTGTAATTCACAAACCTGCAGAGTTATAAATGACAGCTATCGTCCAAAAATAGACTGAAGTAAGGCTGCCAAGAGGACTTGAAAGCGGGGCAGAATTGCAGGAAACCGATTTCAGGAGGTAGACTGGAATTGCATTGAAAGCATAGGAAAAGAGGCAGAACGTCCACAATGATGCACTTGGCCAAAAAGGGCGTATGCGTTTTTTCCTGAATATATTCAGGAAAAAACGCATACGCCCTTTTTGGCCAACCAAGCAAGCTTGCAAAGGAAATCTGCACTACAATGAAGTGTCACTTCCCCCCGGTCAAAAGGGCCATCTGAAAAAAGTGTAAAATCCAGAAAGGCAGGACAGGCCATGGAGAACTGGGAGCCTTGTTATGCTGATGGGCGGGATGTAAATTGCCAACAGACACTCGGGAGAAGTGTATGGTGTTTCCTGAAACATCTAAAAAACAAAACAACAGAACCTAGGGCACTTCCACTTATGGTCCTATAGCTTAGGGAAATTAAAATCAAAAAGACACAGCCACCCCAAAGTTTGGAACGGCTCTGTTTACAAGAACCTCGTTTACAGTACAAGTTCAACATCGCAGAAAGTGAAAAATGGATAAAGAACTTGTGGTACTTACGTACAATGCAGTATCACTCAGCAATGAAATCTATGTCATCAGGCCCTTAGCAGCATAATGAGTAGATTCAGGTACGATGATTCTAACTGAAATAAGTCACACAGAAAAAGAAACATCATAAGATATCACTAATACACGGAATGTAAACTTGGCTACACAGGAACTGCATTCCAAAACAGAACAGGGTCTCAAATTTAGAAAACCAACTTATGCTTGCTTAAGGGGAAAGGTGAGTTGGGGTGCTGCATAAAACCAGAGATTGAAATGAGCACAGATAAAGTTCCTTAAGCCAAATATGGAAATGACAAGAGCTACTCCTTGCTCAACGAAATGGACTCAAAACCCCATATTAAACCCCTAAGAATGTACCTGACTAGTAAGTATCTTAAAACCTATGGATTGCTATGTCTCCAAAAGAGAATCAAGCGTGTGTACAGGGGAATGAACGCAGCAGTGATAGGATTGGAGAGGTTCGGTGAGCAAATGAAGACCCTTTGAAGTCATATTGCATGGTACCCATTCCACGGGTTTCAACTACCCAGGTTTTAGGTATTCTTCCTTCAGCTAAAACATGCATGTGGAACCCAGAGTATGATCAACCATGTGAACGGGAGACGTGTTCAAATATGTCTCAGTTTTCCTCCCCTGGTACTCGGGTGCAACATTCCAGACGCTTTACTAACACTCTCCCCATTTGGAGAGTCAGTCCCTTTAACGTCCTGTTTGGCCCAGTTTGCAATTTCTGCGCAAGATGAACAGGAATAGCGAGAACCAATGAGAGGCTAGCTGGAGGTGTCTGGACGGGCAAATTTAACTCTCATTTCCCACCAGGAAGAGGAATTAACCAAAGGCTCAGCATGCCGGGCCGGAACCAGATTAGGGCCTGAAGCCATCCTGCGGTGTTGCGGCCAGGTCACAAGAAAGCGAGTTGAAGAAAGGAGCTCAGGGGCACTGTAATTCACAAACCTGCAGAGTTATAAATGACAGCTATCGTCCAAAAATAGACTGAAGTAAGGCTGCCAAGAGGACTTGAAAGCGGGGCAGAATTGCAGGAAACCGATTTCAGGAGCTAGACTGGAATTGCATTGCAAGCATAGGAAAAGAGGCAGAACGTCCACAATGATGCACTTGGCCAAAAAGGGCGTATGCGTTTTTTCCTGAATATATTCAGGAAAAAACACATACGCCCTTTTTGGCCAACCAAGCAAGCTTGCAAAGGAAATCTGCACTACAATGAAGTCTCACTTCCCCCCGGTCAAAAGGGCCATCTGAAAAAAGTGTAAAATCCAGAAAGGCAGGACAGGCCATGGAGAACTGGGAGCCTTGTTATGCTGATGGGCGGGATGTAAATTGCCAACAGACACTCGGGAGAAGTGTATGGTGTTTCCTGAAACATCTAAAAAACAAAGCAACAGAACCTAGGGCACTTCCACTTATGGTCCTATAGCTTAGGGAAATTAAAATCAAAAAGACACAGCCACCCCAAAGTTTGGAACGGCTCTGTTTACAAGAACCTCGTTTACAGTACAAGTTCAACATCGCAGAAAGTGAAAAATGGATAAAGAAGTTGTGGTATTTACTTACAAAGCAATATCACTCAGCAATGAAATCTGTGTCATCAGGCCCTTAGCAGCACAATGAGTGGATTCAGGTATGATGATTCTAACTGAAGTAAGTCACACAGAAAAAGAAACATCATAAGATATCAGTAATCCACGGAATGTAAACTTGGCTACACAGGAACTGAATTACAGAACAGAACAGGGACTCAAATTTAGAAAACCAACTTATGCTTGCTTAATGGTAAAGGTGAGTTGGGGTGCTGAATAAAACCAGAGATTGAAATGAGCACAGATAAAGTTCCTTAAGTCAAATATGGAATAGACAAGTGCTACTCCTTGCTCAACGAAATGGACTCAACACCGCATATTAAACGCCTAAGAATGTACCTGACTAGTAAGTATCTTAAAACCTATGGATTGCTATGCCTCCGAAAGAGAATCAAGCATGTGTACAGGGGCATAAACGCAGCAGTGATAGGATTGGAGAGGTTCGGTGAGCAAATGAAGACCCTTTGAAGTCATATTGCATGGTACCCATTCCACGGGTTTCAACTACCCAGGTTTAAGGTATTCTTCCTTCAGCTAAAACATGCATGTGGTACCTAGAGTATGATCAACCATGTGATCGGGAGACGTGTTCAAATATGTCTCAGTTTTCGTACCCTGGTACTCGGGTGCAACATTCCAGACGCTTTACTAACACTCTCCCGACTTGGAGAGTCAGTCCTTTTAACCTCCTGTTTGGTCCAGTTTGCAATTTCTGTGGAAGATGAACAGGAATAGCGAGAACCAATGAGAGGCTAGCTGGAGGTGTCTGGACGGGCAAATTTAACTCTCATTTCCCACCAGGAAGAGGAATTAACCAAAGGCTCAGCATGCCGGGCCGGAACCAGATTAGGGCCTGAAGCCATCCTGCGGTGTTGCGGCCAGGTCACAAGAAAGCGAGTTGAAGAAAGGAGCTCAGGGGCACTGTAATTCACAAACCTGCAGAGTTATAAATGACAGCTATCGTCCAAAAATAGACTGAAGTAAGGCTGCCAAGAGGACTTGAAAGCGGGGCAGAATTGCAGGAAACCGATTTCAGGAGGTAGACTGGAATTGCATTGAAAGCATAGGAAAAGAGGCAGAACGTCCACAATGATGCACTTGGCCAAAAAGGGCGTATGCGTTTTTTCCTGAATATATTCAGGAAAAAACGCATACGCCCTTTTTGGCCAACCAAGCAAGCTTGCAAAGGAAATCTGCACTACAATGAAGTCTCACTTCCCCCCGGTCAAAAGGGCCATCTGAAAAAAGTGTAAAATCCAGAAAGGCAGGACAGGCCATGGAGAACTGGGAGCCTTGTTATGCTGATGGGCGGGATGTAAATTGCCAACAGACACTCGGGAGAAGTGTATGGTGTTTCCTGAAACATCTAAAAAACAAAACAACAGAACCTAGGGCACTTCCACTTATGGTCCTATAGCTTAGGGAAATTAAAATCAAAAAGACACAGCCACCCCAAAGTTTGGAACGGCTCTGTTTACAAGAACCTCGTTTACAGTACAAGTTCAACATCGCAGAAAGTGAAAAATGGATAAAGAACTTGTGGTACTTACGTACAATGCAGTATCACTCAGCAATGAAATCTATGTCATCAGGCCCTTAGCAGCATAATGAGTAGATTCAGGTACGATGATTCTAACTGAAATAAGTCACACAGAAAAAGAAACATCATAAGATATCACTAATACACGGAATGTAAACTTGGCTACACAGGAACTGCATTCCAAAACAGAACAGGGTCTCAAATTTAGAAAACCAACTTATGCTTGCTTAAGGGGAAAGGTGAGTTGGGGTGCTGCATAAAACCAGAGATTGAAATGAGCACAGATAAAGTTCCTTAAGCCAAATATGGAAATGACAAGAGCTACTCCTTGCTCAACGAAATGGACTCAAAACCCCATATTAAACCCCTAAGAATGTACCTGACTAGTAAGTATCTTAAAACCTATGGATTGCTATGTCTCCAAAAGAGAATCAAGCGTGTGTACAGGGGAATAAACGCAGCAGTGATAGGATTGGAGAGGTTCGGTGAGCAAATGAAGACCCTTTGAAGTCATATTGCATGGTACCCATTCCACGGGTTTCAACTACCCAGGTTTTAGGTATTCTTCCTTCAGCTAAAACATGCATGTGGAACCCAGAGTATGATCAACCGTGTGAACGGGAGACGTGTTCAAATATGTCTCAGTTTTCCTCCCCTGGTACTCGGGTGCAACATTCCAGACGCTTTACTAACACTCTCCCCATTTGGAGAGTCAGTCCCTTTAACCTCCTGTTTGGCCCAGTTTGCAATTTCTGCGCAAGATGAACAGGAATAGCGAGAACCAATGAGAGGCTAGCTGGAGGTGTCTGGACGGGCAAATTTAACTCTCATTTCCCACCAGGAAGAGGAATTAACCAAAGGCTCAGCATGCCGGGCCGGAACGAGATTAGGGCCTGAAGCCATCCTGCGGTGTTGCGGCCAGGTCACAAGAAAGCGAGTTGAAGAAAGGAGCTCAGGGGCACTGTAATTCACAAACCTGCAGAGTTATAAATGACAGCTATCGTCCAAAAATAGACTGAAGTAAGGCTGCCAAGAGGACTTGAAAGCGGGGCAGAATTGCAGGAAACCGATTTCAGGAGCTAGACTGGAATTGCATTGCAAGCATAGGAAAAGAGGCAGAACGTCCACAATGATGCACTTGGCCAAAAAGGGCGTATGCGTTTTTTCCTGAATATATTCAGGAAAAAACACATACGCCCTTTTTGGCCAACCAAGCAAGCTTGCAAAGGAAATCTGCACTACAATGAAGTCTCACTTCCCCCCGGTCAAAAGGGCCATCTGAAAAAAGTGTAAAATCCAGAAAGGCAGGACAGGCCATGGAGAACTGGGAGCCTTGTTATGCTGATGGGCGGGATGTAAATTGCCAACAACCACTCGGGAGAAGTGTATGGTGTTTCCTGAAACATCTAAAAAACAAAGCAACAGAACCTAGGGCACTTCCACTTATGGTCCTATAGCTTAGGGAAATTAAAATCAAAAAGACACAGCCACCCCAAAGTTTGGAACGGCTCTGTTTACAAGAACCTCGTTTACAGTACAAGTTCAACATCACAGAAAGTGAAAAATGGATAAAGAAGTTGTGGTATTTACTTACAAAGCAATATCACTCAGCAATGAAATCTGTGTCATCAGGCCCTTAGCAGCACAATGAGTGGATTCAGGTATGATGATTCTAACTGAAGTAAGTCACACAGAAAAAGAAACATCATAAGATATCAGTAATCCACGGAATGTAAACTTGGCTACACAGGAACTGAATTACAGAACAGAACAGGGACTCAAATTTAGAAAACCAACTTATGCTTGCTTAATGGTAAAGGTGAGTTGGGGTGCTGAATAAAACCAGAGATTGAAATGAGCACAGATAAAGTTCCTTAAGTCAAATATGGAATAGACAAGTGCTACTCCTTGCTCAACGAAATGGACTCAACACCGCATATTAAACGCCTAAGAATGTACCTGACTAGTAAGTATCTTAAAACCTATGGATTGCTATGCCTCCGAAAGAGAATCAAGCATGTGTACAGGGGCATAAACGCAGCAGTGATAGGATTGGAGAGGTTCGGTGAGCAAATGAAGACCCTTTGAAGTCATATTGCATGGTACCCATTCCACGGGTTTCAACTACCCAGGTTTAAGGTATTCTTCCTTCAGCTAAAACATGCATGTGGTACCTAGAGTATGATCAACCATGTGATCGGGAGACGTGTTCAAATATGTCTCAGTTTTCGTACCCTGGTACTCGGGTGCAACATTCCAGACGCTTTACTAACACTCTCCCGACTTGGAGAGTCAGTCCTTTTAACCTCCTGTTTGGTCCAGTTTGCAATTTCTGTGGAAGATGAACAGGAATAGCGAGAACCAATGAGAGGCTAGCTGGAGGTGTCTGGACGGGCAAATTTAACTCTCATTTCCCACCAGGAAGAGGAATTAACCAAAGGCTCAGCATGCCGGGCCGGAACCAGATTAGGGCCTGAAGCCATCCTGCGGTGTTGCGGCCAGGTCACAAGAAAGCGAGTTGAAGAAAGGAGCTCAGGGGCACTGTAATTCACAAACCTGCAGAGTTATAAATGACAGCTATCGTCCAAAAATAGACTGAAGTAAGGCTGCCAAGAGGACTTGAAAGCGGGGCAGAATTGCAGGAAACCGATTTCAGGAGGTAGACTGGAATTGCATTGAAAGCATAGGAAAAGAGGCAGAACGTCCACAATGATGCACTTGGCCAAAAAGGGCGTATGCGTTTTTTCCTGAATATATTCAGGAAAAAACGCATACGCCCTTTTTGGCCAACCAAGCAAGCTTGCAAAGGAAATCTGCACTACAATGAAGTCTCACTTCCCCCCGGTCAAAAGGGCCATCTGAAAAAAGTGTAAAATCCAGAAAGGCAGGACAGGCCATGGAGAACTGGGAGCCTTGTTATGCTGATGGGCGGGATGTAAATTGCCAACAGACACTCGGGAGAAGTGTATGGTGTTTCCTGAAACATCTAAAAAACAAAACAACAGAACCTAGGGCACTTCCACTTATGGTCCTATAGCTTAGGGAAATTAAAATCAAAAAGACACAGCCACCCCAAAGTTTGGAACGGCTCTGTTTACAAGAACCTCGTTTACAGTACAAGTTCAACATCGCAGAAAGTGAAAAATGGATAAAGAACTTGTGGTACTTACGTACAATGCAGTATCACTCAGCAATGAAATCTATGTCATCAGGCCCTTAGCAGCATAATGAGTAGATTCAGGTACGATGATTCTAACTGAAATAAGTCACACAGAAAAAGAAACATCATAAGATATCACTAATACACGGAATGTAAACTTGGCTACACAGGAACTGCATTCCAAAACAGAACAGGGTCTCAAATTTAGAAAACCAACTTATGCTTGCTTAAGGGGAAAGGTGAGTTGGGGTGCTGCATAAAACCAGAGATTGAAATGAGCACAGATAAAGTTCCTTAAGCCAAATATGGAAATGACAAGAGCTACTCCTTGCTCAACGAAATGGACTCAAAACCCCATATTAAACCCCTAAGAATGTACCTGACTAGTAAGTATCTTAAAACCTATGGATTGCTATGTCTCCAAAAGAGAATCAAGCGTGTGTACAGGGGAATAAACGCAGCAGTGATAGGATTGGAGAGGTTCGGTGAGCAAATGAAGACCCTTTGAAGTCATATTGCATGGTACCCATTCCACGGGTTTCAACTACCCAGGTTTTAGGTATTCTTCCTTCAGCTAAAACATGCATGTGGAACCCAGAGTATGATCAACCGTGTGAACGGGAGACGTGTTCAAATATGTCTCAGTTTTCCTCCCCTGGTACTCGGGTGCAACATTCCAGACGCTTTACTAACACTCTCTTCATTTGGAGAGTCAGTCCCTTTAACCTCCTGTTTGGCCCAGTTTGCAATTTCTGCGCAAGATGAACAGGAATAGCGAGAACCAATGAGAGGCTAGCTGGAGGTGTCTGGACGGGCAAATTTAACTCTCATTTCCCACCAGGAAGAGGAATTAACCAAAGGCTCAGCATGCCGGGCCGGAACGAGATTAGGGCCTGAAGCCATCCTGCGGTGTTGCGGCCAGGTCACAAGAAAGCGAGTTGAAGAAAGGAGCTCAGGGGCACTGTAATTCACAAACCTGCAGAGTTATAAATGACAGCTATCGTCCAAAAATAGACTGAAGTAAGGCTGCCAAGAGGACTTGAAAGCGGGGCAGAATTGCAGGAAACCGATTTCAGGAGCTAGACTGGAATTGCATTGCAAGCATAGGAAAAGAGGCAGAACGTCCACAATGATGCACTTGGCCAAAAAGGGCGTATGCGTTTTTTCCTGAATATATTCAGGAAAAAACACATACGCCCTTTTTGGCCAACCAAGCAAGCTTGCAAAGGAAATCTGCACTACAATGAAGTCTCACTTCCCCCCGGTCAAAAGGGCCATCTGAAAAAAGTGTAAAATCCAGAAAGGCAGGACAGGCCATGGAGAACTGGGAGCCTTGTTATGCTGATGGGCGGGATGTAAATTGCCAACAGACACTCGGGAGAAGTGTATGGTGTTTCCTGAAACATCTAAAAAACAAAGCAACAGAACCTAGGGCACTTCCACTTATGGTCCTATAGCTTAGGGAAATTAAAATCAAAAAGACACAGCCACCCCAAAGTTTGGAACGGCTCTGTTTACAAGAACCTCGTTTACAGTACAAGTTCAACATCGCAGAAAGTGAAAAATGGATAAAGAAGTTGTGGTATTTACTTACAAAGCAATATCACTCAGCAATGAAATCTGTGTCATCAGGCCCTTAGCAGCACAATGAGTGGATTCAGGTATGATGATTCTAACTGAAGTAAGTCACACAGAAAAAGAAACATCATAAGATATCAGTAATCCACGGAATGTAAACTTCGCTACACAGGAACTGAATTACAGAACAGAACAGGGACTCAAATTTAGAAAACCAACTTATGCTTGCTTAATGGTAAAGGTGAGTTGGGGTGCTGCATAAAACCAGAGATTCAAATGAGCACAGATAAAGTTCCTTAAGTCAAATATGGAATAGACAAGTGCTACTCCTTGCTCAACGAAATGGACTCAACACCGCATATTAAACGCCTAAGAATGTACCTGACTAGTAAGTATATTAAAACCTATGGATTGCTATGCCTCCGAAAGAGAATCAAGCATGTGTACAGGGGCATAAACGCAGCAGTGATAGGATTGGAGAGGTTCGGTGAGCAAATGAAGACCCTTTGAAGTCATATTGCATGGTACCCATTCCACGGGTTTCAACTACCCAGGTTTAAGGTATTCTTCCTTCAGCTAAAACATGCATGCGGTACCTAGAGTATGATCAACCATGTGATCGGGAGACGTGTTCAAATATGTCTCAGTTTTCGTACCCTGGTACTCGGGTGCAACATTCCAGACGCTTTACTAACACTCTCCCGACTTGGAGAGTCAGTCCTTTTAACCTCCTGTTTGGTCCAGTTTGCAATTTCTGTGGAAGATGAACAGGAATAGCGAGAACCAATGAGAGGCTAGCTGGAGGTGTCTGGACGGGCAAATTTAACTCTCATTTCCCACCAGGAAGAGGAATTAACCAAAGGCTCAGCATGCCGGGCCGGAACCAGATTAGGGCCTGAAGCCATCCTGCGGTGTTGCGGCCAGGTCACAAGAAAGCGAGTTGAAGAAAGGAGCTCAGGGGCACTGTAATTCACAAACCTGCAGAGTTATAAATGACAGCTATCGTCCAAAAATAGACTGAAGTAAGGCTGCCAAGAGGACTTGAAAGCGGGGCAGAATTGCAGGAAACCGATTTCAGGAGGTAGACTGGAATTGCATTGAAAGCATAGGAAAAGAGGCAGAACGTCCACAATGATGCACTTGGCCAAAAAGGGCGTATGCGTTTTTTCCTGAATATATTCAGGAAAAAACGCATACGCCCTTTTTGGCCAACCAAGCAAGCTTGCAAAGGAAATCTGCACTACAACGAAGTCTCACTTCCCCCCGGTCAAAAGGGCCATCTGAAAAAAGTGTAAAATCCAGAAAGGCAGGACAGGCCATGGAGAACTGGGAGCCTTGTTATGCTGATGGGCGGGATGTAAATTGCCAACAGACACTCGGGAGAAGTGTATGGTGTTTCCTGAAACATCTAAAAAACAAAACAACAGAACCTAGGGCACTTCCACTTATGGTCCTATAGCTTAGGGAAATTAAAATCAAAAAGACACAGCCACCCCAAAGTTTGGAACGGCTCTGTTTACAAGAACCTCGTTTACAGTACAAGTTCAACATCGCAGAAAGTGAAAAATGGATAAAGAACTTGTGGTACTTACGTACAATGCAGTATCACTCAGCAATGAAATCTATGTCATCAGGCCCTTAGCAGCATAATGAGTAGATTCAGGTACGATGATTCTAACTGAAATAAGTCACACAGAAAAAGAAACATCATAAGATATCACTAATACACGGAATGTAAACTTGGCTACACAGGAACTGCATTCCAAAACAGAACAGGGTCTCAAATTTAGAAAACCAACTTATGCTTGCTTAAGGGGAAAGGTGAGTTGGGGTGCTGCATAAAACCAGAGATTGAAATGAGCACAGATAAAGTTCCTTAAGCCAAATATGGAAATGACAAGAGCTACTCCTTGCTCAACGAAATGGACTCAAAACCCCATATTAAACCCCTAAGAATGTACCTGACTAGTAAGTATCTTAAAACCTATGGATTGCTATGTCTCCAAAAGAGAATCAAGCGTGTGTACAGGGGAATAAACGCAGCAGTGATAGGATTGGAGAGGTTCGGTGAGCAAATGAAGACCCTTTGAAGTCATATTGCATGGTACCCATTCCACGGGTTTCAACTACCCAGATTTTAGGTATTCTTCCTTCAGCTAAAACATGCATGTGGAACCCAGAGTATGATCAACCGTGTGAACGGGAGACGTGTTCAAATATGTCTCAGTTTTCCTCCCCTGGTACTCGGGTGCAACATTCCAGGCGCTTTACTAACACTCTCCCCATTTGGAGAGTCAGTCCCTTTAACCTCCTGTTTGGCCCAGTTTGCAATTTCTGCGGAAGATGAACAGGAATAGCGAGAACCAATGAGAGGCTAGCTGGAGGTGTCTGGACGGGCAAATTTAACTCTCATTTCCCACCAGGAAGAGGAATTAACCAAAGGCTCAGCATGCCGGGCCGGAACCAGATTAGGGCCTGAAGCCATCCTGCGGTGTTGCGGCCAGGTCACAAGAAAGCGAGTTGAAGAAAGGAGCTCAGGGGCACTGTAATTCACAAACCTGCAGAGTTATAAATGACAGCTATCGTCCAAAAATAGACTGAAGTAAGGCTGCCAAGAGGACTTGAAAGCGGGGCAGAATTGCAGGAAACCGATTTCAGGAGCTAGACTGGAATTGCATTGCAAGCATAGGAAAAGAGGCAGAACGTCCACAATGATGCACTTGGCCAAAAAGGGCGTATGCGTTTTTTCCTGAATATATTCAGGAAAAAACACATACGCCCTTTTTGGCCAACCAAGCAAGCTTGCAAAGGAAATCTGCACTACAATGAAGTCTCACTTCCCCCCGGTCAAAAGGGCCATCTGAAAAAAGTGTAAAATCCAGAAAGGCAGGACAGGCCATGGAGAACTGGGAGCCTTGTTATGCTGATGGGCGGGATGTAAATTGCCAACAACCACTCGGGAGAAGTGTATGGTGTTTCCTGAAGCATCTAAAAAACAAAGCAACAGAACCTAGGGCACTTCCACTTATGGTCCTATAGCTTAGGGAAATTAAAATCAAAAAGACACAGCCACCCCAAAGTTTGGAACGGCTCTGTTTACAAGAACCTCGTTTACAGTACAAGTTCAACATCGCAGAAAGTGAAAAATGGATAAAGAAGTTGTGGTATTTACTTACAAAGCAATATCACTCAGCAATGAAATCTGTGTCATCAGGCCCTTAGCAGCACAATGAGTGGATTCAGGTATGATGATTCTAACTGAAGTAAGTCACACAGCAAAAGAAACATCATAAGATATCAGTAATACACGGAATGTAAACTTGGCTACACAGGAACTGAATTATAGAACAGAACAGGGTCTCAAATTTAGAAAACCAACTTATGCTTGCTTAAGTGTAAAGGTGAGTTGGGGTGCTGCATAAAACCAGAGATTGAAATGAGCACAGATAAAGTTCCTTAAGCCAAATATGGAATAGACAAGAGCTACTCCTTGCTCAACGAAATGGACTCAACACCCCATATTAAACGCCTAAGAATGTACCTGACTAGTAAGTATCTTAAAACCTATGGATTGCTATGTCTCCAAAAGAGAATCAAGCGTGTG
This sequence comes from Stenella coeruleoalba, assembly GCF_951394435.1. Taxonomy (NCBI): domain Eukaryota; kingdom Metazoa; phylum Chordata; class Mammalia; order Artiodactyla; family Delphinidae; genus Stenella; species Stenella coeruleoalba. The sequence continues at coordinate 120,175 of NW_027646291.1, forward strand.
TGCAGGGGCATAAACGCAGCAGTGATAGGATTGGAGAGGTTTGGTGAGCAAATGAAGACCCTTTGAAGTCATATTGCATGGTACCCATTCCACGGGTTTCAACTACCCAGGTTTAAGGTATTCTTCCTTCAGCTAAAACATGCATGTGGAACCTAGAGTATGATCAACCATGTGATCGGGAGACGTGTTCAAATATGTCTCAGTTTTCCTCCCCTGGTACTCGGGTGCAACATTCCAGATGCTTTACTAACACTCTCCCGACTTGGAGAGTCAGTCCCTTTAACCTCCTGTTTGGCCCAGTTTGCAATTTCTGCGGAAGATGAACAGGAATAGCGAGAACCAATGAGAGGCTAGCTGGAGGTGTCTGGACGGGCAAATTTAACTCTCATTTCCCACCAGGAAGAGGAACTAACCAAAGGCCCAGCGTGCCGTGCCGGAACCAGATTAGGACCTGAAGCCATCCTGCGGTGTTGCGGCCAGCTCAAAAGAAAGCGAGTTGAAGAAAGGAGCTCAGGGGCACTGTAATTCACAAACCTGCAGAGTTATAAATGACAGCTATCGTCCAAAAATAGACTGAAGTAAGGCTGCCAAGAGGACTTGAAAGCGGGGCAGAATTGCAGGAAACCGATTTCAGGAGGTAGACTGGAATTGCATTGAAAGCATAGGAAAAGAGGCAGAAAGTCCACAATGATGCACTTGGCCAAAAAGGGCGTATGCGTTTTTTCCTGAATATATTCAGGAAAAAACGCATACGCCCTTTTTGGCCAACCAAGCAAGCTTGCAAAGGAAATCTACACTACAATGAAGTCTCACTTCCCCCCGGTCAAAAGGGCCATCTGAAAAAAGTGTAAAATCCAGAAAGGCAGGACAGGCCATGGAGAACTGGGAGCCTTGTTATGGTGATGGGCGGGATGTAAATTGCCAACAACCACTCCGGAGAAGTGTATGGTGTTTCCTGAAACATCTAAAAAACAAAGCAACAGAACCTAGGGCACTTCCACTTATGGTCCTATAGCTTAGGGAAATTAAAATCAAAAAGACACAGCCACCCCAAAGTTTGGAACGGCTCTGTTTACAAGAACCTCGTTTACAGTACAAGTTCAACATCGCAGAAAGTGAAAAATGGATAAAGAAGTTGTGGTATTTACTTACAAAGCAATATCACTCAGCAATGAAATCTGTGTCATCAGGCCCTCAGCAGCACAATGACTGGATTCAGGTATGATGATTCTAACTGAAATAAGTCACACAGAAAAAGAAACATCATAAGATATCAGTAATACACGGAATGTAAACTTGGCTACACAGGAACTGCATTCCAAAACAGAACAGGGTCTCAAATTTAGAAAACCAACTTATGCTTGCTTAAGGGGAAAGGTGAGTTGGGGTGCTGCATAAAACCAGAGATTGAAATGAGCACAGATAAAGTTCCTTAAGCCAAATATGGAATAGACAAGAGATACTCCTTACTCAACGAAATGGACTCAAAACCCCATATTAAACCCCTAAGAATGTACCTGACTAGTAAGTATCTTAAAACCTATGGATTGCTATGTCTCCGAAAGAGAATCAAGCATGTGTACAGATGAATAAACGCAGCAGTGATAGGATTGGAGAGGTTCGGTGAGCAAATGAAGACCCTTTGAAGTCATATTGCATGGTACCCATTCCACGGGTCTCAACTCTCCAGGTTTAAGGTATTCTTCCTTCAGCTAAAACATGCATGTGGAACCCAGAGTATGATCAACCATGTGAACGGGAGACGTGTTCAAATATGTCTCAGTTTTCCTCCCCTGGTACTCGGGTGCAACATTCCAGACGCTTTACTAACACTCTCCCGACTTGGAGAGTCAGTCCCTTTAACCTCCTGTTTGGCCCAGTTTGCAATTTCTGCGGAAGATGAACAGGAATAGCGAGAACCAATGAGAGGCTAGCTGGAGGTGTCTGAACGGGCAGAATTGCAGGAAACCGATTTCAGGAGGTAGACTGGAATTGCATTGAAAGCATAGGAAAAGAGGCAGAACGTCCACAATGATGCACTTGGCCAAAAAGGGCGTATGCGTTTTTTCCTGAATATATTCAGGAAAAAACGCATACGCCCTTTTTGGCCAACCAAGCAAGCTTGCAAATGAACTCTACACTACAATGAAGTGTCACTTCCCCCCGGTCAAAAGGGCCATCTGAAAAAAGTGTAAAATCCAGAAAGGCAGGACTGGCCATGGAGAACTGGGAGCCTTGTTATGCTGATGGGCGGGATGTAAATTGCCAACAACCACTCGGGAGAAGTGTATGGTGTTTCCTGAAACATCTAAAAAACAAAGCAACAGAACCTAGGGCACTTCCACTTATGGTCCTATAGCTTAGGGAAATTAAAATCAAAAAGACACAGCCACCCCAAAGTTTGGAACGGCTCTGTTTACAAGAACCTCGTTTACAGTACAAGTTCAACATCGCAGAAAGTGAAAAATGGATAAAGAAGTTGTGGTATTTACTTACAAAGCAATATCACTCAGCAATGAAATCTGTGTCATCAGGCCCTTAGCAGCACAATGAGTGGATTCAGGTATGATGATTCTAACTGAAGTAAGTCACACAGAAAAAGAAACATCATAAGATATCACTAATACACGGAATGTAAACTTGGCTACACAGGAACTGAATTACAGAACAGAACAGGGTCTCAAATTTAGAAAACCAACTTATGCTTGCTTAAGGGTAAAGGTGAGTTGGGGTGCTGCATAAAACCAGAGATTGAAATGAGCACAGATAAAGTTCCTTAAGCCAAATATGGAATAGAAAAGAGCTACTCCTTGCTCAACGAAATGGACTCAACACCGCATATAAAACGCCTAAGAATGTACCTGACTAGTAAGTATCTTAAAACCTATGGATTGCTATGTCTCCGAAAGAGAATCAAGCATGTGTACAGGGGCTAAACGCAGCAGTGATAGGATTGGAGAGGTTCGGTGAGCAAATGAAGACCCTTTGAAGTCATATTGCATGGTACCCATTCCACGGGTTTCAACTACCCAGGTTTAAGGTATTCTTCCTTCAGCTAAAACATGCATGTGGAACCCAAGTATGATCAACCATGTGAACGGGAGACGTGTTCAAATATGTCTCAGTTTTCCTCCCCTGGTACTCGGGTGCAACATTCCAGACGCTTTACTAACACTCTCCCCACTTGGAGAGTCAGCGCCTTTAACCTCCTGTTTGGCCCAGTTTGCAATTTCTGCGGAAGATGAACAGGAATAGCGAGAACCAATGAGAGGCTAGCTGGAGGTGTCTGGACGGGCAAATTTAACTCTCATTTCCCACCAGGAAGAGGAATTAACCAAAGGCTCAGCATGCCGGGCCGGAACCAGATTAGGGCCTGAAGCCATCCTGCGGTGTTGCGGCCAGGTCACAAGAAAGCGAGTTGAAGAAAGGAGCTCAGGGGCACTGTAATTCACAAACCTGCAGAGTTATAAATGACAGCTATCGTCCAAAAATAGACTGAAGTAAGGCTGCCAAGAGGACTTGAAAGCGGGGCAGAATTGCAGGAAACCGATTTCAGGAGGTAGACTGGAATTGCATTGAAAGCCTAGGAAAAGAGGCAGAACGTCCACAATGATGCACTTGGCCAAAAAGGGCGTATGCGTTTTTTCCTGAATATATTCAGGAAAAAACGCATACGCCCTTTTTGGCCAACCAAGCAAGCTTGCAAAGGAAATCTGCACTACAATGAAGTCTCACTTCCCCCCGGTCAAAAGGGCCATCTGAAAAAAGTGTAAAATCCAGAAAGGCAGGACAGGCCATGGAGAACTGGGAGCCTTGTTATGCTCATGGGCGGGATGTAAATTGCCAACAGACACTCGGGAGAAGTGTATGGTGTTTCCTGAAACATCTAAAAAACAAAGCAACAGAGCCTAGGGCACTGCCACTTATGGTCCTATAGCTTAGGGAAATTAAAATCAAAAAGACACAGCCACCCCAAAGTTTGGGACGCCTCTGTTTACAAGAACCTCGTTTACAGTACAAGTTCAACATCGCAGAAAGTGAAAAATGGATAAAGAAGTTGTGGTATTTACTTACAAAGCAATATCACTCAGCAATGAAATCTATGTCATCAGGCCCTTAGCATCACAATGAGTAGATTCAGGTATGATGATTCTAACTGAAATAAGTCACAGAGAAAAAGAAACATCATAAGATATCAGTAATACACGGAATGTAAACTTGGCTACACAGGAACTGAATTACAGAACAGAACAGGGTCTCAAATTTAGAAAACTAACTTATGCTTGCTTAAGGGTAAAGGTGAGTTGGGGTGCTGCATAAAACCAGAGATTGAAATGAGCACAGATAAAGTTCCTTAAGTCAAATATGGAATAGACAAGAGCTACTCCTTGCTCAACGAAATGGACTCAACACCGCATATTAAACGCCTAAGGATGTACCTGACTAGTAAGTATCTTAAAACCTATGGATTGCTATGTCTCCGAAAGAGAATCAAGCATGTGTACAGGGGCATAAACACAGCAGTGATAGGATTGGAGAGGTTCGGTGAGCAAATGAAGACCCTTTGAAGTCATATTGCATGGTACCCATTACACGGGTCTTAACTCTCCAGGTTTAAGGTATTCTTCCTTCAGCTAAAACATGCATGTGGAACCCAAGTATGATCAACCATGTGAACGGGAGACGTGTTCAAATATGTCTCAGTTTTCCTCCCCTGGTACTCGGGTGCAACATTCCAGACGCTTTACTAACACTCTCCCCACTTGGAGAGTCAGTGCCTTTAACCTCCTGTTTGGCCCAGTTTGCAATTTCTGCGGAAGATGAACAGGAATAGCGAGAACCAATGAGAGGCTAGCTGGAGGTGTCTGGACGGGCAAATTTAACTCTCATTTCCCACCAGGAAGAGGAAATAACCAAAGGCTCAGCGTGCCGTACCGGAACCAGATTAGGGCCTGAAGCCATCCTGCGGTGTTGCGGCCAGCTCAAAAGAAAGCGAGTTGAAGAAAGGAGCTCAGGGGCACTGTAATTCACAAACCTGCAGAGTTATAAATGACAGCTATCGTCCAAAAATAGACTGAAGTAAGGCTGCCAAGAGGACTTGAAAGCGGGGCAGAATTGCAGGAAACCGATTTCAGGAGGTAGACTGGAATTGCATTGAAAGCATAGGAAAAGAGGCAGAACGTCCACAATGATGCACTTGGCCAAAAAGGGCGTATGCGTTTTTTCCTGAATATATTCAGGAAAAAACGCATACGCCCTTTTTGGCCAACCAAGCAAGCTTGCAAAGGAAATCTGCACTACAACAAAGTCTCACTTCCCCCCGGTCAAAAGGGCCATCTGAAAAAAGTGTAAAATCCAGAAAGGCAGGACAGGCCATGGAGAACTGGGAGCCTTGTTATGCTGATGGGCGGGATGTAAATTGCCAACAACCACTCGGGAGAAGTGTATGGTGTTTCCTGAAACATCTAAAAAACAAAGCAACAGAACCTAGGGCACTTCCACTTATGGTCCTATAGCTTAGGGAAATTAAAATCAAAAAGACACAGCCACCCCAAAGTTTGGAATGGCTCTGTTTACAAGAACCTCGTTTACAGTACAAGTTCAACATCGCAGAAAGTGAAAAATGGATAAAGAAGTTGTGGTATTTACTTACAAAGCAATATCACTCAGCAATGAAATCTGTGTCATCAGGCCCTTAGCAGCACAATGAGTGGATTCAGGTATGATGATTCTAACTGAAGTAAGTCACACAGAAAAAGAAACATCATAAGATATCAGTAATACACGGAATGTAAACTTTGCTACACAGGAACTGAATTACAGAACAGAACAGGGTCTCAAATTTAGAAAACCAACTTATGCTTGCTTAAGGGTAAAGGTGAGTTGGGGTGCTGCATAAAACCAGAGATTGAAATGAGCACAGATAAAGTTCCTTAAGTCAAATATGGAATAGACAAGAGCTACTCCTTGCTCAACGAAATGGACTCAACACCGCATATTAAACGCCTAAGAATGTACCTGACTAGTAAGTATCTTAAAACCTATTGATTGCTATGTCTCCGAATGAGAATCAAGCATGTGTACAGGGGCATAAACGCAGCAGTGATAGGATTGGAGAGGTTCGGTGAGCAAATGAAGACCCTTTGAAGTCATATTACATGGTACCCATTACACGGGTCTCAACTCTCCAGGTTTAAGGTATTCTTCCTTCAGCTAAAACATGCATGTGGAACCCAAGTATGATCAACCATGTGAACGGGAGACGTGTTCAAATATGTCTCAGTTTTCCTGCCCTGGTACTCCGGTGCAACATTCCAGACGCTTTACTAACACTCTCCCCACTTGGAGAGTCAGCGCCTTTAATCTCCTGTTTGGCCCAGTTTGCAATTTCTGCGGAAGATGAACAGGAATAGCGAGAACCAATGAGAGACTAGCTGGAGGTGTCTGGACGGGCAAATTTAACTCTCATTTCCCACCAGGAAGAGGAATTAACCAAAGGCTCAGCATGCCGGGCCGGAACCAGATTAGGGCCTGAAGCCATCCTGCGGTGTTGCGGACAGCTCAAAAGAAAGCGAGTTGAAGAAAGGAGCTCAGGGGCACTGTAATTCACAAACCTGCAGAGTTATAAATGACAGCTATCGTCCAAAAATAGACTGAAGTAAGGCTGCCTAGAGGACTTGAATGCGGGCCAGAATTGCAGGAAACCGATTTCAGGAGGTAGACTGGAATTGCATTGAAAGCATAGGAAAAGAGGCAGAACGTCCACAATGATGCACTTGGCCAAAAAGGGCGTATGCGTTTTTTCCTGAATATATTCAGGAAAAAACGCATACGCCCTTTTTGGCCAACCAAGCAAGCTTGCAAAGGAAATCTGCACTACAATGAAGTCTCACTTCCCCCCGGTCAAAAGGGCCATCTGAAAAAAGTGTAAAATCCAGAAAGGCAGGACAGGCCATGGAGAACTGGGAGCCTTGTTATGCTGATGGGCGGGATGTAAATTGCCAACAACCACTCGGGAGAAGTGTATGGTGTTTCCTGAAACATCTAAAAAACAAAGCAACAGAGCCTAGGGCACTTCCACTTATGATCCTGTAGCTTAGGGAAATTAAAATCAAAAAGACACAGCCACCTCAAAGTTTGGAACGGCTCTGTTTACAAGAACCTCGTTTACAGTACAAGTTCAACATCGCAGAAAGTGAAAAATGGATAAAGAAGTTGTGGTATTTACTTACAAAGCAATATCACTCAGCAATGAAATCTGTGTCATCAGGCCCTTAGCAGCACAATGAGTGGATTCAGGTATGATGATTCTAACTGAAATAAGTCACACAGAAAAAGAAACATCATAAGATATCAGTAATACACGGAATGGAAACTTGGCTACACAGGAACTGAATTACAGAACAGAACAGGGTCTCAAATTTAGAAAACCAACGTATTCTTGCTTAAGGGTAAAGGTGAGTTGGGGTGCTGCATAAAACCAGAGATTGAAATGAGCACAGATAAAGTTCCTTAAGCCAAATATGGAATAGACAAGAGCTACTCCTTGCTCAACGAAATGGACTCAACACCCCATATTAAACGCCTAAGAATGTACCTGACTAGTAAGTATCTTAAAACCTATGGATTGCTATGTCTCCGAAAGAGAATCAAGCATGTGTACAGGGGCATAAACGCAGCAGTGATAGGATTGGAGAGGTTCGGTGAGCAGATGAAGACCCTTTGAAGTCATATTGCATGGTACCCATTCCACGGGTTTCAACTACCCAGGTTTAAGGTATTCTTCCTTCAGCTAAAACATGCATGTGGAACCTAGAGTATGATCAACCATGTGATCGGGAGACGTGTTCAAATATGTCTCAGTTTTCCTCCCCTGGTACTCGGGTGCAACATTCCAGACGCTTTACTAACACTCTCCCCACTTGGAGAGTCAGTCCCTTTAACCTCCTGTTTGGCCCAGTTTGCAATTTCTGCGGAAGATGAACAGGAATAGCGAGAACCAATGAGAGGCTAGCTGGAGGTGTCTGGACGGGCAAATTTAACTCTCATTTCCCACCAGGAAGAGGAATTAACCAAAGGCTCAGCATGCCGGCCCGGAACCAGATTAGGGCCTGAAGCCATCCTGCGGTGTTGCGGCCAGGTCACAAGAAAGCGAGTTGAAGAAAGGAGCTCAGGGGCACTGTAATTCACAAACCTGCAGAGTTATAAATGACAGCTATCGTCCAAAAATAGACTGAAGTAAGGCTGCCAAGAGGACTTGAAAGCGGGGCAGAATTGCAGGAAACCGATTTCAGGAGGTAGACTGGAATTGCATTGAAAGCATAGGAAAAGAGGCAGAACGTCCACAATGATGCACTTGGCCAAAAAGGGCGTATGCGTTTTTTCCTGAATATATTCAGGAAAAAACGCATACGCCCTTTTTGGCCAACCAAGCAAGCTTGCAAAGGAAATCTGCACTACAATGAAGTCTCACTTCCCCCCGGTCAAAAGGGCCATCTGAAAAAAGTGTAAAATCCAGAAAGGCAACAGGCCATTGAGAACTGGGAGCCTTGTTATGCTGAAGGGCGGGATGTAAATTGCCAACAGACACTTGGGAGAAGTGTATGGTGTTTCCTGAAACATGTAAAAAACAAAGCAACAGAGCCTAGGGCACTTCCACTTATGGTCCTATAGCTTAGGGAAATTAAAATCAAAAAGACACAGCCACCCCAAAGTTTGGAACGGCTCTGTTTACAAGAACCTCGTTTACAGTACAAGTTCAACATCGCAGAAAGTGAAAAATGGATAAAGAACTTGTGGTACTTACGTACAATGCAGTATCACTCAGCAATGAAATCTATGTCATCAGGCCCTTAGCAGCATAATGAGTAGATTCAGGTATGATGATTCTAACTGAAATAAGTCACACAGAAAAAGAAACATCATAAGATATCACTAATACACGGAATGTAAACTTGGCTTCACAGGAACTGCATTCCAAAACAGAACAGGGTCTCAAATTTAGAAAAGCAACTTATGCTTGCTTAAGGGGAAAGGTGAGTTGGGGTGCTGCATAAAACCAGAGATTGAAATGAGCACAGATAAAGTTCCTTAAGACAAATATGGAATAGACAAGAGCTACTCCTTGCTCAACGAAATGGACTCAACACCGCATATTAAACGCCTAAGAATGTACCTGACAAGTAAGTATCTTACAACCTATAGATTGCTATGTCTCCGAAAGAGAATCAAGCATGTGTACAGGGGAATAAACGCAGCAGTGATAGGATTGGAGAGGTTCGGTGAGCAAATGAAGACCCTTTGAAGTCATATTGCATGGCACCCATTCCACGGGTTTCAACTACCCAGGTTTTAGGTATTCTTCCTTCAGCTAAAACATGCATGTGGAACCCAGAGTATGATCAACCATGTGAACGGGAGACGTGTTCAAATATGTCTCAGTTTTCCTCCCCTGGTACTCGGGTGCAACATTCCAGACGCTTTACTAACACTCTCCCGACTTGGAGAGTCAGTCTCTTTAACCTCCTGTTTGGCCCAGTTTGCAATTTCTGCGGAAGATGAACAGGAATAGCGAGAACCAATGAGAGGCTAGCTGGAGGTGTCTGGACGGGCAAATTTAACTCTCATTTCCCACCAGGAAGAGGAATTAACCAAAGGCTCAGCATGCCGGGCCGGAACCAGATTAGGGCCTGAAGCCATCCTGCGGTGTTGCGGCCAGGTCACAAGAAAGCGAGTTGAAGAAAGGAGCTCAGGGGCACTGTAATTCACAAACTTGCAGAGTTATAAATGACAGTTATCGTCCAAAAATAGACTGAAGTAAGGCTGCCAAGAGGACTTGAAAGCGGGGCAGAATTGCAGGAAACCGATTTCAGGAGCTAGACTGGAATTGCATTGCAAGCATAGGAAAAGAGGCAGAACGTCCACAATGATGCACTTGGCCAAAAAGGGCGTATGCGTTTTTTCCTGAATATATTCAGGAAAAAACGCATACGCCCTTTTTGGCCAACCAAGCAAGCTTGCAAAGGAAATCTGCACTACAATGAAGTCTCACTTCCCCCCGGTCAAAAGGGCCATCTGAAAAAAGTGTAAAATCCAGAAAGGCAGGACAGGCCATGGAGAACTGGGAGCCTTGTTATGCTGATGGGCGGGATGTAAATTGCCAACAACCACTCGGGAGAAGTGTATGGTGTTTCCTGAAACATCTAAAAAACAAAGCAACAGAACCTAGGGCACTTCCACTTATGGTCCTATAGCTTAGGGAAATTAAAATCAAAAGGACACAGCCACCCCAAAGTTTGGAACGGCTCTGTTTACAAGAACCTCGTTTACAGTACAAGTTCAACATCGCAGAAAGTGAAAAATGGATAAAGAAGTTGTGGTATTTACTTACAAAGCAATATCACTCAGCAATGAAATCTGTGTCATCAGGCCCTTAGCAGCACAATGAGTGGATTCAGGTATGATGATTCTAACTGAAGTAAGTCACACAGAAAAAGAAACATCATAAGATATCAGTAATACACGGAATGGAAACTTGGCTACACAGGAACTGAATTACAGAACAGAACAGGGTCTCAAATTTAGAAAACCAACTTATGCTTGCTTAAGGGTAAAGGTGAGTTGGGGTGCTGCATAAAACCAGAGATTGAAATGAGCACAGATAAAGTTCCTTAAGTCAAATATGGAATAGACAAGAGCTACTCCTTGCTCAACGAAATGGACTCAACACCGCATATTAAACGCCTAAGAATGTACCTGACTAGTAAGTATCGTAAAACCTATGGATTGCTATGTCTCCAAAAGAGAATCAAGCATGTGTGCAGAGGCATAAACGCAGCAGTGATAGGATTGGAGAGGTTCGGTGAGCAAATGAAGACCCTTTGAAGTCATATTGCATGGTACCCATTACACGGGTCTCAACTCTCCAAGTTTAAGGTATTCTTCCTTCAGCTAAAACATGCATGTGGAACCCAAGTATGATCAACCATGTGAACGGGAGACGTGTTCAAATATGTCTCAGTTTTCCTCCCCTGGTACTCGGGTGCAACATTCCAGACGCTTTACTAACACTCTCCCCACTTGGAGAGTCAGCGCCTTTAAACTCCTGTTTGGCCCAGTTTGCAATTTCTGCGGAAGATGAACAGGAATAGCGAGAACCAATGAGAGGCTAGCTGGAGGTGTCTCGACGGGCAAATTTAACTCTCATTTCCCACCAGGAAGAGGAAACAACCAAAGGCTCAGCGTGCCGTGCCGGAACCAGATTAGGGCCTGAAGCCATCCTGCGGTGTTGCGGCCAGGTCACAAGAAAGCGAGTTGAAGAAAGGAGCTCAGGGGCACTGTAATTCACAAACCTGCAGAGTTATAAATGACAGCTATCGTCCAAAAATAGACTGAAGTAAGGCTGCCAAGAGGACTTGAAAGCGGGGCAGAATTGCAGGAAACCGATTTCAGGAGGTAGACTGGAATTGCATTGAAAGCATAGGAAAAGAGGCAGAACGTCCACAATGATGCACTTGGCCAAAAAGGGCGTATGCGTTTTTTCCTGAATATATTCAGGTAAAAACGCATACGCCCTTTTTGGCCAACCAAGCAAGCTTGCAAAGGAAATCTGCACTACAATGAAGTCTCACTTCCCCCCGGTCAAAAGGGCCATCTGAAAAAAGTGTAAAATCCAGAAAGGCAGGACAGGCCATGGAGAACTGGGAGCCTTGTTATGCTGATGGGCGGGATGTAAATTGCCAACAACCACTCGGGAGAAGTGTATGGTGTTTCCTGAAACATCTAAAAAACAAAGCACCAGAGCCTAGGGCACTTCCACTTATGGTCCTATACCTTAGGGAAATTAAAATCAAAAAGAAACAGCCACCCCAAAGTTTGGGACGCCACCGTTTACAAGAACCTCGTTTACCGTACAAGTTCGATATCACAGAAAGTGAAAAATGGACAAAGAACTTGTGGTACTTACGTACAATGCAGTATCACTCAGCAGTGAAATCTATGTCATCAGGCCCGTAGCAGCATAATGAGTGGATTCAGGTACGATGATTCTAACTGAAATAAGTCACACAGAAAAAGAAACATCATAAGATATCACTAATACACGGAATGTAAACTTGGCTACACAGGAACTGCATTCCAAAACAGAACAGGGTCTCAAATTTAGAAAACCAACATATGCTTGCTTAAGGGTAAAGGTGAGTTGGGGTGCTGCATAAAACCAGAGATTGAAATGAGCACAGATAAAGTTCCTTAAGCCAAATATGGAATAGACAAGAGCTACTCCTTGCTCAACGATATGGACTCAACACCCCATATTAAACGCCTAAGAATGTACCTGACTAGTAAGTATCTTAAAACCTATGGATTGCTATGTCTCCAAAAGAGAATCAAGCGTGTGTACAGGGGCATAAACGCAGCAGTGATAGGATTGGAGAGGTTCGGTGAGCAAATGAAGACCCTTTGAAGTCATATTGCATGGTACCCATTCCACGGGTTTCAACTACCCAGGTTTAAGGTATTCTTCCTTCAGCTAAAACATGCATTTGGAACCTAGAGTATGATCAACCATGTGATCGGGAGACGTGTTCAAATATGTCTCAGTTTTCCTCCCCTGGTACTCGGGTGAAATATTCCAGATGCTTTACTAACACTCTCCCGACTTGGAGAGTCAGTCCCTTTAACCTCCTGTTTGGCCCAGTTTGCAATTTCTGCGGAAGATGAACAGGAATAGCGAGAACAAATGAGAGGCTAGCTGGAGGTGTCTGGACGGGCAAATTTAACTCTCATTTCCCACCAGGAAGAGGAATTAACCAAAGGCTCAGCGTGCCGTGCCGGAACCAGATTAGGGCCTGAAGCCATCCTGCGGTGTTGCGGCCAGCTCAAAAGAAAACGAGTTGAAAAAAGGAGCTCAGGGGCACTGTAATTCACAAACCTGCAGAGTTATAAATGACAGCTATCGTCCAAAAATAGACTGAAGTAAGGCTGCCAAGAGGACTTGAAAACGGGGCAGAATTGCAGGAAACCGATTTCAGGAGGTAGACTGGAATTGCATTGAAAGCATAGGAAAAGAGGCAGAACGTCCACAATGATGCACATGGCCAAAAAGGGCGTATGCGTTTTTTCCTGAATATATTCAGGAAAAAACGCATACGCCCTTTTTGGCCAACCAAGCAAGCTTGCAAAGGAAATCTGCACTACAATGAAGTCTCACTTCCCCCCGGTCAAAAGGGCCATCTGAAAAAAGTGTAAAATCCAGAAAGGCAGGACAGGCCATGGAGAACTGGGAGCCTTGTTATGCTGATGGGCGGGATGTAAATTGCCAACAGACACTCGGGAGAAGTGTATGGTGTTTCCTGAAACATCTAAAAAACAAAGCAACAGAGCCTACGGCACTGCCACTTATGGTCCTATAGCTTAGGGAAATTAAAATCAAAAAGACACAGCCACCCCAAAGTTTGGGACGCCTCTGTTTACAAGAACCTCGTTTACAGTACAAGTTCAACATCGCAGAAAGTGAAAAATGGATAAAGAAGTTGTGGTATTTACTTACAAAGCAATATCACTCAGCAATGAAATCTGTGTCATCAGGCCCTTAGCAGCACAATGAGTGGATTCAGGTATGATGATTCTAACTGAAGTAAGTCACACAGAAAAAGAAACATCATAAGATATCAGTAATACACGGAATGTAAACTTGGCTACACAGGAACTGAATTACAGAACAGAACAGGGTCTCAAATTTAGAAAACCAACTTATGCTTGCTTAAGGGTAAAGGTGAGTTGGGGTGCTGCATAAAACCAGAGATTGAAATGAGCACAGATAAAGTTCCTTAAGTCAAATATGGAATAGACAAGAGCTACTCCTTGCTCAACGAAATGGACTCAACACCGCATATTAAACGCCTAAGAATGTACCTGACTAGTAAGTATCGTAAAACCTATGGATTGCTATGTCTCCAAAAGAGAATCAAGCATGTGTGCAGAGGCATAAACGCAGCAGTGATAGGATTGGAGAGGTTCGGTGAGCAAATGTAGACCCTTTGAAGTCATATTGCATGGTACCCATTACACGGGTCTCAACTCTCCAAGTTTAAGGTATTCTTCCTTCAGCTAAAACATGCATGTGGAACCCAAGTATGATCAACCATGTGAACGGGAGACGTGTTCAAATATGTCTCAGTTTTCCTCCCCTGGTACTCGGGTGCAACATTCCAGACGCTTTACTAACACTCTCCCCACTTGGAGAGTCAGCGCCTTTAACCTCCTGTTTGGCCCAGTTTGCAATTTCTGCGGAAGATGAACAGGAATAGTGAGAACCAATGAGAGGCTAGCTGGAGGTGTCTGGACGGGCAAATTTAACTCTCGTTTCCCACCAGGAAGAGGAAATAACCAAAGGCTCAGCGTGCCGTACCGGAACCAGATTAGGGCCTGAAGCCATCCTGCGGTGTTGCGGCCAGCTCAAAAGAAAGCGAGTTGAAGAAAGGAGCTCAGGGGCACTGTAATTCACAAACCTGCAGAGTTATAAATGACAGCTATCGTCCAAAAATAGACTGAAGTAAGGCTGCCAAGAGGACTTGAAAGCGGGGCAGAATTGCAGGAAACCGATTTCAGGAGGTAGACTGGAATTGCATTGAAAGCATAGGAAAAGAGGCAGAACGTCCACAATGATGCACTTGGCCAAAAAGGGCGTATGCGTTTTTTCCTGAATATATTCAGGAAAAAACGCATACGCCCTTTTTGGCCAACCAAGCAAGCTTGCAAAGGAAATCTGCACTACAATGAAGTCTCACTTCCCCCCGGTCAAAAGGGCCATCTGAAAAAAGTGTAAAATCCAGAAAGGCAGGACAGGCCATGGAGAACTGGGAGCCTTGTTATGCTGATGGCCGGGATGTAAATTGCCAACAACCACTCGGGAGAAGTGTATGGTGTTTCCTGAAACATCTAAAAAACAAACCAACAGAACCTAGGGCACTTCCACTTATGGTCCTATAGCTTAGGGAAATTAAAATCAAAAAGACACAGCCACCCCAAAGTTTGGAACGGCTCTGTTTACAAGAACCTCGTTTACAGTACAAGTTCAACATCGCAGAAAGTGAAAAATGGATAAAGAAGTTGTGGTATTTACTTACAAAGCAATATCACTCAGCAATGAAATCTGTGTCATCAGGCCCTTAGCAGCACAATGAGTGGATTCAGGTATGATGATTCTAACTGAAGTAAGTCACACAGAAAAAGAAACATCATAAGATATCAGTAATACACGGAATGTAAACTTGGCTACACAGGAACTGAATTACAGAACAGAACAGGGTCTCAAATTTAGAAAACCAACTTATGCTTGCTTAAGGGTAAAGATGAGTTGGGGTGCTGCATAAAACCAGAGATTGAAATGAGCACAGATAAAGTTCCTTAAGTCAAATATGGAATAGACAAGAGCTACTCCTTGCTCAACGAAATGGACTCAACACCCCATATTAAACGCCTAAGAATGTACCTGACTAGTAAGTATCGTAAAACCTATGGATTGCTATGTCTCCGAAAGAGAATCAAGCATGTGTACAGGGGCATAAACGCAGCAGTGATAGGATTGGAGAGGTTCGGTGAGCAAATGAAGACCCTTTGAAGTCATATTGCATGGTACCCATTACACGGGTCTTAACTCTCCAGGTTTAAGGTATTCTTCCTTCAGCTAAAACATGCATGTGGAACCCAAGTATGATCAACCATGTGAACGGGAGACGTGTTCAAATATGTCTCAGTTTTCCTCCCCTGGTACTCGGGTGCAACATTCCAGACGCTTTACTAACACTCTCCCCACTTGGAGAGTCAGCGCCTTTAACCTCCTGTTTGGCCCAGTTTGCAATTTCTGCGCAAGATGAACAGGAATAGCGAGAACCAATGAGAGACTAGCTGGAGGTGTCTGGACGGGCAAATTTAACTCTCATTTCCCACCAGGAAGAGGAAATAACCAAAGGCTCAGCGTGCCGTGCCGGAACCAGATTAGGGCCTGAAGCCATCCTGCGGTGTTGCGGCCAGGTCACAAGAAAGTGAGTTGAAGAAAGGAGCTCAGGGGCACTGTAATTCACAAACCTGCAGAGTTATAAATGACAGCTATCGTCCAAAAATAGACTGAAGTAAGGCTGCCAAGAGGACTTGAAAGCGGGGCAGAATTGCAGGAAACCGATTTCAGGAGGTAGACTGGAATTGCATTGAAAGCATAGGAAAAGAGGCAGAACGTCCACAATGATGCACTTGGCCAAAAAGGGCGTATGCGTTTTTTCCTGAATATATTAAGGTAAAAACGCATACGCCCTTTTTGGCCAACCAAGCAAGCTTGCAAAGGAAATCTGCACTACAATGAAGTCTCACTTCCCCCCGGTCAAAAGGGCCATCTGAAAAAAGTGTAAAATCCAGAAAGGCAGGACAGGCCATGGAGAACTGGGAGCCTTGTTATGCTGATGGGTGGGATGAAAATTGCCAACAACCACTAGGGAGAAGTGTATGGTGTTTCCTGAAACATCTAAAAAACAAAGCAACAGAACCTAGGGCACTTCCACTTATGGTCCTATAGCTTAGGGAAATTAAAATCAAAAAGACACAGCCACCCCAAAGTTTGGAACGGCTCTGTTTACAAGAACCTCGTTTACAGTACAAGTTCAACATCGCAGAAAGTGAAAAATGGATAAAGAAGTTGTGGTATTTACTTACAAAGCAATATCACTCAGCAATGAAATCTGTGTCATCAGGCCCTTAGCAGCACAATGAGTGGATTCAGGTATCATGATTCTAACTGAAGTAAGTCACACAGAAAAAGAAACATCATAAGATATCAGTAATACACGGAATGTAAACTTGGCTACACAGGAACTGAATTACAGAACAGAACAGGGTCTCAAATTTAGAAAACCAACTTATGCTTGCTTAAGGGTAAAGATGAGTTGGGGTGCTGCATAAAACCAGAGATTGAAATGAGCACATATAAAGTTCCTTAAGTCAAATATGGAATAGACAAGAGCTACTCCTTGCTCAACGAAATGGACTCAACACCCCATATTAAACGCCTAAGAATATACCTGACTAGTAAGTATCGTAAAACCTATTAATTGCTATGTCTCCGAAAGAGAATCAAGCATGTGTACAGGGGCATAAACGCAGCAGTGATAGGATTGGAGAGGTTCGGTGAGCAAATGAAGACCCTTTGAAGTCATATTGCATGGTACCCATTACACGGGTCTTAACTCTCCAGGTTTAAGGTATTCTTCCTTCAGCTAAAACATGCATGTGGAACCCAAGTATGATCAACCATGTGAACGGGAGACGTGTTCAAATATGTCTCAGTTTTCCTCCCCTGGTACTCGGGTGCAACATTCCAGACGCTTTACTAACACTCTCCCCACTTGGAGAGTCAGCGCCTTTAACCTCCTGTTTGGCCCAGTTTGCAATTTCTGCGCAAGATGAACAGGAATAGCGAGAACCAATGAGAGACTAGCTGGAGGTGTCTGGACCGGCAAATTTAACTCTCATTTCCCACCAGGAAGAGGAAATAACCAAAGGCTCAGCGTGCCGTGCCGGAACCAGATTAGGGCCTGAAGCCATCCTGCGGTGTTGCGGCCAGGTCACAAGAAAGCGAGTTGAAGAAAGGAGCTCAGGGGCACTGTAATTCACAAACCTGCAGAGTTATAAATGACAGCTATCGTCCAAAAATAGACTGAACTAAGGCTGCCAAGAGGACTTGAAAGCGGGGCAGAATTGCAGGAAACCGATTTCAGGAGGTAGACTGGAATTGCATTGAAAGCATAGGAAAAGAGGCAGAACGTCCACAATGATGCACTTGGCCAAAAAGGGCGTATGCGTTTTTTCCTGAATATATTCAGGAAAAAACGCATACGCCCTTTTTGGCCAACCAAGCAAGCTTGCAAAGGAAATCTGCACTACAGTGAAGTCTCACTTCCCCCCGGTCAAAAGGGCCATCTGAAAAAAGTGTAAAATCCAGAAAGGCAGGACAGGCCATGGAGAACTGGGAGCCTTGTTATGCTGATGGGCGGGATGTAAATTGCCAACAACCACTCGGGAGAAGTGTATGGTGTTTCCTGAAACATCTAAAAAACAAAGCACCAGAGCCTAGGGCACTTCCACTTATGGTCCTATAGCTTAGGGAAATTAAAATCAAAAAGACACAGCCACCCCAAAGTTTGGGACGCCACCGTTTACAAGAACCTCGTTTACCGTACAAGTTCAATATCACAGAAAGTGAAAAATGGATAAAGAACTTGTGGTACTTACGTACAATGCAGTATCACTCAGCAGTGAAATCTATGTCATCAGGCCCGTAGCAGCATAATGAGTGGATTCAGGTACGATGATTCTAACTGAAATAAGTCACACAGAAAAAGAAACATCATAAGATATCACTAATACACGGAATGTAAACTTGGCTACACAGGAACTGCATTCCAAAACAGAACAGGGTCTCAAATTTAGAAAACCAACATATGCTTGCTTAAGGGTAAAGGTGAGTTGGGGTGCTGCATAAAACCAGAGATTGAAATGAGCACAGATAAAGTTCCTTAAGCCAAATATGGAATAGACAAGAGCTACTCCTTGCTCAACGAAATGGACTCAACACCGCATATTAAACGCCTAAGAATGTACCTGACTAGTAAGTATCTTAAAACCTATGGATTGCTATGTCTCCAAAAGAGAATCAAGCGTGTGTACAGGGGCATAAACGCAGCAGTGATAGGATTGGAGAGGTTCGGTGAGCAAATGAAGACCCTTTGAAGTCATATTGCATGGTACCCATTCCACGGGTCTCAACTCTCCATGTTTAAGGTATTCTTCCTTCAGCTAAAACATGCATGTGGAACCCAGAGTATGATCAACCATGTGAATGGGAGACGTGTTCAAATATGTCTCAGTTTTCCTCCCCTGGTACTCGGGTGCAACATTCCAGACGCTTTACTAACACTCTCCCCACTTGGAGAGTCAGTCCCTTTAACCTCCTGTTTGGCCCAGTTTGCAATTTCTGCGGAAGATGAACAGGAATAGCGAGAACCAATGAGAGGCTAGCTGGAGGTGTCTGGACGGGCAAATTTAACTCTCATTTCCCACCAGGAAGAGGAATTAACCAAAGGCTCAGCATGCCGGGCCGGAACAAGATTAGGGCCTGAAGCCATCCTGCGGTGTTGTGGCCAGGTCACAAGAAAGCGAGTTGAAGAAAGGAGCTCAGGGGCACTGTAATTCACAAACCTGCAGAGTTATAAATGACAGCTATCGTCCAAAAATAGACTGAAGTAAGGCTGCCAAGAGGACTTGAAAGCGGGGCAGAATTGCAGGAAACCGATTTCAGGAGGTAGACTGGAATTGCATTGAAAGCATAGGAAAAGAGGCAGAACGTCCACAATGATGCACTTGGCCAAAAAGGGCGTATGCGTTTTTTCCTGAATATATTCAGGAAAAAACGCATACGCCCTTTTTGGCCAACCAAGCAAGCTTGCAAAGGAAATCTGCACTACAATGAAGTCTCACTTCCCCCCGGTCAAAAGGGCCATCTGAAAAAAGTGTAAAATCCAGAAAGGCAGGACAGGCCATGGAGAACTGGGAGCCTTGTTATGCTGATGGGCGGGATGTAAATTGCCAACAGACACTCCGGAGAAGTGTATGGTGTTTCCTGAAACATCTAAAAAACAAAGCAACAGAGCCTAGGGCACTGCCACTTATGGTCCTATAGCTTAGGGAAATTAAAATCAAAAAGACACAGCCACCCCAAAGTTTGGGACGCCTCTGTTTACAAGAACCTCGTTTACAGTACAAGTTCAACATCGCAGAAAGTGAAAAATCGATAAAGAAGTTGTGGTATTTACTTACAAAGCAATATCACTCAGCAATGAAATCTATGTCATCAGGCCCTTAGCATCACAATGAGTGGATTCAGGTATGATGATTCTAACTGAAATAAGTCACACAGAAAAAGAAACATCATAAGATATCAGTAATACACGGAATGTAAACTTGGCTACACAGGAACTGAATTACAGAACAGAACAGGGTCTCAAATTTAGAAAACTAACTTATGCTTGCTTAAGGGTAAAGGTGAGTTGGGGTGCTGCATAAAACCAGAGATTGAAATGAGCACAGATAAAGTTCCTTAAGTCAAATATGGAATAGACAAGAGCTACTCCTTGCTCAACGAAATGGACTCAACACCGCATATTAAACGCCTAAGAATGTACCTGACTAGTAAGTATCTTAAAACCTATGGATTGCTATGTCTCCGAAAGAGAATCAAGCATGTGTACAGGGACATAAACACAGCAGTGATAGGATTGGAGAGGTTCGGTGAGCAAATGAAGACCCTTTGAAGTCATATTGCATGGTACCCATTACACGGGTCTCAACTCTCCAGGTTTAAGGTATTCTTCCTTCAGCTAAAACATGCATGTGGAACCCAAGTATGATCAACCTTGTGAACGGGAGACTTGTTCAAATATGTCTCAGTTTTCCTCCCCTGGTACTCGGGTGCAACATTCCAGACGCTTTACTAACACTCTCCCCACTTGGAGAGTCAGCACCTTTAACCTCCTGTTTGGCCCAGTTTGCAATTTCTGCGGAAGATGAACAGGAATAGCGAGAACCAATGAGAGGCTAGCTGGAGGTGTCTGGACGGGCAAATTTAACTCTCATTTCCCACCAGGAAGAGGAAATAACCAAAGGCTCAGCGTGCCGTACCGGAACCAGATTAGGGCCTGAAGCCATCCTGCGGTGTTGCGGCCAGCTCAAAAGAAAGCGAGTTGAAGAAAGGAGCTCAGGGGCACTGTAATTCACAAACCTGCAGAGTTATAAATGACAGCTATCGTCCAAAAATAGACAGAAGTAAGGCTGCCAAGAGGACTTGAAAGCGGGGCAGAATTGCAGGAAACCGATTTCAGGAGGTAGACTGGAATTGCATTGAAAGCATAGGAAAAGAGGCAGAACGTCCACAATGATGCACTTGGCCAAAAAGGGCGTATGCGTTTTTTCCTGAATATATTCAGGAAAAAATGCATACGCCCTTTTTGGCCAACCAAGCAAGCTTGGAAAGGAAATCTGCACTACAATGAAGTCTCACTTCCCCCCGGTCAAAAGGGCCATCTGAAAAAAGTGTAAAATCCAGAAAGGCAGGACAGGCCATGGAGAACTGGGAGCCTTGTTATGCTGATGGGCGGGATGTAAATTGCCAACAACCACTCGGGAGAAGTGTATGGTGTTTCCTGAACCATCGAAAAAAGAAAGCAACAGAACCTAGGGCACTTCCACTTATGGTCCTATAGCTTAGGGAAATTAAAATCAAAAAGACACAGCCACCCCAAAGTTTGGAATGGCTCTGTTTACAAGAACCTCATTTACAGTACAAGTTCAACATCGCAGAAAGTGAAAAATGGATAAAGAAGTTGTGGTATTTACTTACAAAGCAATATCACTCAGCAATGAAATCTGTGTCATCAGGCCCTTAGCAGCACAATGAGTGGATTCAGGTATGATGATTCTAACTGAAGTAAGTCACACAGAAAAAGAAACATCATAAGATATCAGTAATACACGGAATGTAAACTTGGCTACACAGGAACTGAATTACAGAACAGAACAGGGTCTCAAATTTAGAAAACCAACTTATGCTTGCTTAAGGGTAAAGGTGAGTTGGGGTGCTGCATAAAACCAGAGATTGAAATGAGCACAGATAAAGTTCCTTAAGTCAAATATGGAATAGACGAGAGCTACTCCTTGCTCAACGAAATGGACTCAACACCGCATATAAAACGCCTAAGTATGTACCTGACTAGTAAGTATCTTAAAACCTATGGATTGCTATGTCTCCGAAAGAGAATCAAGCATGTGTACAGGGGCATAAATGCAGCAGTGATAGGATTGGAGAGGTTCGGTGAGCAAATGAAGACCCTTTGAAGTCATATTGCATGGTACCCATTACACGGGTCTCAACTCTCCAGGTTTAAGGTATTCTTCCTTCAGCTAAAACATGCATGTGGAACCCAAGTATGATCAACCATGTGAATGGGAGACGTGTTCAAATATGTCTCAGTTTTCCTCCCCTGGTACTCGGGTGCAACATTCCAGACGCTTTACTAACACTCTCCCCACTTGGAGAGTCAGCGCCTTTAACCTCCTGTTTGGCCCAGTTTGCAATTTCTGCGGAAGATGAACAGGAATAGCGAGAACCAATGAGAGGCTAGCTGGAGGTGTCTGGACGGGCAAATTTAACTCTCATTTCCCACCAGGAAGAGGAAATAACCAAAGGCTCAGCGTGCCGTACCGGAACCAGATTAGGGCCTGAAGCCATCCTGCGGTGTTGCGGCCAGCTCAAAAGAAAGCGAGTTGAAGAAAGGAGCTCAGGGGCACTGTAATTCACAAACCTGCAGAGTTATAAATGACAGCTATCGTCCAAAAATAGACTGAAGTAAGGCTGCCAAGAGGACTTGAAAGCGGGGCAGAATTGCAGGAAACCGATTTCAGGAGGTAGACTGGAATTGCATTGAAAGCATAGGAAAAGAGGCAGAACGTCCACAATGATGCACTTGGCCAAAAAGGGCGTTTGAGTTTTTTCCTGAATATATTCAGGAAAAAACGCATACGCCCTTTTTGGCCAACCAAGCAAGCTTGCAAAGGAAATCTGCACTACAATGAAGTCTCACTTCCCCCCAGTCAAAAGGGCCATCTGAAAAAAGTGTAAAATCCAGAAAGGCAGGACAGGCCATGGAGAACTTGGAGCCTTGTTATGCTGATGGGCGGGATGTAAATTGCCAACAACCACTCCGGAGAAGTGTATGGTGTTTCCTGAAACATCTAAAAAACAAAGCAACAGAACCTAGGGCACTTCCACTTATGGTCCTATAGCTTAGGGAAATTAAAATAAAAAAGACACAGCCACCCCAAAGTTTGGAAGGGCTCTGTTTACAAGAACCTCGTTTACAGTACAAGTTCAACATTGCAGAAAGTGAAAAATGGATAAAGAAGTTGTGGTATTTACTTACAAAGCAATATCACTCAGCAATGAAATCTGTGTCATCAGGCCCTTAGCAGCACAATGAGTGGATTCAGGTATGATGATTCTAACTGAAGTAAGTCACACAGAAAAAGAAACATCATAAGATATCAGTAATACATGGAATGTAAACTTGGCTACACAGGAACTGAATTACAGAACAGAACAGGGTCTCATATTTAGAAAACCAACTTATGCTTGCTTAAGGGTAAAGGTGAGTTGGGGTGCTGCATAAAACCAGAGATTGAAATGAGCACAGATAAAGTTCCTTAAGTCAAATATGGAATAGACAAGAGCTACTCCTTGTTCAACGAAATGGACTCAACACCGCATATTAAACACCTAAGAATGTTACTGACTAGTAAGTATCTTAAAACCTATGGATTGCTATGTCTCCAAAAGAGAATCAAGCATGTGTACAGGGGCATAAACGCAGCAGTGATAGGATTGGAGAGGTTCGGTGAGCAAATGAAGACCCTTTGAAGTCATATTGCATGGTACCCATTCCACGGGTTTCAACTACCCAGGTTTAATGTATTCTTCCTTCAGCTAAAACATGCATGTGGAACCTAGAGTATGATTAACCATGTGATCGGGAGACGTGTTCAAATATGTCTCAGTTTTCCTCCCCTGGTACTCGGGTGCAACATTCCAGACGCTTTACTAACACTCTCCCCACTTGGAGAGTCAGCGCCTTTAACCTCCTGTTTGGCCCAGTTTGCAATTTCTGCGGAAGATGAACAGGAATAGCGAGAACCAATGAGAGGCTAGCTGGAGGTGTCTGGACGGGCAAAATTAACTCTCATTTCCCACCAGGAAGAGGAATTAACCAAAGGCTCAGCATGCCGGGCCGGAACAAGATTAGGGCCTGAAGCCATCCTGCGGTGTTGCGGCCAGGTCACAAGAAAGCGAGTTGAAGAAAGGAGCTCAGGGGCACTGTAATTCACAAACCTGCAGAGTTATAAATGACAGCTATCGTCCAAAAATAGACTGAAGTAAGGCCGCCAAGAGGACTTGAAAGCAGAGCAGAATTGCAGGAAACCGATTTCAGGAGGTAGACTGGAATTGCATTGAAAGCATAGGAAAAGAGGCAGAACGTCCACAATGATGCACTTGGCCAAAAAGGGCGTATGCGTTTTTTCCTGAATATATTCAGGAAAAAACGCATACGCCCTTTTTGGCCAACCAAGCAAGCTTGCAAAGGAACTCTGCACTACAATGAAGTCTCACTTTCCCCCGGTCAAAAGGGCCATCTGAAAAAAGTGTAAAATCCAGAAAGGCAGGACAGGCCATGGAGAACTGGGAGCCTTGTTATGCTGATGGGCGGGATGTAAATTGCCAACAACCACTCGGGAGAAGTGTATGGTGTTTCCTGAACCATCGAAAAAACAAAGCAACAGAACCTAGGGCACTTCCACTTATGGTCCTATAGCTTAGGGAAATTAAAATCAAAAAGACACAGCCACCCCAAAGTTTGGAATGGCTCTGTTTACAAGAACCTCGTTTACAGTACAAGTTCAACATCGCAGAAAGTGAAAAATGGATAAAGAAGTTGTGGTATTTACTTACAAAGCAATATCACTCAGCAATGAAATCTGTGTCATCAGGCCCTTAGCAGCACAATGAGTGGATTCAGGTATGATGATTCTAACTGAAGTAAGTCACACAGAAAAAGAAACATCATAAGATATCAGTAATACACGGAATGTAAACTTGGCTACACAGGAACTGAATTACAGAACAGAACAGGGTCTCAAATTTAGAAAACCAACTTATGCTTGCTTAAGGGTAAAGGTGAGTTGGGGTGCTGCATAAAACCAGAGATTGAAATGAGCACAGATAAAGTTCCTTAAGTCAAATATGGAATAGACGAGAGCTACTCCTTGCTCAATGAAATGGACTCAACACCGCATATAAAACGCCTAAGAATGTACCTGACTAGTAAGTATCTTAAAACCTATGGATTGCTATGTCTCCGAAAGAGAATCAAGCATGTGTACAGGGGCATAAATGCAGCAGTGATAGGATTGGAGAGGTTCGGTGAGCAAATGAAGACCCTTTGAACTCATATTGCATGGTACCCATTACACGGGTCTCAACTCTCCAGGTTTAAGGTATTCTTCCTTCAGCTAAAACATGCATGTGGAACCCAAGTATGATCAACCATGTGAATGGGAGACGTGTTCAAATATGTCTCAGTTTTCCTCCCCTGGTACTCGGGTGCAACATTCCAGACGCTTTACTAACACTCTCCCCACTTGGAGAGTCAGCGCCTTTAACCTCCTGTTTGGCCCAGTTTGCAATTTCTGCGGAAGATGAACAGGAATAGCGAGAACCAATGAGAGGCTAGCTGGAGGTGTCTGGACGGGCAAATTTAACTCTCATTTCCCACCAGGAAGAGGAAATAACCAAAGGCTCAGCGTGCCGTACCGGAACCAGATTAGGGCCTGAAGCCATCCTGCGGTGTTGCGGCCAGGTCACAAGAAAGCGAGTTGAAGAAAGGAGCTCAGGGGCACTGTAATTCACAAACCTGCAGAGTTATAAATGACAGCTATCGTCCAAAAATAGACTGAAGTAAGGCTGCCAAGAGGACTTGAAAGCGGGGCAGAATTGCAGGAAACCGATTTCAGGAGGTAGACTGGAATTGCATTGAAAGCATAGGAAAAGAGGCAGAACGTCCACAATGATGCACTTGGCCAAAAAGGGCGTATGCGTTTTTTCCTGAATATATTCAGGAAAAAACGCATACGCCCTTTTTGGCCAACCAAGCAAGCTTGCAAAGGAAATCTGCACTACAATGAAGTCTCACTTCCCCCCGGTCAAAAGGGCCATCTGAAAAAAGTGTAAAATCCAGAAAGGCAGGACAGGCCATGGAGAACTGGGAGCCTTGTTATGCTGATGGGCGGGATGTAAATTGCCAACAGACACTCCGGAGAAGTGTATGGTGTTTCCTGAAACATCTAAAAAACAAAGCAACAGAACCTAGGGCACTTCCACTTATGGTCCTATAGCTTAGGGAAATTAAAATCAAAAAGACACAGCCACCCCAAAGTTTGGGACGCCTCTGTTTACAAGAACCTCGTTTACAGTACAAGTTCAACATCGCAGAAAGTGAAAAATGGATAAAGAAGTTGTGGTATTTACTTACAAAGCAATATCACTCAGCAATGAAATCTATGTCATCAGGCCCTTAGCATCACAATGAGTGGATTCAGGTATGATGATTCTAACTGAAATAAGTCACACAGAAAAAGAAACATCATAAGATATCAGTAATACACGGAATGTAAACTTGGCTACACAGGAACTGAATTACAGAACAGAACAGGGTCTCAAATTTAGAAAACTAACTTATGCTTGCTTAAGGGTAAAGGTGAGTTGGGGTGCTGCATAAAACCAGAGATTGAAATGAGCACAGATAAAGTTCCTTAAGTCAAATATGGAATAGACAAGAGCTACTCCTTGCTCAACGAAATGGACTCAACACCGCATATTAAACGCCTAAGAATGTACCTGACTAGTAAGTATCTTAAAACCTATGGATTGCTATGTCTCCGAAAGAGAATCAAACATGTGTACAGGGGCATAAACGCAGCAGTGATAGGATTGGAGAGGTTCGGTGAGCAAATGAAGACCCTTTGAAGTCATATTGCATGGTACCCATTACACGGGTCTTAACTCTCCAGGTTTAAGGTATTCTTCCTTCAGCTAAAACATGCATGTGGAACCCAAGTATGATCAACCATGTGAACGGGAGACGTGTTCAAATATGTCTCAGTTTTCCTCCCTTGGTACTCGGGTGCAACATTCCAGACGCTTTACTAACACTCTCCCCACTTGGAGAGTCAGCGCCTTTAACCTCCTGTTTGGCCCAGTTTGCAATTTCTGCGGAAGATGAACAGGAATAGCGAGAACCAATGAGAGACTAGCTGGAGGTGTCTGGACGGGCAAATTTAACTCTCATTTCCCACCAGGAAGAGGAAATAACCAAAGGCTCAGCGTGCCGTGCCGGAACCAGATTAGGGCCTGAAGCCATCCTGCGGTGTTGCGGCCCGGTCACAAGAAAGCAAGTTGAAGAAAGGAGCTCAGGGGCACTGTAATTCACAAACCTGCAGAGTTATAAATGACAGCTATCGTCCAAAAATAGACTGAAGTAAGGCCGCCAAGAGGACTTGAAAGCAGAGCAGAATTGCAGGAAACCGATTTCAGGAGGTAGACTGGAATTGCATTGAAAGCATAGGAAAAGAGGCAGAACGTCCACAATGATGCACTTGGCCAAAAAGGGCGTATGCGTTTTTTCCTGAATATATTCAGGAAAAAACGCATACGCCCTTTTTGGCCAACCAAGCAAGCTTGCAAAGGAACTCTGCACTACAATGAAGTGTCACTTCCCCCCGGTCAAAAGGGCCATCTGAAAAAAGTGTAAAATCCAGAAAGGCAGGACAGGCCATGGAGAACTGGGAGCCTTGTTATGCTGATGGGCGGGATGTAAATTGCCAACAACCACTCGGGAGAAGTGTATGGTGTTTCCTGAAACATCTAAAAAACAAAGCAACAGAACCTAGGGCACTTCCACTTATGGTCCTATAGCTTAGGGAAATTAAAATCAAAAAGACACAGCCACCCCAAAGTTTGGGACGCCTCTGTTTACAAGAACCTCGTTTACAGTACAAGTTCAACATCACAGAAAGTGAAAAATGGATAAAGAACTTGTGGTACTTACGTACAATGCAGTATCACTCAGCAATGAAATCTATGTCATCAGGCCCATAGCAGCATAATGAGTGGATTCAGGTACGATGATTCTAACTGAAATAAGTCACACAGAAACAGAAACATCATAAGATATCACTAATACACGGAATGTAAACTTGGCTACACAGGAACTGCATTCCAAAACAGAACAGGGTCTCAAATTTAGAAAACCAACTTATGCTTGCTTAAGGGGAAAGGTGAGTTGGGGTGCTGCATAAAACCAGAGATTGAAAAGAGCACAGATAAAGTTCCTTAAGCCAAATATGGAATAGACAAGAGCTACTCCTTGCTCAACGAAATGGACTCAAAACCCCATATTAAACCCCTAAGAATGTACCTGACTAGTAAGTATCTTAAAACCTATGGATTGCTATGTCTCCAAAAGAGAATCAAGCGTGTGTACAGGGGAATAAACGCAGCAGTGATAGGATTGGAGAGGTTCGGTGAGCAAATGAAGACCCTTTGAAGTCATATTGCATGGTACCCATTACACGGGTCTCAACTCTCCAGGTTTAAGGTATTCTTCCTTCAGCTAAAACATGCATGTGGAACCCAAGTATGATCAACCATGTGAACGGGAGACGTGTTCAAATATGTCTCAGTTTTCCTCCCTTGGTACTCGGGTGCAACATTCCAGACGCTTTACTAACACTCTCCCCACTTGGAGAGTCAGCGCCTTTAACCTCCTGTTTGGCCCAGTTTGCAATTTCTGCGGAAGATGAACAGGAATAGCGAGAACCAATGAGAGGCTAGCTGGAGGTGTCTGGACGGGCAAATTTAACTCTCATTTCCCACCAGGAAGAGGAAATAACCAAAGGCTCAGCCTGCCGTACCGGAACCAGATTAGGGCCTGAAGCCATCCTGCGGTGTTGCGGCCAGCTCAAAAGAAAGCGAGTTGAAGAAAGGAGCTCAGGGGCACTGTAATTCACAAACCTGCAGAGTTATAAATGACAGCTATCGTCCAAAAATAGACTGAAGTAAGGCTGCCAAGAGGACTTGAAAGCGGGGCAGAATTGCAGGAAACCGATTTCAGGAGGTAGACTGGAATTGCATTGAAAGCATAGGAAAAGAGGCAGAACGTCCACAATGATGCACTTGGCCAAAAAGGGCGTATGCGTTTTTTCCTGAATATATTCAGGAAAAAACGCATACGCCCTTTTTGGCCAACCAAGCAAGCTTGCAAAGGAAATCTGCACTACAATGAAGTCTCACTTCCCCCCGGTCAAAAGGGCCATCTGAAAAAAGTGTAAAATCCAGAAAGGCAGGACAGGCCATGGAGAACTGGGAGCCTTGTTATGCTGATGGGCGGGATGTAAATTGCCAACAACCACTCGGGAGAAGTGTATGGTGTTTCCTGAAACATCTAAAAAACAAAGCAACAGAACCTAGGGCACTTCCACTTATGGTCCTATAGCTTAGGGAAATTAAAATCAAAAAGACACAGCCACCCCAAAGTTTGGAATGGCTCTGTTTACAAGAACCTCGTTTACAGTACAAGTTCAACATCGCAGAAAGTGAAAAATGGATAAAGAAGTTGTGATATTTACTTACAAAGCAATATCACTCAGCAATGAAATCTGTGTCATCAGGCCCTTAGCAGCACAATGAGTGGATTCAGGTATGATGATTCTAACTGAAGTAAGTCACACAGAAAAAGAAACATCATAAGATATCAGTAATACACGGAATGTAAACTTGGCTACACAGGAACTGAATTACAGAACAGAACAGGGTCTCAAATTTAGAAAACCAACTTATGCTTGCTTAAGGGTAAAGGTGAGTTGGGGTGCTGCATAAAACCAGAGATTGAAATGAGCACAGATAAAGTTCCTTAAGTCAAATATGGAATAGACAAGAGCTACTCCTTGCTCAACGAAATGGACTCAACACCCCATATTAAACGCCTAAGAATGTACCTGACTAGTAAGTATCTTAAAACCTATGGATTGCTATGTCTCCGAAAGAGAATCAAGCATGTGTACAGGGGCATAAACGCAGCAGTGATAGGATTGGAGAGGTTCGGTGAGCAAATGAAGACCCTTTGAAGTCATATTGCATGGTACCCATTACACGGGTCTCAACTCTCCAGGTTTAAGGTATTCTTCCTTCAGCTAAAACATGCATGTGAAACCTAGAGTATGATTAACCATGTGATCGGGAGACGTGTTCAAATATGTCTCAGTTTTCCTCCCCTGGTACTCGGGTGCAACATTCCAGACCCTTTACTAACACTCTCCCCACTTGGAGAGTCAGTCCCTTTAACCTCCTGTTTGGCCCAGTTTGCAATTTCTGCGGAAGATGAACAGGAATAGCGAGAACCAATGAGAGGCTAGCTGGAGGTGTCTGGACGGGCAAATTTAACTCTCATTTCCCACCAGGAAGAAGAATTAACCAAAGGCTCAGCATGCCGGGCCGGAACCAGATTAGGGCCTGAAGCCATCCTGCGGTGTTGCGGCCAGGTCACAAGAAAGCGAGTTGAAGAAAGGAGCTCAGGGGCACTGTAATTCACAACCTTGCAGAGATATAAATGACAGCTATCGTCCAAAAATAGACTGAAGTAAGGCAGCCAAGAGGATTTGAAAGCGGGGCAGAATTGCAGGAAACCGATTTCAGGAGGTAGACTGGAATTGCATTGAAAGCATAGGAAAAGAGGCAGAACGTCCACAATGATGCACTTGGCCAAAAAGGGCGTATGCGTTTTTTCCTGAATATATTCAGGAAGAAACGCATACGCCCTTTTTGGCCAACCAAGCAAGCTTGCAAAGGAAATCTGCACTACAATGAAGTCTCACATCCCCCCGGTCAAAAGGGCCATCTGAAAAAAGTGTAAAATCCAGAAAGGCAGGACAGGCCATGGAGAACTGGGAGCCTTGTTATGCTGATGGGCGGGATGTAAATTGCCAACAGACACTCCGGAGAAGTGTATGGTGTTTCCTGAAACATCTAAAAAACAAAGCAACAGAACCTAGGGCACTTCCACTTATGGTCCTATAGCTTAGGGAAATTAAAATCAAAAAGACACAGGCACCCCAAAGTTTGGGACGCCTCTGTTTACAAGAACCTCGTTTACCGTACAAGTTCAACATCGCAGAAAGTGAAAAATGGATAAAGAACTTGTGGTATTTACTTACAAAGCAATATCACTCAGCAATGAAATCTATGTCATCAGGCCCTTAGCATCACAATGAGTGGATTCAGGTATGATGATTCTAACTGAAATAAGTCACACAGAAAAAGAAACATCATAAGATATCACTAATACACGGTATGTAAACTTGGCTACAGAGGAACTGAATTCCAAAACAGAACAGGGTCTCAAATTTAGAAAACCAACTTATGCTTGCTTAAGGGGAAAGGTGAGTTGGGGTGCTGCATAAAACCAGAGATTGAAATGAGCACAGATAAAGTTCCTTAAGCCAAATATGGAATAGACAAGAGCTACTCCTTGCTCAACGAAATGAACTCAACACCCCATATTAAACGCCTAAGAATGTACCTGACTAGTAAGTATCTTAAAACCTATGGATTGCTATGTCTCCAAAAGAGAATCAAGCGTGTGTACAGGGGCATAAACGCAGCAGTGATAGGATTGGAGAGGTTCGGTGAGCAAATGAAGACCCTTTGAAGTCATATTGCATGGTACCCATTACACGGGTCTCAACTCTCCAGGTTTAAGGTATTCTTCCTTCAGCTAAAACATGCATGTGGAACCCAAGTATGATCAACCATGTGAACGGGAGACGTGTTCAAATATGTCTCAGTTTTCCTCCCCTGTTACTCGGGTGCAACATTCCAGACGCTTTACTAACACTCTCCCCACTTGGAGAGTCAGCGCCTTTAACCTCCTGTTTGGCCCAGTTTGCAATTTCTGCGGAAGATGAACAGGAATAGCGAGAACCAATGAGAGGCTAGCTGGAGGTGTCTGGACGGGCAAATTTAACTCTCATTTCCCACCAGGAAGAGGAAATAACCAAAGGCTCAGCGTGCCGTACCGGAACCAGATTAGGGCCTGAAGCCATCCTGCAGTGTTGCGGCCAGCTCAAAAGAAAGCGAGTTGAAGAAAGGAGCTCAGGGGCACTGTAATTCACAAACCTGCAGAGTTATAAATGACAGCTATCGTCCAAAAATAGACTGAAGTAAGGCTGCCAAGAGAACTTGAAAGCGGGGCAGAATTGCAGGAAACCGATTTCAGGAGGTAGACTGGAATTGCATTGAAAGCATAGGAAAAGAGGCAGAACGTCCACAATGATGCACTTGGCCAAAAAGGGCGTATGCGTTTTTTCCTGAATATATTCAGGATTTTTCTGAATATATTTATTTTCTGAATATATTTTTTCTGAATATATTCAGGAAAATATATTCAGGAAAAAACGCATACGCCCTTTTTGGCCAACCAAGCAAGCTTGCAAAGGAAATCTGCACTACAATGAAGTCTCACTTCCCCCCGGTCAAAAGGGCCATCTGAAAAAAGTGTAAAATCCAGAAAGGCAGGACAGGCCATGGAGAACTGGGAGCCTTGTTATGCTGATGGGCGGGATGTAAATTGCCAACAACCACTCCGGAGAAGTGTATGGTGTTTCCTGAAACATCTAAAAAACAAAGCAACAGAACCTAGGGCACTTCCACTTATGGTCGTATAGCTTAGGGAAATTAAAATCAAAAAGACACAGCCACCCCAAAGTTTGGGACGCCTCTGTTTACAAGAACCTCGTTTTCAGTACAAGTTCAACATCACAGAAAGTGAAAAATGGATAAAGAACTTGTGGTACTTACGTACAATGCAGTATCACTCAGCAATGAAATCTATGTCATCAGGCCCATAGCAGCATAATCAGTGGATTCAGGTACGATGATTCTAACTGAAATAAGTCACACAGAAAAAGAAACATCATAAGATATCACTAATACACGGAATGTAAACTTGGCTACACAGGAACTGCATTCCAAAACAGAACAGGGTCTCAAATTTAGAAAACCAACTTATGCTTGCTTAAGGGGAAAGGTGAGTTGGGGTGCTGCATAAAACCAGAGATTGAAAAGAGCACAGATAAAGTTCCTTAAGCCAAATATGGAATAGACAAGAGCTACTCCTTGCTCAACGAAATGGACTCAAAACCCCATATTAAACCCCTAAGAATGTACCTGACTAGTAAGTATCTTAAAACCTATGGATTGCTATGTCTCCAAAAGAGAATCAAGCGTGTGTACAGGGGAATAAACGCAGCAGTGATAGGATTGGAGAGGTTCGGTGAGCAAA
The DNA here is from genome assembly GCF_951394435.1 of Stenella coeruleoalba. NCBI lineage: Eukaryota > Metazoa > Chordata > Mammalia > Artiodactyla > Delphinidae > Stenella > Stenella coeruleoalba. Next base: position 153,222 of record NW_027646291.1, read on the forward strand.
TGAAGACCCTTTGAAGTCATATTGAATGGTACCCATTACACGGGTCTCAACTCTCCAGGTTTAAGGTATTCTTCCTTCAGCTAAAACATGCATGTGGAACCCAAGTATGATCAACCATGTGAACGGGAGACGTGTTCAAATATGTCTCAGTTTTCCTCCCCTGGTACTCGGGTGCAACATTCCAGACGCTTTACTAACACTCTCCCCACTTGGAGAGTCAGCGCCTTTAACCTCCTGTTTGGCCCAGTTTGCAATTTCTGCGGAAGATGAACAGGAATAGCGAGAACCAATGAGAGGCTAGCTGGAGGTGTCTGGACGGGCAAATTTAACTCTCATTTCCCACCAGGAAGAGGAAATAACCAAAGGCTCAGCCTGCCGTACCGGAACCAGATTAGGGCCTGAAGCCATCCTGCGGTGTTGCGGCCAGCTCAAAAGAAAGCGAGTTGAAGAAAGGAGCTCAGGGGCACTGTAATTCACAAACCTGCAGAGTTATAAATGACAGCTATCGTCCAAAAATAGACTGAAGTAAGGCTGCCAAGAGGACTTGAAAGCGGGGCAGAATTGCAGGAAACCGATTTCAGGAGGTAGACTGGAATTGCATTGAAAGCATAGGAAAAGAGGCAGAACGTCCACAATGATGCACTTGGCCAAAAAGGGCGTATGCGTTTTTTCCTGAATATATTCAGGAAAAAACGCATACGCCCTTTTTGGCCAACCAAGCAAGCTTGCAAAGGAAATCTGCACTACAATGAAGTCTCACTTCCCCCCGGTCAAAAGGGCCATCTGAAAAAAGTGTAAAATCCAGAAAGGCAGGACAGGCCATGGAGAACTGGGAGCCTTGTTATGCTGATGGGCGGGATGTAAATTGCCAACAACCACTCGGGAGAAGTGTATGGTGTTTCCTGAAACATCTAAAAAACAAAGCAACAGAACCTAGGGCACTTCCACTTATGGTCCTATAGCTTAGGGAAATTAAAATCAAAAAGACACAGCCACCCCAAAGTTTGGAATGGCTCTGTTTACAAGAACCTCGTTTACAGTACAAGTTCAACATCGCAGAAAGTGAAAAATGGATAAAGAAGTTGTGGTATTTACTTACAAAGCAATATCACTCAGCAATGAAATCTGTGTCATCAGGCCCTTAGCAGCACAATGAGTGGATTCAGGTATGATGATTCTAACTGAAGTAAGTCACACAGAAAAAGAAACATCATAAGATATCAGTAATACACGGAATGTAAACTTGGCTACACAGGAACTGAATTACAGAACAGAACAGGGTCTCAAATTTAGAAAACCAACTTATGCTTGCTTAAGGGTAAAGGTGAGTTGGGGTGCTGCATAAAACCAGAGATTGAAATGAGCACAGATAAAGTTCCTTAAGTCAAATATGGAATAGACAAGAGCTACTCCTTGCTCAACGAAATGGACTCAACACCGCATATTAAACGCCTAAGAATGTACCTGACTAGTAAGTATCTTAAAACCTATGGATTGCTATGTCTCCGAAAGAGAATCAAGCATGTGTACAGGGGCATAAACGCAGCAGTGATAGGATTGGAGAGGTTCGGTGAGCAAATGAAGACCCTTTGAAGTCATATTGCATGGTACCCATTACACGGGTCTCAACTCTCCAGGTTTAAGGTATTCTTCCTTCAGCTAAAACATGCATGTGGAACCCAAGTATGATCAACCATGTGAATGGGAGATGTGTTCAAATATGTCTCAGTTTTCCTCCCCTGGTACTCGGGTGCAACATTCCAGACGCTTTACTAACACTCTCCCCACTTGGAGAGTCAGCGCCTTTAACCTCCTTTTTGGCCCAGTTTGCAATTTCTGCGGAAGATGAACAGGAATAGCGAGAACCAATGAGAGGCTAGCTGGAGGTGTCTGGACGGGCAAATTTAACTCTCATTTCCCACCAGGAAGAGGAAATAACCAAAGGCTCAGCGTGCCGTACCGGAACCAGATTAGGGCCTGAAGCCATCCTGCGGTGTTGCGGCCAGCTCAAAAGAAAGCGAGTTGAAGAAAGGAGCTCAGGGGCACTGTAATTCACAAACCTGCAGAGTTATAAATGACAGCTATCGTCCAAAAATAGACTGAAGTAAGGCTGCCAAGAGGACTTGAAAGCGGGGCAGAATTGCAGGAAACCGATTTCAGGAGGTAGACTGGAATTGCATTGAAAGCATAGGAAAAGAGGCAGAACGTCCACAATGATGCACTTGGCCAAAAAGGGCGTATGCGTTTTTTCCTGAATATATTCAGGAAAAAACGCATACGCCCTTTTTGGCCAACCAAGCAAGCTTGCAAAGGAAATCTGCACTACAATGAAGTCTCACTTCCCCCCGGTCAAAAGGGCCATCTGAAAAAAGTGTAAAATCCAGAAAGGCAGGACAGGCCATGGAGAACTGGGAGCCTTGTTATGCTGATGGGCGGGATGTAAATTGCCAACAACCACTCCGGAGAAGTGTATGGTGTTTCCTGAAACATCTAAAAAACAAAGCAACAGAACCTAGGGCACATCCACTTATGGTCCTATAGATTAGGGAAATTAAAATAAAAAAGACACAGCCACCCCAAAGTTTGGAACGGCTCTGTTTACAAGAACCTCGTTTACAGTACAAGTTCAACATTGCAGAAAGTGAAAAATGGATAAAGAAGTTGTGGTATTTACTTACAAAGCAATATCACTCAGCAATGAAATCTGTGTCATCAGGCCCTTAGCAGCACAATGAGTGGATTCAGGTATGATGATTCTAACTGAAGTAAGTCACACAGAAAAAGAAACATCATAAGATATCAGTAATACATGGAATGTAAACTTGGCTACACAGGAACTGAATTACAGAACAGAACAGGGTCTCAAATTTAGAAAACCAACTTATGCTTGCTTAAGGGTAAAGGTGAGTTGGGGTGCTGCATAAAACCAGAGATTGAAATGAGCACAGATAAAGTTCCTTAAGTCAAATATGGAATAGACAAGAGCTACTCCTTGTTCAACGAAATGGACTCAACACCGCATATTAAACACCTAAGAATGTACCTGACTAGTAAGTATCTTAAAACCTATGGATTGCTATGTCTCTGAAAGAGAATCAAGCATGTGTACAGTGGCATAAACGCAGCAGTGATAGGATTGGAGAGGTTCGGTGAGCAAATGAAGACCCTTTGAAGTCATATTGCATGGTACCCATTCCACGGGTTTCAACTACCCAGGTTTAAGGTATTCTTCCTTCAGCTAAAACATGCATGTGGAACCTAGAGTATGATTAACCATGTGATCGGGAGACGTGTTCAAATATGTCTCAGTTTTCCTCCCCTGGTACTCGGGTGCAACATTCCAGACGCTTTACTAACACTCTCCCCACTTGGAGAGTCAGTCCCTTTAACCTCCTGTTTGGCCCAGTTTGCAATTTCTGCGGAAGATGAACAGGAATAGCGAGAACCAATGAGAGGCTAGCTGGAGGTGTCTGGACGGGCAAATTTAACTCTCATTTCCCACCAGGAAGAGGAATTAACCAAAGGCTCAGCATGCCGGGCCGGAACCAGATTAGGGCCTGAAGCCATCCTGCGGTGTTGCGGCCAGGTCACAAGAAAGCGAGTTGAAGAAAGGAGCTCAGGGGCACTGTAATTCACAAACCTGCAGAGTTATAAATGACAGCTATCGTCCAAAAACAGACTGAAGTAAGGCAGCCAAGAGGATTTGAAAGCGGGGCAGAATTGCAGGAAACCGATTTCAGGAGGTAGACTGGAATTGCATTGAAAGCATAGGAAAAGAGGCAGAACGTCCACAATGATGCACTTGGCCAAAAAGGGCGTATGCGTTTTTTCCTGAATATATTCAGGAAGAAACGCATATGCCCTTTTTGGCCAACCAAGCAAGCTTGCAAAGGAAATCTGCACTACAATGAAGTCTCACTTCCCCCCGGTCAAAAGGGCCATCTGAAAAAAGTGTAAAATCCAGAAAGGCAGGACAGGCCATGGAGAACTGGGAGCCTTGTTATGCTGATGGGCGGGATGTAAATTGCCAACAGACACTCCGGAGAAGTGTATGGTGTTTCCTGAAACATCTAAAAAACAAAGCAACAGAACCTAGGGCACTTCCACTTATGGTCCTATAGCTTAGGGAAATTAAAATCAAAAAGACACAGCCACCCCAAAGTTTGGGACGCCTCTGTTTACAAGAACCTCGTTTACCGTACAAGTTCAACATCGCAGAAAGTGAAAAATGGATAAAGAACTTGTGGTATTTACTTACAAAGCAATATCACTCAGCAATGAAATCTATGTCATCAGGCCCTTAGCATCACAATGAGTGGATTCAGGTATGATGATTCTAACTGAAATAAGTCACACAGAAAAAGAAACATCATAAGATATCACTAATACACGGAATGTAAACTTGGCTACAGAGGAACTGAATTCCAAAACAGAACAGGGTCTCAAATTTAGAAAACCAACTTATGCTTGCTTAAGGGGAAAGGTGAGATGGGGTGCTGCATAAAACCAGAGATTGAAATGAGCACAGATAAAGTTCCTTAAGCCAAATATGGAATAGACAAGAGCTACTCCTTGCTCAACGAAATGGACTCAACACCCCATATTAAACGCCTAAGAATGTACCTGACTAGTAAGTATCTTAAAACCTATGGATTGATATGTCTCCAAAAGAGAATCAAGCGTGTGTACAGGGGCATAAACGCAGCAGTGATAGGATTGGAGAGGTTCGGTGAGCAAATGAAGACCCTTTGAAGTCATATTGCATGGTACCCATTACACGGGTCTCAACTCTCCAGGTTTAAGGTATTCTTCCTTCAGCTAAAACATGCATGTGGAACCCAAGTATGATCAACCATGTGAACGGGAGACGTGTTCAAATATGTCTCAGTTTTCCTCCCCTGGTACTCGGGTGCTACATTCCAGACGCTTTACTAACACTCTCCCCACTTGGAGAGTCAGCGCCTTTAACCTCCTGTTTGGCCCAGTTTGGAATTTCTGCGGAAGATGAACAGGAATAGCGAGAACCAATGAGAGGCTAGCTGGAGGTGTCTGGACGGGCAAATTTAACTCTCATTTCCCACCAGGAAGAGGAAATAACCAAAGGCTCAGCGTGCCGTACCGGAACCAGATTAGGGCCTGAAGCCATCCTGCGGTGTTGCGGCCAGCTCAAAAGAAAGCGAGTTGAAGAAAGGAGCTCAGGGGCACTGTAATTCACAAACCTGCAGAGTTATAAATGACAGCTATCGTCCAAAAATAGACTGAAGTAAGGCTGCCAAGAGGACTTGAAAGCGGGGCAGAATTGCAGGAAACCGATTTCAGGAGGTAGACTGGAATTGCATTGAAAGCATAGGAAAAGAGGCAGAACGTCCACAATGATGCACTTGGCCAAAAAGGGCGTATGCGTTTTTTCCTGAATATATTCAGGTAAAAACGCATACGCCCTTTTTGGCCAACCAAGCAAGCTTGCAAAGGAAATCTGCACTACAATGAAGTCTCACTTCCCCCCGGTCAAAAGGGCCATCTGAAAAAAGTGTAAAATCCAGAAAGGCAGGACAGGCCATGGAGAACTGGGAGCCTTGTTATGCTGATGGGCGGGATGTAAATTGCCAACAGACACTCCGGAGAAGTGTATGGTGTTTCCTGAAACATCTAAAAAACAAAGCAACAGAACCTAGGGCACTTCCACTTATGGTCCTATAGCTTAGGGAAATTAAAATCAAAAAGACACAGCCACCCCAAAGTTTGGGACGCCTCTGTTTACAAGAACCTCGTTTACAGTACAAGTTCAACATCGCAGAAAGTGAAAAATGGATAAAGAACTTGTGGTATTTACTTACAAAGCAATATCACTCAGCAATGAAATCTATGTCATCAGGCCCTCAGCATCACAATGAGTGGATTCAGGTATGATGATTCTAACTGAAATAAGTCACACAGAAAAAGAAACATCATAAGATATCAGTAATACACGGAATGTAAACTTGGCTACAGAGGAACTGAATTCCAAAACAGAACAGGGTCTCAAATTTAGAAAACCAACTTATGCTTGCTTAAGGGGAAAGGTGAGTTGGGGTGCTGCATAAAACCAGAGATTGAAATGAGCACAGATAAAGTTCCTTAAGCCAAATATGGAATAGACAAGAGCTACTCCTTGCTCAACGAAATGGACTCAACACCCCATATTAAACGCCTAAGAATGTACCTGACTAGTAAGTATCTTAAAACCTATGGATTGCTATGTCTCCAAAAGAGAATCAAGCGTGTGTACAGGGGCATAAACGCAGCAGTGATAGGATTGGAGAGGTTCGGTGAGCAAATGAAGACCCTTTGAAGTCATATTGCATGGTACCCATTACACGGGTCTCAACTCTCCAGGTTTAAGGTATTCTTCCTTCAGCTAAAACATGCATGTGGAACCCAGAGTATGATCAACCATGTGAATGGGAGACGTGTTCAAATATGTCTCAGTTTTCCTCCCCTGGTACTCGGGTGCAACATTCCAGACGCTTTACTAACACTCTCCCCACTTGGAGAGTCAGTCCCTTTAACCTCCTGTTTGGCCCAGTTTGCAATTTCTGCGGAAGATGAACAGGAATAGCGAGAACCAATGAGAGGCTACCTGGAGGTGTCTGGACGGGCAAATTTAACTCTCATTTCCCACCAGGAAGAGGAATTAACCAAAGGCTCAGCATGCCAGGCCGGTACCAGATTAGGGCCTGAAGCCATCCTGCGGTGTTGCGGCCAGCTCAAAAGAAAGCGAGTTGAAGAAAGGAGCTCAGGGGCACTGTAATTCACAAACCTGCAGAGTTATAAATGACAGCTATCGTCCAAAAATAGACTGAAGTAAGGCTGCCAAGAGGACTTGAAAGCGGGGCAGAATTGCAGGAAACCGATTTCAGGAGGTAGACTGGAATTGCATTGAAAGCATAGGAAAAGAGGCAGAACGTCCACAATGATGCACTTGGCCAAAAAGGGCGTATGCGTTTTTTCCTGAATATATTCAGGAAAAAACGCATACGCCCTTTTTGGCCAACCAAGCAAGCTTGCAAAGGAAATCTGCACTACAATGAAGTCTCACTTCCCCCCGGTCAAAAGGGCCATCTGAAAAAGTGTAAAATCCAGAAAGGCAGGACAGGCCATGGAGAACTGGGAGCCTTGTTATGCTGATGGGCGGGATGTAAATTGCCAACAATCACTCGGGAGAAGTGTATGGTGTTTCCTGAAACATCTAAAAAACAAAGCAACAGAACCTAGGGCACTTCCACTTATGGTCCTATAGCTTAGGGAAATTAAAATCAAAAAGACACAGCCACCCCAAAGTTTCGGACGCCTCCGTTTACAAGAACCTCGTTTACCGTACAAGTTCAATATCAGAGAAAGTGAAAATGGATAAAGAACTTGTGGTACTTACGTACAATGCAGTATCACTCAGCAATGAAATCTATGTCATCAGGCCGGTAGCAGCATAATGAGTGGATTCAGGTACGATGATTCTAACTGAAATAAGTCACACAGAAAAAGAAACATCATAAGATATCACTAATACACGGAATGTAAACTTGGCTACACAGGAACTGCATTCCAAAACAGAACAGGGTCTCAAATTTAGAAAACCAACTTATGCTTGCTTAAGTGGAAAGGTGAGTTGGGGTGCTGCATAAAACCAGAGATTGAAATGAGCACAGATAAAGTTCCTTAAGCCAAATATGGAATAGACAAGAGCTACTCCTTGCTCAACGAAATGGACTCAACACCCCATATTAAACGCATAAGTATGTACCTGACTAGTAAGTATCTAAAAACCTATGGATTGCTATGTCTCCAAAAGAGAATCAAGCGTGTGTACAGGGGAATAAACGCAGCAGTGATAGGATTGGAGAGGTTCGGTGAGCAAATGAAGACCCTTTGAAGTCATATTGCATGGTACCCATTCCACGGGTCTCAACTCTCCAGGTTTAAGGTATTCTTCCTTCAGCTAAAATATGCATGTGGAACCCAGAGTATGATCAACCATGTGAATGGGAGACGTGTTCAAATATGTCTCAGTTTTCCTCCCCTGGTACTCGGGTGCAACATTCCAGACGCTTTACTAACACTCTCCCCACTTGGAGAGTCAGCGCCTTTAACCTCCTGTTTGGCCCAGTTTGCAATTTCTGAGGAAGATGAACAGGAATAGTGAGAACCAATGAGAGGCTAGCTGGAGGTGTCTGGACGGGCAAATTTAACTCTCATTTCCCACCAGGAAGATGAAATAACCAAAGGCTCAGCGTGCCGTACCGGAACCAGATTAGGGCCTGAAGCCATCCTGCGGTGTTGCGGCCAGCTCAAAAGAAAGCGAGTTGAAGAAAGGAGCTCAGGGGCACTGTAATTCACAAACCTGCAGAGTTATAAATGACAGCTATCGTCCAAAAATAGACTGAAGTAAGGCTGCCAAGAGGACTTGAAAGCGGGGCAGAATTGCAGGAAACCGATTTCAGGAGGTAGACTGGAATTGCATTGAAAGCATAGGAAAAGAGGCAGAACGTCCACAATGATGCACTTGGCCAAAAAGGGCGTATGCGTTTTTTCCTGAATATATTCAGGAAAAAACGCATACGCCCTTTTTGGCCAACCAAGCAAGCTTGCAAAGGAAATCTGCACTACAATGAAGTCTCACTTCCCCCCGGTCAAAAGGGCCATCTGAAAAAAGTGTAAAATCCAGAAAGGCAGGACAGGCCATGGAGAACTGGGAGCCTTGTTATGCTGATGGGCGGGATGTAAATTGCCAACAACCACTCGGGAGAAGTGTATGGTGTTTCCTGAAACATCTAAAAAACAAAGCAACAGAGCCTAGGGCACTGCCACTTATGGTCCTATAGCTTAGGGAAATTAAAATCAAAAAGACACAGCCACCCCAAAGTTTGGGACGCCTCTGTTTACAAGAACCTCGTTTACAGTACAAGTTCAACATCGCAGAAAGTGAAAAATGGATAAAGAAGTTGTGGTATTTACTTACAAAGCAATATCACTCAGCAATGAAATCTATGTCATCAGGCCCTTAGCATCACAATGAGTGGATTCAGGTATGATGATTCTAACTGAAATAAGTCACACAGAAAAAGAAACATCATAAGATATCAGTAATACGCGGAATGTAAACTTGGCTACACAGGAACTGAATTACAGAACAGAACAGGGTCTCAAATTTAGAAAACCAACTTATGCTTGCTTAAGGGTAAAGGTGAGTTGGGGTGCTTCATAAAACCAGAGATTGAAATGAGCACAGATAAAGTTCCTTAAGTCAAATATGGAATAGACAAGAGCTACTCCTTGCTCAACGAAATGGACTCAACACCGCATATTAAACGCCTAAGAATGTACCTGACTAGTAAGTATCTTAAAACCTATGGATTGCTATGTCTCCAAAAGAGAATCAAGCATGTGTACAGGGGCATAAACGCAGCAGTTATAGGATTGGAGAGGTTCGGTGAGCAAATGAAGACCCTTTGAACTCATATTGCATGGTACCCATTACACGGGTCTCAACTCTCCAGGTTTAAGGTATTCTTCCTTCAGCTAAAACATGCATGTGGAACCCAAGTATGATCAACCATGTGAACGGGAGACGTGTTCAAATATGTCTCAGTTTTCCTCCCCTGGTACTCGGGTGCAACATTCCAGACGCTTTACTAACACTCTCCCCACTTGGAGAGTCAGCGCCTTTAACCTCCTGTTTGGCCCAGTTTGCAATTTCTGCGGAAGATGAACAGGAATAGTGAGAACCAATGAGAGGCTAGCTGGAGGTGTCTGGACGGGCAAATTTAACTCTCATTTCCCACCAGGAAGATGAAATAACCAAAGGCTCAGCGTGCCGTACCGGAACCAGATTAGGGCCTGAAGCCATCCTGCGGTGTTGCGGCCAGCTCAAAAGAAAGCGAGTTGAAGAAAGGAGCTCAGGGGCACTGTAATTCACAAACCTGCAGAGTTATAAATGACAGCTATCGTCCAAAAATAGACTGAAGTAAGGCTGCCAAGAGGACTTGAAAGCGGGGCAGAATTGCAGGAAACCGATTTCAGGAGGTAGACTGGAATTGTATTGAAAGCATAGGAAAAGAGGCAGAACGTCCACAATGATGCACTTGGCCAAAAAGGGCGTATGCGTTTTTTCCTGAATATATTCAGGAAAAAACGCATACGCCCTTTTTGGCCAACCAAGCAAGCTTGCAAAGGAAATCTGCACTACAATGAAGTCTCACTTCCCCCCGGTCAAAAGGGCCATCTGAAAAAAGTGTAAAATCCAGAAAGGCAGGACAGGCCATGGAGAACTGGGAGCCTTGTTATGCTGATGGGCGGGATGTAAATTGCCAACAACCACTCCGGAGAAGTGTATGGTGTTTCCTGAAACATCTAAAAAACAAAGCAACAGAACCTAGGGCACATCCACTTATGGTCCTATAGATTAGGGAAATTAAAATCAAAAAGACACAGCCACCCCAAAGTTTGGAACGGCTCTGTTTACAAGAACCTCGTTTACAGTACAAGTTCAACATTGCAGAAAGTGAAAAATGGATAAAGAAGTTGTGGTATTTACTTACAAAGCAATATCACTCAGCAATGAAATCTGTGTCATCAGGCCCTTAGCAGCACAATGAGTGGATTCAGGTATGATGATTCTAACTGAAGTAAGTCACACAGAAAAAGAAACATCATAAGATATCAGTAATACATGGAATGTAAACTTGGCTACACAGGAACTGAATTACAGAACAGAACAGGGTCTCAAATTTAGAAAACCAACTTATGCTTGCTTAAGGGTAAAGGTGAGTTGGGGTGCTGCATAAAACCAGAGATTGAAATGAGCACAGATAAAGTTCCTTAAGTCAAATATGGAATAGACAAGAGCTACTCCTTGTTCAACGAAATGGACTCAACACCGCATATTAAACACCTAAGAATGTACCTGACTAGTAAGTATCTTAAAACCTATGGATTGCTATGTCTCTGAAAGAGAATCAAGCATGTGTACAGTGGCATAAACGCAGCAATGATAGGATTGGAGAGGTTCGGTGAGCAAATGAAGACCCTTTGAAGTCATATTGCATGGTACCCATTCCACGGGTTTCAACTACCCAGGTTTAAGGTATTCTTCCTTCAGCTAAAACATGCATGTGGAACCTAGAGTATGATTAACCATGTGATCGGGAGACGTGTTCAAATATGTCTCAGTTTTCCTCCCCTGGTACTCGGGTGCAACATTCCAGACGCTTTACTAACACTCTCCCCACTTGGAGAGTCAGTCCCTTTAACCTCCTGTTTGGCCCAGTTTGCAATTTCTGCGGAAGATGAACAGGAATAGCGAGAACCAATGAGAGGCTAGCTGGAGGTGTCTGGACGGGCAAATTTAACTCTCATTTCCCACCAGGAAGAGGAATTAACCAAAGGCTCAGCATGCCGGGCCGGAACCAGATTAGGGCCTGAAGCCATCCTGCGGTGTTGCGGCCAGGTCACAAGAAAGCGAGTTGAAGAAAGGAGCTCAGGGGCACTGTAATTCACAAACTTGCAGAGTTATAAATGACAGCTATCGTCCAAAAACAGACTGAAGTAAGGCAGCCAAGAGGATTTGAAAGCGGGGCAGAATTGCAGGAAACCGATTTCAGGAGGTAGACTGGAATTGCATTGAAAGCATAGGAAAAGAGGCAGAACGTCCACAATGATGCACTTGGCCAAAAAGGGCGTATGCGTTTTTTCCTGAATATATTCAGGAAGAAACGCATATGCCCTTTTTGGCCAACCAAGCAAGCTTGCAAAGGAAATCTGCACTACAATGAAGTCTCACTTCCCCCCGGTCAAAAGGGCCATCTGAAAAAAGTGTAAAATCCAGAAAGGCAGGACAGGCCATGAAGAACTGGGAGCCTTGTTATGCTGATGGGCGGGATGTAAATTGCCAACAGACACTCCGGAGAAGTGTATGGTGTTTCCTGAAACATCTAAAAAACAAAGCAACAGAACCTAGGGCACTTCCACTTATGGTCCTATAGCTTAGGGAAATTAAAATCAAAAAGACACAGCCACCCCAAAGTTTGGGACGCCTCTGTTTACAAGAACCTCGTTTACCGTACAAGTTCAACATCGCAGAAAGTGAAAAATGGATAAAGAACTTGTGGTATTTACTTACAAAGCAATATCACTCAGCAATGAAATCTATGTCATCAGGCCCTTAGCATCACAATGAGTGGATTCAGGTATGATGATTCTAACTGAAATAAGTCACACAGAAAAAGAAACATCATAAGATATCACTAATACACGGAATGTAAACTTGGCTACAGAGGAACTGAATTCCAAAACAGAACAGGGTCTCAAATTTAGAAAACCAACTTATGCTTGCTTAAGGGGAAAGGTGAGTTGGGGTGCTGCATAAAACCAGAGATTGAAATGAGCACAGATAAAGTTCCTTAAGCCAAATATGGAATAGACAAGAGCTACTCCTTGCTCAACGAAATGGACTCAACACCCCATATTAAACGCCTAAGAATGTACCTGACTAGTAAGTATCTTAAAACCTATGGATTGATATGTCTCCAAAAGAGAATCAAGCGTGTGTACAGGGGCATAAACGCAGCAGTGATAGGATTGGAGAGGTTCGGTGAGCAAATGAAGACCCTTTGAAGTCATATTGCATGGTACCCATTACACGGGTCTCAACTCTCCAGGTTTAAGGTATTCTTCCTTCAGCTAAAACATGCATGTGGAACCCAAGTATGATCAACCATGTGAACGGGAGACGTGTTCAAATATGTCTCAGTTTTCCTCCCCTGGTACTCGGGTGCAACATTCCAGACGCTTTACTAACACTCTCCCCACTTGGAGAGTCAGCGCCTTTAACCTCCTGTTTGGCCCAGTTTGGAATTTCTGCGGAAGATGAACAGGAATAGCGAGAACCAATGAGAGGCTAGCTGGAGGTGTCTGGACGGGCAAATTTAACTCTCATTTCCCACCAGGAAGAGGAAATAACCAAAGGCTCAGCGTGCCGTACCGGAACCAGATTAGGGCCTGAAGCCATCCTGCGGTGTTGCGGCCAGCTCAAAAGAAAGCGAGTTGAAGAAAGGAGCTCAGGGGCACTGTAATTCACAAACCTGCAGAGTTATAAATGACAGCTATCGTCCAAAAATAGACTGAAGTAAGGCTGCCAAGAGGACTTGAAAGCGGGGCAGAATTGCAGGAAACCGATTTCAGGAGGTAGACTGGAATTGCATTGAAAGCATAGGAAAAGAGGCAGAACGTCCACAATGATGCACTTGGCCAAAAAGGGCGTATGCGTTTTTTCCTGAATATATTCAGGAAAAAACGCATACGCCCTTTTTGGCCAACCAAGCAAGCTTGCAAAGGAAATCTGCACTACAATGAAGTCTCACTTCCCCCCGGTCAAAAGGGCCATCTGAAAAAAGTGTAAAATCCAGAAAGGCAGGACAGGCCATGGAGAACTGGGAGCCTTGTTATGCTGATGGGCGGGATGTAAATTGCCAACAGACACTCCGGAGAAGTGTATGGTGTTTCCTGAAACATCTAAAAAACAAAGCAACAGAACCTAGGGCACTTCCACTTATGGTCCTATAGCTTAGGGAAATTAAAATCAAAAAGACACAGCCACCCCAAAGTTTGGGACACCTCTGTTTACAAGAACCTCGTTTACAGTACAAGTTCAACATCGCAGAAAGTGAAAAATGGATAAAGAACTTGTGGTATTTACTTACAAAGCAATATCACTCAGCAATGAAATCTATGTCATCAGGCCCTCAGCATCACAATGAGTGGATTCAGGTACGATGATTCTAACTGAAATAAGTCACACAGAAAAAGAAACATCATAAGATATCAGTAATACACGGAATGTAAACTTGGCTACAGAGGAACTGAATTCCAAAACAGAACAGGGTCTCAAATTTAGAAAACCAACTTATGCTTGCTTAAGGGGAAAGGTGAGTTGGGGTGCTGCATAAAACCAGAGATTGAAATGAGCACAGATAAAGTTCCTTAAGCCAAATATGGAATAGACAAGAGCTACTCCTTGCTCAACGAAATGGACTCAACACCCCATATTAAACGCCTAAGAATGTACCTGACTAGTAAGTATCTTAAAACCTATGGATTGCTATGTCTCCAAAAGAGAATCAAGCGTGTGTACAGGGGCATAAACGCAGCAGTGATAGGATTGGAGAGGTTCGGTGAGCAAATGAAGACCCTTTGAAGTCATATTGCATGGTACCCATTCCACGGGTCTCAACTCTCCAGGTTTAAGGTATTCTTCCTTCAGCTAAAACATGCATGTGGAACCCAGAGTATGATCAACCATGTGAATGGGAGACGTGTTCAAATATGTCTCAGTTTTCCTCCCCTGGTACTCGGGTGCAACATTCCAGACGCTTTACTAACACTCTCCCCACTTGGAGAGTCAGTCCCTTTAACCTCCTGTTTGGCCCAGTTTGCAATTTCTGCGGAAGATGAACAGGAATAGCGAGAACCAATGAGAGGCTACCTGGAGGTGTCTGGACGGGCAAATTTAACTCTCATTTCCCACCAGGAAGAGGAATTAACCAAAGGCTCAGCATGCCAGGCCGGTACCAGATTAGGGCCTGAAGCCATCCTGCGGTGTTGCGGCCAGCTCAAAAGAAAGCGAGTTGAAGAAAGGAGCTCAGGGGCACTGTAATTCACAAACCTGCAGAGTTATAAATGACAGCTATCGTCCAAAAATAGACTGAAGTAAGGCTGCCAAGAGGACTTGAAAGCGGGGCAGAATTGCAGGAAACCGATTTCAGGAGGTAGACTGGAATTGCATTGAAAGCATAGGAAAAGAGGCAGAACGTCCACAATGATGCACTTGGCCAAAAAGGGCGTATGCGTTTTTTCCTGAATATATTCAGGAAAAAACGCATACGCCCTTTTTGGCCAACCAAGCAAGCTTGCAAAGGAAATCTGCACTACAATGAAGTCTCACTTCCCCCCGGTCAAAAGGGCCATCTGAAAAAGTGTAAAATCCAGAAAGGCAGGACAGGCCATGGAGAACTGGGAGCCTTGTTATGCTGATGGGCGGGATGTAAATTGCCAACAATCACTCGGGAGAAGTGTATGGTGTTTCCTGAAACATCTAAAAAACAAAGCAACAGAACCTAGGGCACTTCCACTTATGGTCCTATAGCTTAGGGAAATTAAAATCAAAAAGACACAGCCACCCCAAAGTTTCGGACGCCTCCGTTTACAAGAACCTCGTTTACCGTACAAGTTCAATATCAGAGAAAGTGAAAATGGATAAAGAACTTGTGGTACTTACGTACAATGCAGTATCACTCAGCAATGAAATCTATGTCATCAGGCCGGTAGCAGCATAATGAGTGGATTCAGGTACGATGATTCTAACTGAAATAAGTCACACAGAAAAAGAAACATCATAAGATATCACTAATACACGGAATGTAAACTTGGCTACACAGGAACTGCATTCCAAAACAGAACAGGGTCTCAAATTTAGAAAACCAACTTATGCTTGCTTAAGTGGAAAGGTGAGTTGGGGTGCTGCATAAAACCAGAGATTGAAATGAGCACAGATAAAGTTCCTTAAGCCAAATATGGAATAGACAAGAGCTACTCCTTGCTCAACGAAATGGACTCAACACCCCATATTAAACGCATAAGTATGTACCTGACTAGTAAGTATCTAAAAACCTATGGATTGCTATGTCTCCAAAAGAGAATCAAGCGTGTGTACAGGGGAATAAACGCAGCAGTGATAGGATTGGAGAGGTTCGGTGAGCAAATGAAGACCCTTTGAAGTCATATTGCATGGTACCCATTCCACGGGTCTCAACTCTCCAGGTTTAAGGTATTCTTCCTTCAGCTAAAATATGCATGTGGAACCCAGAGTATGATCAACCATGTGAATGGGAGACGTGTTCAAATATGTCTCAGTTTTCCTCCCCTGGTACTCGGGTGCAACATTCCAGACGCTTTACTAACACTCTCCCCACTTGGAGAGTCAGCGCCTTTAACCTCCTGTTTGGCCCAGTTTGCAATTTCTGAGGAAGATGAACAGGAATAGTGAGAACCAATGAGAGGCTAGCTGGAGGTGTCTGGACGGGCAAATTTAACTCTCATTTCCCACCAGGAAGATGAAATAACCAAAGGCTCAGCGTGCCGTACCGGAACCAGATTAGGGCCTGAAGCCATCCTGCGGTGTTGCGGCCAGCTCAAAAGAAAGCGAGTTGAAGAAAGGAGCTCAGGGGCACTGTAATTCACAAACCTGCAGAGTTATAAATGACAGCTATCGTCCAAAAATAGACTGAAGTAAGGCTGCCAAGAGGACTTGAAAGCGGGGCAGAATTGCAGGAAACCGATTTCAGGAGGTAGACTGGAATTGCATTGAAAGCATAGGAAAAGAGGCAGAACGTCCACAATGATGCACTTGGCCAAAAAGGGTGTATGCGTTTTTTCCTGAATATATTCAGGAAAAAACGCATACGCCCTTTTTGGCCAACCAAGCAAGCTTGCAAAGGAAATCTGCACTACAATGAAGTCTCACTTCCCCCCGGTCAAAAGGGCCATCTGAAAAAAGTGTAAAATCCAGAAAGGCAGGACAGGCCATGGAGAACTGGGAGCCTTGTTATGCTGATGGGCGGGATGTAAATTGCCAACAACCACTCGGGAGAAGTGTATGGTGTTTCCTGAAACATCTAAAAAACAAAGCAACAGAGCCTAGGGCACTGCCACTTATGGTCCTATAGCTTAGGGAAATTAAAATCAAAAAGACACAGCCACCCCAAAGTTTGGGACGCCTCTGTTTACAAGAACCTCGTTTACAGTACAAGTTCAACATCGCAGAAAGTGAAAAATGGATAAAGAAGTTGTGGTATTTACTTACAAAGCAATATCACTCAGCAATGAAATCTATGTCATCAGGCCCTTAGCATCACAATGAGTGGATTCAGGTATGATGATTCTAACTGAAATAAGTCACACAGAAAAAGAAACATCATAAGATATCAGTAATACGCGGAATGTAAACTTGGCTACACAGGAACTGAATTACAGAACAGAACAGGGTCTCAAATTTAGAAAACCAACTTATGCTTGCTTAAGGGTAAAGGTGAGTTGGGGTGCTTCATAAAACCAGAGATTGAAATGAGCACAGATAAAGTTCCTTAAGTCAAATATGGAATAGACAAGAGCTACTCCTTGCTCAACGAAATGGACTCAACACCGCATATTAAACGCCTAAGAATGTACCTGACTAGTAAGTATCTTAAAACCTATGGATTGCTATGTCTCCAAAAGAGAATCAAGCATGTGTACAGGGGCATAAACGCAGCAGTTATAGGATTGGAGAGGTTCGGTGAGCAAATGAAGACCCTTTGAACTCATATTGCATGGTACCCATTACACGGGTCTCAACTCTCCAGGTTTAAGGTATTCTTCCTTCAGCTAAAACATGCATGTGGAACCCAAGTATGATCAACCATGTGAACGGGAGACGTGTTCAAATATGTCTCAGTTTTCCTCCCCTGGTACTCGGGTGCAACATTCCAGACGCTTTACTAACACTCTCCCCACTTGGAGAGTCAGCGCCTTTAACCTCCTGTTTGGCCCAGTTTGCAATTTCTGCGCAAGATGAACAGGAATAGTGAGAACCAATGAGAGGCTAGCTGGAGGTGTCTGGACGGGCAAATTTAACTCTCATTTCCCACCAGGAAGATGAAATAACCAAAGGCTCAGCGTGCCGTACCGGAACCAGATTAGGGCCTGAAGCCATCCTGCGGTGTTGCGGCCAGCTCAAAAGAAAGCGAGTTGAAGAAAGGAGCTCAGGGGCACTGTAATTCACAAACCTGCAGAGTTATAAATGACAGCTATCGTCCAAAAATAGACTGAAGTAAGGCTGCCAAGAGGACTTGAAAGCGGGGCAGAATTGCAGGAAACCGATTTCAGGAGGTAGACTGGAATTGCATTGAAAGCATAGGAAAAGAGGCAGAACGTCCACAATGATGCACTTGGCCAAAAAGGGCGTATGCGTTTTTTCCTGAATATATTCAGAAAAAAACGCATACGCCCTTTTTGGCCAACCAAGCAAGCTTGCAAAGGAAATCTGCACTACAATGAAGTCTCACTTCCCCCCGGTCAAAAGGGCCATCTGAAAAAAGTGTAAAATCCAGAAAGGCAGGACAGGCCATGGAGAACTGGGAGCCTTGTTATGCTGATGGGCGGGATGTAAATTGCCAACAGACACTCGGGAGAAGTGTATGGTGTTTCCTGAAACATCTAAAAATCAAAGCAACAGAGCCTAGGGCACTGCCACTTATGGTCCTATAGCTTAGGGAAATTAAAATCAAAAAGACACAGCCACCCAAAAGTTTGGGACGCCTCTGTTTACAAGAACCTCGTTTACCGTACAAGTTCAATATCAGAGAAAGTGAAAAATGGATAAAGAACTTGTGGTACTTACGTACAAGGCAGTATCACTCAGCAATGAAATCTATGTCATCAGGCCCGTAGCAGCATAATGAGTGGATTCAGGTACGATGATTCTAACTGAAATAAGTCACACAGAAAAAGAAACATCATAAGATATCAGTAATACACGGAATGTAAACTTGGCTACACAGGAACTGAATTACAGAACAGAACAGGGTCTCAAATTTAGAAAACCAACTTATGCTTGCTTAAGGGGAAAGGTGAGTTGGGGTGCTCCATAAAACCAGAGATTGAAATGAGCACAGATAAAGTTCCTTAAGTCAAATATGGAATAGACAAGAGCTACTCCTTGCTCAACGAAATGGACTCAACACCGCATATTAAACGCCTAAGAATGTACCTGACTAGTAAGTATCGTAAAACCTATGGATTGCTATGTCTGCAAAAGAGAATCAAGCATGTGTACAGGGGCATAAACGCAGCAGTGATAGGATTGGAGAGGTTCGGTGAGCAAATGAAGACCCTTTGAAGTCATATTTCATGGTACCCATTACACGGGTCTCAACTCTCCAGGTTTAAGGTATTCTTCCTTCAGCTAAAACATGCATGTGGAACCCAAGTATGATCAACCATGTGAACGGGAGACGTGTTCAAATATGTCTCAGTTTTTCTCCCCTGGTAATCGGGTGCAACATTCCAGACGCTTTACTAACACTCTCCCCACTTGGAGAGTCAGCGCCTTTAACCTCCTGTTTGGCCCAGTTTGCAATTTCTGCGGAAGATGAACAGGAATAGCGAGAACCAATGAGAGGCTCGCTGGAGGTGTCTGGACGGGCAAATTTAACTCTCATTTCCCACCAGGAAGAGGAAATAACCAAAGGCTCAGCGTGCCGTACCGGAACCAGATTAAGGCCTGAAGCCATCCTGCGGTGTTGCGGCCAGGTCACAAGAAAGCGAGTTGAAGAAAGGAGCTCTGGGGCACTGTAATTCACAATACTGCAGAGTTATAAATGACAGCTATCGTCCAAAAATAGACTATAGTAAGGCTGCCAAGAGGACTTGAAAGCGGGGCAGAATTGCAGGAAACCGATTTCAGGAGGTAGACTGGAATTGCATTGAAAGCATAGGAAAAGAGGCAGAACGTCCACAATGATGCACTTGGCCAAAAAGGGCGTATGCGTTTTTTCCTGAATATATTCAGGAAAAAACGCATACGCCCTTTTTGGCCAACCAAGCAAGCTTGCAAAGGAAATCTGCACTACAATGAAGTCTCACTTCCCCCCGGTCAAAAGGGCCATCTGAGAAAAGTGTAAAATCCAGAAAGGCAGGACAGGCCATGGAGAACTGGGAGCCTTGTTATGCTGATGGGCGGGATGTAAATTGCCAACAACCACTCGGGAGAAGTGTATGGTGTTTCCTGAAACATCTAAAAAACAAAGCAACAGAACCTAGGGCACTTCCACTTATGGTCCTATAGCTTAGGGAAATTAAAATCAAAAAGACACAGCCACCCCAAAGTTTGGAACGGCTCTGTTTACAAGAACCTCGTTTACAGTACAAGTTCAACATCGCAGAAAGTGAAAAATGGATAAAGAAGTTGTGGTATTTACTTACAAAGCAATATCACTCAGCAATGAAATCTGTGTCATCAGGCCCTCAGCAGCACAATGAGTGGATTCAGGTATGATGATCCTAACTGAAGTAAGTCACACAGAAAAAGAAACATCATAAGATATCAGTAATACACGGAATGTAAACTTGGCTACACAGGAACTGAATTACAGAACAGAACAGGGTCTCAAATTTAGAAAACCAACTTATGCTTGCTTAAGGGTAAAGGTGAGTTGGGGTGCTGCATAAAACCAGAGATTGAAATGAGCACAGATAAAGTTCCTTAAGTCAAATATGGAATAGACAAGAGCTACTCCTTGCTCAACGAAATGGACTCAACACCGCATATTAAACGCCTAAGAATGTACCTGACTAGTAAGTATCGTAAAACCTATGGATTGCTATGTCTCCAAAAGAGAATCAAGCATGTGTACAGGAGCATAAACGCAGCAGTGATAGGATTGGAGAGGTTCGGTGAGCAAATGAAGACCCTTTGAAGTCATATTGCATGGTACCCATTACACGGGTCTCAACTCTCTAGGTTTAAGGTATTCTTCCTTCAGCTAAAACATGCATGTGGAAACCAAGTATGATCAACCATGTGAACGGGAGACGTGTTCAAATATGTCTCAGTTTTCGTACCCTGGTACTCGGGTGCAACATTCCAGACGCTTTACTAACACTCTCCCCACTTGGAGAGTCAGCGCCTTTAACCTCCTGTTTGGCCCAGTTTGCAATTTCTGCGGAAGATGAACAGGAATAGCGAGAACCAATGAGAGGCTAGCTGGAGGTGTCTGGACGGGCAAATTTAACTCTCATTTCCCACCAGGAAGAGGAAATAACCAAAGGCTCAGCGTGCCGTACCGGAACCAGATTAGGGCCTGAAGCCATCCTGCGGTGTTGCGGCCAGCTCAAAAGAAAGCGAGTTGAAGAAAGGAGCTCAGGGGCACTGTAATTCACAAACCTGCAGAGTTATAAATGACAGCTATCGTCCAAAAATAGACTGAAGTAAGGCTGCCAAGAGAACTTGAAAGTGGGGCAGAATTGCAGGAAACCGATTTCAGGAGGTAGACTGGAATTGCATTGAAAGCATAGGAAAAGAGGCAGAACGTCCACAATGATGCACTTGGCCAAAAAGGGCGTATGCGTTTTTTCCTGAATATATTCAGGAAAAAACGCATACGCCCTTTTTGGCCAACCAAGCAAGCTTGCAAAGGAAATCTGCACTACAATGAAGTCTCACTTCCCCCCGGTCAAAAGGGCCATCTGAAAAAAGTGTAAAATCCAGAAAGGCAGGACAGGCCATGGAGAACTGGGAGCCTTGTTATGCTGATGGGCGGGATGTAAATTGCCAACAATCACTCGGGAGAAGTGTATGGTGTTTCCTGAAACATCTAAAAAACAAAGCAACAGAACCTAGGGCATTTCCACTTATGGTCCTATAGCTTAGGGAAATTAAAATCAAAAAGACACAGCCACCCCAAAGTTTGGAACTGCTCTGTTTACAAGAACCTCGTTTACAGTACAAGTTCAACATCGCAGAAAGTGAAAAATGGATAAAGAAGTTGTGGTATTTACTTACAAAGCAATATCACTCAGCAATGAAATCTGTGTCATCAGGCCCTTAGCAGCACAATGAGTGGATTCAGGTATGATGATTCTAACTGAAATAAGTCACACAGAAAAAGAAACATCATAAGATATCAGTAATACACGGAATGTAAACTTGGCTACACAGGAACTGAATTACAGAACAGAACAGGGTCTCAAATTTAGAAAACCAACTTATTCTTGCTTAAGGGTAAAGGTGAGTTGGGGTGCTGCATAAAACCAGAGATTGAAATGAGCACAGATAAAGTTCCTTAAGCCAAATATGGAATAGAAAAGAGCTACTCCTTGCTCAACGAAATGGACTCAACACCCCATATTAAACGCCTAAGAATGTACCTGACTAGTAAGTATCTTAAAACCTATGGATTGCTATGTCTCCGAAAGAGAATCAAGCATGTGTACAGGGGCATAAACGCAGCAGTGATAGGATTGGAGAGGTTCGGTGAGCAAATGAAGACCCTTTGAAGTCATATTGCATGGTACCCATTCCACGGGTTTCAACTACCCAGGTTTAAGGTATTCTTCCTTCAGCTAAAACATGCATGTGGAACCTAGAGTATGATCAACCATGTGATCGGGAGACGTGTTCAAATATGTCTCAGTTTTCCTCCCCTGGTACTCGGGTGCAACATTCCAGACGCTTTACTAACACTCTCCCCACTTGGAGAGTCAGTCCCTTTAACCTCCTGTTTGGCCCAGTTTGCAATTTCTGCGGAAGATGAACAGGAATAGCGAGAACCAATGAGAGGCTAGCTGGAGGTGTCTGGACGGGCAAATTTAACTCTCATTTCCCACCAGGAAGAGGAATTAACCAAAGGCTCAGCATGCCGGGCCGGAACCAGATTAGGGCCTGAAGCCATCCTGCGGTGTTGCGGCTAGGTCACAAGAAAGCGAGTTGAAGAAAGGAGCTCAGGGGCACTGTAATTCACAAACCTGCAGAGTTATAAATGACAGCTATCCTCCAAAAATAGACTGAAGTAAGGCCGCCAAGAGGACTTGAAAGCAGGGCAGAATTGCAGGAAACCGATTTCAGGAGGTAGACTGGAATTGCATTCAAAGCATAGGAAAAGAGGCAGAACGTCCACAATGATGCACTTGGCCAAAAAGGGCGTATGCGTTTTTTCCTGAATATATTCAGGAAAAAACGCATACGCCCTTTTTGGCCAACCAAGCAAGCTTGCAAAGGAAATCTGCACTACAATGAAGTCTCACTTCCCCCCGGTCAAAAGGGCCATCTGAAAAAAGTGTAAAATCCAGAAAGGCAGGACAGGCCATGGAGAACTGGGAGCCTTGTTATGCTGATGGGCGGGATGTAAATTGCCAACAGACACTCGGGAGAAGTGTATGGTGTTTCCTGAAACATCTAAAAAACAAAGCAACAGAGCCTAGGGCACTACCACTTATGGTCCTATAGCTTAGGGAAATTAAAATCAAAAAGACACAGCCACCTCAAAGTTTGGGACGCCTCTGTTTACAAGAACCTCGTTTACAGTACAAGTTCAACATCACAGAAAGTGAAAAATGGATAAAGAAGTTGTGGTATTTACTTACAATGCAGTATCACTCAGCAATGAAATCTGTGTCATCAGGCCCTTAGCAGCACAATGAGTGAATTTAGGTATGATGATTCTAACTGAAATAAGTCACACAGAAAAAGAAACATCATAAGATATCAGTAATACACGGAATGTAAACTTGGCTACACAGGAACTGAATTACAGAACAGAACAGGGTCTCAAATTTAGAAAACCAACTTATTCTTGCTTAAGGGGAAAGGTGAGTTGGGGTGCTGCATAAAACCAGAGATTGAAATGAGCACAGATAAAGTTCCTTAAGCCAAATATGGAATAGACAAGAGCTACTCCTAGCTCAATGAAATGGACTCAACACCCCATATTAAACGCCTAAGAATGTACCTGACTAGTAAGTATCTTAAAACCTATGGATTGCTATGTCTCCGAAAGAGAATCAAGCATGTGTACAGGGGCATAAATGCAGCAGTGATAGGATTGGAGAGGTTCGGTGAGCAAATGAAGACCCTTTGAAGTCATATTGCATGGTACCCATTCCACGGGTTTCAACTACCCAGGTTTTAGGTATTCTTCCTTCAGCTAAAACATGCATGTGGAACCCAAGTATGATCAACCATGTGAACGGGAGACGTGTTCAAATATGTCTCAGTTTTCGTACCCTGGTACTCGGGTGCAACATTCCAGACGCTTTACTAACACTCTCCCCTCTTGGAGAGTCAGCGCCTTTAACCTCCTGTTTGGCCCAGTTTGCAATTTCTGCGGAAGATGAACAGGAATAGCGAGAACCAATGAGAGACTAGCTGGAGGTGTCTGGACGGGCAAATTTAACTCTCATTTCCCACCAGGAAGAGGAAATAACCAAAGGCTCAGCGTGCCGTGCCGGAACCAGATTAGGGCCTGAAGCCATCCTGCGGTATTGTGGCCAGGTCAAAAGAAAGCAAGTTGAAGAAAGGAGCTCAGGGGCACTGTAATTCACAAACCTGCAGAGTTATAAATGACAGTTATCGTCCAAAAATAGACTGAAGTAAGGCTGCCAAGAGGACTTGAAAGCGGGGCGGAATTGCAGGAAACCGATTTCAGGAGGTAGACTGGAATTGCATTGAAAGCATAGGAAAAGAGGCAGAACGTCCACAATGATGCACTTGGCCAAAAAGGGCGTATGCGTTTTTTCCTGAATATATTCAGGAAAAAACGCATACGCCCTTTTTGGCCAACCAAGCAAGCTTGCAAAGGAAATCTGCACTACAATGAAGTCTCACTTCCCCCCGGTCAAAAGGGCCATCTGAAAAAAGTGTAAAATCCAGAAAGGCAGGACAGGCCATGGAGAACTGGGAGCCTTGTTATGCTGATGGGCGGGATGTAAATTGCCAACAGACACTCGGGAGAAGTGTATGGTGTTTCCTGAAACATCTAAAAAACAAAGCAACAGAGCCTAGGGCACTGCCACTTATGGTCCTATAGCTTAGGGAAATTAAAATCAAAAAGACACAGCCACCCCAAAGTTTGGGACGCCTCTGTTTACAAGAACCTCGTTTACAGTACAAGTTCAACATCGCAGAAAGTGAAAAATGGATAAAGAAGTTGTGGTATTTACTTACAAAGCAATATCACTCAGCAATGAAATCTATGTCATCAGGCCCTTAGCATCACAATGAGTGGATTCAGGTATGATGATTCTAACTGAAATAAGTCACACAGAAAAAGAAACATCATAAGATATCAGTAATACGCGGAATGTAAACTTGGCTACACAGGAACTGAATTACAGAACAGAACAGGGTCTCAAATTTAGAAAACCAACTTATGCTTGCTTAAGGGTAAAGGTGAGTTGGGGTGCTTCATAAAACCAGAGATTGAAATGAGCACAGATAAAGTTCCTTAAGTCAAATATGGAATAGACAAGAGCTACTCCTTGCTCAACGAAATGGACTCAACACCGCATATTAAACGCCTAAGAATGTACCTGACTAGTAAGTATCTTAAAACCTATGGATTGCTATGTCTCCAAAAGAGAATCAAGCATGTGTACAGGGGCATAAACGCAGCAGTGATAGGATTGGAGAGGTTCGGTGAGCAAATGAAGACCCTTTGAAGTCATATTGCATGGTACCCATTACACGGGTCTCAACTCTCCAGGTTTAAGGTATTCTTCCTTCAGCTAAAACATGCATGTGGAACCCAAGTATGATCAACCATGTGAACGGGAGACGTGTTCAAATATGTCTCAGTTTTCCTCCCCTGGTACTCGGGTGCAACATTCCAGACGCTTTACTAACACTCTCCCCACTTGGAGAGTCAGCGCCTTTAACCTCCTGTTTGGCCCAGTTTGCAATTTCTGCGGAAGATGAACAGGAATAGTGACAACCAATGAGAGGCTAGCTGGAGGTGTCTGGACGGGCAAATTTAACTCTCATTTCCCACCAGGAAGATGAAATAACCAAAGGCTCAGCGTGCCGTACCGGAACCAGATTAGGGCCTGAAGCCATCCTGCGGTGTTGCGGCCAGCTCAAAAGAAAGCGAGTTGAAGAAAGGAGCTCAGGGGCACTGTAATTCACAAACCTGCAGAGTTATAAATGACAGCTATCGTCCAAAAATAGACTGAAGTAAGGCTGCCAAGAGGACTTGAAAGCGGGGCAGAATTGCAGGAAACCGATTTCAGGAGGTAGACTGGAATTGCATTGAAAGCATAGGAAAAGAGGCAGAACGTCCACAATGATGCACTTGGCCAAAAAGGGCGTATGCGTTTTTTCCTGAATATATTCAGAAAAAAACGCATACGCCCTTTTTGGCCAACCAAGCAAGCTTGCAAAGGAAATCTGCACTACAATGAAGTCTCACTTCCCCCCGGTCAAAAGGGCCATCTGAAAAAAGTGTAAAATCCAGAAAGGCAGGACAGGCCATGGAGAACTGGGAGCCTTGTTATGCTGATGGGCGGGATGTAAATTGCCAACAGACACTCGGGAGAAGTGTATGGTGTTTCCTGAAACATCTAAAAATCAAAGCAACAGAGCCTAGGGCACTGCCACTTATGGTCCTATAGCTTAGGGAAATTAAAATCAAAAAGACACAGCCACCCCAAAGTTTGGGACGCCTCTGTTTACAAGAACCTCGTTTACCGTACAAGTTCAATATCAGAGAAAGTGAAAAATGGATAAAGAACTTGTGGTACTTACGTACAATGCAGTATCACTCAGCAATGAAATCTATGTCATCAGGCCCGTAGCAGCATAATGAGTGGATTCAGGTACGATGATTCTAACTGAAATAAGTCACACAGAAAAAGAAACATCATAAGATATCAGTAATACACGGAATGTAAACTTGGCTACACAGGAACTGAATTACAGAACAGAACAGGGTCTCAAATTTCGAAAACCAACTTATGCTTGCTTAAGGGGAAAGGTGAGTTGGGGTGCTGCATAAAACCAGAGATTGAAATGAGCACAGATAAAGTTCCTTAAGTCAAATATGGAATAGACAAGAGCTACTCCTTGCTCAACGAAATGGACTCAACACCGCATATTAAACGCCTAAGAATGTACCTGACTAGTAAGTATCGTAAAACCTATGGATTGCTATGTCTCCGAAAGAGAATCAAGCATGTGTACAGGGGCATAAACGCAGCAGTGATAGGATTGGAGAGGTTCGGTGAGCAAATGAAGACCCTTTGAAGTCATATTTCATGGTACCCATTACACGGGTCTCAACTCTCCAGGTTTAAGGTATTCTTCCTTCAGCTAAAACATGCATGTGGAACCCAAGTATGATCAACCATGTGAACGGGAGACGTGTTCAAATATGTCTCAGTTTTCCTCCCCTGGTAATCGGGTGCAACATTCCAGACGCTTTACTAACACTCTCCCGACTTGGAGAGTCAGCGCCTTTAACCTCCTGTTTGGCCCAGTTTGCAATTTCTGCGGAAGATGAACAGGAATAGCGAGAACCAATGAGAGGCTCGCTGGAGGTGTCTGGACGGGCAAATTTAACTCTCATTTCCCACCAGGAAGAGGAAATAACCAAAGGCTCAGCGTGCCGTACCGGAACCAGATTAAGGCCTGAAGCCATCCTGCGGTGTTGCGGCCAGCTCAAAAGAAAGCGAGTTGAAGAAAGGAGCTCAGGGGCACTGTAATTCACAAAACTGCAGAGTTATAAATGACAGCTATCGTCCAAAAATAGACTGAAGTAAGGCTGCCAAGAGGACTTGAAAGCGGGGCAGAATTGCAGGAAACCGATTTCAGGAGGTAGACTGGAATTGCATTGAAAGCATAGGAAAAGAGGCAGAACGTCCACAATGATGCACTTGGCCAAAAAGAGCGTATGCGTTTTTTCCTGAATATATTCAGGAAAAAACGCATACGCCCTTTTTGGCCAACCAAGCAAGCTTGCAAAGGAAATCTGCACTACAATGAAGTCTCACTTCCCCCCGGTCAAAAGGGCCATCTGAAAAAAGTGTAAAATCCAGAAAGGCAGGACAGGCCATGGAGAACTGGGAGCCTTGTTATGCTGATGGGCGGGATGTAAATTGCCAACAACCACTCGGGAGAAGTGTATGGTGTTTCCTGAAACATCTAAAAAACAAAGCAACAGAACCTAGGGCACTTCCACTTATGGTCCTATAGCTTAGGGAAATTAAAATCAAAAAGACACAGCCACCCCAAAGTTTGGAACGGCTCTGTTTACAAGAACCTCGTTTACAGTACAAGTTCAACATCGCAGAAAGTGAAAAATGGATAAAGAAGTTGTGGTATTTACTTACAAAGCAATATCACTCAGCAATGAAATCTGTGTCATCAGGCCCTCAGCAGCACAATGAGTGGATTCAGGTATGATGATCCTAACTGAAGTAAGTCACACAGAAAAAGAAACATCATAAGATATCAGTAATACACGGAATGTAAACTTGGCTACACAGGAACTGAATTACAGAACAGAACAGGGTCTCAAATTTAGAAAACCAACTTATGCTTGCTTAAGGGTAAAGGTGAGTTGGGGTGCTGCATAAAACCAGAGATTGAAATGAGCACAGATAAAGTTCCTTAAGTCAAATATGGAATAGACAAGAGCTACTCCTTGCTCAATGAAATGGACTCAACACCGCATATTAAACGCCTAAGAATGTACCTGACTAGTAAGTATCGTAAAACCTATGGATTGCTATGTCTCCAAAAGAGAATCAAGCATGTGTACAGGAGCATAAACGCAGCAGTGATAGGATTGGAGAGGTTCGGTGAGCAAATGAAGACCCTTTGAAGTCATATTGCATGGTACCCATTACACGGGTCTCAACTCTCCAGGTTTAAGGTATTCTTCCTTCAGCTAAAACATGCATGTGGAACCCAAGTATGATCAACCATGTGAACGGGAGACGTGTTCAAATATGTCTCAGTTTTCGTACCCTGGTACTCGGGTGCAACATTCCAGACGCTTTACTAACACTCTCCCCACTTGGAGAGTCAGCGCCTTTAACCTCCTGTTTGGCCCAGTTTGCAATTTCTGCGGAAGATGAACAGGAATAGCGAGAACCAATGAGAGGCTAGCTGGAGGTGTCTGGACGGGCAAATTTAACTCTCATTTCCCACCAGGAAGAGGAAATAACCAAAGGCTCAGCGTGCCGTACCGGAACCAGAATAGGGCCTGAAGCCATCCTGCGGTGTTGCGGCCAGCTCAAAAGAAAGCGAGTTGAAGAAAGGAGCTCAGGGGCACTGTAATTCACAAACCTGCAGAGTTATAAATGACAGCTATCGTCCAAAAATAGACTGAAGTAAGGCTGCCAAGAGGACTTGAAATTGGGGCAGAATTGCAGGAAACCGATTTCAGGAGGTAGACTGGAATTGCATTGAAAGCATAGGAAAAGAGGCAGAACGTCCACAATGATGCACTTGGCCAAAAAGGGCGTATGCGTTTTTTCCTGAATATATTCAGGAAAAAACGCATACGCCCTTTTTGGCCAACCAAGCAAGCTTGCAAAGGAAATCTGCACTACAATGAAGTCTCACTTCCCCCGGTCAAAAGGGCCATCTGAAAAAAGTGTAAAATCCAGAAAGGCAGGACAGGCCATGGAGAACTGGGAGCCTTGTTATGCTGATGGGCGGGATGTAAATTGCCAACAACCACTCGGGAGAAGTGTATGGTGTTTCCTGAAACATCTAAAAAACAAAGCAACAGAACCTAGGGCACTTCCACTTATGGTCCTATAGCTTAGGGAAATTAAAATCAAAAAGACACAGCCACCCCAAAGTTTGGAACGGCTCTGTTTACAAGAACCTCGTTTACAGTACAAGTTCAACATCGCAGAAAGTGAAAAATGGATAAAGAAGTTGTGGTATTTACTTACAAAGCAATATCACTCAGCAATGAAATCTGTGTCATCAGGCCCTCAGCAGCACAATGAGTGGATTCAGGTATGATGATCCTAACTGAAGTAAGTCACACAGAAAAAGAAACATCATAAGATATCAGTAATACACGGAATGTAAACTTGGCTACACAGGAACTGAATTACAGAACAGAACAGGGTCTCAAATTTAGAAAACCAACTTATGCTTGCTTAAGGGTAAAGGTGAGTTGGGGTGCTGCATAAAACCAGAGATTGAAATGAGCACAGATAAAGTTCCTTAAGTCAAATATGGAATAGACAAGAGCTACTCCTTGCTCAACGAAATGGACTCAACACCGCATATTAAACGCCTAACAATGTACCTGACTAGTAAGTATCGTAAAACCTATGGATTGCTATGTCTCCAAAAGAGAATCAAGCATGTGTACAGGAGCATAAACGCAGCAGTGATAGGATTGGAGAGGTTCGGTGAGCAAATGAAGACCCTTTGAAGTCATATTGCATGGTACCCATTACACGGGTCTCAACTCTCCAGGTTTAAGGTATTCTTCCTTCAGCTAAAACATGCATGTGGAACCCAAGTATGATCAACCATGTGAACGGGAGACGTGTTCAAATATGTCTCAGTTATTCGTACCCTGGTACTCGGGTGCAACATTCCAGACGCTTTACTAACACTCTCCCCACTTGGAGAGTCAGCGCCTTTAACCTCCTGTTTGGCCCAGTTTGCAATTTCTGCGGAAGATGAACAGGAATAGCGAGAACCAATGGAGGCTAGCTGGAGGTGTCTGGACGGGCAAATTTAACTCTCATTTCCCACCAGGAAGAGGAAATAACCAAAGGCTCAGCGTGCCGTACCGGAACCAGATTAGGGCCTGAAGCCATCCTGCTGTGTTGCGGCCAGCTCAAAAGAAAGCGAGTTGAAGAAAGGAGCTCAGGGGCACTGTAATTCACAAACCTGCAGAGTTATAAATGACAGCTATCGTCCAAAAATAGACTGAAGTAAGGCTGCCAAGAGAACTTGAAAGTGGGGCAGAATTGCAGGAAACCGATTTCAGGAGGTAGACTGGAATTGCATTGAAAGCATAGGAAAAGAGGCAGAACGTCCACAATGATGCACTTGGCCAAAAAGGGCGTATGCGTTTTTTCCTGAATATATTCAGGAAAAAACGCATACGCCCTTTTTGGCCAACCAAGCAAGCTTGCAAAGGAAATCTGCACTACAATGAAGTCTCACTTCCCCCCGGTCAAAAGAGCCATCTGAAAAAAGTGTAAAATCCAGAAAGGCAGGACAGGCCATGGAGAACTGGGAGCCTTGTTATGCTGATGGGCGGGATGTAAATTGCCAACAATCACTCGGGAGAAGTGTATGGTGTTTCCTGAAACATCTAAAAAACAAAGCAACAGAACCTAGGGCATTTCCACTTATGGTCCTATAGCTTAGGGAAATTAAAATCAAAAAGACACAGCCACCCCAAAGTTTGGAACTGCTCTGTTTACAAGAACCTCGTTTACAGTACAAGTTCAACATCGCAGAAAGTGAAAAATGGATAAAGAAGTTGTGGTATTTACTTACAAAGCAATATCACTCAGCAATGAAATCTGTGTCATCAGGCCCTTAGCAGCACAATGAGTGGATTCAGGTATGATGATTCTAACTGAAATAAGTCACACAGAAAAAGAAACATCATAAGGTATCAGTAATACACGGAATGTAAACTTGGCTACACAGGAACTGAATTACAGAACAGAACAGGGTCTCAAATTTAGAAAACCAACTTATTCTTGCTTAAGGGTAAAGGTGAGTTGGGGTGCTGCATAAAACCAGAGATTGAAATGAGCACAGATAAAGTTCCTTAAGCCAAATATGGAATAGAAAAGAGCTACTCCTTGCTCAACGAAATGGACTCAACACCCCATATTAAACGCCTAAGAATGTACCTGACTAGTAAGTATCTTAAAACCTATGGATTGCTATGTCTCCGAAAGAGAATCAAGCATGTGTACAGGGGCATAAACGCAGCAGTGATAGGATTGGAGAGGTTCGGTGAGCAAATGAAGACCCTTTGAAGTCATATTGCATGGTACCCATTCCACGGGTTTCAACTACCCAGGTTTAAGGTATTCTTCCTTCAGCTAAAACATGCATGTGGAACCTAGAGTATGATCAACCATGTGATCGGGAGACGTGTTCAAATATGTCTCAGTTTTCCTCCCCTGGTACTCGGGTGCAACATTCCAGACGCTTTACTAACACTCTCCCCACTTGGAGAGTCAGTCCCTTTAACCTCCTGTTTGGCCCAGTTTGCAATTTCTGCGGAAGATGAACAGGAATAGCGAGAACCAATGAGAGGCTAGCTGGAGGTGTCTGGACGGGCAAATTTAACTCTCATTTCCCACCAGGAAGAGGAATTAACCAAAGGCTCAGCATGCCGGGCCGGAACCAGATTAGGGCCTGAAGCCATCCTGCGGTGTTGCGGCTAGGTCACAAGAAAGCGAGTTGAAGAAAGGAGCTCAGGGGCACTGTAATTCACAAACCTGCAGAGTTATAAATGACAGCTATCCTCCAAAAATAGACTGAAGTAAGGCCGCCAAGAGGACTTGAAAGCAGGGCAGAATTGCAGGAAACCGATTTCAGGAGGTAGACTGGAATTGCATTCAAAGCATAGGAAAAGAGGCAGAACGTCCACAATGATGCACTTGGCCAAAAAGGGCGTATGCGTTTTTTCCTGAATATATTCAGGAAAAAACGCATACGCCCTTTTTGGCCAACCAAGCAAGCTTGCAAAGGAAATCTGCACTACAATGAAGTCTCACTTCCCCCCGGTCAAAAGGGCCATCTGAAAAAAGTGTAAAATCCAGAAAGGCAGGACAGGCCATGGAGAACTGGGAGCCTTGTTATGCTGATGGGCGGGATGTAAATTGCCAACAGACACTCGGGAGAAGTGTATGGTGTTTCCTGAAACATCTAAAAAACAAAGCAACAGAACCTAGGGCACTTCCACTTATGGTCCTATAGCTTAGGGAAATTAAAATCAAAAAGACACAGCCACCCCAAAGTTTGGAACTGCTCTGTTTACAAGAACCTCGTTTACAGTACAAGTTCAACATCGCAGAAAGTGAAAAATGGATAAAGAAGTTGTGGTATTTACTTACAAAGCAATATCACTCAGCAATGAAATCTGTGTCATCAGGCCCTTAGCAGCACAATGAGTGGATTCAGGTATGATGATTCTAACTGAAATAAGTCACACAGAAAAAGAAACATCATAAGATATCAGTAATACACGGAATGTAAACTTGGCTACACAGGAACTGAATTACAGAACAGAACAGGGTCTCAAATTTAGAAAACCAACTTATTCTTGCTTAAGGGTAAAGGTGAGTTGGGGTGCTGCATAAAACCAGAGATTGAAATGAGCACAGATAAAGTTCCTTAAGCCAAATATGGAATAGAAAAGAGCTACTCCTTGCTCAACGAAATGGACTCAACACCCCATATTAAACGCCTAAGAATGTACCTGACTAGTAAGTATCTTAAAACCTATGGATTGCTATGTCTCCGAAAGAGAATCAAGCATGTGTACAGGGGCATAAACGCAGCAGTGATAGGATTGGAGAGGTTCGGTGAGCAAATGAAGACCCTTTGAAGTCATATTGCATGGTACCCATTCCACGGGTTTCAACTACCCAGGTTTAAGGTATTCTTCCTTCAGCTAAAACATGCATGTGGAACCTAGAGTATGATCAACCATGTGATCGGGAGACGTGTTCAAATATGTCTCAGTTTTCCTCCCCTGGTACTCGGGTGCAACATTCCAGACGCTTTACTAACACTCTCCCCACTTGGAGAGTCAGTCCCTTTAACCTCCTGTTTGGCCCAGTTTGCAATTTCTGCGGAAGATGAACAGGAATAGCGAGAACCAATGAGAGGCTAGCTGGAGGTGTCTGGACGGGCAAATTTAACTCTCATTTCCCACCAGGAAGAGGAATTAACCAAAGGCTCAGCATGCCGGGCCGGAACCAGATTAGGGCCTGAAGCCATCCTGCGGTGTTGCGGCTAGGTCACAAGAAAGCGAGTTGAAGAAAGGAGCTCAGGGGAACTGTAATTCACAAACCTGCAGAGTTATAAATGACAGCTATCCTCCAAAAATAGACTGAAGTAAGGCCGCCAAGAGGACTTGAAAGCAGGGCAGAATTGCAGGAAACCGATTTCAGGAGGTAGACTGGAATTGCATTCAAAGCATAGGAAAAGAGGCAGAACGTCCACAATGATGCACTTGGCCAAAAAGGGCGTATGCGTTTTTTCCTGAATATATTCAGGAAAAAACGCATACGCCCTTTTTGGCCAACCAAGCAAGCTTGCAAAGGAAATCTGCACTACAATGAAGTCTCACTTCCCCCCGGTCAAAAGGGCCATCTGAAAAAAGTGTAAAATCCAGAAAGGCAGGACAGGCCATGGAGAACTGGGAGCCTTGTTATGCTGATGGGCGGGATGTAAATTGCCAACAGACACTCGGGAGAAGTGTATGGTGTTTCCTGAAACATCTAAAAAACAAAGCAACAGAGCCTAGGGCACTACCACTTATGGTCCTATAGCTTAGGGAAATTAAAATCAAAAAGACACAGCCACCTCAAAGTTTGGGACGCCTCTGTTTACAAGAACCTCGTTTACAGTACAAGTTCAACATCACAGAAAGTGAAAAATGGATAAAGAAGTTGTGGTATTTACTTACAATGCAGTATCACTCAGCAATGAAATCTGTGTCATCAGGCCCTTAGCAGCACAATGAGTGAATTTAGGTATGATGATTCTAACTGAAATAAGTCACACAGAAAAAGAAACATCATAAGATATCAGTAATACACGGAATGTAAACTTGGCTACACAGGAACTGAATTACAGAACAGAACAGGGTCTCAAATTTAGAAAACCAACTTATTCTTGCTTAAGGGGAAAGGTGAGTTGGGGTGCTGCATAAAACCAGAGATTGAAATGAGCACAGATAAAGTTCCTTAAGCCAAATATGGAATAGACAAGAGCTACTCCTAGCTCAACGAAATGGACTCAACACCCCATATTAAACGCCTAAGAATGTACCTGACTAGTAAGTATCTTAAAACCTATGGATTGCTATGTCTCCGAAAGAGAATCAAGCATGTGTACAGGGGCATAAATGCAGCAGTGATAGGATTGGAGAGGTTCGGTGAGCAAATGAAGACCCTTTGAAGTCATATTGCATGGTACCCATTCCACGGGTTTCAACTACCCAGGTTTTAGGTATTCTTCCTTCAGCTAAAACATGCATGTGGAACCCAAGTATGATCAACCATGTGAACGGGAGACGTGTTCAAATATGTCTCAGTTTTCGTACCCTGGTACTCGGGTGCAACATTCCAGACGCTTTACTAACACTCTCCCCTCTTGGAGAGTCAGCGCCTTTAACCTCCTGTTTGGCCCAGTTTGCAATTTCTGCGGAAGATGAACAGGAATAGCGAGAACCAATGAGAGACTAGCTGGAGGTGTCTGGACGGGCAAATTTAACTCTCATTTCCCACCAGGAAGAGGAAATAACCAAAGGCTCAGCGTGCCGTGCCGGAACCAGATTAGGGCCTGAAGCCATCCTGCGGTATTGTGGCCAGGTCAAAAGAAAGCAAGTTGAAGAAAGGAGCTCAGGGGCACTGTAATTCACAAACCTGCAGAGTTATAAATGACAGTTATCGTCCAAAAATAGACTGAAGTAAGGCTGCCAAGAGGACTTGAAAGCGGGGCAGAATTGCAGGAAACCGATTTCAGGAGGTAGACTGGAATTGCATTGAAAGCATAGGAAAAGAGGCAGAACGTCCACAATGATGCACTTGGCCAAAAAGGGCGTATGCGTTTTTTCCTGAATATATTCAGGAAAAAACGCATACGCCCTTTTTGGCCAACCAAGCAAGCTTGCAAAGGAAATCTGCACTACAATGAAGTCTCACTTCCCCCCGGTCAAAAGGGCCATCTGAAAAAAGTGTAAAATCCAGAAAGGCAGGACAGGCCATGGAGAACTGGGAGCCTTGTTATGCTGATGGGCGGGATGTAAATTGCCAACAGACACTCGGGAGAAGTGTATGGTGTTTCCTGAAACATCTAAAAAACAAAGCAACAGAGCCTAGGGCACTGCCACTTATGGTCCTATAGCTTAGGGAAATTAAAATCAAAAAGACACAGCCACCCCAAAGTTTGGGACGCCTCTGTTTACAAGAACCTCGTTTACAGTACAAGTTCAACATCGCAGAAAGTGAAAAATGGATAAAGAAGTTGTGGTATTTACTTACAAAGCAATATCACTCAGCAATGAAATCTATGTCATCAGGCCCTTAGCATCACAATGAGTGGATTCAGGTATGATGATTCTAACTGAAATAAGTCACACAGAAAAAGAAACATCATAAGATATCAGTAATACGCGGAATGTAAACTTGGCTACACAGGAACTGAATTACAGAACAGAACAGGGTCTCAAATTTAGAAAACCAACTTATGCTTGCTTAAGGGTAAAGGTGAGTTGGGGTGCTTCATAAAACCAGAGATTGAAATGAGCACAGATAAAGTTCCTTAAGTCAAATATGGAATAGACAAGAGCTACTCCTTGCTCAACGAAATGGACTCAACACCGCATATTAAACGCCTAAGAATGTACCTGACTAGTAAGTATCTTAAAACCTATGGATTGCTATGTCTCCAAAAGAGAATCAAGCATGTGTACAGGGGCATAAACGCAGCAGTGATAGGATTGGAGAGGTTCGGTGAGCAAATGAAGACCCTTTGAAGTCATATTGCATGGTACCCATTACACGGGTCTCAACTCTCCAGGTTTAAGGTATTCTTCCTTCAGCTAAAACATGCATGTGGAACCCAAGTATGATCAACCATGTGAACGGGAGACGTGTTCAAATATGTCTCAGTTTTCCTCCCCTGGTACTCGGGTGCAACATTCCAGACGCTTTACTAACACTCTCCCCACTTGGAGAGTCAGCGCCTTTAACCTCCTGTTTGGCCCAGTTTGCAATTTCTGCGGAAGATGAACAGGAATAGTGACAACCAATGAGAGGCTAGCTGGAGGTGTCTGGACGGGCAAATTTAACTCTCATTTCCCACCAGGAAGATGAAATAACCAAAGGCTCAGCGTGCCGTACCGGAACCAGATTAGGGCCTGAAGCCATCCTGCGGTGTTGCGGCCAGCTCAAAAGAAAGCGAGTTGAAGAAAGGAGCTCAGGGGCACTGTAATTCACAAACCTGCAGAGTTATAAATGACAGCTATCGTCCAAAAATAGACTGAAGTAAGGCTGCCAAGAGGACTTGAAAGCGGGGCAGAATTGCAGGAAACCGATTTCAGGAGGTAGACTGGAATTGCATTGAAAGCATAGGAAAAGAGGCAGAACGTCCACAATGATGCACTTGGCCAAAAAGGGCGTATGCGTTTTTTCCTGAATATATTCAGAAAAAAACGCATACGCCCTTTTTGGCCAACCAAGCAAGCTTGCAAAGGAAATCTGCACTACAATGAAGTCTCACTTCCCCCCGGTCAAAAGGGCCATCTGAAAAAAGTGTAAAATCCAGAAAGGCAGGACAGGCCATGGAGAACTGGGAGCCTTGTTATGCTGATGGGCGGGATGTAAATTGCCAACAGACACTCGGGAGAAGTGTATGGTGTTTCCTGAAACATCTAAAAATCAAAGCAACAGAGCCTAGGGCACTGCCACTTATGGTCCTATAGCTTAGGGAAATTAAAATCAAAAAGACACAGCCACCCCAAAGTTTGGGACGCCTCTGTTTACAAGAACCTCGTTTACCGTACAAGTTCAATATCAGAGAAAGTGAAAAATGGATAAAGAACTTGTGGTACTTACGTACAATGCAGTATCACTCAGCAATGAAATCTATGTCATCAGGCCCGTAGCAGCATAATGAGTGGATTCAGGTACGATGATTCTAACTGAAATAAGTCACACAGAAAAAGAAACATCATAAGATATCAGTAATACACGGAATGTAAACTTGGCTACACAGGAACTGAATTACAGAACAGAACAGGGTCTCAAATTTCGAAAACCAACTTATGCTTGCTTAAGGGGAAAGGTGAGTTGGGGTGCTGCATAAAACCAGAGATTGAAATGAGCACAGATAAAGTTCCTTAAGTCAAATATGGAATAGACAAGAGCTACTCCTTGCTCAACGAAATGGACTCAACACCGCATATTAAACGCCTAAGAATGTACCTGACTAGTAAGTATCGTAAAACCTATGGATTGCTATGTCTCCGAAAGAGAATCAAGCATGTGTACAGGGGCATAAACGCAGCAGTGATAGGATTGGAGAGGTTCGGTGAGCAAATGAAGACCCTTTGAAGTCATATTTCATGGTACCCATTACACGGGTCTCAACTCTCCAGGTTTAAGGTATTCTTCCTTCAGCTAAAACATGCATGTGGAACCCAAGTATGATCAACCATGTGAACGGGAGACGTGTTCAAATATGTCTCAGTTTTCCTCCCCTGGTAATCGGGTGCAACATTCCAGACGCTTTACTAACACTCTCCCGACTTGGAGAGTCAGCGCCTTTAACCTCCTGTTTGGCCCAGTTTGCAATTTCTGCGGAAGATGAACAGGAATAGCGAGAACCAATGAGAGGCTCGCTGGAGGTGTCTGGACGGGCAAATTTAACTCTCATTTCCCACCAGGAAGAGGAAATAACCAAAGGCTCAGCGTGCCGTACCGGAACCAGATTAAGGCCTGAAGCCATCCTGCGGTGTTGCGGCCAGCTCAAAAGAAAGCGAGTTGAAGAAAGGAGCTCAGGGGCACTGTAATTCACAAAACTGCAGAGTTATAAATGACAGCTATCGTCCAAAATAGACTGAAGTAAGGCTGCCAAGAGGACTTGAAAGCGGGGCAGAATTGCAGGAAACCGATTTCAGGAGGTAGACTGGAATTGCATTGAAAGCATAGGAAAAGAGGCAGAACGTCCACAATGATGCACTTGGCAAAAAGAGCGTATGCGTTTTTTCCTGAATATATTCAGGAAAAAACGCATACGCCCTTTTTGGCCAACCAAGCAAGCTTGCAAAGGAAATCTGCACTACAATGAGTCTCACTTCCCCCCGGTCAAAAGGGCCATCTGAAAAAAGTGTAAAATCAGAAAGGCAGGACAGGCCATGGAGAACTGGGAGCCTTGTTATGCTGATGGGCGGGATGTAAATTGCCAACAACCACTCGGGAGAAGTGTATGGTGTTTCCTGAAACATCTAAAAAACAAAGCAACAGAACCTAGGGCACTTCCACTTATGGTCCTATAGCTTAGGGAAATTAAATCAAAAAGACACAGCCACCCCAAAGTTTGAACGGCTCTGTTTACAAGAACCTCGTTTACAGTACAAAGTTCAACATCGCAGAAAGTGAAAAATGGATAAAGAAGTTGTGGTATTTACTTACAAAGCAATATCACTCAGCAATGAAATCTGTGTCATCAGGCCCTCAGCAGCACAATGAGTGGATTCAGGTATGATGATCCTACTGTAACTGAAGTAAGTCACACAGAAAAAGAAACATCATAAGATATCAGTAATACACGGAATGTAAACTTGGCTACACAGGAACTGAATTACAGAACAGAACAGGGTCTCAAATTTAGAAAACCAACTTATGCTTGCTTAAGGGTAAAGGTGAGTTGGGGTGCTGCATAAAACCAGAGATTGAAATGAGCACAGATAAAGTTCCTTAAGTCAAATATGGAATAGACAAGAGCTACTCCTTGCTCAATGAAATGGACTCAACACCGCATATTAAACGCCTAAGAATGTACCTGACTAGTAAGTATCGTAAAACCTATGGATTGCTATGTCTCCAAAAGAGAATCAAGCATGTGTACAGGAGCATAAACGCAGCAGTGATAGGATTGGAGAGGTTCGGTGAGCAAATGAAGACCCTTTGAAGTCATATTGCATGGTACCCATTACACGGGTCTCAACTCTCCAGGTTTAAGGTATTCTTCCTTCAGCTAAAACATGCATGTGGAACCCAAGTATGATCAACCATGTGAACGGGAGACGTGTTCAAATATGTCTCAGTTTTCGTACCCTGGTACTCGGGTGCAACATTCCAGACGCTTTACTAACACTCTCCCCACTTGGAGAGTCAGCGCCTTTAACCTCCTGTTTGGCCCAGTTTGCAATTTCTGCGGAAGATGAACAGGAATAGCGAGAACCAATGAGAGGCTAGCTGGAGGTGTCTGGACGGGCAAATTTAACTCTCATTTCCCACCAGGAAGAGGAAATAACCAAAGGCTCAGCGTGCCGTACCGGAACCAGAATAGGGCCTGAAGCCATCCTGCGGTGTTGCGGCCAGCTCAAAAGAAAGCGAGTTGAAGAAAGGAGCTCAGGGGCACTGTAATTCACAAACCTGCAGAGTTATAAATGACAGCTATCGTCCAAAAATAGACTGAAGTAAGGCTGCCAAGAGGACTTGAAATTGGGGCAGAATTGCAGGAAACCGATTTCAGGAGGTAGACTGGAATTGCATTGAAAGCATAGGAAAAGAGGCAGAACGTCCACAATGATGCACTTGGCCAAAAAGGGCGTATGCGTTTTTTCCTGAATATATTCAGGAAAAAACGCATACGCCCTTTTTGGCCAACCAAGCAAGCTTGCAAAGGAAATCTGCACTACAATGAAGTCTCACTTCCCCCCGGTCAAAAGGGCCATCTGAAAAAAGTGTAAAATCCAGAAAGGCAGGACAGGCCATGGAGAACTGGGAGCCTTGTTATGCTGATGGGCGGGATGTAAATTGCCAACAACCACTCGGGAGAAGTGTATGGTGTTTCCTGAAACATCTAAAAAACAAAGCAACAGAACCTAGGGCACTTCCACTTATGGTCCTATAGCTTAGGGAAATTAAAATCAAAAAGACACAGCCACCCCAAAGTTTGGAACGGCTCTGTTTACAAGAACCTCGTTTACAGTACAAGTTCAACATCACAGAAAGTGAAAAATGGATAAAGAAGTTGTGGTATTTACTTACAAAGCAGTATCACTCAGCAATGAAATCTGTGTCATCAGACCCTTAGCAGCACAATGAGTGGATTCAGGTATGATGATTCTAACTGAACTAAGTCACACAGAAAAAGAAACATCATAAGATATCAGTAATACACGGAATGTAAACTTGGCTACACAGGAACTGAATTACAGAACAGAACAGGGTCTCAAATTTAGAAAACCAACTTATGCTTGCTTAAGGGGAAAGGTGAGTTGGGGTGCTGCATAAAACCAGAGATTGAAATGAGCACAGATAAAGTTCCTTAAGCCAAATATGGAATAGACAAGAGCTACTCCTTGCTCAACGAAATGGACTCAACACCCCATATTAAACGCCTAAGAATGTACCTGACTAGTAAGTATCTTAAAACCTATGGATTGCTATGTCTCCGAAAGAGAATCAAGCATGTGTACAGGGACATAAACGCAGCAGTGATAGGATTGGAGAGGTTCGGTGAGCAAATGAAGACCCTTTGAACTCATATTGCATGGTACCCATTACACGGGTTTCAACTACCCAGGTTTAAGGTATTCTTCCTTCAGCTAAAACATGCATGTGGAACCTAGAGTATGATCAACCATGTGATCGGGAGACGTGTTCAAATATGTCTCAGTTTTCCTCCCCTGGTACTCGGGTGCAACATTCCAGACGCTTTACTAACACTCTCCCCACTTGGAGAGTCAGTCCCTTTAACCTCCTGTTTGGCCCAGTTTGCAATTTCTGCGGAAGATGAACAGGAATAGCGAGAACCAATGAGAGGCTAGCTGGAGGTGTCTGGACGGGCAAATTTAACTCTCATTTCCCACCAGGAAGAGGAATTAACCAAAGGCTCAGCATGCCGGGCCGGAACCAGATTAGGGCCTGAAGCCATCCTGCGGTGTTGCGGCCAGGTCACAAGAAAGCGAGTTGAAGAAAGGAGCTCAGGGGCACTGTAATTCACAAACCTGCAGAGTTATAAATGACAGCTATCGTCCAAAAATAGACTGAAGTAAGGCTGCCAAGAGGACTTGAAAGCGGGGCAGAATTGCAGGAAACCGATTTCAGGAGGTAGACTGGAATTGCATTGAAAGCATAGGAAAAGAGGCAGAACGTCCACAATGATGCACTTGGCCAAAAAGGGCGTATGCGTTTTTTCCTGAATATATTCAGGAAAAAACGCATACGCCCTTTTTGGCCAACCAAGCAAGCTTGCAAAGGAAATCTGCACTACAATGAAGTCTCACTTCCCCCCGGTCAAAAGGGCTATCTGAAAAAAGTGTAAAATCCAGAAAGGCAGGACAGGCCATGGAGAACTGGGAGCCTTGTTATGCTGATGGGCGGGATGTAAATTGCCAACAGACACTAGGGAGAAGTGTATGGTGTTTCCTGAAACATCTAAAAAACAAAGCAACAGAGCCTAGTGCACTGCCACTTATGGTCCTATAGCTTAGGGAAATTAAAATCAAAAAGACACAGCTACCCCAAAGTTTGGGACGCCTCTGTTTACAAGAACCTCGTTTACAGTACAAGTTCAACATCGCAGAAAGTGAAAAATGGATAAAGAAGTTGTGGTATTTACTTACAAAGCAATATCACTCAGCAATGAAATCTATGTCATCAGGCCCGTAGCAGCATAATGAGTAGATTCAGGTACGATGATTCTAACTGAAATAAGTCACACAGAAAAAGAAACATCATAAGATATCAGTAATACACGGAATGGAAACTTGGATACACAGGAACTGAATTACAGAACAGAACAGGGTCTCAAATTTAGAAAACCAACTTATGCTTGCTTAAGGGTAAAGGTGAGTTGGGGTGCTGCATAAAACCAGAGATTGAAACGAGCACAGATAAAGTTCCTTAAGCCAAATATGGAATAGACAAGAGCTACTCCTTGCTCAACGAAATGGACTCAACACCGCATATTAAACGCCTAAGAATGTACCTGACTAGTAAGTATCTTAAAACCTATGGATTGCTATGTCTCCGAAAGAGAATCAAGCATGTGTACAGGGGCATAAACGCAGCAGTGATAGGATTGGAGAGGTTCGTGAGCAAATGAAGACCCTTTGAAGTCATATTGCATGGTACCCATTCCACGGGTCTCAACTCTCCAGGTTTAAGGTATTCTTCCTTCAGCTAAAACATGCATGTGGAACCTAGAGTATGATCAACCATGTGATCGGGAGACGTGTTCAAATATGTCTCAGTTTTCGTACCCTGGTACTCGGGTGCAACATTCCAGACGCTTTACTAACACTCTCCCCACTTGGAGAGTCAGTCCCTTTAACCTCCTGTTTGGCCCAGTTTGCAATTTCTGCGGAAGATGAACAGGAATAGCGAGAACCAATGAGAGACTAGCTGGAGGTGTCTGGACGGGCAAATTTAACTCTCATTTCCCACCAGGAAGAGGAAATAACCAAAGGCTCAGCGTGCCGTGCCGGAACCAGATTAGGGCCTGAAGCCATCCTGCGGTGTTGCGGCCAGCTCAAAACAAAGCGAGTTGAAGAAAGGAGCTCAGGGGCACTGTAATTCACAAACCTGCAGAGTTATAAATGACAGCTATCATCCAAAAATAGACTGAAGTAAGGCTGCCAAGAGGACTTGAAAGCGGGGCAGAATTGCAGGAAACCGATTTCAGGATGTAGACTGGAATTGCATTGAAAGCATAGGAAAAGAGGCAGAACGTCCACAATGATGCACTTGGCCAAAAAGGGCGTATGCGTTTTTTCCTGAATATATTCAGGAAAAAACGCATACGCCCTTTTTGGCCAACCAAGCAAGCTTGCAAAGGAAATCTGCACTACAATGAAGTCTCACTTCCCCCCGGTCAAAAGGGCCATCTGAAAAAAGTGTAAAATCCAGAAAGGCAGGACAGGCCATGGAGAACTGGGAGCCTTGTTATGCTGATGGGCGGGATGTAAATTGCCAACAGACACTTGGGAGAAGTGTATGGTGTTTCCTGAAACATCTAAAAAACAAAGCAACAGAACCTAGGGCACTTCCACTTATGGTCCTATAGCTTAGGGAAATTAAAATGAAAAA
Organism: Stenella coeruleoalba; assembly: GCF_951394435.1. Taxonomy (NCBI): domain Eukaryota; kingdom Metazoa; phylum Chordata; class Mammalia; order Artiodactyla; family Delphinidae; genus Stenella; species Stenella coeruleoalba. The sequence goes on from NW_027646291.1 coordinate 196,845, forward strand.
GACACAGCCACCCCAAAGTTTGGAACGGCTCTGTTTACAAGAACCTCGTTTACAGTACAAGTTCAACATCGCAGAAAGTGAAAAATGGATAAAGAAGTTGTGGTATTTACTTACAAAGCAATATCACTCAGCAATGAAATCTGTGTCATCAGGCCCTTAGCAGCACAATGAGTGGATTCAGGTATGATGATTCTAACTGAAATAAGTCACACAGAAAAAGAAACATCATAAGATATCAGTAATACACGGAATGTAAACTTGGCTACACAGGAACTGAATTACAGAACAGAACAGGGTCTCAAATTTAGAAAACCAACTTATTCTTGCTTAAGGGTAAAGGTGAGTTGGGGTGCTGCATAAAACCAGAGATTGAAATGAGCACAGATAAAGTTCCTTAAGCCAAATATGGAATAGACAAGAGCTACTCCTTGCTCAACGAAATGGACTCAACACCGCATATTAAACGCCTAAGAATGTACCTGACTAGTAAGTATCTTCAAACCTATGGATTGCTATGTCTCCGAAAGAGAATCAAGCATGTGTACAGGGGCATAAACGCAGCAGTGATAGGATTGGAGAGGTTCGGTGAGCAAATGAAGACCCTTTGAAGTCATATTGCATGGTACCCATTACACGGGTCTCAACTCTCCAGGTTTAAGGTATTCTTCCTTCAGCTAAAACATGCATGTGGAACCTAGAGTATGATCAACCATGTGAATGGGAGACGTGTTCAAATATGTCTCAGTTTTCGTACCCTGGTACTCGGGTGCAACATTCCAGATGCTTTACTAACACTCTCCCGACTTGGAGAGTCAGTCCCTTTAACCTCCTGTTTGGCCCAGTTTGCAATTTCTGCGGAAGATGAACAGGAATAGCGAGAACCAATGAGAGGCTAGCTGGAGGTGTCTGGACGGGCAAATTTAACTCTCATTTCCCACCAGGAAGAGGAAATAACCAAAGGCTCAGCGTGCCGTGCCAGAACCAGATTAGGGCCTGAAGCCATCCTGCGGTGTTGCGGCCAGGTCACAAGAAAGCGAGTTGAAGAAAGGAGCTCAGGGGCACTGTAAATCACAAACCTGCAGAGTTATAAATGACAGCTATCGTCCAAAAATAGACTGAAGTAAGGCTGCCAAGAGGACTTGAAAGCGGGGCAGAATTGCAGGAAACCGATTTCAGGAGGTAGACTGGAATTGCATTGAAAGCATAGGAAAAGAGGCAGAACGTCCACAATGATGCACTTGGCCAAAAAGGGCGTATGCGTTTTTTCCTGAATATATTCAGGAAAAAACGCATACGCCCTTTTTGGCCAACCAAGCAAGCTTGCAAAGGAAATCTGCACTACAATGAAGTCTCACTTCCCCCCGGTCTAAAGGGCCATCTGAAAAAAGTGTAAAATCCAGAAAGGCAGGACAGGCCATGGAGAACTGGGAGCCTTGTTATGCTGATGGGCGGGATGTAAATTGCCAACAACCACTCGGGAGAAGTGTATGGTGTTTCCTGAAACATCTAAAAAACAAAGCAACAGAACCTAGGGCACTTCCACTTATGGTCCTATAGCTTAGGGAAATTAAAATCAAAAAGACACAGCCACCCCAAAGTTTCGAACGGCTCTGTTTACAAGAACCTCGTTTACAGTAAAAGTTCAACATCGCAGAAAGTGAAAAATGGATAAAGAAGTTGTGGTATTTACTTACAAAGCAATATCACTCAGCAATGAAATCTGTGTCATCAGGCCCTTAGCAGCACAATGAGTGGATTCAGGTATGATGATTCTAACTGAAATAAGTCACACAGAAAAAGAAACATCATAAGATATCAGTAATACACGGAATGTAAACTTGGCTACACAGGAACTGAATTACAGAACAGAACAGGGTCTCAAATTTAGAAAACCAACTTATGCTTGCTTAAGGGTAAAGGTGAGTTGTGGTGCTGCATAAAACCAGAGATTGAAATGAGCACAGATAAAGTTCCTTAAGTCAAATATGGAATAGATAAGAGCTACTCCTTGCTCAACGAAATGGACTCAACACCGCATATTAAACGCCTAAGAATGTACCTGACTAGTAAGTATCTTAAAACCTATGGATTGCTATGTCTCCGAAAGAGAATCAAGGATGTGTACAGGGGCATAAACGCAGCAGTGATAGGATTGGAGAGGTTCGGTGAGCAAATGAAGACCCTTTGAAGTCATATTGCATGGTACCCATTACACTGGTCTTAACTCTCCAGGTTTAAGGTATTCTTCCTTCAGCTAAAACATGCATGTGGAACCTAGAGTATGATCAACCATGTGATCGGGAGACGTGTTCAAATATGTCTCAGTTTTCGTACCCTGGTACTCGGGTGCAACATTCCAGACGCTTTACTAACACTCTCCCCACTTGGAGAGTCAGTCCCTTTAACCTCCTGTTTGGCCCAGTTTGCAATTTCTGCGGAAGATGAACAGGAATAGCGAGAACCAATGAGAGACTAGCTGGAGGTGTCTGGACGGGCAAATTTAACTCTCATTTCCCACCAGGAAGAGGAAATAACCAAAGGCTCAGCGTGCCGTGCCGGAACCAGATTAGGGCCTGAAGCCATCCTGCGGTGTTGCGGCCAGCTCAAAAGAAAGCGAGTTGAAGAAAGGAGCTCAGGGGCACTGTAATTCACAATACTGCAGAGTTATAAATGACAGCTATCGTCCAAAAATAGACTGAAGTAAGGCTGCCAAGAGGACTTGAAAGCGGGGCAGAATTGCAGGAAACCGATTTCAGGAGGTAGACTGGAATTGCATTGAAAGCATAGGAAAAGAGGCAGAACGTCCACAATGATGCACTTGGCCAAAAAGGGCGTATGCGTTTTTTCCTGAATATATTCAGGAAAAAACGCATACGCCCTTTTTGGCCAACCAAGCAAGCTTGCAAAGGAAATCTGCACTACAATGAAGTCTCACTTCCCCCCGGTCAAAAGGGCCATCTGAGAAAAGTGTAAAATCCAGAAAGGCAGGACAGGCCATGGAGAACTGGGAGCCTTGTTATGCTGATGGGCGGGATGTAAATTGCCAACAACCACTCGGGAGAAGTGTATGGTGTTTCCTGAAACATCTAAAAAACAAAGCAACAGAACCTAGGGCACTTCCACTTATGGTCCTATAGCTTAGGGAAATTAAAATCAAAAAGACACAGCCACCCCAAAGTTTGGAACGGCTCTGTTTACAAGAACCTCGTTTACAGTACAAGTTCAACATCGCAGAAAGTGAAAAATGGATAAAGAAGTTGTGGTATTTACTTACAAAGCAATATCACTCAGCAATGAAATCTGTGTCATCAGGCCCTCAGCAGCACAATGAGTGGATTCAGGTATGATGATCCTAACTGAAGTAAGTCACACAGAAAAAGAAACATCATAAGATATCAGTAATACACGGAATGTAAACTTGGCTACACAGGAACTGAATTACAGAACAGAACAGGGTCTCAAATTTAGAAAACCAACTTATGCTTGCTTAAGGGTAAAGGTGAGTTGGGGTGCTGCATAAAACCAGAGATTGAAATGAGCACAGATAAAGTTCCTTAAGTCAAATATGGAATAGACAAGAGCTACTCCTTGCTCAACGAAATGGACTCAACACCGCATATTAAACGCCTAAGAATGTACCTGACTAGTAAGTATCGTAAAACCTATGGATTGCTATGTCTCCAAAAGAGAATCAAGCATGTGTACAGGAGCATAAACGCAGCAGTGATAGGATTGGAGAGGTTCGGTGAGCAAATGAAGACCCTTTGAAGTCATATTGCATGGTACCCATTACACGGGTCTCAACTCTCCAGGTTTAAGGTATTCTTCCTTCAGCTAAAACATGCATGTGGAACCCAAGTATGATCAACCATGTGAACGGGAGACGTGTTCAAATATGTCTCAGTTTTCGTACCCTGGTACTCGGGTGCAACATTCCAGACGCTTTACTAACACTCTCCCCACTTGGAGAGTCAGCGCCTTTAACCTCCTGTTTGGCCCAGTTTGCAATTTCTGCGGAAGATGAACAGGAATAGCGAGAACCAATGAGAGGCTAGCTGGAGGTGTCTGGACGGGCAAATTTAACTCTCATTTCCCACCAGGAAGAGGAAATAACCAAAGGCTCAGCGTGCCGTACCGGAACCAGATTAGGGCCTGAAGCCATCCTGCGGTGTTGCGGCCAGCTCAAAAGAAAGCGAGTTGAAGAAAGGAGCTCAGGGGCACTGTAATTCACAAACCTGCAGAGTTATAAATGACAGCTATCGTCCAAAAATAGACTGAAGTAAGGCTGCCAAGAGGACTTGAAAGTGGGGCAGAATTGCAGGAAACCGATTTCAGGAGGTAGACTGGAATTGCATTGAAAGCATAGGAAAAGAGGCAGAACGTCCACAATGATGCACTTGGCCAAAAAGGGCGTATGCGTTTTTTCCTGAATATATTCAGGAAAAAACGCATACGCCCTTTTTGGCCAACCAAGCAAGCTTGCAAAGGAAATCTGCACTACAATGAAGTCTCACTTCCCCCCGGTCAAAAGGGCCATCTGAAAAAAGTGTAAAATCCAGAAAGGCAGGACAGGCCATGGAGAACTGGGAGCCTTGTTATGCTGATGGGCGGGATGTAAATTGCCAACAATCACTCGGGAGAAGTGTATGGTGTTTCCTGAAACATCTAAAAAACAAAGCAACAGAACCTAGGGCATTTCCACTTATGGTCCTATAGCTTAGGGAAATTAAAATCAAAAAGACACAGCCACCCCAAAGTTTGGAACTGCTCTGTTTACAAGAACCTCGTTTACAGTACAAGTTCAACATCGCAGAAAGTGAAAAATGGATAAAGAAGTTGTGGTATTTACTTACAAAGCAATATCACTCAGCAATGAAATCTGTGTCATCAGGCCCTTAGCAGCACAATGAGTGGATTCAGGTATGATGATTCTAACTGAAATAAGTCACACAGAAAAAGAAACATCATAAGATATCAGTAATACACGGAATGTAAACTTGGCTACACAGGAACTGAATTACAGAACAGAACAGGGTCTCAAATTTAGAAAACCAACTTATTCTTGCTTAAGGGTAAAGGTGAGTTGGGGTGCTGCATAAAACCAGAGATTGAAATGAGCACAGATAAAGTTCCTTAAGCCAAATATGGAATAGAAAAGAGCTACTCCTTGCTCAACGAAATGGACTCAACACCCCATATTAAACGCCTAAGAATGTACCTGACTAGTAAGTATCTTAAAACCTATGGATTGCTATGTCTCCGAAAGAGAATCAAGCATGTGTACAGGGGCATAAACGCAGCAGTGATAGGATTGGAGAGGTTCGGTGAGCAAATGAAGACCCTTTGAAGTCATATTGCATGGTACCCATTCCACGGGTTTCAACTACCCAGGTTTAAGGTATTCTTCCTTCAGCTAAAACATGCATGTGGAACCTAGAGTATGATCAACCATGTGATCGGGAGACGTGTTCAAATATGTCTCAGTATTCCTCCCCTGGTACTCGGGTGCAACATTCCAGACGCTTTACTAACACTCTCCCCACTTGGAGAGTCAGTCCCTTTAACCTCCTGTTTTGCCCAGTTTGCAATTTCTGCGGAAGATGAACAGGAATAGCGAGAACCAATGAGAGGCTAGCTGGAGGTGTCTGGACGGGCAAATTTAACTCTCATTTCCCACCAGGAAGAGGAATTAACCAAAGGCTCAGCATGCCGGGCCGGAACCAGATTAGGGCCTGAAGCCATCCTGCGGTGTTGCGGCTAGGTCACAAGAAAGCGAGTTGAAGAAAGGAGCTCAGGGGCACTGTAATTCACAAACCTGCAGAGTTATAAATGACAGCTATCCTCCAAAAATAGACTGAAGTAAGGCCGCCAAGAGGACTTGAAAGCAGGGCAGAATTGCAGGAAACCGATTTCAGGAGGTAGACTGGAATTGCATTCAAAGCATAGGAAAAGAGGCAGAACGTCCACAATGATGCACTTGGCCAAAAAGGGCGTATGCGTTTTTTCCTGAATATATTCAGGAAAAAACGCATACGCCCTTTTTGGCCAACCAAGCAAGCTTGCAAAGGAAATCTGCACTACAATGAAGTCTCACTTCCCCCCGGTCAAAAGGGCCATCTGAAAAAAGTGTAAAATCCAGAAAGGCAGGACAGGCCATGGAGAACTGGGAGCCTTGTTATGCTGATGGGCGGGATGTAAATTGCCAACAGACACTCGGGAGAAGTGTATGGTGTTTCCTGAAACATCTAAAAAACAAAGCAACAGAGCCTAGGGCACTACCACTTATGGTCCTATAGCTTAGGGAAATTAAAATCAAAAAGACACAGCCACCCCAAAGTTTGGGACGCCTCTGTTTACAAGAACCTCGTTTACAGTACAAGTTCAACATCACAGAAAGTGAAAAATGGATAAAGAAGTTGTGGTATTTACTTACAATGCAGTATCACTCAGCAATGAAATCTGTGTCATCAGGCCCTTAGCAGCACAATGAGTGGATTTAGGTATGATGATTCTAACTGAAATAAGTCACACAGAAAAAGAAACATCATAAGATATCAGTAATACACGGAATGTAAACTTGGCTACACAGGAACTGAATTACAGAACAGAACAGGGTCTCAAATTTAGAAAACCAACTTATTCTTGCTTAAGGGGAAAGGTGAGTTGGGGTGCTGCATAAAACCAGAGATTGAAATGAGCACAGATAAAGTTCCTTAAGCCAAATATGGAATAGACAAGAGCTACTCCTAGCTCAACGAAATGGACTCAACACCCCATATTAAACGCCTAAGAATGTACCTGACTAGTAAGTATCTTAAAACCTATGGATTGCTATGTCTCCAAAAGAGAATCAAGCATGTGTACAGGGGCATAAACGCAGCAGTGATAGGATTGGAGAGGTTCGGTGAGCAAATGAAGACCCTTTGAAGTCATATTGCATGGTACCCATTACACGGGTCTCAACTCTCCAGGTTTAAGGTATTCTTCCTTCAGCTAAAACATGCATGTGGAACCCAAGTATGATCAACCATGTGAACGGGAGACGTGTTCAAATATGTCTCAGTTTTCCTCCCCTGGTACTCGGGTGCAACATTCCAGACGCTTTACTAACACTCTCCCCACTTGGAGAGTCAGCGCCTTTAACCTCCTGTTTGGCCCAGTTTGCAATTTCTGTGAAAGATGAACAGGAATAGTGACAACCAATGAGAGGCTAGCTGGAGGTGTCTGGACGGGCAAATTTAACTCTCATTTCCCACCAGGAAGATGAAATAACCAAAGGCTCAGCGTGCCGTACCGGAACCAGATTAGGGCCTGAAGCCATCCTGCGGTGTTGCGGCCAGCTCAAAAGAAAGCGAGTTGAAGAAAGGAGCTCAGGGGCACTGTAATTCACAAACCTGCAGAGTTATAAATGACAGCTATCGTCCAAAAATAGACTGAAGTAAGGCTGCCAAGAGGACTTGAAAGCGGAGCAGAATTGCAGGAAACCGATTTCAGGAGGTAGACTGGAATTGCATTGAAAGCATAGGAAAAGAGGAAGAACGTCCACAATGATGCACTTGGCCAAAAAGGGCGTATGCGTTTTTTCCTGAATATATTCAGAAAAAAACGCATACGCCCTTTTTGGCCAACCAAGCAAGCTTGCAAAGGAAATCTGCACTACAATGAAGTCTCACTTCCCCCCGGTCAAAAGGGCCATCTGAAAAAAGTGTAAAATCCAGAAAGGCAGGACAGGCCATGGAGAACTGGGAGCCTTGTTATGCTGATGGGCGGGATGTAAATTGCCAACAGACACTCGGGAGAAGTGTATGGTGTTTCCTGAAACATCTAAAAATCAAAGCAACAGAGCCTAGGGCACTGCCACTTATGGTCCTATAGCTTAGGGAAATTAAAATCAAAAAGACACAGCCACCCCAAAGTTTGGGACGCCTCTGTTTACAAGAACCTCGTTTACCGTACAAGTTCAATATCAGAGAAAGTGAAAAATGGATAAAGAACTTGTGGTACTTACGTACAATGCAGTATCACTCAGCAATGAAATCTGTGTCATCAGGCCCGTAGCAGCATAATGAGTGGATTCAGGTACGATGATTCTAACTGAAATAAGTCACACAGAAAAAGAAACATCATAAGATATCAGTAATACACGGAATGTAAACTTGGCTACACAGGAACTGAATTACAGAACAGAACAGGGTCTCAAATTTAGAAAACCAACTTATGCTTGCTTAAGGGTAAAGGTGAGTTGGGGTGCTGCATAAAACCAGAGATTGAAATGAGCACAGATAAAGTTCCTTAAGTCAAATATGGAATAGACAAGAGCTACTCCTTGCTCAACGAAATGGACTCAACACCGCATATTAAACGCCTAAGAATGTACCTGACTAGTAAGTATCGTAAAACCTATGGATTGCTATGTCTGCAAAAGAGAATCAAGCATGTGTACAGGGGCATAAACGCAGCAGTGATAGGATTGGAGAGGTTCGGTGAGCAAATGAAGACCCTTTGAAGTCATATTTCATGGTACCCATTACACGGGTCTCAACTCTCCAGGTTTAAGGTATTCTTCCTTCAGCTAAAACATGCATGTGGAACCCAAGTATGATCAACCATGTGAACGGGAGACGTGTTCAAATATGTCTCAGTTTTCCTCCCCTGGTAATCGGGTGCAACATTCCAGACGCTTTACTAACACTCTCCCGACTTGGAGAGTCAGCGCCTTTAACCTCCTGTTTGGCCCAGTTTGCAATTTCTGCGGAAGATGAACAGGAATAGCGAGAACCAATGAGAGGCTAGCTGGAGGTGTCTGGACGGGCAAATTTAACTCTCATTTCCCACCAGGAAGAGGAAATAACCAAAGGCTCAGCGTGCCGTACCGGAACCAGATTAAGGCCTGAAGCCATCCTGCGGTGTTGCGGCCAGCTCAAAAGAAAGCGAGTTGAAGAAAGGAGCTCAGGGGCACTGTAATTCACAAAACTGCAGAGTTATAAATGACAGCTATCGTCCAAAAATAGACTGAAGTAAGGCTGCCAAGAGGACTTGAAAGCGGGGCAGAATTGCAGGAAACCGATTTCAGGAGGTAGACTGGAATTGCATTGAAAGCATAGGAAAAGAGGCAGAACGTCCACAATGATGCACTTGGCCAAAAAGGGCGTATGCGTTTTTTCCTGAATATATTCAGGAAAAAACGCATACGCACTTTTTGGCCAACCAAGCAAGCTTGCAAAGGAACTCTGCACTACAATGAAGTGTCACTTCCCCCCGGTCAAAAGGGCCATCTGAAAAAAGTGTAAAATCCAGAAAGGCAGGACAGGCCATGGAGAACTGGGAGCCTTGTTATGCTGATGGGCGGGATGTAAATTGCCAACAACCACTCGGGAGAAGTGTATGGTGTTTCCTGAAACATCTAAAAAACAAAGCAACAGAACCTAGGGCACTTCCACTTATGGTCCTATAGCTTAGGGAAATTAAAATCAAAAAGACACAGCCACCCCAAAGTTTGGGACGCCTCTGTTTACAAGAACCTCGTTTACAGTACAAGTTCAACATCGCAGAAAGTGAAAAATGGATAAAGAAGTTGTGGTATTTACTTACAAAGCAATATCACTCAGCAATGAAATCTGTGTCATCAGGCCCTCAGCAGCACAATGAGTGGATTCAGGTATGATGATCCTAACTGAAGTAAGTCACACAGAAAAAGAAACATCATAAGATATCAGTAATACACGGAATGTAAACTTGGCTACACAGGAACTGAATTACAGAACAGAACAGGGTCTCAAATTTAGAAAACCAACTTATGCTTGCTTAAGGGTAAAGGTGAGTTGGGGTGCTGCATAAAACCAGAGATTGAAATGAGCACAGATAAAGTTCCTTAAGTCAAATATGGAATAGACAAGAGCTACTCCTTGCTCAACGAAATGGACTCAACACCGCATATTAAACGCCTAAGAATGTACCTGACTAGTAAGTATCGTAAAACCTATGGATTGCTATGTCTCCAAAAGAGAATCAAGCATGTGTACAGGAGCATAAACGCAGCAGTGATAGGATTGGAGAGGTTCGGTGAGCAAATGAAGAGCCTTTGAAGTCATATTGCATGGTACCCATTACACGGGTCTCAACTCTCCAGGTTTAAGGTATTCTTCCTTCAGCTAAAACTTGCATGTGGAACCCAAGTATGATCAACTATGTGAACGGGAGACGTGTTCAAATATGTCTCAGTTTTCGTACCCTGGTACTCGGGTGCAACATTCCAGACGCTTTACTAACACTCTCCCCACTTGGAGAGTCAGCGCCTTTAACCTCCTGTTTGGCCCAGTTTGCAATTTCTGCGGAAGATGAACAGGAATAGCGAGAACCAATGAGAGGCTAGCTGGAGGTGTCTGGACGGGCAAATTTAACTCTCATTTCCCACCAGGAAGAGGAAATAACCAAAGGCTCAGCGTGCCGTGCCGGAACCAGATTAGGGCCTGAAGCCATCCTGCGGTGTTGCGGGCAGCTCAAAAGAAAGCGAGTTGAAGAAAGGAGCTCAGGGGCACTGTAATTCACAAACCTGCAGAGTTATAAATGACAGCTATCGTCCAAAAATAGACTGAAGTAAGGCTGCCAAGAGGACTTGAAATTGGGGCAGAATTGCAGGAAACCGATTTCAGGAGGTAGACTGGAATTGCATTGAAAGCATAGGAAAAGAGGCAGAACGTCCACAATGATGCACTTGGCCAAAAAGGGCGTATGCGTTTTTTCCTGAATATATTCAGGAAAAAACGCATACGCCCTTTTTGGCCAACCAAGCAAGCTTGCAAAGGAAATCTGCACTACAATGAAGTCTCACTTCCCCCCGGTCAAAAGGGCCATCTGAAAAAAGTGTAAAATCCAGAAAGGCAGGACAGGCCATGGAGAACTGGGAGCCTTGTTATGCTGATGGGCGGGATGTAAATTGCCAACAACCACTCGGGAGAAGTGTATGGTGTTTCCTGAAACATCTAAAAAACAAAGCAACAGAACCTAGGGCACTTCCACTTATGGTCCTATAGCTTAGGGAAATTAAAATCAAAAAGACACAGCCACCCCAAAGTTTGGAACGGCTCTGTTTACAAGAACCTCGTTTACAGTACAAGTTCAACATCACAGAAAGTGAAAAATGGATAAAGAAGTTGTGGTATTTACTTACAAAGCAGTATCACTCAGCAATGAAATCTGTGTCATCAGACCCTTAGCAGCACAATGAGTGGATTCAGGTATGATGATTCTAACTGAACTAAGTCACACAGAAAAAGAAACATCATAAGATATCAGTAATACACGGAATGTAAACTTGGCTACACAGGAACTGAATTACAGAACAGAACAGGGTCTCAAATTTAGAAAACCAACTTATGCTTGCTTAAGGGGAAAGGTGAGTTGGAGTGCTGCATAAAACCAGAGATTGAAATGAGCACAGATAAAGTTCCTTAAGCCAAATATGGAATAGACAAGAGCTACTCCTTGCTCAACAAAATGGACTCAACACCCAATATTAAACGCCTAAGAATGTACCTGACTAGTAAGTATCTTAAAACCTATGGATTGCTATGTCTCCGAAAGAGAATCAAGCATGTGTACAGGGACATAAACGCAGCAGTGATAGGATTGGAGAGGTTCGGTGAGCAAATGAAGACCCTTTGAAGTCATATTGCATGGTACCCATTCCATGGGTTTCAACTACCCAGGTTTAAGGTATTCTTCCTTCAGCTAAAACATGCATGTGGAACCTAGAGTATGATCAACCATGTGATCGGGAGACGTGTTCAAATATGTCTCAGTTTTCCTCCCCTGGTACTCGGGTGCAACATTCCAGACGCTTTACTAACACTCTCCCCACTTGGAGAGTCAGTCCCTTTAACCTCCTGTTTGGCCCAGTTTGCAATTTCTGCGGAAGATGAACAGGAATAGCGAGAACCAATGAGAGGCTAGCTGGAGGTGTCTGGACGGGCAAATTTAACTCTCATTTCCCACCAGGAAGAGGAATTAACCAAAGGCTCAGCATGCCGGGCCGGAACCAGATTAGGGCCTGAAGCCATCCTGCGGTGTTGCGGCCAGGTCACAAGAAAGCGAGTTGAAGAAAGGAGCTCAGGGGCACTGTAATTCACAAACCTGCAGAGTTATAAATGACAGCTATCGTCCAAAAATAGACTGAAGTAAGGCTGCCAAGAGGACTTGAAAGCGGGGCAGAATTGCAGGAAACCGATTTCAGGAGGTAGACTGGAATTGCATTGAAAGCATAGGAAAAGAGGCAGAACGTCCACAATGATGCACTTGGCCAAAAAGGGCGTATGCGTTTTTTCCTGAATATATTCAGGAAAAAACGCATACGCCCTTTTTGGCCAACCAAGCAAGCTTGCAAAGGAAATCTGCACTACAATGAAGTCTCACTTCCCCCCGGTCAAAAGGGCTATCTGAAAAAAGTGTAAAATCCAGAAAGGCAGGACAGGCCATGGAGAACTGGGAGCCTTGTTATGCTGATGGGCGGGATGTAAATTGCCAACAGACACTAGGGAGAAGTGTATGGTGTTTCCTGAAACATCTAAAAAACAAAGCAACAGAGCCTAGTGCACTGCCACTTATGGTCCTATAGCTTAGGGAAATTAAAATCAAAAAGACACAGCTACCCCAAAGTTTGGGACGCCTCTGTTTACAAGAACCTCGTTTACAGTACAAGTTCAACATCGCAGAAAGTGAAAAATGGATAAAGAAGTTGTGGTATTTACTTACAAAGCAATATCACTCAGCAATGAAATCTATGTCATCAGGCCCGTAGCAGCATAATGAGTAGATTCAGGTACGATGATTCTAACTGAAATAAGTCACACAGAAAAAGAAACATCATAAGATATCAGTAATACACGGAATGGAAACTTGGATACACAGGAACTGAATTACAGAACAGAACAGGGTCTCAAATTTAGAAAACCAACTTATGCTTGCTTAAGGGTAAAGGTGAGTTGGGGTGCTGCATAAAACCAGAGATTGAAATGAGCACAGATAAAGTTCCTTAAGCCAAATATGGAATAGACAAGAGCTACTCCTTGCTCAACGAAATGGACTCAACACCGCATATTAAACGCCTAAGAATGTACCTGACTAGTAAGTATCTTAAAACCTATGGATTGCTATGTCTCCGAAAGAGAATCAAGCATGTGTACAGGGGCATAAACGCAGCAGTGATAGGATTGGAGAGGTTCGTGAGCAAATGAAGACCCTTTGAAGTCATATTGCATGGTACCCATTCCACGGGTCTCAACTCTCCAGGTTTAAGGTATTCTTCCTTCAGCTAAAACATGCATGTGGAACCCAAGTATGATCAACCATGTGAATGGGAGACGTGTTCAAATATGTCTCAGTTTTCCTCCCCTGGTACTCGGGTGCAACATTCCAGATGCTTTACTAACACTCTCCCCACTTGGAGAGTCAGCGCCTTTAACCTCCTGTTTGGCACAGTTTGCAATTTCTGCGGAAGATGAACAGAAATAGCGAGAACCAATGAGAGGCTAGCTGGAGGTGTCTGGACGGGCAAATTTAACTCTCATTTCCCACCAGGAAGAGGAAATAACCAAAGGCTCAGCGTGCCGTGCCGGAACCAGATTAGGGCCTGAAGCCATCCTGCGGTGTTGCGGGCAGCTCAAAAGAAAGCGAGTTGAAGAAAGGAGCTCAGGGGCACTGTAATTCACAAACCTGCAGAGTTATAAATGACAGCTATCGTCCAAAAATAGACTGAAGTAAGGCTGCCAAGAGGACTTGAAAGCGGGGCAGAATTGCAGGAAACCGATTTCAGGAGGTAGACTGGAATTGCATTGAAAGCATAGGAAAAGAGGCAGAACGTCCACAATGATGCACTTGGCCAAAAAGGGCGTATGCGTTTTTTCCTGAATATATTCAGAAAAAAACGCATACGCCCTTTTTGGCCAACCAAGCAAGCTTGCAAAGGAAATCTGCACTACAATGAAGTCTCACTTCTCCCCGGTCAAAAGGGCCATCTGAAAAAAGTGTAAAATCCAGAAAGGCAACAGGCCATTGAGAACTGGGAGCATTGTTATGCTGATGGGTGGGATGTAAATTGCCAACAGACACTCGGGAGAAGTGTATGGTGTTTCCTGAAACATCTAAAAAACAAAGCAACAGAGCCTAGGGCACTGCCACTTATGGTCCTATAGCTTAGGGAAATTAAAATCAAAAAGACACAGCCACCCCAAAGTTTGGGACGCCTCTGTTTACAAGAACCTCTTTTACCGTACAAGTTCAATATCAGAGAAAGTGAAAAATGGATAAAGAACTTGTGGTACTTACGTACAATGCAGTATCACTCAGCAATGAAATCTATGTCATCAGGCCCGTAGCAGCATAATGAGTGGATTCAGGTACGATGATTCTAACTGAAATAAGTCACACAGAAAAAGAAACATCATAAGATATCACTAATACACGGAATGTAAACTTGGCTACACAGGAACTGAATTACAGAACAGAACAGTGTCTCAAATTTAGAAAACCAACTTATGCTTGCTTAAGGGGAAAGGTGAGTTGGGGTGCTGCATAAAACCAGAGATTGAAATGAGCAGAGATAAAGTTCCTTAAGCCAAATATGGAATAGACAAGAGATACTCCTTGCTCAACGAAATGGACTCAACACCGCATATTAAACGCCTAAGAATGTACCTGACTAGTAAGTATCTTAAAACCTATGGATTGCTATGTCTCCGAAAGAGAATCAAGCATGTGTACAGGGGCATAAACGCAGCAGTGATAGGATTGGAGAGGTTCGGTGAGCAAATGAAGACCCTTTGAAGTCATATTGCATGGTACCCATTCCACGGGTTTCAACTACCCAGGTTTTAGGTATTCTTCCTTCAGCTAAAACATGCATGTGGAACCCAGAGTATGATCAACCATGTGATCGGGAGACGTGTTCAAATATGTATCAGTTTTCCTCCCCTGGTACTCGGGTGCAACATTCCAGACGCTTTACTAACACTCTCCCGACTTGGAGAGTCAGCGCCTTTAACCTCCTGTTTGGCCCAGTTTGCAATTTCTGCGGAAGATGAACAGGAATAGCGAGAACCAATGAGAGGCTCGCTGGAGGTGTCTGGACGGTCAAATTTAACTCTCATTTCCCACCAGGAAGAGGAAATAACCAAAGGCTCAGCATGCCGTACCGGAACCAGATTAGGGCCTGAAGCCATCCTGCGGTGTTGCGGCCAGCTCAAAATAAAGTGAGTTGAAGAAAGGAGCTCAGGGGCACTGTAATTCACAAACCTGCAGAGTTATAAATGACAGCTATCGTCCAAAAATAGACTGAAGTAAGGCTGCCAAGAGGACTTGAAAGCGGGGCAGAATTGCAGGAAACCGATTTCAGGAGGTAGACTGGAATTGCATTGAAAGCATAGGAAAAGAGGCAGAACGTCCACAATGATGCACTTGGCCAAAAAGGGCGTATGCGTTTTTTCCTGAATATATTCAGGAAAAAACGCATACGCCCTTTTTGGCCAACCAAGCAAGCTTGCAAAGGAAATCTGCACTACAATGAAGTCTCACTTCCCCCCGGTCAAAAGGGCCATCTGAAAAAAGTGTAAAATCCAGAAAGGCAGGACAGGCCATGGAGAACTAGGAGCCTTGTTATGCTGATGGGCGGGATGTAAATTGCCAACAACCACCCGGGAGAAGTGTATGGTGTTTCCTGAAACATCTAAAAAACAAAGCAACAGAACCTTGGGCACTTCCACTTATGGTCCTATAGCTTAGGGAAATTAAAATCAAAAAGACACAGCCACCCCAAAGTTTGGAACGGCTCTGTATACAAGAACCTCGTTTACAGTACAAGTTCAACATCGCAGAAAGTGAAAAATGGATAAAGAAGTTGTGGTATTCACTTACAAAGCAATATCACTCAGCAATGAAATCTATGTCATCAGGCCCTTAGCAGCACAATGAGTGGATTCAGGTATGATGATTCTAACTGAAATAAGTCACACAGAAAAAGAAACATCATAAGATATCAGTAATACACGGAATGGAAACTTGGCTACACAGGAACTGAATTACAGAACAGAACAGGGTCTCAAATTTAGAAAACCAACTTATGCTTGCTTAAGGGTAAAGGTGAGTTGGGGTGCTGCATAAAACCAGAGATTAAAATGAGCACAGATAAAGTTCCTTAAGCCAAATATGGAATAGACAACAGCTACTCCTTGCTCAACGAAATGGACTCAACACCCCATATTAAACGCCTAAGAATGTACCTGACTAGTAAGTATCTTAAAACCTATGGATTGCTATGTCTCTGAAAGAGAATCAAGCATGTGTACAGGGTCATAAACGCAGCAGTGATAGGATTGGAGAGGTTCGGTGAGCAAATGAAGACCCTTTGAACTCATATTGCATGGTACCCATTCCACGGGTTTCAAATACCCAGGTTTTAGGTATTCTTCCTTCAGCTAAAACATGCATGTGCAACCCAGAGTATGATCAACCATCTGATCGGGAGACGTGTTCAAATATGACTCAGTTTTCCTCCCCTGGTACTCGGGTGCAACATTCCAGACGCTTTACTCACACTCTCCCGACTTGGAGAGTCAGTGCCTTTAACCTCCTGTTTGGCCCAGTTTGCAATTTCTGCGGAAGATGAACAGGAATAGCGACAACCAATGAGAGGCTAGCTGGAGGTGTCTGGACGGGCAAATTTAACTCTCATTTCCCACCAGGAAGAGGAAATAACCAAAGGCTCAGCGTGCCGTACTGGAACCAGATTAAGGCCTGAAGCCATCCTGCAGTGTTGCGGCCAGCTCAAAAGAAAGCGAGTTGAAGAAAGGAGCTCAGGGGCACTGTAATTCACAAACCTGCAGAGTTATAAATGACACCTATTGTCCAAAAATAGACTGAAGTAAGGCTGCCAAGAGGACTTGAAAGCGGGGCAGAATTGCAGGAAACCGATTTCAGGAGGTAGACTGGAATTGCATTGAAAGCATAGGAAAAGAGGCAGAACGTCCACAATGATGCACTTGGCCAAAAAGGGCGTATGCGTTTTTTCCTGAATATATTCAGGAAAAAACGCATACGCCCTTTTTGGCCAACCAAGCAAGCTTGCAAAGGAAATCTGCACTACAATGAAGTCTCACTTCCCCCCGGTCAAAAGGGCCATCTGAAAAAAGTGTAAAATCCAGAAAGGCAGGACAGGCCATGGAGAACTGGGAGCCTTGTTATGCTGATGGGCGGGATGTAAATTGCCGACAACCACTGGGGAGAAGTGTATGGTGTTTCCTGAAACATCTAAAAAACAAAGCAACAGAGCCTAGGGCACTGCCACTTATGGTCCTATAGCTTACGGAAATTAAAATCAAAAAGACACAGCCACCCCAAAGTTTGGGATGCCTCTGTTTACAAGAACCTCGTTTACCATACAAGTTCAATATCACAGAAAGTGAAAAATGGATAAAGAACTTGTGGTACTCACGTACAATGCAGTATCACTCAGCAATGAAATCTATTTCATCAGGCCCGTAGCAGCATAATGAGTCGATTCAGGTACGATGATTCTAACTGAAATAAGTGACACAGAAAAAGAAACATCATAAGATATCACTAATACACGGAATGTAAACTTGGCTACAGAGGAACTGCATTCCAAAACAGAACAGGGTCTCAAATTTAGAAAACCAACTTATGCTTGCTTAAGGGGAAAGGTGAGTTGGGGTGCTGCATAAAACCAGAGATTGAAATGAGCACAGATAAAGTTCCTTAAGCCAAATATGGAGTACACAAGAGCTACTCCTTGCTCAACTAAATGGACTCAACACCCCATATTAAACGCCTAAGAATGTACCTGACTAGTAAGTATCTTAAAACCTATGGATTGCTATGTCTCCGAAAGAGAATCAAGCATGTGTACAGGGGCATAAACGCAGCAGTGATAGGATTGGAGAGGTTCGGTGAGCAAATGAAGACCCTTTGAAGTCATATTGCATGGTACCCATTCCACGGGTTTCAAATACCCACGTTTAAGGTATTCTTCCTTCAGCTAAAACATGCATGTGGAACCCAAGTATGATCAACCATGTGAACGGGAGACGTGTTCAAATATGTCTCAGTTTTCATACCCTGGTACTCGGGTGCAACATTCCAGATGCTTTACTAACACTCTCCCCACTAGGAGAGTCAGCGCCTTTAACCTCCTTTTTGGCCCAGTTTGCAATTTCTGCGGAAGATGAACAGGAATAGCGAGAACCAATGAGAGACTAGCTGGAAGTGTCTGGACGGGCAAATTTAACTCTCATTTCCCACCAGGAAGAGGAAATAACCAAAGGCTCAGCGTGCCGTGCCAGAACCAGATTAGGGCCTGAAGGCATCCTGCGGTGTTGCGGCCAACTCAAAAGAAAGCGAGTTGAAGAAAGGAGCTCAGGGGCACTGTAATTCACAAACCTGCAGAGTTATAAATGACAGCTATCGTCCAGAAATAGACTGAAGTAAGGCTGCCAAGAGGACTTGAAAGCGGGGCAGAATTGCAGGAAACCGATTTCAGGAGGTAGACTGGAATTGCATTGAAAGCATAGGAAAAGAGGCAGAACGTCCACAATGATGCGCTTGGACAAAAAGGGCGTATGGTTTTTTCCTGAATATATTCAGGAAAAAACGCATACGCACTTTTTGGCCAACCAAGCAAGCTTGCAAAGGAAATCTGCACTACAATGAAGTCTCACTTCCCCCCGGTCAAAAGGGCCATCTGAAAAAAGTGTAAAATCCAGAAAGGCAGGACAGGCCATGGAGAACTGGGAGCCTTGTTATGCTGATGGGCGGGATGTAAATTGCCAACAGACACTCGGGAGAAGTGTATGGTGTTTCCTGAAACATCTAAAAAACAAATCAACAGAGCCTAGGGCACTGCCACTTATGGTCCTATACCTTAGGGAATTTAAAATCAAAAAGACACAGCCACCCCAAAGTTTGGAACGGCTCTGTTGACAAGAACCTCGTTTACAGTACAAGTTCAACATCGCAGAAAGTGAAAAATGGATAAAGAAGTTGTGGTATTCACTTACAAAGCAATATCACTCAGCAATGAAATCTATGTCATCAGGCCGTTAGCAGCACAATGAGTGGATTCAGGTATGATGATTCTAACTGAAATAAGTCACACAGAAAAAGAAACATCATAAGATATCACTAATACACGGAATGGAAACTTGGCTATACAGGAACTGAATTACAGAACAGAACAGGGTCTCAAATTTAGAAAACCAACTTATGCTTTCTTAAGGGTAAAGGTGAGTTGGGGTGCTGCATAAAACCAGAGATTGAAATGAGCACAGATAAAGTTCCTTAAGCCAAATATGGAATAGACAAGAGCTACTCCTTGCTCAACAAAATGGACTCAACACCGCATATTAAACGCCTAAGAATGTACCTGACTAGTAAGTATCTTAAAACCTATGGATTGCTATGTCTCCGAAAGAGAATCAAGCATGTGTACAGGGGCATAAACGCAGCAGTGATAGGATTGGAGAGGTGTGGTGAGCAAATGAAGACCCTTTGAAGTCATATTGCATGGTACCCATTCCACGGGTTTCAACTACCCAGGTTTACGGTATTCTTCCTTCAGCTAAAACATTCATGTGGAACCTAGAGTATGATCAACTATGTGATCGGGAGACGTGTTCAAATATGTCTCAGTTTTCGTACCTTGGTACTCGGGTGCAACATGCCAGACGCTTTACTAACACTCTCCCGACTTGGAGAGTCAGTCCCTTTAACGTCCTGCTTGGCCCAGTTTGCAATTTCTGCGGAAGATGAACAGGAATAGCGAGAACCAATGAGAGACTAGCTGGAGATGTCTAAACGGGCAAATTTAACTCTCATTTCCCACCAGGAAGAGGAATTAACCAAAGGTTCAGCGTGCCGTGCCGGAACCACATTAGGGCATGAAGCCATCCTGCGGTGTTGCGACCAGCTCAAAAGAAAGCGAGTTGAAGAAAGGAGCTCAGGGGCACTGTAATTCACAAACCTGCAGAGTTATAAATGACACCTATTGTCTAAAAATAGACTGAAGTAAGGCTGCCAAGAGGACTTGAAAGCGGGGCAGAATTGCAGGAAACCAATTTCAGGAGGTAGACTGGAATTGCATTGAAAGCATAGGAAAAGAGGCAGAACGTCCACAATGATGCACTTGGCCAAAAAGGGCGTATGCGTTTTTTCCTGAATATATTCAGGAAAAAACGCATACGCCCTTTTTGGCCAACCAAGCAAGCTTGCAAAGGAAATCTGCACTACAATGAAGTCTCACTTCCCCCCGGTCAAGAGGGCCATCTGAAAAAAGTGTAAAATCCAGAAAGGCAGGACAGGCCATGGAGAACTGGGAGGCTTGTTATGCTGATGGGCGGGATGTAAATTGCCAACAACCACTCGGGAGAAGTGTATGGTGTTTCCTGAAACATCTAAAAAACAAAGCAAGAGAGCCTAGGGCACTGCCACTTATGGTCCTATAGCTTAGGGAAATTAAAATCAAAAAGACACAGCCACCCCAAAGTTTGGGACGCCTCTGTTTACAAGAACCTCGTTTACAGTACAAGTTCAACATCGCAGAAAGTGAAAAATGGATAAAGAAGTTGTGGTATTTACTTACAAAGCAATATCACTCAGCAATGAAATCTATGTCATCAGGCCCTTAGCAGCACAATGAGTGGATTCAGGTATGATGATTCTAACTGAAATAAGTCACACAGAAAAAGAAACATCATAAGATATCAGTAATACATGGAATGGAAACTTGGCTACACAGGAACTGAATTACAGAACAGAACAGGGTCACAAACTTAGAAAACCAACTTATGCTTGCTTAAGGGTAAAGGTGAGTTGGGGTGCTGCATAAAACCAGAGATTGAAATGAGCACAGATAAAGTTCCTTAAGCCAAATATGGAATAGACAAGAGCTACTCCTTGCTCAACGAAATGGACTCAACACCGCATATTAAACGCCTAAGAATGTACCTGAGTAGTAAGTATCTTCAAACCTATGGATTGCTATGTCTCCGAAAGAGAATCAAGCATGTGTACAGGGGCATAAACGCAGCAGTGATAGGATTGGAGAGGTTCGTGAGCTAATGAAGACCCTTTGAAGTCATATTGCATGGTACCCATTCCACGGGTTTCAACTACCCAAGTTTAAGGTATTCTTCCTTCAGCTAAAACATGCATGTGGAACCTAGAGTATGATCAACCATGTGATCGGGAGACGTGTTCAAATATGTCTCAGTTTTCGTACCCTGGTACTCGGGTGCAACATTCCAGACGCTTTACTAACACTCTCCCCACTTGGAGAGTCAGTCCCTTTAACCTCTTGTTTGGCCCAGTTTGCAATTTCTGTGGAAGATGAACAGGAATAGCGAGATCCAATGAGAGACTAGCTGGAGGTGTCTGGATGGGCAAATTTAACTCTCATTTCCCACCAGGAAGAGGAATTAACCAAAGGCTCAGCGTGCCGTGCCAGAACCAGATTAGGGCCTGAAGCCATCCTGCAGTGTTGTGGCCAGGTCACAAGAAAGCGAGTTGAAGAAAGGAGCTCAGGGGCACTGTAATTCACAAACCTGCAGAGTTATAAATGACAGCTATCGTCCAAAAATAGACTGAAGTAAGG
Organism: Stenella coeruleoalba; assembly: GCF_951394435.1. Lineage (NCBI taxonomy): Eukaryota > Metazoa > Chordata > Mammalia > Artiodactyla > Delphinidae > Stenella > Stenella coeruleoalba. The sequence goes on from NW_027646291.1 coordinate 218,500, forward strand.
CTGCCAAGAGGACTTGAAAGCGGGGCAGAATTGCAGGAAACCGATTTCAGGAGGTAGACTGGAATTGCATTGAAAGCATAGGAAAAGAGGCAGAACGTCCACAATGATGCACTTGGCCAAAAAGGGCGTATGCGTTATTTCCTGAATATATTCAGGAAAAAACGCATACGCCCTTTTTGGCCAACCAAGCAAACTTGCAAAGGAAATCTGCACTACAATGAAGTCTCACTTCCCCCCGGTCAAAAGGGCCATCTGAAAAAAGTGTAAAATCCAGAAAGGCAGGACAGGCCATGGAGAACTGGGAGCCTTGTTATGCTGATGGCCGGGATGTAAATTGCCAACAACCACTCGGGAGAAGTGTATGGTGTTTCCTGAAACATCTAAAAAACAAAGCAACAGAGCCTAGGGCACTTCCACTTATGGTCCTATAGCTTAGGGAAATTAAAATCAAAAAGACACAGCCACCCCAAAGTTTGGGACGCCTCTGTTTACAAGAACCCCGTTTACAGTACAAGTTCAACATCGCAGAAAGTGAAAAATGGATAAAGAAGTTGTGGTATTTACTTACAAAGCAATATCACTCAGCAATGAAATCTATGACATCAGGCCCTTAGCAGCACAATGAGTGGATTAGGGTGTGATGATTCTAACTGAAATAAGTCACACAGAAAAAGAAACATCATAAGATATCAGTAATACACGGAATGGAAACTTGGCTACACAGGAACTGAATTACAGAACAGAACAGGGTCTCAAACTTAGAAAACCAACTTATGCTTGCTTAAGGGTAAAGGTGAGTTGGGGTGCTGCATAAAACCAGAGATTGAAATGAGCACAGATAAAGTTCCTTAAGCCAAATATGGAATAGACAAGATCTACTCCTTGCTCAACGAAATGGACTCAACACCGCATATTAAACGCCTAAGAATGTACCTGACTAGTAAGTATCTTAAAACCTATGGATTGCTATGTCTCCTAAAGAGAATCAAGCATGTGTACAGGGGCATAAACGCAGCAGTGATAGGATTGGAGAGGTTCGTGAGCAAATGAAGACCCTTTGAAGTCATATTGCATGGTACCCATTCCACGGGTTTCAACTACCCAAGTTTAAGGTATTCTTCCTTCAGCTAAAACATGCATGTGGAACCTAGAGTATGATCAACCATGTGATCGGGAGACGTGTTCAAATATGTCTCAGTTTTCGTACCCTGGTACTCGGGTGCAACATTCCAGACGCTTTACTAACACTCTCCCCACTTGGAGAGTCAGTCCCTTTAACCTCCTGTTTGGCCCAGTTTGCAATTTCTGTGGAAGATGAACAGGAATAGCGAGATCCAATGAGAGACTAGCTGGAGGTGTCTGGATGGGCAAATTTAACTCTCATTTCCCACCAGGAAGAGGAATTAACCAAAGGCTCAGCGTGCCGTGCCAGAACCAGATTAGGGCTTGAAGCCATCCTGCAGTGTTGTGGCCAGGTCACAAGAAAGCGAGTTGAAGAAAGGAGCTCAGGGGCACTGTAATTCACAAACCTGCAGAGTTATAAATGACAGCTATCGTCCAAAAATAGACTGAAGTAAGGCTGCCAAGAGGACTTGAAAGCGGGGCAGAATTGCAGGAAACCGATTTCAGGAGGTAGACTGGAATTGCATTGAAAGCATAGGAAAAGAGGCAGAACGTCCACAATGATGCACTTGGCCAAAAAGGGCGTATGCGTTATTTCCTGAATATATTCAGGAAAAAACGCATACGCCCTTTTTGGCCAACCAAGCAAACTTGCAAAGGAAATCTGCACTACAATGAAGTCTCCCTTCCCCCCGGTCAAAAGGGCCATCTGAAAAAAGTGTAAAATCCAGAAAGGCAGGACAGGCCATGGAGAACTGGGAGCCTTGTTATGCTGATGGCCGGGATGTAAATTGCCAACAACCACTCGGGAGAAGTGTATGGTGTTTCCTGAAACATCTAAAAAACAAAGCAACAGAGCCTAGGGCACTTCCACTTATGGTCCTATAGCTTAGGGAAATTAAAATCAAAAAGACACAGCCACCCCAAAGTTTGGGACGCCTCTGTTTACAAGAACCCCGTTTACAGTACAAGTTCAACATCGCAGAAAGTGAAAAATGGATAAAGAAGTTGTGGTATTTACTTACAAAGCAATATCACTCAGCAATGAAATCTATGACATCAGGCCCTTAGCAGCACAATGAGTGGATTAGGGTGTGATGATTCTAACTGAAATAAGTCACACAGAAAAAGAAACATCATAAGATATCAGTAATACACGGAATGGAAACTTGGCTACACAGGAACTGAATTACAGAACAGAACAGGGTCTCAAACTTAGAAAACCAACTTATGCTTGCTTAAGGGTAAAGGTGAGTTGGGGTGCTGCATAAAACCAGAGATTGAAATGAGCACAGATAAAGTTCCTTAAGCCAAATATGGAATAGACAAGATCTACTCCTTGCTCAACGAAATGGACTCAACACCGCATATTAAACGCCTAAGAATGTACCTGACTAGTAAGTATCTTAAAACCTATGGATTGCTATGTCTCCTAAAGAGAATCAAGCATGTGTACAGGGGCATAAACGCAGCAGTGATAGGATTGGAGAGGTTCGTGAGCAAATGAAGACCCTTTGAAGTCATATTGCATGGTACCCATTCCACGGGTTTCAACTACCCAGGTTTAAGGTATTCTTCCTTCAGCTAAAACATGCATGTGGAACCTAGAGTATGATCAACCATGTGATCGGGAGACGTGTTCAAATATGTCTCAGTTTTCGTACCCTGGTACTCGGGTGCAACATTCCAGACGCTTTACTAACACTCTCCCCACTTGGAGAGTCAGTCCCTTTAACCTCCTGTTTGGCCCAGTTTGCAATTTCTGTGGAAGATGAACAGGAATAGCGAGATCCAATGAGAGACTAGCTGGAGGTGTCTGGATGGGCAAATTTAACTCTCATTTCCCACCAGGAAGAGGAATTAACCAAAGGCTCAGCGTGCCGTGCCAGAACCAGATTAGGGCCTGAAGCCATCCTGCGGTGTTGTGGCCAGGTCACAAGAAAGCGAGTTGAAGAAAGGAGCTCAGGGGCACTGTAATTCACAAACCTGCAGAGTTATAAATGACAGCTATCGTCCAAAAATAGACTGAAGTAAGGCTGCCAAGAGGACTTGAAAGCGGGGCAGAATTGCAGGAAACCGATTTCAGGAGGTAGACTGGAATTGCATTGAAAGCATAGGAAAAGAGGCAGAACGTCCACAATGATGCACTTGGCCAAAAAGGGCGTATGCGTTATTTCCTGAATATATTCAGGAAAAAACGCATACGCCCTTTTTGGCCAACCAAGCAAACTTGCAAAGGAAATCTGCACTACAATGAAGTCTCCCTTCCCCCCGGTCAAAAGGGCCATCTGAAAAAAGTGTAAAATCCAGAAAGGCAGGACAGGCCATGGAGAACTGGGAGCCTTGTTATGCTGATGGCCGGGATGTAAATTGCCAACAACCACTCGGGAGAAGTGTATGGTGTTTCCTGAAACATCTAAAAAACAAAGCAACAGAGCCTAGGGCACTTCCACTTATGGTCCTATAGCTTAGGGAAATTAAAATCAAAAAGACACAGCCACCCCAAAGTTTGGGACGCCTCTGTTTACAAGAACCCCGTTTACAGTACAAGTTCAACATCGCAGAAAGTGAAAAATGGATAAAGAAGTTGTGGTATTTACTTACAAAGCAATATCACTCAGCAATGAAATCTATGTCATCAGGCCCTTAGCAGCACAATGAGTGGATTAGGGTGTGATGATTCTAACTGAAATAAGTCACACAGAAAAAGAAACATCATAAGATATCAGTAATACACGGAATGGAAACTTGGCTACACAGGAACTGAATTACAGAACAGAACAGGGTCTCAAACTTAGAAAACCAACTTATGCTTGCTTAAGGGTAAAGGTGAGTTGGGGTGCTGCATAAAACCAGAGATTGAAATGAGCACAGATAAAGTTCCTTAAGCCAAATATGGAATAGACAAGATCTACTCCTTGCTCAACGAAATGGACTCAACACCGCATATTAAACGCCTAAGAATGTACCTGACTAGTAAGTATCTTAAAACCTATGGATTGCTATGTCTCCTAAAGAGAATCAAGCATGTGTACAGGGGCATAAACGCAGCAGTGATAGGATTGGAGAGGTTCGTGAGCAAATGAAGACCCTTTGAAGTCATATTGCATGGTACCCATTCCACGGGTTTCAACTACCCAGGTTTAAGGTATTCTTCCTTCAGCTAAAACATGCATGTGGAACCTAGAGTATGATCAACCATGTGATCGGGAGACGTGTTCAAATATGTCTCAGTTTTCGTACCCTGGTACTCGGGTGCAACATTCCAGACGCTTTACTAACACTCTCCCCACTTGGAGAGTCAGTCCCTTTAACCTCCTGTTTGGCCCAGTTTGCAATTTCTGTGGAAGATGAACAGGAATAGCGAGATCCAATGAGAGACTAGCTGGAGGTGTCTGGATGGGCAAATTTAACTCTCATTTCCCACCAGGAAGAGGAATTAACCAAAGGCTCAGCGTGCCGTGCCAGAACCAGATTAGGGCCTGAAGCCATCCTGCGGTGTTGTGGCCAGGTCACAAGAAAGCGAGTTGAAGAAAGGAGCTCAGGGGCACTGTAATTCACAAACCTGCAGAGTTATAAATGACAGCTATCGTCCAAAAATAGACTGAAGTAAGGCTGCCAAGAGGACTTGAAAGCGGGGCAGAATTGCAGGAAACCGATTTCAGGAGGTAGACTGGAATTGCATTGAAAGCATAGGAAAAGAGGCAGAACGTCCACAATGATGCACTTGGCCAAAAAGGGCGTATGCGTTATTTCCTGAATATATTCAGGAAAAAACGCATACGCCCTTTTTGGCCAACCAAGCAAACTTGCAAAGGAAATCTGCACTACAATGAAGTCTCCCTTCCCCCCGGTCAAAAGGGCCATCTGAAAAAAGTGTAAAATCCAGAAAGGCAGGACAGGCCATGGAGAACTGGGAGCCTTGTTATGCTGATGGGCGGGATGTAAATTGCCAACAACCACTCGGGAGAAGTGTATGGTGTTTCCTGAAACATCTAAAAAACAAAGCAACAGAGCCTAGGGCACTTCCACTTATGGTCCTATAGCTTAGGGAAATTAAAATCAAAAAGACACAGCCACCCCAAAGTTTGGGACGCCTCTGTTTACAAGAACCCCGTTTACAGTACAAGTTCAACATCGCAGAAAGTGAAAAATGGATAAAGAAGTTGTGGTATTTACTTACAAAGCAATATCACTCAGCAATGAAATCTATGTCATCAGGCCCTTAGCAGCACAATGAGTGGATTAGGGTGTGATGATTCTAACTGAAATAAGTCACACAGAAAAAGAAACATCATAAGATATCAGTAATACACGGAATGGAAACTTGGCTACACAGGAACTGAATTACAGAACAGAACAGTGTCTCAAACTTAGAAAACCAACTTATGCTTGCTTAAGGGTAAAGGTGAGTTGGGGTGCTGCATAAAACCAGAGATTGAAATGAGCACAGATAAAGTTCCTTAAGCCAAATATGGAATAGACAAGATCTACTCCTTGCTCAACGAAATGGACTCAACACCGCATATTAAACGCCTAAGAATGTACCTGACTAGTAAGTATCTTAAAACCTATGGATTGCTATGTCTCCTAAAGAGAATCAAGCATGTGTACAGGGGCATAAACGCAGCAGTGATAGGATTGGAGAGGTTCGTGAGCAAATGAAGACCCTTTGAAGTCATATTGCATGGTACCCATTCCACGGGTTTCAACTACCCAGGTTTAAGGTATTCTTCCTTCAGCTAAAACATGCATGTGGAACCTAGAGTATGATCAACCATGTGATCGGGAGACGTGTTCAAATATGTCTCAGTTTTCGTACCCTGGTACTCGGGTGCAACATTCCAGACGCTTTACTAACACTCTCCCCACTTGGAGAGTCAGCCCCTTCAACCTCCTGTTTGGCCCAGTTTGCAATTTCTGTGGAAGATGAACAGGAATAGCGAGAACCAATGAGAGACTAGCTGGAGGTGTCTGGATGTGCAAATTTAACTCTCATTTCCCACCAGGAAGAGGAATTAACCAAAGGCTCAGCGTGCCGTGCCAGAACCAGATTAGGGCCTGAAGCCATCCTGCGGTGTTGCGGCCAGGTCACAAGAAAGCGAGTTGAAGAAAGGAGCTCAGGGGCACTGTAATTCACAAACCTGCAGAGTTATAAATGACAGCTATCGTCCAAAAATAGACTGAAGTAAGGCTGCCAAGAGGACTTGAAAGCGGGGCAGAATTGCAGGAAACCGATTTCAGGAGGTAGACTGGAATTGCATTGAAAGCATAGGAAAAGAGGCAGAACGTCCACAATGATGCACTTGGCCAAAAAGGGCGTATGCGTTATTTCCTGAATATATTCAGGAAAAAACGCATACGCCCTTTTTGGCCAACCAAGCAAGCTTGCAAAGGAAATCTGCACTACAATGAAGTCTCACTTCCCCCCGGTCAAGAGGGCCATCTGAAAAAAGTGTAAAATCCAGAAAGGAAGGACAGGCCCTGGAGAACTGGGAGCCTTGTTATGCTGATGGGCGGGATGTAAATTGCCGACAACCACTGGGGAGAAGTGTATGGTGTTTCCTGAAACATCTAAAAAACAAAGCAACAGAGCCTAGGGCACTTACACTTATGGTCCTATAGCTTAGGGAAATTAAAATCAAAAAGACACAGCCACCCCAAAGTTTGGGACGGCTCTGTTTACAAGAACCCCGTTTACAGTACAAGTTCAACATCGCAGAAAGTGAAAAATGGATAAAGAAGTTGTGGTATTTACTTACAAAGCAATATCACTCAGCAATGAAATCTATGTCATCAGGCCCTTAGCAGCACAATGAGTGGATTCAGGTATGATGATTCTAACTGAAATAAGTCACACAGAAAAAGAAACATCATAAGATATCAGTAATACATGGAATGGAAACTTGGCTACACAGGAACTGAATTACAGAACAGAACAGGGTCTCAAACTTAGAAAACCAACTTATGCTTGCTTAAGGGTAAAGGTGAGTTGGGGTGCTGCATAAAACCAGAGATTGAAATGAGCACAGATAAAGTTCCTTAAGCCAAATATGGAATAGACAAGAGCTACTCCTTGCTCAACGAAATGGACTCAACACCGCATATTAAACGCCTAAGAATGTACCTGACTAGTAAGTATCTTAAAACCTATGGATTGCTATGTCTCCTAAAGAGAATCAAGCATGTGTACAGGGGCATAAACGCAGCAGTGATAGGATTGGAGAGGTTCGTGAGCAAATGAAGACCCTTTGAAGTCATATTGCATGGTACCCATTCCACGGGTTTCAACTACCCAGGTTTAAGGTATTCTTCCTTCAGCTAAAACATGCATGTGGAACCTAGAGTATGATCAACCATGTGATCGGGAGACGTGTTCAAATATGTCTCAGTTTTCGTACCCTGGTACTCGGGTGCAACATTCCAGACGCTTTACTAACACTCTCCCCACTTGGAGAGTCAGTCCCTTTAACCTCCTGTTTGGCCCAGTTTGCAATTTCTGTGGAAGATGAACAGGAATAGCGAGATCCAATGAGAGACTAGCTGGAGGTGTCTGGATGGGCAAATTTAACTCTCATTTCCCACCAGGAAGAGGAATTAACCAAAGGCTCAGCGTGCCGTGCCAGAACCAGATTAGGGCCTGAAGCCATCCTGCGGTGTTGTGGCCAGGTCACAAGAAAGCGAGTTGAAGAAAGGAGCTCAGGGGCACTGTAATTCACAAACCTGCAGAGTTATAAATGACAGCTATCGTCCAAAAATAGACTGAAGTAAGGCTGCCAAGAGGACTTGAAAGCGGGGCAGAATTGCAGGAAACCGATTTCAGGAGGTAGACTGGAATTGCATTGAAAGCATAGGAAAAGAGGCAGAACGTCCACAATGATGCACTTGGCCAAAAAGGGCGTATGCGTTATTTCCTGAATATATTCAGGAAAAAACGCATACGCCCTTTTTGGCCAACCAAGCAAACTTGCAAAGGAAATCTGCACTACAATGAAGTCTCCCTTCCCCCCGGTCAAAAGGGCCATCTGAAAAAAGTGTAAAATCCAGAAAGGCAGGACAGGCCATGGAGAACTGGGAGCCTTGTTATGCTGATGGCCGGGATGTAAATTGCCAACAACCACTCGGGAGAAGTGTATGGTGTTTCCTGAAACATCTAAAAAACAAAGCAACAGAGCCTAGGGCACTTCCACTTATGGTCCTATAGCTTAGGGAAATTAAAATCAAAAAGACACAGCCACCCCAAAGTTTGGGACGCCTCTGTTTACAAGAACCCCGTTTACAGTACAAGTTCAACATCGCAGAAAGTGAAAAATGGATAAAGAAGTTGTGGTATTTACTTACAAAGCAATATCACTCAGCAATGAAATCTATGTCATCAGGCCCTTAGCAGCACAATGAGTGGATTAGGGTGTGATGATTCTAACTGAAATAAGTCACACAGAAAAAGAAACATCATAAGATATCAGTAATACACGGAATGGAAACTTGGCTACACAGGAACTGAATTACAGAACAGAACAGGGTCTCAAACTTAGAAAACCAACTTATGCTTGCTTAAGGGTAAAGGTGAGTTGGGGTGCTGCATAAAACCAGAGATTGAAATGAGCACAGATAAAGTTCCTTAAGCCAAATATGGAATAGACAAGATCTACTCCTTGCTCAACGAAATGGACTCAACACCGCATATTAAACGCCTAAGAATGTACCTGACTAGTAAGTATCTTAAAACCTATGGATTGCTATGTCTCCTAAAGAGAATCAAGCATGTGTACAGGGGCATAAACGCAGCAGTGATAGGATTGGAGAGGTTCGTGAGCAAATGAAGACCCTTTGAAGTCATATTGCATGGTACCCATTCCACGGGTTTCAACTACCCAGGTTTAAGGTATTCTTCCTTCAGCTAAAACATGCATGTGGAACCTAGAGTATGATCAACCATGTGATCGGGAGACGTGTTCAAATATGTCTCAGTTTTCGTACCCTGGTACTCGGGTGCAACATTCCAGACGCTTTACTAACACTCTCCCCACTTGGAGAGTCAGTCCCTTTAACCTCCTGTTTGGCCCAGTTTGCAATTTCTGTGGAAGATGAACAGGAATAGCGAGATCCAATGAGAGACTAGCTGGAGGTGTCTGGATGGGCAAATTTAACTCTCATTTCCCACCAGGAAGAGGAATTAACCAAAGGCTCAGCGTGCCGTGCCAGAACCAGATTAGGGCCTGAAGCCATCCTGCGGTGTTGTGGCCAGGTCACAAGAAAGCGAGTTGAAGAAAGGAGCTCAGGGGCACTGTAATTCACAAACCTGCAGAGTTATAAATGACAGCTATCGTCCAAAAATAGACTGAAGTAAGGCTGCCAAGAGGACTTGAAAGCGGGGCAGAATTGCAGGAAACCGATTTCAGGAGGTAGACTGGAATTGCATTGAAAGCATAGGAAAAGAGGCAGAACGTCCACAATGATGCACTTGGCCAAAAAGGGCGTATGCGTTATTTCCTGAATATATTCAGGAAAAAACGCATACGCCCTTTTTGGCCAACCAAGCAAACTTGCAAAGGAAATCTGCACTACAATGAAGTCTCCCTTCCCCCCGGTCAAAAGGGCCATCTGAAAAAAGTGTAAAATCCAGAAAGGCAGGACAGGCCATGGAGAACTGGGAGCCTTGTTATGCTGATGGGCGGGATGTAAATTGCCAACAACCACTCGGGAGAAGTGTATGGTGTTTCCTGAAACATCTAAAAAACAAAGCAACAGAGCCTAGGGCACTTCCACTTATGGTCCTATAGCTTAGGGAAATTAAAATCAAAAAGACACAGCCACCCCAAAGTTTGGGACGCCTCTGTTTACAAGAACCCCGTTTACAGTACAAGTTCAACATCGCAGAAAGTGAAAAATGGATAAAGAAGTTGTGGTATTTACTTACAAAGCAATATCACTCAGCAATGAAATCTATGTCATCAGGCCCTTAGCAGCACAATGAGTGGATTAGGGTGTGATGATTCTAACTGAAATAAGTCACACAGAAAAAGAAACATCATAAGATATCAGTAATACACGGAATGGAAACTTGGCTACACAGGAACTGAATTACAGAACAGAACAGTGTCTCAAACTTAGAAAACCAACTTATGCTTGCTTAAGGGTAAAGGTGAGTTGGGGTGCTGCATAAAACCAGAGATTGAAATGAGCACAGATAAAGTTCCTTAAGCCAAATATGGAATAGACAAGATCTACTCCTTGCTCAACGAAATGGACTCAACACCGCATATTAAACGCCTAAGAATGTACCTGACTAGTAAGTATCTTAAAACCTATGGATTGCTATGTCTCCTAAAGAGAATCAAGCATGTGTACAGGGGCATAAACGCAGCAGTGATAGGATTGGAGAGGTTCGTGAGCAAATGAAGACCCTTTGAAGTCATATTGCATGGTACCCATTCCACGGGTTTCAACTACCCAGGTTTAAGGTATTCTTCCTTCAGCTAAAACATGCATGTGGAACCTAGAGTATGATCAACCATGTGATCGGGAGACGTGTTCAAATATGTCTCAGTTTTCGTACCCTGGTACTCGGGTGCAACATTCCAGACGCTTTACTAACACTCTCCCCACTTGGAGAGTCAGCCCCTTCAACCTCCTGTTTGGCCCAGTTTGCAATTTCTGTGGAAGATGAACAGGAATAGCGAGAACCAATGAGAGACTAGCTGGAGGTGTCTGGATGTGCAAATTTAACTCTCATTTCCCACCAGGAAGAGGAATTAACCAAAGGCTCAGCGTGCCGTGCCAGAACCAGATTAGGGCCTGAAGCCATCCTGCGGTGTTGCGGCCAGGTCACAAGAAAGCGAGTTGAAGAAAGGAGCTCAGGGGCACTGTAATTCACAAACCTGCAGAGTTATAAATGACAGCTATCGTCCAAAAATAGACTGAAGTAAGGCTGCCAAGAGGACTTGAAAGCGGGGCAGAATTGCAGGAAACCGATTTCAGGAGGTAGACTGGAATTGCATTGAAAGCATAGGAAAAGAGGCAGAACGTCCACAATGATGCACTTGGCCAAAAAGGGCGTATGCGTTATTTCCTGAATATATTCAGGAAAAAACGCATACGCCCTTTTTGGCCAACCAAGCAAGCTTGCAAAGGAAATCTGCACTACAATGAAGTCTCACTTCCCCCCGGTCAAGAGGGCCATCTGAAAAAAGTGTAAAATCCAGAAAGGAAGGACAGGCCCTGGAGAACTGGGAGCCTTGTTATGCTGATGGGCGGGATGTAAATTGCCGACAACCACTGGGGAGAAGTGTATGGTGTTTCCTGAAACATCTAAAAAACAAAGCAACAGAGCCTAGGGCACTTACACTTATGGTCCTATAGCTTAGGGAAATTAAAATCAAAAAGACACAGCCACCCCAAAGTTTGGGACGGCTCTGTTTACAAGAACCCCGTTTACAGTACAAGTTCAACATCGCAGAAAGTGAAAAATGGATAAAGAAGTTGTGGTATTTACTTACAAAGCAATATCACTCAGCAATGAAATCTATGTCATCAGGCCCTTAGCAGCACAATGAGTGGATTCAGGTATGATGATTCTAACTGAAATAAGTCACACAGAAAAAGAAACATCATAAGATATCAGTAATACATGGAATGGAAACTTGGCTACACAGGAACTGAATTACAGAACAGAACAGGGTCTCAAACTTAGAAAACCAACTTATGCTTGCTTAAGGGTAAAGGTGAGTTGGGGTGCTGCATAAAACCAGAGATTGAAATGAGCACAGATAAAGTTCCTTAAGCCAAATATGGAATAGACAAGAGCTACTCCTTGCTCAACGAAATGGACTCAACACCGCATATTAAACGCCTAAGAATGTACCTGACTAGTAAGTATCTTCAAACCTATGGATTGCTATGTCTCCGAAAGAGAATCAAGCATGTGTACAGGGGCATAAACGCAGCAGTGATAGGATTGGAGAGGTTCGGTGAGCAAATGAAGACCCTTTGAAGTCATATTGCATGGTACCCATTCCACGGGTTTCAACTACCCAGGTTTAAGGTATTCTTCCTTCAGCTAAAACATGCATGTGGAACCTAGAGTATGATCAACCATGTGATCGGGAGACGTGTTCAAATATGTCTCAGTTTTCGTACCCTGGTACTCGGGTGCAACATTCCAGACGCTTTACTAACACTCTCCCCACTTGGAGAGTCAGTCCCTTTAACCTCCTGTTTGGCCATGTTTGCAGTTTCTGTGGAAGATGAACAGGAATAGCGAGATCCAATGAGAGACTAGCTGGAGGTGTCTGGATGGGCAAATTTAACTCTCATTTCCCACCAGGAAGAGGAATTAACCAAAGGCTCAGCGTGCCGGGCCAGAACCAGATTAGGGCCTGAAGCCATCCTGCGGTGTTGTGGCCAGGTCACAAGAAAGCGAGTTGAAGAAAGGAGCTCAGGGGCACTGTAATTCACAAACCTGCAGAGTTATAAATGACAGCTATCGTCCAAAAATAGACTGAAGTAAGGCTGCCAAGAGGACTTGAAAGCGGGGCAGAATTGCAGGAAACCGATTTCAGGAGGTAGACTGGAATTGCATTGAAAGCATAGGAAAAGAGGCAGAACGTCCACAATGATGCACTTGGCCAAAAAGGGCGTATGCGTTATTTCCTGAATATATTCAGGAAAAAACGCATACGCCCTTTTTGGCCAACCAAGCAAACTTGCAAAGGAAATCTGCACTACAATGAAGTCTCACTTCCCCCCGGTCAAAAGGGCCATCTGAAAAAAGTGTAAAATCCAGAAAGGCAGGACAGGCCATGGAGAACTGGGAGCCTTGTTATGCTGATGGCCGGGATGTAAATTGCCAACAACCACTCGGGAGAAGTGTATGGTGTTTCCTGAAACATCTAAAAAACAAAGCAACAGAGCCTAGGGCACTTCCACTTATGGTCCTATAGCTTAGGGAAATTAAAATCAAAAAGACACAGCCACCCCAAAGTTTGGGACGCCTCTGTTTACAAGAACCTCGTTTACAGTACAAGTTCAACATCGCAGAAAGTGAAAAATGGATAAAGAAGTTGTGGTATTTACTTACAAAGCAATATCACTCAGCAATGAAATCTATGTCATCAGGCCCTTAGCAGCACAATGAGTGGATTAGGGTATGATGATTCTAACTGAAATAAGTCACACAGAAAAAGAAACATCATAAGATATCAGTAATACACGGAATGGAACCTTGGCTACACAGGAACTGAATTACAGAACAGAACAGGGTCTCAAACTTAGAAAACCAACTTATGCTTGCTTAAGGGTAAAGGTGAGTTGGGGTGCTGCATAAAACCAGAGATTGAAATGAGCACAGATAAAGTTCCTTAAGCCAAATATGGAATAGACAAGATCTACTCCTTGCTCAACGAAATGGACTCAACACCGCATTTTAAACGCCTAAGAATGTACCTGACTAGTAAGTATCTTAAAACCTATGGATTGCTATGTCTCCGAAAGAGAATCAAGCATGTGTACAGGGGCATAAACGCAGCAGTGATAGGATTGGAGAGGTTCGTGAGCAAATGAAGACCCTTTGAAGTCATATTGCATGGTACCCATTCCACGGGTTTCAACTACCCAGGTTTAAGGTATTCTTCCTTCAGCTAAAACATGCATGTGGAACCTAGAGTATGATCAACCATGTGATCGGGAGACGTGTTCAAATATGTCTCAGTTTTCGTACCCTGGTACTCGGGTGCAACATTCCAGACGCTTTACTAACACTCTCCCCACTTGGAGAGTCAGCCCCTTCAACCTCCTGTTTGGCCCAGTTTGCAATTTCTGTGGAAGATGAACAGGAATAGCGAGAACCAATGAGAGACTAGCTGGAGGTGTCTGGACGGGCAAATTTAACTCTCATTTCCCACCAGGAAGAGGAATTAACCAAAGGCTCAGCGTGCCGTGCCAGAACCAGATTAGGGCCTGAAGCCATCCTGCGGTGTTGCGGCCAGGTCACAAGAAAGCGAGTTGAAGAAAGGAGCTCAGGGGCACTGTAATTCACAAACCTGCAGAGTTATAAATGACAGCTATCGTCCAAAAATAGACTGAAGTAAGGCTGCCAAGAGGACTTGAAAGCGGGGCAGAATTGCAGGAAACCGATTTCAGGAGGTAGACTGGAATTGCATTGAAAGCATAGGAAAAGAGGCAGAACGTCCACAATGATGCACTTGGCCAAAAAGGGCGTATGCGTTTTTTCCTGAATATATTCAGGAAAAAACGCATACGCCCTTTTTGGCCAACCAAGCAAGCTTGCAAAGGAAATCTGCACTACAATGAAGTCTCACTTCCCCCCGGTCAAAAGGGCCATCTGAAAAAAGTGTAAAATCCAGAAAGGCAGGACAGGCCATGGAGAACTGGGAGCCTTGTTATGCTGATGGGCGGGATGTAAATTGCAAACAGACACTCGGGAGAAGTGTATGGTGTTTCCTGAAACATCTAAAAAACAAAGCAACAGAACCTAGGGCACTTCCACTTATGGTCCTATAGCTTAGGGAAATTAAAATCAAAAAGACACAGCCACCCCAAAGTTTGGAACGGCTCTGTTTACAAGAACCTCGTTTACAGTACAAGTTCAACATCGCAGAAAGTGAAAAATGGATAAAGAAGTTGTGGTATTTACTTACAAAGCAATATCACTCAGCAATGAAATCTGTGTCATCAGGCCCTTAGCAGCACAATGAGTGGATTCAGGTATGATGATTCTAACTGAAATAAGTCACACAGAAAAAGAAACATCATAAGATATCAGTAATACACGGAATGTAAACTTGGCTACACAGGAACTGAATTACAGAACAGAACAGGGTCTCAAATTTAGAAAACCAACTTATGCTTGCTTAAGGGTAAAGGTGAGTTGTGGTGCTGCATAAAACCAGAGATTGAAATGAGCACAGATAAAGTTCCTTAAGTCAAATATGGAATAGATAAGAGCTACTCCTTGCTCAACGAAATGGACTCAACACCGCATATTAAACGCCTAAGAATGTACCTGACTAGTAAGTATCTTAAAACCTATGGATTGCTATGCCTCCGAAAGAGAATCAAGGATGTGTACAGGGGCATAAACGCAGCAGTGATAGGATTGGAGAGGTTCGGTGAGCAAATGAAGACCCTTTGAAGTCATATTGCATGGTACCCATTACACTGGTCTTAACTCTCCAGGTTTAAGGTATTCTTCCTTCAGCTAAAACATGCATGTGGAACCTAGAGTATGATCAACCATGTGATCGGGAGACGTGTTCAAATATGTCTCAGTTTTCGTACCCTGGTACTCGGGTGCAACATTCCAGACGCTTTACTAACACTCTCCCCACTTGGAGAGTCAGTCCCTTTAACCTCCTGTTTGGCCCAGTTTGCAATTTCTGCGGAAGATGAACAGGAATAGCGAGAACCAATGAGAGACTAGCTGGAGGTGTCTGGACGGGCAAATTTAACTCTCATTTCCCACCAGGAAGAGGAAATAACCAAAGGCTCAGCGTGCCGTGCCGGAACCAGATTAGGGCCTGAAGCCATCCTGCGGTGTTGCGGCCAGCTCAAAACAAAGCGAGTTGAAGAAAGGAGCTCAGGGGCACTGTAATTCACAAACCTGCAGAGTTATAAATGACAGCTATCATCCAAAAATAGACTGAAGTAAGGCTGCCAAGAGGACTTGAAAGCGGGGCAGAATTGCAGGAAACCGATTTCAGGATGTAGACTGGAATTGCATTGAAAGCATAGGAAAAGAGGCAGAACGTCCACAATGATGCACTTGGCCAAAAAGGGCGTATGCGTTTTTTCCTGAATATATTCAGGAAAAAACGCATACGCCCTTTTTGGCCAACCAAGCAAGCTTGCAAAGGAAATCTGCACTACAATGAAGTCTCACTTCCCCCCGGTCAAAAGGGCCATCTGAAAAAAGTGTAAAATCCAGAAAGGCAGGACAGGCCATGGAGAACTGGGAGCCTTGTTATGCTGATGGGCGGGATGTAAATTGCCAACAGACACTTGGGAGAAGTGTATGGTGTTTCCTGAAACATCTAAAAAACAAAGCAACAGAACCTAGGGCACTTCCACTTATGGTCCTATAGCTTAGGGAAATTAAAATCAAAAAGACACAGCCACCCCAAAGTTTGGAACGGCTCTGTTTACAAGAACCTCGTTTACAGTACAAGTTCAACATCGCAGAAAGTGAAAAATGGATAAAGAAGTTGTGGTATTTACTTACAAAGCAATATCACTCAGCAATGAAATCTGTGTCATCAGGCCCTTAGCAGCACAATGAGTGGATTCAGGTATGATGATTCTAACTGAAATAAGTCACACAGAAAAAGAAACATCATAAGATATCAGTAATACACGGAATGTAAACTTGGCTACACAGGAACTGAATTACAGAACAGAACAGGGTCTCAAATTTAGAAAACCAACTTATTCTTGCTTAAGGGTAAAGGTGAGTTGGGGTGCTGCATAAAACCAGAGATTGAAATGAGCACAGATAAAGTTCCTTAAGCCAAATATGGAATAGACAAGAGCTACTCCTTGCTCAACGAAATGGACTCAACACCGCATATTAAACGCCTAAGAATGTACCTGACTAGTAAGTATCTTAAAACCTATGGATTGCTATGTCTCCGAAAGAGAATCAAGCATGTGTACAGGGGCATAAACGCAGCAGTGATAGGATTGGAGAGGTTCGGTGAGCAAATGAAGACCCTTTGAAGTCATATTGCATGGTACCCATTACACGGGTCTCAACTCTCCAGGTTTAAGGTATTCTTCCTTCAGCTAAAACATGCATGTGGAACCTAGAGTATGATCAACCATGTGATCGGGAGACGTGTTCAAATATGTCTCAGTTTTCGTACCCTGGTACTCGGGTGCAACATTCCAGACGCTTTACTAACACTCTCCCGACTTGGAGAGTCAGTCCCTTTAACCTCCTGTTTGGCCCAGTTTGCAATTTCTGCGGAAGATGAACAGGAATAGCGAGAACCAATGAGAGGCTAGCTGGAGGTGTCTGGACGGGCAAATTTAACTCTCATTTCCCACCAGGAAGAGGAAATAACCAAAGGCTCAGCGTGCCGTGCCAGAACCAGATTAGGGCCTGAAGCCATCCTGCGGTGTTGCGGCCAGGTCACAAGAAAGCGAGTTGAAGAAAGGAGCTCAGGGGCACTGTAATTCACAAACCTGCAGAGTTATAAATGACAGCTATCGTCCAAAAATAGACTGAAGTAAGGCTGCCAAGAGGACTTGAAAGCGGGGCAGAATTGCAGGAAACCGATTTCAGGAGGTAGACTGGAATTGCATTGAAAGCATAGGAAAAGAGGCAGAACGTCCACAATGATGCACTTGGCCAAAAAGGGCGTATGCGTTTTTTCCTGAATATATTCAGGAAAAAACGCATACGCCCTTTTTGGCCAACCAAGCAAGCTTGCAAAGGAAATCTGCACTACAATGAAGTCTCACTTCCCCCCGGTCTAAAGGGCCATCTGAAAAAAGTGTAAAATCCAGAAAGGCAGGACAGGCCATGGAGAACTGGGAGCCTTGTTATGCTGATGGGCGGGATGTAAATTGCCAACAACCACTCGGGAGAAGTGTATGGTGTTTCCTGAAACATCTATAAAACAAAGCAACAGAACCTAGGGCACTTCCACTTATGGTCCTATAGCTTAGGGAAATTAAAATCAAAAAGACACAGCCACCCCAAAGTTTCGAACGGCTCTGTTTACAAGAACCTCGTTTACAGTACAAGTTCAACATCGCAGAAAGTGAAAAATGGATAAAGAAGTTGTGGTATTTACTTACAAAGCAATATCACTCAGCAATGAAATCTGTGTCATCAGGCCCTTAGCAGCACAATGAGTGGATTCAGGTATGATGATT
Organism: Stenella coeruleoalba; assembly: GCF_951394435.1. NCBI lineage: Eukaryota > Metazoa > Chordata > Mammalia > Artiodactyla > Delphinidae > Stenella > Stenella coeruleoalba. The sequence continues at coordinate 236,518 of NW_027646291.1, forward strand.
CTAACTGAAATAAGTCACACAGAAAAAGAAACATCATAAGATATCAGTAATACACGGAATGGAAACTTGGCTACACAGGAACTGAATTCCAAAACAGAACAGGTTCTCAAATTTAGAAAACCAACTTATGCTTGCTTAAGGGGAAAGGTGAGTTGGGGTGCTGCATAAAACCAGAGATTGAAATGAGCACAGATAAAGTTTCTTAAGCCAAATATGGAATAGACAAGATCTACTCCTTGCTCAACGAAATGGACTCAACACCGCATATTAAACGCCTAAGAATGTACCTGACTAGTAAGTATCTTAAAACCTATGGATTGCTATGTCTCCGAAAGAGAATCAAGCATGTGTACAGGGGCATAAACGCAGCAGTGATAGGATTGGAGAGGTTCGGTGAGCAAATGAAGACTCTTTGAAGTCATATTGCATGGTACCCATTCCACGGGTTTCAACTACCCAGGTTTAAGGTATTCTTCCTTCAGCTAAAACATGCATGTGGAACCTAGAGTATGATCAACCATGTGATCGGGAGACGTGTTCAAATATGTCTCAGTTTTTGTACCCTGGTACTCGGGTGCAACATTCCAGACGCTTTACTAACACTCTCCCGACTTGGAGAGTCAGTCCCTTTAACCTCCTGTTTGGCCCAGTTTGCAATTTCTGCGGAAGATGAACAGGAATAGCGAGAACCAATGAGAGGCTAGCTGGAGGTGTCTGGACGGGCAAATTTAACTCTCATTTCCCACCAGGAAGAGGAATTAACCAAAGGCTCAGCGTGCCGTGCCGGAACCAGATTAGGGCCTGAGGTCATCCTGCGGTGTTGCGGCCAGCTCAAAAGAAAGCCAGTTGAAGAAAGGAGCTCAGGGGCACTGTAATTCACAAACCTGCAGAGTTATAAATGACAGCTATCGTCCAAAAATAGACTGAAGTAAGGCTGCCAAGAGGACTTGAAAGCGGGGCAGAATTGCAGGAAACCGATTTCAGGAGGTAGACTGGAATTGCATTGAAAGCATAGGAAAAGAGGCAGAACGTCCACAATGATGCACTTGGCCAAAAAGGGCGTATGCGTTTTTTCCTGAATATATTCAGGAAAAAACGCATACGCCCTTTTTGGCCAACCAAGCAAGCTTGCAAAGGAAATCTGCACTACAATGAAGTCTCACTTCCCCCCGGTCAAAAGGGCCATCTGAAAAAAGTGTAAAATCCAGAAAGGCAGGACAGGCCATGGAGAACTGGGAGCCTTGTTATGCTGATGGGCGGGATGTAAATTGCAAACAGACACTCGGGAGAAGTGTATGGTGTTTCTTGAAACATCTAAAAAACAAAGCAACAGAACCTAGGGCACTTCCACTTATGGTCCTATAGCTTAGGGAAATTAAAATCAAAAAGACACAGCCACCCCAAAGTTTGGAACGGCTCTGTTTACAAGAACCTCGTTTACAGTAAAAGTTCAACATCGCAGAAAGTGAAAAATGGATAAAGAAGTTGTGGTATTTACTTACAAAGCAATATCACTCAGCAATGAAATCTGTGTCATCAGGCCCTTAGCAGCACAATGAGTGGATTCAGGTATGATGATTCTAACTGAAATAAGTCACACAGAAAAAGAAACATCATAAGATATCAGTAATACACGGAATGTAAACTTGGCTACACAGGAACTGAATTACAGAACAGAACAGGGTCTCAAATTTAGAAAACCAACTTATGCTTGCTTAAGGGTAAAGGTGAGTTGTGGTGCTGCATAAAACCAGAGATTGAAATGAGCACAGATAAAGTTCCTTAAGTCAAATATGGAATAGATAAGAGCTACTCCTTGCTCAACGAAATGGACTCAACACCGCATATTAAACGCCTAAGAATGTACCTGACTAGTAAGTATCTTAAAACCTATGGATTGCTATGTCTCCGAAAGAGAATCAAGGATGTGTACAGGGGCATAAACGCAGCAGTGATAGGATTGGAGAGGTTCGGTGAGCAAATGAAGACCCTTTGAAGTCATATTGCATGGTACCCATTACACTGGTCTTAACTCTCCAGGTTTAAGGTATTCTTCCTTCAGCTAAAACATGCATGTGGAACCTAGAGTATGATCAACCATGTGATCGGGAGACGTGTTCAAATATGTCTCAGTTTTCGTACCCTGGTACTCGGGTGCAACATTCCAGACGCTTTACTAACACTCTGCCCACTTGGAGAGTCAGTCCCTTTAACCTGCTGTTTGGCCCAGTTTGCAATTTCTGCGGAAGATGAACAGGAATAGCGAGAACCAATGAGAGGCTAGCTGGAGGTGTCTGGACGGGCAAATTTAACTCTCATTTCCCACCAGGAAGAGGAAATAACCAAAGGCTCAGCGTGCCGTGCCGGAACCAGATTAGGGCCTGAAGCCATCCTGCGGTGTTGCGGCCAGCTCAAAACAAAGCGAGTTGAAGAAAGGAGCTCAGGGGCACTGTAATTCACAAACCTGCAGAGTTATAAATGACAGCTATCATCCAAAAATAGACTGAAGTAAGGCTGCCAAGAGGACTTGAAAGCGGGGCAGAATTGCAGGAAACCGATTTCAGGAGGTAGACTGGAATTGCATTGAAAGCATAGGAAAAGAGGCAGAACGTCCACAATGATGCACTTGGCCAAAAAGGGCGTATGCGTTTTTTCCTGAATATATTCAGGAAAAAACGCATACGCACTTTTTGGCCAACCAAGCAAGCTTGCAAAGGAAATCTGCACTACAATGAAGTCTCACTTCCCCCCGGTCAAAAGGGCCATCTGAAAAAAGTGTAAAATCCAGAAAGGCAGGACAGGCCATGGAGAACTGGGAGCCTTGTTATGCTGATGGGCGGGATGTAAATTGCCAACAGACACTTGGGAGAAGTGTATGGTGTTTCCTGAAACATCTAAAAAACAAAGCAACAGAACCTAGGGCACTTCCACTTATGGTCCTATAGCTTAGGGAAATTAAAATCAAAAAGACACAGCCACCCCAAAGTTTGGAACGGCTCTGTTTACAAGAACCTCGTTTACAGTACAAGTTCAACATCGCAGAAAGTGAAAAATGGATAAAGAAGTTGTGGTATTTACTTACAAAGCAATATCACTCAGCAATGAAATCTGTGTCATCAGGCCCTTAGCAGCACAATGAGTGGATTCAGGTATGATGATTCTAACTGAAATAAGTCACACAGAAAAAGAAACATCATAAGATATCAGTAATACACGGAATGTAAACTTGGCTACACAGGAACTGAATTACAGAACAGAACAGGGTCTCAAATTTAGAAAACCAACTTATGCTTGCTTAAGGGGAAAGGTGAGTTGTGGTGCTGCATAAAACCAGAGATTGAAATGAGCACAGATAAAGTTCCTTAAGTCAAATATGGAATAGACAAGAGCTACTCCTTGTTCAACGAAATGGACTCAACACCGCATATTAAACGCCTAAGAATGTACCTGACTAGTAAGTATCTTAAAACCTATGGATTGCTATGTCTCCAAAAGAGAATCAAGCATGTGTACAGGGGCATAAACGCAGCAGTGATAGGATTGGAGAGGTTCGGTGAGCAAATGAAGACCCTTTGAAGTCATATTGCATGGTACCCATTACACGGGTCTTAACTCTCCAGGTTTAAGGTATTCTTCCTTCAGCTAAAACATGCATGTGGAACCTAGAGTATGATCAACCATGTGATCGGGAGACGTGTTCAAATATGTCTCAGTTTTCGTACCTGGTACTCGGGTGCAACATTCCAGATGCTTTACTAACACTCTCCCGACTTGGAGAGTCAGCGCTTTTAACCTCCTGTTTGGCCCAGTTTGCCATTTCTGCGGAAGATGAACAGGAATAGTGAGAACCAATGAGAGACTAGCTGGAGGTGTCTGGACGGGCAAATTTAACTCTCATTTCCCACCAGGAAGAGGAATTAACCAAAGGATCAGCGTGCCGTGCCGGAACCAGATTAGGGCCTGAAGCCATCCTGCGGTGTTGCGGCCAGCTCAAAAGAAAGCGAGTTGAAGAAAGGAGCTCAGGGGCACTGTAATTCACAAACCTGCAGAGTTATAAATGACAGCTATCGTCCAAAAATAGACTGAAGTAAGGCTGCCAAGAGGACTTGAAAGCGGGGCAGAATTGCAGGAAACCGATTTCAGGAGGTAGACTGGAATTGCATTGAAAGCATAGGAAAAGAGGCAGAACGTCCACAATGATGCACTTGGCCAAAAAGGGCGTATGCGTTTTTTCCTGAATATATTCAGGAAAAAACGCATACACCCTTTTTGGCCAACCAAGCAAGCTTGCAAAGGAAATCTGCACTACAATGAAGTCTCACTTCCCCCCGGTCAAAAGGGCCATCTGAAAAAAGTGTAAAATCCAGAAAGGCAGGACAGGCCATGGAGAACTGGGAGCCTTGTTATGCTGATGGGCGGGATGTAAATTGCCAACAACCACTCGGGAGAAGTGTATGGTGTTTCCTGAAACATCTAAAAAACAAAGCAACAGAACCTAGGGCACTTCCACTTATGGTCCTATAGCTTAGGGAAATTAAAATGAAAAAGACACAGCCACCCCAAAGTTTGGAACGGCTCTGTTTACAAGAACCTCGTTTACAGTACAAGTTCAACATCGCAGAAAGTGAAAAATGGATAAAGAAGTTGTGGTATTTACTTACAAAGCAATATCACTCAGCAATGAAATCTGTGTCATCAGGCCCTTAGCAGCACAATGAGTGGATTCAGGTATGATGATTCTAACTGAAATAAGTCACACAGAAAAAGAAACATCATAAGATATCAGTAATACACGGAATGTAAACTTGGCTACACAGGAACTGAATTACAGAACAGAACAGGGTCTCAAATTTAGAAAACCAACTTATTCTTGCTTAAGGGTAAAGGTGAGTTGGGGTGCTGCATAAAACCAGAGATTGAAATGAGCACAGATAAAGTTCCTTAAGCCAAATATGGAATAGACAAGAGCTACTCCTTGCTCAATGAAATGGACTCAACACCGCATATTAAACGCCTAAGAATGTACCTGACTAGTAAGTATCTTAAAACCTATGGATTGCTATGTCTCCGAAAGAGAATCAAGCATGTGTACAGGGGCATAAACGCAGCAGTGATAGGATTGGAGAGGTTCGGTGAGCAAATGAAGACCCTTTGAAGTCATATTGCATGGTACCCATTACACGGGTCTCAACTCTCCAGGTTTAAGGTATTCTTCCTTCAGCTAAAACATGCATGTGGAACCTAGAGTATGATCAACCATGTGATCGGGAGACGTGTTCAAATATGTCTCAGTTTTCGTACCCTGGTACTCGGGTGCAACATTCCAGACGCTTTACTAACACTCTCCCGACTTGGAGAGTCAGTCCCTTTAACCTCCTGTTTGGCCCAGTTTGCAATTTCTGCGGAAGATGAACAGGAATAGCGAGAACCAATGAGAGGCTAGCTGGAGGTGTCTGGACGGGCAAATTTAACTCTCATTTTCCACCATGAAGAGGAATTAACCAAAGGCTCAGCGTGCCCTGCCGGAAACAGATTAGGGCCTGAAGCCATCCTGTGGTGTTGCGGCCAGGTCACAAGAAAGCGAGTTGAAGAAAGGAGCTCAGGGGCACTGTAATTCACAAACCTGCAGAGTTATAAATGACAGCTATCGTCCAAAAATAGACTGAAGTAAGGCTGCCAAGAGGACTTGAAAGCGGGGCAGAATTGCAGGAAACCGATTTCAGGAGGTAGACTGGAATTGCATTGAAAGCATAGGAAAAGAGGCAGAACGTCCACAATGATGCACTTGGCCAAAAAGGGCGTATGCGTTTTTTCCTGAATATATTCAGGAAAAAACGCATACGCCCTTTTTGGCCAACCAAGCAAGCTTGCAAAGGAAATCTGCACTACAATGAAGTCTCACTTCCCCCCGGTCAAAAGGGCCATCTGAAAAAAGTGTAAAATCCAGAAAGGCAGGACAGGCCATGGAGAACTGGGAGCCTTGTTATGCTGATGGGCGGGATGTAAATTGCCAACAACCACTCGGGAGAAGTGTATGGTGTTTCCTGAAACATCTAAAAAACAAAGCAACAGAGCCTAGGGCACTTCCACTTATGGTCCTATAGCTTAGGGAAATTAAAATGAAAAAGACACAGCCACCCCAAAGTTTGGAACGGCTCTGTTTACAAGAACCTCGTTTACAGTACAAGTTCAACATCGCAGAAAGTGAAAAATGGATAAAGAAGTTGTGGTATTTACTTACAAAGCAATATCACTCAGCAATGAAATCTGTGTCATCAGGCCCTTAGCAGCACAATGAGTGGATTCAGGTATGATGATTCTAACTGAAATAAGTCACACAGAAAAAGAAACATCATAAGATATCAGTAATACACGGAATGTAAATTTGGCTACACAGGAACTGAATTACAGAACAGAACAGGGTCTCAAATTTAGAAAACCAACTTATGCTTGCTTAAGGGTAAAGGTGAGTTGGGGTGCTGCATAAAACCAGAGATTGAAATGAGCACAGATAAAGTTCCTTAAGCCAAATATGGAATAGACAAGAGCTACTCCTTGCTCAACGAAATGGACTCAACACCCCATATTAAATGCCTAAGAATGTACCTGACTAGTAAGTATCTTAAAACCTATGGATTGCTATGTCTCTGAAAGAGAATCAAGCATGTGTACAGGGGCATAAACGCAGCAGTGATAGGATTGGAGAGGTTCGGTGAGCAAATGAAGACCCTTTGAAGTCATATTGCATGGTACCCATTCCACGGGTTTCAACTACCCAGGTTTAAGGTATTCTTCCTTCAGCTAAAACATGCATGTGAAACCTAGAGTATGATCAACCATGTGAACGGGAGACGTGTTCAAATATGTCTCAGTTTTCGTACCCTGGTACTCGGGTGCAACATTCCAGACGCTTTACTAACACTCTCCCCACTTGGAGAGTCAGCCCCTTTAACCTCCTGTTTGGCCCAGTTTGCAATTTCTGCGGAAGATGAACAGGAATAGCGAGAACCAATGAGAGACTAGCTGGAGGTGTCTGGACGGGCAAATTTAACTCTCATTTCCCACCAGGAAGAGGAAATAACCAAAGGCTCAGCGTGCCGTGCCGGAACCAGATTAGGGCCTGAAGCCATCCTGCGGTGTTGCGGCCAGCTCAAAACAAAGCGAGTTGAAGAAAGGAGCTCAGGGGCACTGTAATTCACAAACCTGCAGAGTTATAAATGACAGCTATCATCCAAAAATAGACTGAAGTAAGGCTGCCAAGAGGACTTGAAAGCGGGGCAGAATTGCAGGAAACCGATTTCAGGAGGTAGACTGGAATTGCATTGAAAGCATAGGAAAAGAGGCAGAACGTCCACAATGATGCACTTGGCCAAAAAGGGCGTATGCGTTTTTTCCTGAATATATTCAGGAAAAAACGCATACGCCCTTTTTGGCCAACCAAGCAAGCTTGCAAAGGAAATCTGCACTACAATGAAGTCTCACTTCCCCCCGGTCAAAAGGGCCATCTGAAAAAAGTGTAAAATCCAGAAAGGCAGGACAGGCCATGGAGAACTGGGAGCCTTGTTATGCTGATGGGCGGGATGTAAATTGCCAACAGACACTTGGGAGAAGTGTATGGTGTTTCCTGAAACATCTAAAAAACAAAGCAACAGAACCTAGGGCACTTCCACTTATGGTCCTATAGCTTAGGGAAATTAAAATCAAAAAGACACAGCCACCCCAAAGTTTGGAACGGCTCTGTTTACAAGAACCTCGTTTACAGTACAAGTTCAACATCGCAGAAAGTGAAAAATGGATAAAGAAGTTGTGGTATTTACTTACAAAGCAATATCACTCAGCAATGAAATCTGTGTCATCAGGCCCTTAGCAGCACAATGAGTGGATTCAGGTATGATGATTCTAACTGAAATAAGTCACACAGCAAAAGAAACATCATAAGATATCAGTAATACACGGAATGTAAACTTGGCTACACAGGAACTGAATTACAGAACAGAACAGGGTCTCAAATTTAGAAAACCAACTTATGCTTGCTTAAGGGGAAAGGTGAGTTGTGGTGCTGCATAAAACCAGAGATTGAAATGAGCACAGATAAAGTTCCTTAAGTCAAATATGGAATAGACAAGAGCTACTCCTTGTTCAACGAAATGGACTCAACACCGCATATTAAACGCCTAAGAATGTACCTGACTAATAAGTATCTTAAAACCTATGGATTGCTATGTCTCCGAAAGAGAATCAAGCATGTGTACAGGGGCATAAACGCAGCAGTGATAGGATTGGAGAGGTTCGGTGAGCAAATAAAGACCCTTTGAAGTCATATTGCATGGTACCCATTACACGGGTCTTAACTCTCCAGGTTTAAGGTATTCTTCCTTCAGCTAAAACATGCATGTGGAACCTAGAGTATGATCAACCATGTGATCGGGAGACGTGTTCAAATATGTCTCAGTTTTCGTACCTGGTACTCGGGTGCAACATTCCAGATGCTTTACTAACACTCTCCCGACTTGGAGAGTCAGCGCTTTTAACCTCCTGTTTGGCCCAGTTTGCCATTTCTGCGGAAGATGAACAGGAATAGTGAGAACCAATGAGAGACTAGCTGGAGGTGTCTGGACGGGCAAATTTAACTCTCATTTCCCACCAGGAAGAGGAATTAACCAAAGGATCAGCGTGCCGTGCCGGAACCAGATTAGGGCCTGAAGCCATCCTGCGGTGTTGCGGCCAGCTCAAAAGAAAGCGAGTTGAAGAAAGGAGCTCAGGGGCACTGTAATTCACAAACCTGCAGAGTTATAAATGACAGCTATCGTCCAAAAATAGACTGAAGTAAGGCTGCCAAGAGGACTTGAAAGCGGGGCAGAATTGCAGGAAACCGATTTCAGGAGGTAGACTGGAATTGCATTGAAAGCATAGGAAAAGAGGCAGAACGTCCACAATGATGCACTTGGCCAAAAAGGGCGTATGCGTTTTTTCCTGAATATATTCAGGAAAAAACGCATACACCCTTTTTGGCCAACCAAGCAAGCTTGCAAAGGAAATCTGCACTACAATGAAGTCTCACTTCCCCCCGGTCAAAAGGGCCATCTGAAAAAAGTGTAAAATCCAGAAAGGCAGGACAGGCCATGGAGAACTGGGAGCCTTGTTATGCTGATGGGCGGGATGTAAATTGCCAACAACCACTCGGGAGAAGTGTATGGTGTTTCCTGAAACATCTAAAAAACAAAGCAACAGAACCTAGGGCACTTCCACTTATGGTCCTATAGCTTAGGGAAATTAAAATGAAAAAGACACAGCCACCCCAAAGTTTGGAACGGCTCTGTTTACAAGAACCTCGTTTACAGTACAAGTTCAACATCGCAGAAAGTGAAAAATGGATAAAGAAGTTGTGGTATTTACTTACAAAGCAATATCACTCAGCAATGAAATCTGTGTCATCAGGCCCTTAGCAGCACAATGAGTGGATTCAGGTATGATGATTCTAACTGAAATAAGTCACACAGAAAAAGAAACATCATAAGATATCAGTAATACACGGAATGTAAACTTGGCTACACAGGAACTGAATTACAGAACAGAACAGGGTCTCAAATTTAGAAAACCAACTTATTCTTGCTTAAGGGTAAAGGTGAGTTGGGGTGCTGCATAAAACCAGAGATTGAAATGAGCACAGATAAAGTTCCTTAAGCCAAATATGGAATAGACAAGAGCTACTCCTTGCTCAATGAAATGGACTCAACACCGCATATTAAACGCCTAAGAATGTACCTGACTAGTAAGTATCTTAAAACCTATGGATTGCTATGTCTCCGAAAGAGAATCAAGCATGTGTACAGGGGCATAAACGCAGCAGTGATAGGATTGGAGAGGTTCGGTGAGCAAATGAAGACCCTTTGAAGTCATATTGCATGGTACCCATTACACGGGTCTCAACTCTCCAGGTTTAAGGTATTCTTCCTTCAGCTAAAACATGCATGTGGAACCTAGAGTATGATCAACCATGTGATCGGGAGACGTGTTCAAATATGTCTCAGTTTTCGTACCCTGGTACTCGGGTGCAACATTCCAGACGCTTTACTAACACTCTCCCGACTTGGAGAGTCAGTCCCTTTAACCTCCTGTTTGGCCCAGTTTGCAATTTCTGCGGAAGATGAACAGGAATAGCGAGAACCAATGAGAGGCTAGCTGGAGGTGTCTGGACGGGCAAATTTAACTCTCATTTTCCACCATGAAGAGGAATTAACCAAAGGCTCAGCGTGCCCTGCCGGAAACAGATTAGGGCCTGAAGCCATCCTGTGGTGTTGCGGCCAGGTCACAAGAAAGCGAGTTGAAGAAAGGAGCTCAGGGGCACTGTAATTCACAAACCTGCAGAGTTATAAATGACAGCTATCGTCCAAAAATAGACTGAAGTAAGGCTGCCAAGAGGACTTGAAAGCGGGGCAGAATTGCAGGAAACCGATTTCAGGAGGTAGACTGGAATTGCATTGAAAGCATAGGAAAAGAGGCAGAACGTCCACAATGATGCACTTGGCCAAAAAGGGCGTATGCGTTTTTTCCTGAATATATTCAGGAAAAAACGCATACGCCCTTTTTGGCCAACCAAGCAAGCTTGCAAAGGAAATCTGCACTACAATGAAGTCTCACTTCCCCCCGGTCAAAAGGGCCATCTGAAAAAAGTGTAAAATCCAGAAAGGCAGGACAGGCCATGGAGAACTGGGAGCCTTGTTATGCTGATGGGCGGGATGTAAATTGCCAACAACCACTCGGGAGAAGTGTATGGTGTTTCCTGAAACATCTAAAAAAGAAAGCAACAGAGCCTAGGGCACTTCCACTTATGGTCCTATAGCTTAGGGAAATTAAAATGAAAAAGACACAGCCACCCCAAAGTTTGGAACGGCTCTGTTTACAAGAACCTCGTTTACAGTACAAGTTCAACATCGCAGAAAGTGAAAAATGGATAAAGAAGTTGTGGTATTTACTTACAAAGCAATATCACTCAGCAATGAAATCTGTGTCATCAGGCCCTTAGCAGCACAATGAGTGGATTCAGGTATGATGATTCTAACTGAAATAAGTCACACAGAAAAAGAAACATCATAAGATATCAGTAATACACGGAATGTAAATTTGGCTACACAGGAACTGAATTACAGAACAGAACAGGGTCTCAAATTTAGAAAACCAACTTATGCTTGCTTAAGGGTAAAGGTGAGTTGGGGTGCTGCATAAAACCAGAGATTGAAATGAGCACAGATAAAGTTCCTTAAGCCAAATATGGAATAGACAAGAGCTACTCCTTGCTCAACGAAATGGACTCAACACCCCATATTAAATGCCTAAGAATGTACCTGACTAGTAAGTATCTTAAAACCTATGGATTGCTATGTCTCCGAAAGAGAATCAAGCATGTGTACAGGGGCATAAACGCAGCAGTGATAGGATTGGAGAGGTTCGGTGAGCAAATGAAGACCCTTTGAAGTCATATTGCATGGTACCCATTCCACGGGTTTCAACTACCCAGGTTTAAGGTATTCTTCCTTCAGCTAAAACATGCATGTGGAACCTAGAGTATGATCAACCATGTGAACGGGAGACGTGTTCAAATATGTCTCAGTTTTCCTCCCCTGGTACTCGGGTGCAACATTCCAGACGCTTTACTAACACTCTCCCCACTTGGAGAGTCAGTCCCTTTAACCTCCTGTTTGGCCCAGTTTGCAATTTCTGCGGAAGATGAACAGGAATAGCGAGAACCAATGAGAGGCTAGCTGGAGGTGTCTGGACGGGCAAATTTAACTCTCATTTCCCACCAGGAAGAGGAATTAACCAAAGGCTCAGCATGCCGGGCCGGAACCAGATTAGGGCCTGAAGCCATCCTGCGGTGTTGCGGCCAGGTCACAAGAAAGCGAGTTGAAGAAAGGAGCTCAGGGACACTGTAATTCACAAACCTGCAGAGTTATAAATGACAGCTATCGTCCAAAAATAGACTGAAGTAAGGCTGCCAAGAGGACTTGAAAGCGGGGCAGAATTGCAGGAAACCGATTTCAGGAGGTAGACTGGAATTGCATTGAAAGCATAGGAAAAGAGGCAGAACGTCCACAATGATGCACTTGGCCAAAAAGTGCGTATGCATTTTTTCCTGAATATATTCAGGAAAAAACGCATACGCCCTTTTTGGCCAACCAAGCAAGCTTGCAAAGGAAATCTGCACTACAATGAAGTCTCACTTCCCCCCGGTCAAAAGGGCCATCTGAAAAAAGTGTAAAATCCAGAAAGGCAGGACAGGCCATGGAGAACTGGGAGTCTTGTTATGCTGATGGGCGGGATGTAAATTGCCAACAGACACTCGGGAGAAGTGTATGGTGTTTCCTGAAACATCTAAAAAACAAAGCAACAGAGCCTAGGGCACTGCCACTTATGGTCCTATAGCTTAGGGAAATTAAAATCAAAAAGACACAGCCACCCCAAAGTTTGGGACGCCTCTGTTTACAAGAACCTCGTTTACAGTACAAGTTCAACATCGCAGAAAGTGAAAAATGGATAAAGACGTTGTGGTATTTACTTACAAAGCAATATCACTCAGCAATGAAATCTATGTTATCAGGCCCTTAGCATCACAATGAGTGGATTCAGGTATGATGATTCTAACTGAAATAAGTCACACAGAAAAAGAAACATCATAAGATATCAGTAATACACGGAATGTAAACTTGGCTACACAGGAACTGAATTACAGAACAGAACAGGGTCTAAAATTTAGAAAACCAACTTATGCTTGCTTAAGGGTAAAGGTGAGTTGGGGTGCTGCATAAAACCAGAGATTGAAATGAGCACAGATAAAGTTCCTTAAGTCAAATATGGAATAGACAAGAGCTACTCCTTGCTCAATGAAATGGACTCAACACCGCATATTAAACGCCTAAGAATGTACCTGACTAGTAAGTATCTTAAAACCTATGGATTGCTATGTCTCTGAAAGAGAATCAAGCATGTGTACAGGGGCATAAATGCAGCAGTGATAGGATTGGAGAGGTTCGGTGAGCAAATGAAGACCCTTTGAAGACATATTGCATGGTACCCATTCCACGGGTCTCAACTCTCCAGGTTTAAGGTATTCTTCCTTCAGCTAAAACATGCATGTGGAACCTAGAGTATGATCAACCATGTGATCGGGAGACGTGTTCAAATATGTCTCAGTTTTCCTCCCCTGGTACTCGGGTGCAACATTCCAGACGCTTTACTAACACTCTCCCCACTTGGAGAGTCAGTCCCTTTAACCTCCTGTTTGGCCCAGTTTGCAATTTCTGCGGAAGATGAACAGGAATAGCGAGAACCAATGAGAGGCTAGCTGGAGGTGTCTGGACGGGCAAATTTAACTCTCATTTCCCAACAGGAAGAGGAATTAACCAAAGGCTCAGCGTGCCGTGCCGGAACCAGATTAGGGCCTGAAGCCATCCTGCGGTGTTGCGGCCAGGTCACAAGAAAGCGAGTTGAAGAAAGGAGCTCAGGGGCACTGTAATTCACAAACCTGCAGAGTTATAAATGACAGCTATCGTCCAAAAATAGACTGAAGTAAGGCTGCCAAGAGGACTTGAAAGCGGGGCAGAATTGCAGGAAACCGATTTCAGGAGGTAGACTGGAATTGCATTGAAAGCATAGGAAAAGAGGCAGAACGTCCACAATGATGCACTTGGCCAAAAAGGGCGTATGCGTTTTTTCCTGAATATATTCAGGAAAAAACGCATACGCCCTTTTTGGCCAACCAAGCAAGCTTGCAAAGGAAATCTGCACTACAATGAAGTCTCACTTCCCCCCGGTCAAAAGGGCCATCTGAAAAAAGTGTAAAATCCAGAAAGGCGGGACAGGCCATGGAGAACTGGGAGCCTTGTTATGCTGATGGGCGGGATGTAAATTGCCAACAGACACTTGGGAGAAGTGTATGGTGCTTCCTGAAACATCTAAAAAACAAAGCAACAGAGCCTAGGGCACTGCCACTTATGGTCCTATAGCTTAGGGAAATTAAAATCAAAAAGACACAGCCACCCCAAAGTTTGGGACGCCTCCGTTTACAAGAACCTCGTTTACAGTACAAGTTCAACATCGCAGAAAGTGAAAAATGGATAAAGAAGTTGTGGTATTTACTTACAAAGCAATATCACTCAGCAATGAAATCTGTGTCATCAGGCCCTTAGCAGCACAATGAGTGGATTCAGGTATGATGATTCTAACTGAAGTAAGTCACACAGAAAAAGAAACATCATAAGATATCAGTAATACACGGAATGTAAACTTGGCTACACAGGAACTGAATTACAGAACAGAACAGGGTCTCAAATTTAGAAAACCAACTTATGCTTGCTTAAGGGTAAAGGTGAGTTGGGGTGCTGCATAAAACCAGAGATTGAAATGAGCACAGATAAAGTTCCTTAAGTCAAATATGGAATAGACAAGAGGTACTCCTTGCTCAACGAAATGGACTCAACACCGCATATTAAACGCCTAAGAATGTACCTGACTAGTAAGTATCTTAAAACCTATGGATTGCTATGTCTCCGAAAGAGAATCAAGCATGTGTACAGGGGCATAAACGCAGCAGTGATAGGATTGGAGAGGTTCGGTGAGCAAATGAAGACCCTTTGAAGTCATATTGCATGGTACCCATTACACGGGTCTTAACTCTCCAGGTTTAAGGTATTCTTCCTTCAGCTAAAACATGCATGTGGAACCCAAGTATGATCAACCATGTGAATGGGAGACGTGTTCAAATATGTCTCAGTTTTCCTCCCCTGGTACTCGGGTGCAACATTCCAGATGCTTTACTAACACTCTCCCCACTTGGAGAGTCAGTCCCTTTAACCTCCTGTTTGGCCCAGTTTGCAATTTCTGCGGAAGATGAACAGGAATAGCGAGAACCAATGAGAGACTAGCTGGAGGTGTCTGGACGGGCAAATTTAACTCTCATTTCCAACCAGGAAGAGGAAATAACCAAAGGATCAGCGTGCCGTGCCGGAATCAGATTAGGGCCTGAAGCCATCCTGCGGTGTTGCGGCCAGGTCACAAGAAAGCGAGTTGAAGAAAGGAGCTCAGGGGCACTGTAATTCACAAACCTGCAGAGTTATAAATGACAGCTATCGTCCAAAAATAGACTGAAGTAAGGCTGCCAAGAGGACTTGAAAGCGGGGCAGAATTGCAGGAAACCAATTTCAGGAGGTAGACTGGAATTGCATTGAAAGCATAGGAAAAGAGGCAGAACGTCCACAATGATGCACTTGGCCAAAAAGGGCGTATGCGTTTTTTCCTGAATATATTCAGGAAAAATTTTTCCTGAATATATTCAGGAAAAAAATATATATTCAGGAAAAAACGCATACGCCCTTTTTGGCCAACCAAGCAAGCTTGCAAAGGAAATCTGCACTACAATGAAGTCTCACTTCCCCCCGGTCAAAAGGGCCATCTGAAAAAAGTGTAAAATCCAGAAAGGCAGGACAGGCCATGGAGAACTGGGAGCCTTGTTATGCTGATGGGCGGGATGTAAATTGCCAACAACCACTCGGGAGAAGTGTATGGTGTTTCCTGAAACATCTAAAAAACAAAGCAACAGAGCCTAGGGCACTGCCACCTATGGTCCTATAGCTTAGGGAAATTAAAATCAAAAAGACACAGCCACCCCAAAGTTTGGGACGCCTCTGTTTACAAGAACCTCGTTTACAGTATAAGTTCAACATCGCAGGAAGTGAAAAATGGATAAAGAAGTTGTGGTATTTACTTACAAAGCAATATCACTCAGCAATGAAATCTATGTCATCAGGCCCTTAGCATCACAATGAGTGGATTCAGGTGTGATGATTCTAAGTGAAATAAGTCACACAGAAAAAGAAACATCATAAGATATCAGTAATACACGGAATGTAAACTTGGCTACACAGGAACTGAATTACAGAACAGAACAGGGTCTCAAATTTAGAAAACCAACTTATGCTTGCTTAAGGGTAAAGGTGAGTTGGGGTGCTGCATAAAACCAGAGATTGAAATGAGCACAGATAAAGTTCCTTAAGTCAAATATGGAATAGACAAGAGCTACTCCTTGCTCAGCGAAATGGACTCAACACCGCATATTAAACGCCTAAGAATGTACCTGACTAGTAAGTATCTTAAAACCTATGGATTGCTATGTCTCCGAAAGAGAATCAAGCCTGTGTACAGGGGCATAAACGCAGCAGTGATAGGATTGGAGAGGTTCGGTGAGCAAATGAAGACCCTTTGAAGTCATATTGCATGGTACCCATTACACGGGTCTCAACTCTCCAGGTTTAAGGTATTCTTCCTTCAGCTAAAACATGCATGTGGAACCCAGGTATGATCAACCATGTGAACGGGAGACGTGTTCAACTATGTCTCAGTTTTCCTCCCCTGGTACTCGTGTGCAACATTCCAGACGCTTTACGAACACTCTCCCCACTTGGAGAGTCAGCACCTTTAACCTCCTGTTTGGCCCAGTTTGCAATTTCTGCGGAAGATGAACAGGAATAGCGAGAACCAATGAGAGGCTAGCTGGAGGTGTCTGGACGGGCAAATTTAACTCTCATTTCCCACCAGGAAGAGGAAATAACCAAAGGCTCAGCGTGCCGTACCGGAACCAGATTAGGGCCTGAAGCCATCCTGCGGTGTTGCGGCCAGCTCAAAAGAAAGCGAGTTGAAGAAAGGAGCTCAGGGGCACTGTAATTCACAAACCTGCAGAGTTATAAATGACAGCTATCGTCCAAAAATAGACTGAAGTAAGGCTGCCAAGAGGACTTGAAAGCGGAGCAGAATTGCAGGAAACCGATTTCAGGAGGTAGACTGGAATTGCATTGAAAGCATAGGAAAAGAGGCAGAACGTCCACAATGATGCACTTGGCCAAAAAGGGCGTATGCGTTTTTTCCTGAATATATTCAGGAAAAAACGCATACGCCCTTTTTGGCCAACCAAGCAAGCTTGCAAAGGAAATCTGCACTACAATGAAGTCTCACTTCCCCCCGGTCAAAAGGGCCATCTGAAAAAAGTGTAAAATCCAGAAAGGCAAGACAGGCCATGGAGAACTGGGAGCCTTGTTATGCTGATTGGCGGGATGTAAATTGCCAACAGACACTCGGGAGAAGTGTATGGTGTTTCCTGAAACATCTAAAAAACAAAGCAACAGAGCCTAGGGCACTGCCACTTATGGTCCTATAGCTTAGGGAAATTAAAATCAAAAAGACACAGCCACCCCAAAGTTTGGGACGCCTCTGTTTACAAGAACCTCGTTTACAGTACAAGTTCAACATCGCAGAAAGTGAAAAATGGATAAAGAACTTGTGGTACTTACGTACAATGCAGTATCACTCAGCAATGAAATCTATGTCATCAGGCCCGTAGCAGCATAATGAGTAGATTCAGGTACGATGATTCTAACTGAAATAACTCACACAGAAAAAGAAACATCATAAGATATCACTAATACACGGAATGTAAACTTGGCTAAACAGGAACTGAATTCCAAAACAGAACAGGTTCTCAAATTTAGAAAACCAACTTATGCTTGCTTAAGGGTAAAGGTGAGTTGGGTTGCTGCATAAAACCAGAGATTGAAATGAGCACAGATAAAGTTCCTTAAGCCAAATATGGAATAGACAAGAGCTACTCCTTGCTCAACAAAATGGACTCAACACCGCATATTAAACGCCTAAGAATGTACCTGACTAGTAAGTATCTTAAAACCTATGGATTGCTATGTCTCCGAAAGAGAATCAAGCATGTGTACAGGGGCATAAACGCAGCAGTGATAGGATTGGAGAGGTTCGGTGAGCAAATGAAGACCCTTTGAAGTCATATTGCATGGTACCCATTCCACGGGTTTCAACTACCCAGGTTTTAGGTATTCTTCCTTCAGCTAAAACATGCATGTGGAACCCGGAGTATGATCAACCATGTGATTGGGAGACGTGTTCAAATATGTCTCAGTTTTCCTCCCCTGGTACTCGGGTGCAACATTCCAGACGCTTTACTAACACTCTCCCCACTTGGAGAGTCAGTCCCTTTAACCTCCTGTTTGGCCCAGTTTGCAATTTCTGCGGAAGATGAACAGGAATAGCGAGAACCAATGAGAGGCTAGCTGGAGGTGTCTGGACGGGCAAATTTAACTCTCATTTCCCACCAGGAAGAGGAATTAACCAAAGGCTCAGCATGCCGGGCCGGAACCAGATTAGGGCCTGAAGCCATCCTGCGGTGTTGCGGCCAGGTCACAAGAAAGCGAGTTGAAGAAAGGAGCTCAGGGGCACTGTAATTCACAAACCTGCAGAGTTATAAATGACAGCTATCGTCCAAAAATAGACTGAAGTAAGGCTGCCAAGAGGACTTGAAAGCGGGGCAGAATTGCAGGAAACCGATTTCAGGAGGTAGACTGGAATTGCATTGAAAGCATAGGAAAAGAGGCAGAACGTCCACAATGATGCACTTGGCCAAAAAGGGCATATGCGTTTTTTCCTGAATATATTCAGGAAAAAACGCATATGCCCTTTTTGGCCAACCAAGCAAGCTTGCAAAGGAAATCTGCACTACAATGAAGTCTCACTTCCCCCCGGTCAAAAGGGCCATCTGAAAAAAGTGTAAAATCCAGAAAGGCAGGACAGGCCATGGAGAACTGGGAGTCTTGTTATGCTGATGGGCGGGATGTAAATTGCCAACAGACACTCGGGAGAAGTGTATGGTGTTTCCTGAAACATCTAAAAAACAAAGCAACAGAGCCTAGGGCACTGCCACTTATGGTCCTATAGCTTAGGGAAATTAAAATCAAAAAGACACAGCCACCCCAAAGTTTGGGACGCCTCTGTTTACAAGAACCTCGTTTACAGTACAAGTTCAACATCGCAGAAAGTGAAAAATGGATAAAGACGTTGTGGTATTTACTTACAAAGCAATATCACTCAGCAATGAAATCTATGTTATCAGGCCCTTAGCATCACAATGAGTGGATTCAGGTATGATGATTCTAACTGAAATAAGTCACACAGAAAAAGAAACATCATAAGATATCAGTAATACACGGAATGTAAACTTGGCTACACAGGAACTGAATTACAGAACAGAACAGGGTCTAAAATTTAGAAAACCAACTTATGCTTGCTTAAGGGTAAAGGTGAGTTGGGGTGCTGCATAAAACCAGAGATTGAAATGAGCACAGATAAAGTTCCTTAAGTCAAATATGGAATAGACAAGAGCTACTCCTTGCTCAATGAAATGGACTCAACACCGCATATTAAACGCCTAAGAATGTACCTGACTAGTAAGTATCTTAAAACCTATGGATTGCTATGTCTCTGAAAGAGAATCAAGCATGTGTACAGGGGCATAAATGCAGCAGTGATAGGATTGGAGAGGTTCGGTGAGCAAATGAAGACCCTTTGAAGACATATTGCATGGTACCCATTCCACGGGTCTGAACTCTCCAGGTTTAAGGTATTCTTCCTTCAGCTAAAACATGCATGTGGAACCTAGAGTATGATCAACCATGTGATCGGGAGACGTGTTCAAATATGTCTCAGTTTTCCTCCCCTGGTACTCGGGTGCAACATTCCAGACGCTTTACTAACACTCTCCCCACTTGGAGAGTCAGTCCCTTTAACCTCCTGTTTGGCCCAGTTTGCAATTTCTGCGGAAGATGAACAGGAATAGCGAGAACCAATGAGAGGCTAGCTGGAGGTGTCTGGACGGGCAAATTTAACTCTCATTTCCCAACAGGAAGAGGAATTAACCAAAGGCTCAGCGTGCCGTGCCGGAACCAGATTAGGGCCTGAAGCCATCCTGCGGTGTTGCGGCCAGGTCACAAGAAAGCGAGTTGAAGAAAGGAGCTCAGGGGCACTGTAATTCACAAACCTGCAGAGTTATAAATGACAGCTATCGTCCAAAAATAGACTGAAGTAAGGCTGCCAAGAGGACTTGAAAGCGGGGCAGAATTGCAGGAAACCGATTTCAGGAGGTAGACTGGAATTGCATTGAAAGCATAGGAAAAGAGGCAGAACGTCCACAATGATGCACTTGGCCAAAAAGGGCGTATGCGTTTTTTCCTGAATATATTCAGGAAAAAACGCATACGCCCTTTTTGGCCAACCAAGCAAGCTTGCAAAGGAAATCTGCACTACAATGAAGTCTCACTTCCCCCCGGTCAAAAGGGCCATCTGAAAAAAGTGTAAAATCCAGAAAGGCGGGACAGGCCATGGAGAACTGGGAG
Organism: Stenella coeruleoalba; assembly: GCF_951394435.1. Classification (NCBI taxonomy): domain Eukaryota; kingdom Metazoa; phylum Chordata; class Mammalia; order Artiodactyla; family Delphinidae; genus Stenella; species Stenella coeruleoalba. Next base: position 256,758 of record NW_027646291.1, read on the forward strand.
CCTTGTTATGCTGATGGGCGGGATGTAAATTGCCAACAGACACTTGGGAGAAGTGTATGGTGCTTCCTGAAACATCTAAAAAACAAAGCAACAGAGCCTAGGGCACTGCCACTTATGGTCCTATAGCTTAGGGAAATTAAAATCAAAAAGACACAGCCACCCCAAAGTTTGGGACGCCTCCGTTTACAAGAACCTCGTTTACAGTACAAGTTCAACATCGCAGAAAGTGAAAAGTGGATAAAGAAGTTGTGGTATTTACTTACAAAGCAATATCACTCAGCAATGAAATCTGTGTCATCAGGCCCTTAGCAGCACAATGAGTGGATTCAGGTATGATGATTCTAACTGAAGTAAGTCACACAGAAAAAGAAACATCATAAGATATCAGTAATACACGGAATGTAAACTTGGCTACACAGGAACTGAATTACAGAACAGAACAGGGTCTCAAATTTAGAAAACCAACTTATGCTTGCTTAAGGGTAAAGGTGAGTTGGGGTGCTGCATAAAACCAGAGATTGAAATGAGCACAGATAAAGTTCCTTAAGTCAAATATGGAATAGACAAGAGGTACTCCTTGCTCAACGAAATGGACTCAACACCGCATATTAAACGCCTAAGAATGTACCTGACTAGTAAGTATCTTAAAACCTATGGATTGCTATGTCTCCGAAAGAGAATCAAGCATGTGTACAGGGGCATAAACGCAGCAGTGATAGGATTGGAGAGGTTCGGTGAGCAAATGAAGACCCTTTGAAGTCATATTGCATGGTACCCATTCCACGGGTCTTAACTCTCCAGGTTTAAGGTATTCTTCCTTCAGCTAAAACATGCATGTGGAACCCAAGTATGATCAACCATGTGAATGGGAGACGTGTTCAAATATGTCTCAGTTTTCCTCCCCTGGTACTCGGGTGCAACATTCCAGATGCTTTACTAACACTCTCCCCACTTGGAGAGTCAGTCCCTTTAACCTCCTGTTTGGCCCAGTTTGCAATTTCTGCGGAAGATGAACAGGAATAGCGAGAACCAATGAGAGACTAGCTGGAGGTGTCTGGACGGGCAAATTTAACTCTCATTTCCAACCAGGAAGAGGAAATAACCAAAGGATCAGCGTGCCGTGCCGGAATCAGATTAGGGCCTGAAGCCATCCTGCGGTGTTGCGGCCAGGTCACAAGAAAGCGAGTTGAAGAAAGGAGCTCAGGGGCACTGTAATTCACAAACCTGCAGAGTTATAAATGACAGCTATCGTCCAAAAATAGACTGAAGTAAGGCTGCCAAGAGGACTTGAAAGCGGGGCAGAATTGCAGGAAACCAATTTCAGGAGGTAGACTGGAATTGCATTGAAAGCATAGGAAAAGAGGCAGAACGTCCACAATGATGCACTTGGCCAAAAAGGGCGTATGCGTTTTTTCCTGAATATATTCAGGAAAAATTTTTCCTGAATATATTCAGGAAAAAAATATATATTCAGGAAAAAACGCATACGCCCTTTTTGGCCAACCAAGCAAGCTTGCAAAGGAAATCTGCACTACAATGAAGTCTCACTTCCCCCCGGTCAAAAGGGCCATCTGAAAAAAGTGTAAAATCCAGAAAGGCAGGACAGGCCATGGAGAACTGGGAGCCTTGTTATGCTGATGGGCGGGATGTAAATTGCCAACAACCACTCGGGAGAAGTGTATGGTGTTTCCTGAAACATCTAAAAAACAAAGCAACAGAGCCTAGGGCACTGCCACCTATGGTCCTATAGCTTAGGGAAATTAAAATCAAAAAGACACAGCCACCCCAAAGTTTGGGACGCCTCTGTTTACAAGAACCTCGTTTACAGTATAAGTTCAACATCGCAGGAAGTGAAAAATGGATAAAGAAGTTGTGGTATTTACTTACAAAGCAATATCACTCAGCAATGAAATCTATGTCATCAGGCCCTTAGCATCACAATGAGTGGATTCAGGTGTGATGATTCTAAGTGAAATAAGTCACACAGAAAAAGAAACATCATAAGATATCAGTAATACACGGAATGTAAACTTGGCTACACAGGAACTGAATTACAGAACAGAACAGGGTCTCAAATTTAGAAAACCAACTTATGCTTGCTTAAGGGTAAAGGTGAGTTGGGGTGCTGCATAAAACCAGAGATTGAAATGAGCACAGATAAAGTTCCTTAAGTCAAATATGGAATAGACAAGAGCTACTCCTTGCTCAGCGAAATGGACTCAACACCGCATATTAAACGCCTAAGAATGTACCTGACTAGTAAGTATCTTAAAACCTATGGATTGCTATGTCTCCGAAAGAGAATCAAGCCTGTGTACAGGGGCATAAACGCAGCAGTGATAGGATTGGAGAGGTTCGGTGAGCAAATGAAGACCCTTTGAAGTCATATTGCATGGTACCCATTACACGGGTCTCAACTCTCCAGGTTTAAGGTATTCTTCCTTCAGCTAAAACATGCATGTGGAACCCAGGTATGATCAACCATGTGAACGGGAGACGTGTTCAACTATGTCTCAGTTTTCCTCCCCTGGTACTCGTGTGCAACATTCCAGACGCTTTACGAACACTCTCCCCACTTGGAGAGTCAGCACCTTTAACCTCCTGTTTGGCCCAGTTTGCAATTTCTGCGGAAGATGAACAGGAATAGCGAGAACCAATGAGAGGCTAGCTGGAGGTGTCTGGACGGGCAAATTTAACTCTCATTTCCCACCAGGAAGAGGAAATAACCAAAGGCTCAGCGTGCCGTACCGGAACCAGATTAGGGCCTGAAGCCATCCTGCGGTGTTGCGGCCAGCTCAAAAGAAAGCGAGTTGAAGAAAGGAGCTCAGGGGCACTGTAATTCACAAACCTGCAGAGTTATAAATGACAGCTATCGTCCAAAAATAGACTGAAGTAAGGCTGCCAAGAGGACTTGAAAGCGGAGCAGAATTGCAGGAAACCGATTTCAGGAGGTAGACTGGAATTGCATTGAAAGCATAGGAAAAGAGGCAGAACGTCCACAATGATGCACTTGGCCAAAAAGGGCGTATGCGTTTTTTCCTGAATATATTCAGGAAAAAACGCATACGCCCTTTTTGGCCAACCAAGCAAGCTTGCAAAGGAAATCTGCACTACAATGAAGTCTCACTTCCCCCCGGTCAAAAGGGCCATCTGAAAAAAGTGTAAAATCCAGAAAGGCAAGACAGGCCATGGAGAACTGGGAGCCTTGTTATGCTGATTGGCGGGATGTAAATTGCCAACAGACACTCGGGAGAAGTGTATGGTGTTTCCTGAAACATCTAAAAAACAAAGCAACAGAGCCTAGGGCACTGCCACTTATGGTCCTATAGCTTAGGGAAATTAAAATCAAAAAGACACAGCCACCCCAAAGTTTGGGACGCCTCTGTTTACAAGAACCTCGTTTACAGTACAAGTTCAACATCGCAGAAAGTGAAAAATGGATAAAGAACTTGTGGTACTTACGTACAATGCAGTATCACTCAGCAATGAAATCTATGTCATCAGGCCCGTAGCAGCATAATGAGTAGATTCAGGTACGATGATTCTAACTGAAATAACTCACACAGAAAAAGAAACATCATAAGATATCACTAATACACGGAATGTAAACTTGGCTAAACAGGAACTGAATTCCAAAACAGAACAGGTTCTCAAATTTAGAAAACCAACTTATGCTTGCTTAAGGGTAAAGGTGAGTTGGGTTGCTGCATAAAACCAGAGATTGAAATGAGCACAGATAAAGTTCCTTAAGCCAAATATGGAATAGACAAGAGCTACTCCTTGCTCAACAAAATGGACTCAACACCGCATATTAAACGCCTAAGAATGTACCTGACTAGTAAGTATCTTAAAACCTATGGATTGCTATGTCTCCGAAAGAGAATCAAGCATGTGTACAGGGGCATAAACGCAGCAGTGATAGGATTGGAGAGGTTCGGTGAGCAAATGAAGACCCTTTGAAGTCATATTGCATGGTACCCATTCCACGGGTTTCAACTACCCAGGTTTTAGGTATTCTTCCTTCAGCTAAAACATGCATGTGGAACCCGGAGTATGATCAACCATGTGATTGGGAGACGTGTTCAAATATGTCTCAGTTTTCCTCCCCTGGTACTCGGGTGCAACATTCCAGACGCTTTACTAACACTCTCCCCACTTGGAGAGTCAGTCCCTTTAACCTCCTGTTTGGCCCAGTTTGCAATTTCTGCGGAAGATGAACAGGAATAGCGAGAACCAATGAGAGGCTAGCTGGAGGTGTCTGGACGGGCAAATTTAACTCTCATTTCCCACCAGGAAGAGGAATTAACCAAAGGCTCAGCATGCCGGGCCGGAACCAGATTAGGGCCTGAAGCCATCCTGCGGTGTTGCGGCCAGGTCACAAGAAAGCGAGTTGAAGAAAGGAGCTCAGGGGCACTGTAATTCACAAACCTGCAGAGTTATAAATGACAGCTATCGTCCAAAAATAGACTGAAGTAAGGCTGCCAAGAGGACTTGAAAGCGGGGCAGAATTGCAGGAAACCGATTTCAGGAGGTAGACTGGAATTGCATTGAAAGCATAGGAAAAGAGGCAGAACGTCCACAATGATGCACTTGGCCAAAAAGGGCATATGCGTTTTTTCCTGAATATATTCAGGAAAAAACGCATATGCCCTTTTTGGCCAACCAAGCAAGCTTGCAAAGGAAATCTGCATTACAATGAAGTCTCACTTCCCACCGGTCAAAAGGGCCATCTGAAAAAAGTGTAAAATCCAGAAAGGCAGGACAGGCCATAGAGAACTGGTAGCCTTGTTATGCTGATGGGCGGGTTGTAAATTGCCAACAGACACTCGGGAGAAGTGTATGGTGTTTCCTGAAACATCTAAAAAACAAAGCAACAGAGCCTAGGGCACTGCCACTTATGGTCCTATAGCTTAGGGAAATTAAAATCAAAAAGACACAGCCACTCCAAAGTTTGGGACGCCTCTGTTTACAAGAACCTCGTTTACCGTACAAGTTCAACATCGCAGAAAGTGAAAAATGGATAAAGAAGTTGTGGTATTTACTTACAAAGCAATATCACTCAGCAATGAAATCTATGTCATCAGGCCCTTAGCATCACAATGAGTGGATTCAGGTATGATGATTCTAACTGAAATAAGTCACACAGAAAAAGAAACATCATAAGATATCAGTAATCCACGGAATGTAAACTTGGCTACACAGGAACTGAATTACAGAACAGAACAGGGTCTCAAATTAGAAAACCAACTTATTCTTGCTTAAGGGTAAAGGTGAGTTGGGGTGCTGCATAAAACCAGAGATTGAAATGAGCACAGATAAAGTTCCTTAAGCCAAATATGGAATAGACAAGAGCTACTCCTTGCTCAACGAAATGGACTCAACACCCCATATTAAACTCCTAAGAATGTACCTGACTAGTAAGTATCTTAAAACCTATGGATTGCTATGTCTCCGAAAGAGAATCAAGCATGTGTACAGGGGCATAAACGCAGCAGTGATAGGATTGGAGAGGTTCGGTGAGCAAATGAAGACCCTTTGAAGTCATATTGCATGGTACCCATTCCACGGGTTTCAACTACCCAGGTTTAAGGTATTCTTCCTTCAGCTAAAACATGCATGTGGAACCTAGAGTATGATCAACCATGTGATCGGGAGATGTGTTCAAATATGTCTCAGTTTTCCTCCCCTGGTACTCGGGTGCAACATTCCAGACGCTTTACTAACACTCTCCCCACTTGGAGAGTGAGTCCCTTTAACCTCCTGTTTGGCCCAGTTTGCAATTTCTGCGGAAGATGAACAGGAATAGCGAGAACCAATGAGAGGCTAGCTGGAGGTGTCTGGACGGGCAAATTTAACTCTCATTTCCCACCAGGAAGAGGAATTAACCAAAGGCTCAGCATGCCGTACCGGAACCAGATTAGGGCCTGAAGCCATCCTGCGGTGTTGCGGCCAGGTCACAAGAAAGCGAGTTGAAGAAAGGAGCTCAGGGGCACTGTAATTCACAAACCTGCAGAGTTATAAATGACAGCTATCGTCCAAAAATAGACTGAAGTAAGGTTGCCAAGAGGACTTGAAAGCGGGGCAGAATTGCAGGAAACCGATTTCAGGAGGTAGACTGGAATTGCATTGAAAGCATAGGAAAAGAGGCAGAACGTCCACAATGATGCACTTGGCCAAAAAGGGCGTATGCGTTTTTTCCTGAATATATTCAGGAAAAAACGCATACGCACTTTTTGGCCAACCAAGCAAGCTTGCAAAGGAAATCTGCATTACAATGAAGTCTCACTTCCCACCGGTCAAAAGGGCCATCTGAAAAAAGTGTAAATTCCAGAAAGGCAGGACAGGCCATAGAGAACTGGGAGCCTTGTTATGCTGATGGGCGGGTTGTAAATTGCCAACAGACACTCGGGAGAAGTGTATGCTGTTTCCTGAAACATCTAAAAAACAAAGCAACAGAGCCTAGGGCACTGCCACTTATGGTCCTATAGCTTAGGGAAATTAAAATCAAAAAGACACAGCCACCCCAAACTTTGGGACGCCTCTGTTTACAAGAACCTCGTTTACAGTATAAGTTCAACATCGCAGAAAGTGAAAAATGCATAAAGAAGTTGTGGTATTTACTTACAAAGCAATATCACTCAGCAATGAAATCTATGTCATCAGGCCCTTAGCATCACAATGAGAGGATTCAGGTGTGATGATTCTAACTGAAATAAGTCACACAGAAAAAGAAACATCATAAGATATCAGTAATACACGGAATGTAAACTTGGCTACACAGGAACTGAATTACAGAACAGAACAGGGTCTCAAATTTAGAAAACCAACTTATGCTTGCTTAAGGGTAAAGGTGAGTTGGGGTGCTGCATAAAACCAGAGATTGAAATGAGTACAGATAAAGTTCCTTAAGTCAAATATGGAATAGACAAGAGCTACTCCTTGCTCAGCGAAATGGACTCAACACCGCATATTAAACGCCTAAGAATGTACCTGACTAGTAAGTATCTTAAAACCTATGGATTGCTATGTCTCTGAAAGAGAATCAAGCATGTGTACAGGGGCATAAACGCAGCAGTGATAGGATTGGAGAGGTTCGGTGAGCAAATGAAGACCCTTTGAAGTCATATTGCATGGTACCCATTACACGGGTCTCAACTCTCCAGATTTAAGGTATTCTTCCTTCAGCTAAAACATGCATGTGGAACCCAGGTATGATCAACCATGTGAACGGGAGACGTGTTCAACTATGTCTCAGTTTTCCTCCCCTGGTACTCGGGTGCAACATTCCAGACGCTTTACTAACACTCTCCCAACTTGGAGAGTCAGCGCCTTTAACCTCCTGTTTGGCCCAGTTTGCAATTTCTGCGGAAGATGAACAGGAATAGCGAGAACCAATGAGAGGCTAGCTGGAGGTGTCTGGACGGGCAAATTTAACTCTCATTTCCCACCAGGAAGAGGAAATAACCAAAGGCTCAGCGTGCCGTACCGGAACCAGATTAGGGCCTGAAGCCATCCTGCGGTGTTGCGGCCAGCTCAAAAGAAAGCGAGTTGAAGAAAGGAGCTCAGGGGCACTGTAATTCACAAACCTGCAGAGTTATAAATGACAGCTATCGTCCAAAAATAGACTGAAGTAAGGCTGCCAAGAGGACTTGAAAGCGGGGCAGAATTGCAGGAAACCGATTTCAGGAGGTAGACTGGAATTGCATTGAAAGCATAGGAAAAGAGGCAGAACGTCCACAATGATGCACTTGGCCAAAAAGGGCGTATGCGTTTTTTCCTGAATATATTCAGGAAAAAACGCATACGCCCTTTTTGGCCAACCAAGCAAGCTTGCAAAGGAAATCTGCACTACAATGAAGTCTCACTTCCCCCCGGTCAAAAGGGCCATCTGAAAAAAGTGTAAAATCCAGAAAGGCAAGACAGGCCATGGAGAACTGGGAGCCTTGTTATGCTGATTGGCGGGATGTAAATTGCCAACAGACACTCGGGAGAAGTGTATGGTGTTTCCTGAAACATCTAAAAAACAAAGCAACAGAGCCTAGGGCACTGCCACTTATGGTCCTATAGCTTAGGGAAATTAAAATCAAAAAGACACAGCCACCCCAAAGTTTGGGACGCCTCTGTTTACAAGAACCTCGTTTACAGTACAAGTTCAACATCGCAGAAAGTGAAAAATGGATAAAGAACTTGTGGTACTTACTTACAATGCAGTATCACTCAACAATGAAATCTATGTCATCAGGCCCGTAGCAGCATAATGAGTAGATTCAGGTACGATGATTCTAACTGAAATAACTCACACAGAAAAAGAAACATCATAAGATATCACTAATACACGGAATGTAAACTTGGCTACACAGGAACTGAATTCCAAAACAGAACAGGTTCTCAAATTTAGAAAACCAACTTATTCTTGCTTAAGGGTAAAGGTGAGTTGGGTTGCTGCATAAAACCAGAGATTGAAATGAGCACAGATATAGTTCCTTAAGCCAAATATGGAATAGACAAGAGCTACTCCTTGCTCAACGAAATGGACTCAACACCCCATATTAAACGCCTAAGAATGTACCTGACTAGTAAGTATCTTAAAACCTATGGATTGCTATGTCTCCGAAAGAGAATCAAGCATGTGTACAGGGGCATAAACGCAGCAGTGATAGGATTGGAGAGGTTCGGTGAGCAGATGAAGACCCTTTGAAGTCATATTGCATGGTACCCATTCCACGGGTTTCAACTACCCAGGTTTAAGGTATTCTTCCTTCAGCTAAAACATGCATGTGGAACCTAGAGTATGATCAACCATGTGATCGGGAGACGTGTTCAAATATGTCTCAGTTTTCCTCCCCTGGTACTCGGGTGCAACATTCCAGACGCTTTACTAACACTCTCCCCACTTGGAGAGTCAGTCCCTTTAACCTCCTGTTTGGCCCAGTTTGCAATTTCTGCGGAAGATGAACAGGAATAGCGAGAACCAATGAGAGGCTAGCTGGAGGTGTCTGGACGGGCAAATTTAACTCTCGTTTCCCACCAGGAAGAGGAATTAACCAAAGGCTCAGCATGCCGGCCCGGAACCAGATTAGGGCCTGAAGCCATCCTGCGGTGTTGCGGCCAGGTCACAAGAAAGCGAGTTGAAGAAAGGAGCTCAGGGGCACTGTAATTCACAAACCTGCAGAGTTATAAATGACAGCTATCGTCCAAAAATAGACTGAAGTAAGGCTGCCAAGAGGACTTGAAAGCGGGGCAGAATTGCAGGAAACCGATTTCAGGAGGTAGACTGGAATTGCATTGAAAGCATAGGAAAAGAGGCAGAAAGTCCACAATGATGCACTTGGCCAAAAAGGGCGTATGCGTTTATTCCTGAATATATTCAGGAAAAAACGCATACGCCCTTTTTGGCCAACCAAGCAAGCTTGCAAAGGAAATCTGCACTACAATGAAGTCTCACTTCCCCCCGGTCAAAAGGGCCATCTGAAAAAAGTGTAAAATCCAGAAAGGCAACAGGCCATTGAGAACTGGGAGCCTTGTTATGCTGAAGGGCGGGATGTAAATTGCCAACAGACACTTGGGAGAAGTGTATGGTGTTTCCTGAAACATCTAAAAAACAAAGCAACAGAGCCTAGGGCACTTCCACTTATGGTCCTATAGCTTAGGGAAATTAAAATCAAAAAGACACAGCTCCCCAAAGTTTGGAACGGCTCTGTTTACAAGAACCTCGTTTACAGTACAAGTTCAACATCGCAGAAAGTGAAAAATGGATAAAGAAGTTGTGGTATTCACTTACAAAGCAATATCACTCAGCAATGAAATCTATGTCATCAGGCCCTTAGCAGCACAATGAGTGGATTCAGGTATGATGATTCTAACTGAAATAAGTCACACAGAAAAAGAAACATCATCAGATATCAGTAATACACGGAATGGAAACTTGGCTACACAGGAACTGAATTACAGAACAGAACAGGGTCTCAAATTTAGAAAGACAACTTATGCTTGCTTAAGGGAAAAGGTGAGTTGGGGTGCTGCATAAAACCAGAGATTGAAATGAGCACAGATAAAGTTCCTTAAGCCAAATATGGAATAGACAAGAGCTACTCCTTGCTCAACGAAATGGACTCAACACCGCATATTAAACGCCTAAGAATGTACCTGACTTGTAAGTATCTTAAAACCTATGGATTGCTATGTCTCCAAAAGAGAATCAAGCATGTGTACAGGGGCATAAACGCAGCAGTGATAGGATTGGAGAGGTTCGGTGAGCAAATGAAGACCCTTTGAAGTCATATTGCATGGTACCCATTCCACGGGTTTCAACTACCCAGGTTTAAGGTATTCTTCCTTCAGCTAAAACATGCATGTGGAACCTAGAGTATGATCAACCATGTGATCGGGAGACGTGTTCAAATATGTCTCAGTTTTCCTCCCCTGGTACTCGGGTGCAACATTCCAGACGCTTTACTAACACTCTCCCCACTTGGAGAGTCAGTCCCTTTAACCTCCTGTTTGGCCCAGTTTGCAATTTCTGCGGAAGATGAACAGGAATAGCGAGAACCAATGAGAGGCTAGCTGGAGGTGTCTGGACGGGCAAATTTAACTCTCATTTCCCACCAGGAAGAGGAATTAACCAAAGGCTCAGCGTGCCGGGCCGGAACCAGATTAGGGCCTGAAGCCATCCTGCGGTGTTGCGGCCAGGTCACAAGAAAGCGAGTTGAAGAAAGGAGCTCAGGGGCACTGTAATTCACAAACCTGCAGAGTTATAAATGACAGCTATCGTCCAAAAATAGACTGAAGTAAGGCTGCCAAGAGGACTTGAAAGCGGGGCAGAATTGCAGGAAACCGATTTCAGGAGGTAGACTGGAATTGCATTGAAAGCATAGGAAAAGAGGCAGAACGTCCACAATGATGCACTTGGCCAAAAAGGGCGTATGCGTTTTTTCCTGAATATATTCAGGAAAAAACGCATACGCCCTTTTTGGCCAACCAAGCAAGCTTGCAAAGGAAATCTGCACTACAATGAAGTCTCACTTCCCCCCGGTCAAAAGGGCCATCTGAAAAACGTGTAAAATCCAGAAAGGCAGGACAGGCCATGGAGAACTGGGAGCCTTGTTATGCTGATGGGCGGGATGTAAATTGCCAACAACCACTCGGGAGAAGTGTATGGTGTTTCCTGAAACATCTAAAAAACAAAGCAACAGAACCTAGGGCACTTCCACTTATGGTCCTATAGCTTAGGGAAATTAAAATCAAAAAGACACAGCCACCCCAAAGTTTGGAACGGCTCTGTTTACAAGAACCTCGTTTACAGTACAAGTTCAACATCGCAGAAAGTGAAAAATGGATAAAGAAGTTGTGGTATTTACTTACAAAGCAATATCACTCAGCAATGAAATCTGTGTCATCAGGCCCTTAGCAGCACAATGAGTGGATTCAGGTATGATGATTCTAACTGAAATAAGTCACACAGAAAAAGAAACATCATAAGATATCAGTAATACACGGAATGGAAACTTGGCTACACAGGAACTGAATTACAGAACAGAACAGGGTCTCAAATTTAGAAAACCAACGTATTCTTGCTTAAGGGTAAAGGTGAGTTGGGGTGCTGCATAAAACCAGAGATTGAAATGAGCACAGATAAAGTTCCTTAAGCCAAATATGGAATAGACAAGAGCTACTCCTTGCTCAACGAAATGGACTCAACACCCCATATTAAACGCCTAAGAATGTACCTGACTAGTAAGTATCTTAAAACCTATGGATTGCTATGTCTCCGAAAGAGAATCAAGCATGTGTACAGGGGCATAAACGCAGCAGTGATAGGATTGGAGAGGTTCGGTGAGCAGATGAAGACCCTTTGAAGTCATATTGCATGGTACCCATTCCACGGGTTTCAACTACCCAGGTTTAAGGTATTCTTCCTTCAGCTAAAACATGCATGTGGAACCTAGAGTATGATCAACCATGTGATCGGGAGACGTGTTCAAATATGTCTCAGTTTTCCTCCCCTGGTACTCGGGTGCAACATTCCAGACGCTTTACTAACACTCTCCCCACTTGGAGAGTCAGTCCCTTTAACCTCCTGTTTGGCCCACTTTGCAATTTCTGCGGAAGATGAACAGGAATAGCGAGAACCAATGAGAGGCTAGCTGGAGGTGTCTGGACGGGCAAATTTAACTCTCGTTTCCCACCAGGAAGAGGAATTAACCAAAGGCTCAGCATGCCGGCCCGGAACCAGATTAGGGCCTGAAGCCATCCTGCGGTGTTGCGGCCAGGTCACAAGAAAGCGAGTTGAAGAAAGGAGCTCAGGGGCACTGTAATTCACAAATCTGCAGAGTTATAAATGACAGCTATCGTCCAAAAATAGACTGAAGTAAGGCTGCCAAGAGGACTTGAAAGCGGGGCAGAATTGCAGGAAACCGATTTCAGGAGGTAGACTGGAATTGCATTGAAAGCATAGGAAAAGAGGCAGAAAGTCCACAATGATGCACTTGGCCAAAAAGGGCGTATGCGTTTTTTCCTGAATATATTCAGGAAAAAACGCATACGCCCTTTTTGGCCAACCAAGCAAGCTTGCAAAGGAAATCTGCACTACAATGAAGTCTCACTTCCCCCCGGTCAAAAGGGCCATCTGAAAAAAGTGTAAAATCCAGAAAGGAAACAGGCCATTGAGAACTGGGAGCCTTGTTATGCTGAAGGGCGGGATGTAAATTGCCAACAGACACTTGGGAGAAGTGTATGGTGTTTCCTGAAACATCTAAAAAACAAAGCAACAGAGCCTAGGGCACTTCCACTTATGGTCCTATAGCTTAGGGAAATTAAAATCAAAAAGACACAGCTCCCCAAAGTTTGGAACGGCTCTGTTTACAAGAACCTCGTTTACAGTACAAGTTCAACATCGCAGAAAGTGAAAAATGGATAAAGAAGTTGTGGTATTCACTTACAAAGCAATATCACTCAGCAATGAAATCTATGTCATCAGGCCCTTAGCAGCACAATGAGTGGATTCATGTATGATGATTCTAACTGAAATAATTCACACAGAAAAAGAAACATCATCAGATATCAGTAATACACGGAATGGAAACTTGGCTACACAGGAACTGAATTACAGAACAGAACAGGGTCTCAAATTTAGAAAGACAACTTATGCTTGCTTAAGGGTAAAGGTGAGTTGGGGTGCTGCATAAAACCAGAGATTGAAATGAGCACAGATAAAGTTCCTTAAGCCAAATATGGAATAGACAAGAGCTACTCCTTGCTCAACGAAATGGACTCAACACCGCATATTAAACGCCTAAGAATGTACCTGACTTGTAAGTATCTTAAAACCTATGGATTGCTATGTCTCCAAAAGAGAATCAAGCATGTGTACAGGGGCATAAACGCAGCAGTGATAGGATTGGAGAGGTTCGGTGAGCAAATGAAGACCCTTTGAAGTCATATTGCATGGTACCCATTCCACGGGTTTCAACTACCCAGGTTTAAGGTATTCTTCCTTCAGCTAAAACATGCATGTGGAACCTAGAGTATGATCAACCATGTGATCGGGAGACGTGTTCAAATATGTCTCAGTTTTCCTCCCCTGGTACTCGGGTGTAACATTCCAGATGCTTTACTAACACTCTCCCCACTTGGAGAGTCAGTCCCTTTAACCTCCTGTTTGGCCCAGTTTGCAATTTCTGCGGAAGATGAACAGGAATAGCGAGAACCAATGAGAGGCTAGCTGGAGGTGTCTGGACGGGCAAATTTAACTCTCGTTTCCCACCAGGAAGAGGAATTAACCAAAGGCTCAGCGTGCCGTGCCGGAACCAGATTAGGGCCTGAAGCCATCCTGCGGTGTTGCGGCCAGGTCACAAGAAAGCGAGTTGAAGAAAGGAGCTCAGGGGCACTGTAATTCACAAACCTGCAGAGTTATAAATGACAGCTATCGTCCAAAAATAGACTGAAGTAAGGCTGCCAAGAGGACTTGAAAGCGGGGCAGAATTGCAGGAAACCGATTTCAGGAGGTAGACTGGAATTGCATTGAAAGCATAGGAAAAGAGGCAGAACGTCCACAATGATGCACTTGGCCAAAAAGGGCGTATGCGTTTTTTCCTGAATATATTCAGGAAAAAACGCATACGCCCTTTTTGGCCAACCAAGCAAGCTTGCAAAGGAAATCTGCACTACAATGAAGTCTCACTTCCCCCCGGTCAAAAGGGCCATCTGAAAAACGTGTAAAATCCAGAAAGGCAGGACAGGCCATGGAGAACTGGGAGCCTTGTTATGCTGATGGGCGGGATGTAAATTGCCTACAACCACTCAGGAGAAGTGTATGGTGTTTCCTGAAACACCTAAAAAACAAAGCAACAGAACCTAGGGCACTTCCACTTATGGTCCTATAGCTTAGGGAAATTAAAATCAAAAAGACACAGCCACCCCAAAGTTTGGGACGCCTCTGTTTACAAGAACCTCGTTTACCGTACAAGTTCAATATCACAGAAATTGAAAAATGGATAAAGAACTTGTGGTACTTACGTACAATGCAGTATCACTCAGCAATGAAATCTATGTCATCAGGCCCGTAGCACCATAATGAGTGGATTCAGGTACGATGATTCTAACTGAAATAAGTCACACAGAAAAAGAAACATCATAAGATATCACTAATACATGGAATGTAAACTTGGCTACACAGGAACTGAATTCCAAAACAGAACAGGGTCTCAAATTTAGAAAACCAACTTATGCTTGCTTAAGGGGAAAGGTGAGTTGGGGTGCTGCATAAAACCAGAGATTGAAATGAGCACAGATAAAGTTCCTTAAGCCAAATATGGAATAGACAAGAGCTACTCCTTGCTCAACGAAATGGACTCAACACCCCATATTAAACGCCTAAGAATGTACCTGACTAGTAAGTATCTTAAAACCTTTGAATTGCTATGTCTCCAAAAGAGAATCAAGCGTGTGTACAGGGGCATAAACGCAGCAGTGATAGGATTGGAGAGGTTCGGTGAGCAAATGAAGACCCTTTGAAGACATATTGCATGGTACCCATTCCACGGGTCTCAACTCTACAGGTTTAAGGTATTCTTCCTACAGCTAAAACATGCATGTGGAACCCAGAGTATGATCAACCGTGTGAACGGGAGACGTGTTCAAATATGTCTCAGTTTTCCTCCCCTGGTACTCGGGTGCAACATTCCAGACGCTTTACTAACACTCTCCCCACTTGGAGAGTCAGCGCCTTTAACCTCCTGTTTGGCCCAGTTTGCAATTTCTGCGGAAGATGAACAGGAATAGCGAGAACCAATGAGAGGCTAGCTGGAGGTGTCTGGACGGGCAAATTTAACTCTCATTTCCCACCAGGAAGAGGAATTAACCAAAGGCTCAGCGTGCCGGGCCGGAACCAGATTAGGGCCTGAAGCCATCCTGCGGTGTTGCGGCCAGGTCACAAGAAAGCGAGTTGAAGAAAGGAGCTCAGGGGCACTGTAATTCACAAACCTGCAGAGTTATAAATGACAGCTATCGTCCAAAAATAGACTGAAGTAAGGCTGCCAAGAGGACTTGAAAGCGGGGCAGAATTGCAGGAAACCGATTTCAGGAGGTAGACTGGAATTGCATTGAAAGCATAGGAAAAGAGGCAGAACGTCCACAATGATGCACTTGGCCAAAAAGGGCGTATGCGTTTTTTCCTGAATATATTCAGGAAAAAACGCATACGCCCTTTTTGGCCAACCAAGCAAGCTTGCAAAGGAAATCTGCACTACAATGAAGTCTCACTTCCCCCCGGTCAAAAGGGCCATCTGAAAAACGTGTAAAATCCAGAAAGGCAGGACAGGCCATGGAGAACTGGGAGCCTTGTTATGCTGATGGGCGGGATGTAAATTGCCAACAACCACTCGGGAGAAGTGTATGGTGTTTCCTGAAACATCTAAAAAACAAAGCAACAGAACCTAGGGCACTTCCACTTATGGTCCTATAGCTTAGGGAAATTAAAATCAAAAAGACACAGCCACCCCAAAGTTTGGAACGGCTCTGTTTACAAGAACCTCGTTTACAGTACAAGTTCAACATCGCAGAAAGTGAAAAATGGATAAAGAAGTTGTGGTATTTACTTACAAAGCAATATCACTCAGCAATGAAATCTGTGTCATCAGGCCCTTAGCAGCACAATGAGTGGATTCAGGTATGATGATTCTAACTGAAATAAGTCACACAGAAAAAGAAACATCATAAGATATCAGTAATACACGGAATGGAAACTTGGCTACACAGGAACTGAATTACAGAACAGAACAGGGTCTCAAATTTAGAAAACCAACGTATTCTTGCTTAAGGGTAAAGGTGAGTTGGGGTGCTGCATAAAACCAGAGATTGAAATGAGCACAGATAAAGTTCCTTAAGCCAAATATGGAATAGACAAGAGCTACTCCTTGCTCAACGAAATGGACTCAACACCCCATATTAAACGCCTAAGAATGTACCTGACTAGTAAGTATCTTAAAACCTATGGATTGCTATGTCTCCGAAAGAGAATCAAGCATGTGTACAGGGGCATAAACGCAGCAGTGATAGGATTGGAGAGGTTCGGTGAGCAGATGAAGACCCTTTGAAGTCATATTGCATGGTACCCATTCCACGGGTTTCAACTACCCAGGTTTAAGGTATTCTTCCTTCAGCTAAAACATGCATGTGGAACCTAGAGTATGATCAACCATGTGATCGGGAGACGTGTTCAAATATGTCTCAGTTTTCCTCCCCTGGTACTCGGGTGCAACATTCCAGACGCTTTACTAACACTCTCCCCACTTGGAGAGTCAGTCCCTTTAACCTCCTGTTTGGCCCACTTTGCAATTTCTGCGGAAGATGAACAGGAATAGCGAGAACCAATGAGAGGCTAGCTGGAGGTGTCTGGACGGGCAAATTTAACTCTCGTTTCCCACCAGGAAGAGGAATTAACCAAAGGCTCAGCATGCCGGCCCGGAACCAGATTAGGGCCTGAAGCCATCCTGCGGTGTTGCGGCCAGGTCACAAGAAAGCGAGTTGAAGAAAGGAGCTCAGGGGCACTGTAATTCACAAATCTGCAGAGTTATAAATGACAGCTATCGTCCAAAAATAGACTGAAGTAAGGCTGCCAAGAGGACTTGAAAGCGGGGCAGAATTGCAGGAAACCGATTTCAGGAGGTAGACTGGAATTGCATTGAAAGCATAGGAAAAGAGGCAGAAAGTCCACAATGATGCACTTGGCCAAAAAGGGCGTATGCGTTTTTTCCTGAATATATTCAGGAAAAAACGCATACGCCCTTTTTGGCCAACCAAGCAAGCTTGCAAAGGAAATCTGCACTACAATGAAGTCTCACTTCCCCCCGGTCAAAAGGGCCATCTGAAAAAAGTGTAAAATCCAGAAAGGAAACAGGCCATTGAGAACTGGGAGCCTTGTTATGCTGAAGGGCGGGATGTAAATTGCCAACAGACACTTGGGAGAAGTGTATGGTGTTTCCTGAAACATCTAAAAAACAAAGCAACAGAGCCTAGGGCACTTCCACTTATGGTCCTATAGCTTAGGGAAATTAAAATCAAAAAGACACAGCTCCCCAAAGTTTGGAACGGCTCTGTTTACAAGAACCTCGTTTACAGTACAAGTTCAACATCGCAGAAAGTGAAAAATGGATAAAGAAGTTGTGGTATTCACTTACAAATCAATATCACTCAGCAATGAAATCTATGTCATCAGGCCCTTAGCAGCACAATGAGTGGATTCATGTATGATGATTCTAACTGAAATAATTCACACAGAAAAAGAAACATCATCAGATATCAGTAATACACGGAATGGAAACTTGGCTACACAGGAACTGAATTACAGAACAGAACAGGGTCTCAAATTTAGAAAGACAACTTATGCTTGCTTAAGGGTAAAGGTGAGTTGGGGTGCTGCATAAAACCAGAGATTGAAATGAGCACAGATAAAGTTCCTTAAGCCAAATATGGAATAGACAAGAGCTACTCCTTGCTCAACGAAATGGACTCAACACCGCATATTAAACGCCTAAGAATGTACCTGACTTGTAAGTATCTTAAAACCTATGGATTGCTATGTCTCCAAAAGAGAATCAAGCATGTGTACAGGGGCATAAACGCAGCAGTGATAGGATTGGAGAGGTTCGGTGAGCAAATGAAGACCCTTTGAAGTCATATTGCATGGTACCCATTCCACGGGTTTCAACTACCCAGGTTTAAGGTATTCTTCCTTCAGCTAAAACATGCATGTGGAACCTAGAGTATGATCAACCATGTGATCGGGAGACGTGTTCAAATATGTCTCAGTTTTCCTCCCCTGGTACTCGGGTGCAACATTCCAGACGCTTTACTAACACTCTCCCCACTTGGAGAGTCAGTCCCTTTAACCTCCTGTTTGGCCCAGTTTGCAATTTCTGCGGAAGATGAACAGGAATAGCGAGAACCAATGAGAGGCTAGCTGGAGGTGTCTGGACGGGCAAATTTAACTCTCATTTCCCACCAGGAAGAGGAATTAACCAAAGGCTCAGCGTGCCGTGCCGGAACCAGATTAGGGCCTGAAGCCATCCTGCGGTGTTGCGGCCAGGTCACAAGAAAGCGAGTTGAAGAAAGGAGCTCAGGGGCACTGTAATTCACAAACCTGCAGAGTTATAAATGACAGCTATCGTCCAAAAATAGACTGAAGTAAGGCTGCCAAGAGGACTTGAAAGTGGGGCAGAATTGCAGGAAACCGATTTCAGGAGGTAGACTGGAATTGCATTGAAAGCATAGGAAAAGAGGCAGAACGTCCACAATGATGCACTTGGCCAAAAAGGGCGTATGCGTTTTTTCCTGAATATATTCAGGAAAAAACGCATACGCCCTTTTTGGCCAACCAAGCAAGCTTGCAAAGGAAATCTGCACTACAATGAAGTCTCACTTCCCCCCGGTCAAAAGGGCCATCTGAAAAACGTGTAAAATCCAGAAAGGCAGGACAGGCCATGGAGAACTGGGAGCCTTGTTATGCTGATGGGCGGGATGTAAATTGCCTACAACCACTCAGGAGAAGTGTATGGTGTTTCCTGAAACACCTAAAAAACAAAGCAACAGAACCTAGGGCACTTCCACTTATGGTCCTATAGCTTAGGGAAATTAAAATCAAAAAGACACAGCCACCCCAAAGTTTGGGACGCCTCTGTTTACAAGAACCTCGTTTACCGTACAAGTTCAATATCACAGAAATTGAAAAATGGATAAAGAACTTGTGGTACTTACGTACAATGCAGTATCACTCAGCAATGAAATCTATGTCATCAGGCCCGTAGCACCATAATGAGTGGATTCAGGTACGATGATTCTAACTGAAATAAGTCACACAGAAAAAGAAACATCATAAGATATCACTAATACATGGAATGTAAACTTGGCTACACAGGAACTGAATTCCAAAACAGAACAGGGTCTCAAATTTAGAAAACCAACTTATGCTTGCTTAAGGGGAAAGGTGAGTTGGGGTGCTGCATAAAACCAGAGATTGAAATGAGCACAGATA
Organism: Stenella coeruleoalba; assembly: GCF_951394435.1. Classification (NCBI taxonomy): domain Eukaryota; kingdom Metazoa; phylum Chordata; class Mammalia; order Artiodactyla; family Delphinidae; genus Stenella; species Stenella coeruleoalba. The sequence goes on from NW_027646291.1 coordinate 276,286, forward strand.
AAGTTCCTTAAGCCAAATATGGAATAGACAAGAGCTACTCCTTGCTCAACGAAATGGACTCAACACCCCATATTAAACGCCTAAGAATGTACCTGACTAGTAAGTATCTTAAAACCTATGAATTGCTATGTCTCCAAAAGAGAATCAAGCGTGTGTACAGGGGCATAAACGCAGCAGTGATAGGATTGGAGAGGTTCGGTGAGCAAATGAAGACCCTTTGAAGACATATTGCATGGTACCCATTCCACGGGTCTCAACTCTACAGGTTTAAGGTATTCTTCCTACAGCTAAAACATGCATGTGGAACCCAGAGTATGATCAACCGTGTGAACGGGAGATGTGTTCAAATATGTCTCAGTTTTCCTACCCTGGTACTCGGGTGCAACATTCCAGACGCTTTACTAACACTCTCCCCACTTGGAGAGTCAGCGCCTTTAACCTCCTGTTTGGCCCAGTTTGCAATTTCTGCGGAAGATGAACAGGAATAGCGAGAACCAATGAGAGACTAGCTGGAGGTGTCTGGACGGGCAAATTTAACTCTCATTTCCCACCAGGAAGAGGAATTAACCAAAGGCTCAGCGTGCCGTGCCGGAACAAGATTAGGGCCTGAAGCCATCCTGCGGTGTTGCGGCCAGCTCACAAGAAAGCGAGTTGAAGAAAGGAGCTCAGGGGCACTGTAATTCACAAACCTGCAGAGTTATAAATGACAGCTATCGTCCAAAAATAGACTGAAGTAAGGCTGCCAAGAGGACTTGAAAGCGGGGCAGAATTGCAGGAAACCGATTTCAGGAGGTAGACTGGAATTGCATTGAAAGCATAGGAAAAGAGGCAGAACGTCCACAATGATGCACTTGGCCAAAAAGGGCGTATGCGTTTTTTCCTGAATATATTCAGGAAAAAACGCATACGCCCTTTTTGGCCAACCAAGCAAGCTTGCAAAGGAAATCTGCACTACAATGAAGTCTCACTTCCCCCCGGTCAAAAGGGCCATCTGAAAAAAGTGTAAAATCCAGAAAGGCAACAGGCCATTGAGAACTGGGAGCCTTGTTATGCTGATGGGCGGGATGTAAATTGCCAACAGACACTGGGGAGAAGTGTATGGTGTTTCCTGAAACATCTAAAAAACAAAGCAACAGAGCCTAGGGCACTTCCACTTATGGTCCTATAGCTTAGGGAAATTAAAATCAAAAAGACACAGCCACCCCAAAGTTTGGAACGGCTCTGTTTACAAGAACCTCGTTTACAGTACAAGTTCAACATCGCAGAAAGTGAAAAATGGATAAAGAAGTTGTGGTATTCACTTACAAAGCAATATCACTCAGCAATGAAATCTATGTCATCAGGCCCTTAGCAGCACAATGAGTGGATTCAGGTATGATGATTCTAACTGAAATAAGTCACACAGAAAAAGAAACATCATAAGATATCAGTAATACACGGAATGTAAACTTGGCTACACAGGAACTGAATTACAGAACAGAACAGGGTCTCAAATTTAGAAAACCAACTTATGCTTGATTCAGGGTAAAGGTGAGTTTGGGTGCTGCATAAAACCAGAGATTGAAATGAGCACAGATAAAGTTCCTTAAGCCAAATATGGAATAGACAAGAGCTACTCCTTGCTCAACGAAATGGACTCAACACCGCATATTAAACGCCTAAGAATGTACCTGACTAGTAAGTATCTTAAAACCTATGGATTGCTATGTCTCCGAAAGAGAATCAAGCATGTGTACAGGGGCATAAACGCAGCAGTGATAAGATTGGAGAGGTTCGGTGAGCAAATGAAGACCCTTTGAAATCATATTGCATGGTACCCATTACACGGGTCTTAACTCTCCAGGTTTAAGGTATTCTTCCTTCAGCTAAAACATGCATGTGGAACCCAAGTATGATCAACCATGTGAACGGGAGACGTGTTCAAATATGTCTCAGTTTTCCTCCCCTGGTACTCGGGTGCAACATTCCAGACGCTTTACTAACACTCTCCCTACTTGGAGAGTCAGCGCCTTTAACCTCCTGTTTGTCCCAGTTTGCAATTTCTGTGGAAGATGAACAGGAATAGCGAGAACCAATGAGAGGCTAACTGGAGGTGTCTGGACGGGCAAATTTAACTCTCATTTCCCACCATGAAGAGGAAATAACCAAAGGCTCAGCGTGCCGTGCCGAAACCAGATTAGGGCCTGAAGCCAGCCTGCGGTGTTGCGGCCAGGTCACAAGAAAGCAAGTTGAAGAAAGGAGCTCAGGGGCACTGTAATTCACAAACCTGCAGAGTTATAAATGACAGCTATCGTCCAAAAATAGACTGAAGTAAGGCTGCCAAGAGGACTTGAAAGCGGGGCAGAATTGCAGGAAACCGATTTCAGGAGGTAGACTGGAATTGCATTGAAAGCATAGGAAAAGAGGCAGAACGTCCACAATGATGCACTTGGCCAAAAAGGGCGTATGCGTTTTTTCCTGAATATATTCAGGAAAAAACGCATACGCCCTTTTTGGCCAACCAAGCAAGCTTGCAAAGGAAATCTGCACTACAATGAAGTCTCACTTCCCCCAGGTCAAAAGGGCCATCTGAAAAACGTGTAAAATCCAGAAAGGCAGGACAGGCCATGGAGAACTGGGAGCCTTGTTATGCTGATGGGCGGGATGTAAATTGCCAACAACCACTCGGGAGAAGTGTATGGTGTTTCCTGAAACATCTAAAAAACAAAGCAACAGAACCTAGGGCACTTCCACTTATGGTCCTATAGCTTAGGGAAATTAAAATCAAAAAGACACAGCCACCCCAAAGTTTGGAACGGCTCTGTTTACAAGAACCTCGTTTACAGTACAAGTTCAACATCGCAGAAAGTGAAAAATGGATAAAGAAGTTGTGGTATTCACTTACAAAGCAATATCACTCAGCAATGAAATGTATGTCATCAGGCCCTTAGCAGCACAATGAGTGGATTCAGGTATGATGATTCTAACTGAAATAAGTCACACAGAAAAAGAAACATCATCAGATATCAGTAATACACGGAATGGAAACTTGGCTACACAGGAACTGAATTACAGAACAGAACAGGGTCTCAAATTTAGAAAGACAACTTATGCTTGCTTAAGGGTAAAGGTGAGTTGGGGTGCTGCATAAAACCAGAGATTGAAATGAGCACAGATAAAGTTCCTTAAGCCAAATATGGAATAGACAAGAGCTACTCCTTGCTCAACGAAATGGACTCAACACCGCATATTAAACGCCTAACAATGTACCTGACTTGTAAGTATCTTAAAACCTATGGATTGCTATGTCTCCAAAAGAGAATCAAGCATGTGTACAGGGGCATAAACGCAGCAGTGATAGGATTGGAGAGGTTCGGTGAGCAAATGAAGACCCTTTGAAGACATATTGCATGGTACCCATTCCACGGGTTTCAACTACCCAGGTTTAAGGTATTCTTCCTTCAGCTAAAACATGCATGTGGAACCTAGAGTATGATCAACCATGTGATCGGGAGACGTGTTCAAATATGTCTCAGTTTTCCTCCCCTGGTACTCGGGTGCAACATTCCAGACGCTTTACTAACACTCTCCCCACTTGGAGAGTCAGTCCCTTTAACCTCCTGTTTGGCCCAGTTTGCAATTTCTGCGGAAGATGAACAGGAATAGCGAGAACCAATGAGAGGCTAGCTGGAGGTGTTTGGACGGGCAAATTTAACTCTCATTTCCCACCAGGAAGAGGAATTAACCAAAGGCTCAGCATGCCGGGCCGGAACCAGATTAGGGCCTGAAGCCATCCTGCGGTGTTGCGGCCAGGTCACAAGAAAGCGAGTTGAAGAAAGGAGCTCAGGGGCACTGTAATTCACAAACCTGCAGAGTTATAAATGACAGCTATCGTCCAAAAATAGACTGAAGTAAGGCTGCCAAGAGGACTTGAAAGCGGGGCAGAATTGCAGGAAACCGATTTCAGGAGGTAGACTGGAATTGCATTGAAAGCATAGGAAAAGAGGCAGAACGTCCACAATGATGCACTTGGCCAAAAAGGGCGTATGCGTTTTTTCCTGAATATATTCAGGAAAAAACGCATACGCCCTTTTTGGCCAACCAAGCAAGCTTGCAAAGGAAATCTGCACTACAATGAAGTCTCACTTCCCCCCGGTCAAAAGGGCCATCTGAAAAACGTGTAAAATCCAGAAAGGCAGGACAGGCCATGGAGAACTGGGAGCCTTGTTATGCTGATGGGCGGGATGTAAATTGCCTACAACCACTCGGGAGAAGTGTATGGTGTTTCCTGAAACATCTAAAAAACAAAGCAACAGAACCTAGGGCACTTCCACTTATGGTCCTATAGCTTAGGGAAATTAAAATCAAAAAGACACAGCCACCCCAAAGTTTGGAACGGCTCTGTTTACAAGAACCTCGTTTACAGTACAAGTTCAACATCGCAGAAAGTGAAAAATGGATAAAGAAGTTGTGGTATTTACTTACAAAGCAATATCACTCAGCAATGAAATCTGTGTCATCAGGCCCTTAGCAGCACAATGAGTGGATTCAGGTATGATGATTCTAACTGAAATAAGTCACACAGAAAAAGAAACATCATCAGATATCAGTAATACACGGAATGGAAACTTGGCTACACAGGAACTGAATTACAGAACAGAACAGGGTCTCAAATTTAGAAAGACAACTTATGCTTGCTTAAGGGTAAAGGTGAGTTGGGGTGCTGCATAAAACCAGAGATTGAAATGAGCACAGATAAAGTTCCTTAAGCCAAATATGGAATAGACAAGAGCTACTCCTTGCTCAACGAAATGGACTCAACACCGCATATTAAACGCCTAAGAATGTACCTGACTTGTAAGTATCTTAAAACCTATGGATTGCTATGTCTCCAAAAGAGAATCAAGCATGTGTACAGGGGCATAAACGCAGCAGTGATAGGATTGGAGAGGTTCGGTGAGCAAATGAAGACCCTTTGAAGTCATATTGCATGGTACCCATTCCACGGGTTTCAACTACCCAGGTTTAAGGTATTCTTCCTTCAGCTAAAACATGCATGTGGAACCTAGAGTATGATCAACCATGTGATCGGGAGACGTGTTCAAATATGTCTCAGTTTTCCTCCCCTGGTACTCGGGTGCAACATTCCAGACGCTTTACTAACACTCTCCCCACTTGGAGAGTCAGTCCCTTTAACCTCCTGTTTGGCCCAGTTTGCAATTTCTGCGGAAGATGAACAGGAATAGCGAGAACCAATGAGAGGCTAGCTGGAGGTGTCTGGACGGGCAAATTTAACTCTCATTTCCCACCAGGAAGAGGAATTAACCAAAGGCTCAGCGTGCCGTGCCGGAACCAGATTAGGGCCTGAAGCCATCCTGCGGTGTTGCGGCCAGGTCACAAGAAAGCGAGTTGAAGAAAGGAGCTCAGGGGCACTGTAATTCACAAACCTGCAGAGTTATAAATGACAGCTATCGTCCAAAAATAGACTGAAGTAAGGCTGCCAAGAGGACTTGAAAGTGGGGCAGAATTGCAGGAAACCGATTTCAGGAGGTAGACTGGAATTGCATTGAAAGCATAGGAAAAGAGGCAGAACGTCCACAATGATGCACTTGGCCAAAAAGGGCGTATGCGTTTTTTCCTGAATATATTCAGGAAAAAACGCATACGCCCTTTTTGGCCAACCAAGCAAGCTTGCAAAGGAAATCTGCACTACAATGAAGTCTCACTTCCCCCCGGTCAAAAGGGCCATCTGAAAAACGTGTAAAATCCAGAAAGGCAGGACAGGCCATGGAGAACTGGGAGCCTTGTTATGCTGATGGGCGGGATGTAAATTGCCTACAACCACTCAGGAGAAGTGTATGGTGTTTCCTGAAACACCTAAAAAACAAAGCAACAGAACCTAGGGCACTTCCACTTATGGTCCTATAGCTTAGGGAAATTAAAATCAAAAAGACACAGCCACCCCAAAGTTTGGGACGCCTCTGTTTACAAGAACCTCATTTACCGTACAAGTTCAATATCACAGAAATTGAAAAATGGATAAAGAACTTGTGGTACTTACGTACAATGCAGTATCACTCAGCAATGAAATCTATGTCATCAGGCCCGTAGCACCATAATGAGTGGATTCAGGTACGATGATTCTAACTGAAATAAGTCACACAGAAAAAGAAACATCATAAGATATCACTAATACATGGAATGTAAACTTGGCTACACAGGAACTGAATTCCAAAACAGAACAGGGTCTCAAATTTAGAAAACCAACTTATGCTTGCTTAAGGGGAAAGGTGAGTTGGGGTGCTGCATAAAACCAGAGATTGAAATGAGCACAGATAAAGTTCCTTAAGCCAAATATGGAATAGACAAGAGCTACTCCTTGCTCAACGAAATGGACTCAACACCCCATATTAAACGCCTAAGAATGTACCTGACTAGTAAGTATCTTAAAACCTATGAATTGCTATGTCTCCAAAAGAGAATCAAGCGTGTGTACAGGGGCATAAACGCAGCAGTGATAGGATTGGAGAGGTTCGGTGAGCAAATGAAGACCCTTTGAAGACATATTGCATGGTACCCATTCCACGGGTCTCAACTCTACAGGTTTAAGGTATTCTTCCTACAGCTAAAACATGCATGTGGAACCCAGAGTATGATCAACCGTGTGAACGGGAGATGTGTTCAAATATGTCTCAGTTTTCCTACCCTGGTACTCGGGTGCAACATTCCAGACGCTTTACTAACACTCTCCCCACTTGGAGAGTCAGCGCCTTTAACCTCCTGTTTGGCCCAGTTTGCAATTTCTGCGGAAGATGAACAGGAATAGCGAGAACCAATGAGAGACTAGCTGGAGGTGTCTGGACGGGCAAATTTAACTCTCATTTCCCACCAGGAAGAGGAATTAACCAAAGGCTCAGCGTGCCGTGCCGGAACAAGATTAGGGCCTGAAGCCATCCTGCGGTGTTGCGGCCAGCTCACAAGAAAGCGAGTTGAAGAAAGGAGCTCAGGGGCACTGTAATTCACAAACCTGCAGAGTTATAAATGACAGCTATCGTCCAAAAATAGACTGAAGTAAGGCTGCCAAGAGGACTTGAAAGCGGGGCAGAATTGCAGGAAACCGATTTCAGGAGGTAGACTGGAATTGCATTGAAAGCATAGGAAAAGAGGCAGAACGTCCACAATGATGCACTTGGCCAAAAAGGGCGTATGCGTTTTTTCCTGAATATATTCAGGAAAAAACGCATACGCCCTTTTTGGCCAACCAAGCAAGCTTGCAAAGGAAATCTGCACTACAATGAAGTCTCACTTCCCCCCGGTCAAAAGGGCCATCTGAAAAAAGTGTAAAATCCAGAAAGGCAACAGGCCATTGAGAACTGGGAGCCTTGTTATGCTGATGGGCGGGATGTAAATTGCCAACAGACACTGGGGAGAAGTGTATGGTGTTTCCTGAAACATCTAAAAAACAAAGCAACAGAGCCTAGGGCACTTCCACTTATGGTCCTATAGCTTAGGGAAATTAAAATCAAAAAGACACAGCCACCCCAAAGTTTGGAACGGCTCTGTTTACAAGAACCTCGTTTACAGTACAAGTTCAACATCGCAGAAAGTGAAAAATGGATAAAGAAGTTGTGGTATTCACTTACAAAGCAATATCACTCAGCAATGAAATCTATGTCATCAGGCCCTTAGCAGCACAATGAGTGGATTCAGGTATGATGATTCTAACTGAAATAAGTCACACAGAAAAAGAAACATCATAAGATATCAGTAATACACGGAATGTAAACTTGGCTACACAGGAACTGAATTACAGAACAGAACAGGGTCTCAAATTTAGAAAACCAACTTATGCTTGATTCAGGGTAAAGGTGAGTTTGGGTGCTGCATAAAACCAGAGATTGAAATGAGCACAGATAAAGTTCCTTAAGCCAAATATGGAATAGACAAGAGCTACTCCTTGCTCAACGAAATGGACTCAACACCGCATATTAAACGCCTAAGAATGTACCTGACTAGTAAGTATCTTAAAACCTATGGATTGCTATGTCTCCGAAAGAGAATCAAGCATGTGTACAGGGGCATAAACGCAGCAGTGATAAGATTGGAGAGGTTCGGTGAGCAAATGAAGACCCTTTGAAATCATATTGCATGGTACCCATTACACGGGTCTTAACTCTCCAGGTTTAAGGTATTCTTCCTTCAGCTAAAACATGCATGTGGAACCCAAGTATGATCAACCATGTGAACGGGAGACGTGTTCAAATATGTCTCAGTTTTCCTCCCCTGGTACTCGGGTGCAACATTCCAGACGCTTTACTAACACTCTCCCTACTTGGAGAGTCAGCGCCTTTAACCTCCTGTTTGTCCCAGTTTGCAATTTCTGTGGAAGATGAACAGGAATAGCGAGAACCAATGAGAGGCTAACTGGAGGTGTCTGGACGGGCAAATTTAACTCTCATTTCCCACCATGAAGAGGAAATAACCAAAGGCTCAGCGTGCCGTGCCGAAACCAGATTAGGGCCTGAAGCCAGCCTGCGGTGTTGCGGCCAGGTCACAAGAAAGCAAGTTGAAGAAAGGAGCTCAGGGGCACTGTAATTCACAAACCTGCAGAGTTATAAATGACAGCTATCGTCCAAAAATAGACTGAAGTAAGGCTGCCAAGAGGACTTGAAAGCGGGGCAGAATTGCAGGAAACCGATTTCAGGAGGTAGACTGGAATTGCATTGAAAGCATAGGAAAAGAGGCAGAACGTCCACAATGATGCACTTGGCCAAAAAGGGCGTATGCGTTTTTTCCTGAATATATTCAGGAAAAAACGCATACGCCCTTTTTGGCCAACCAAGCAAGCTTGCAAAGGAAATCTGCACTACAATGAAGTCTCACTTCCCCCAGGTCAAAAGGGCCATCTGAAAAACGTGTAAAATCCAGAAAGGCAGGACAGGCCATGGAGAACTGGGAGCCTTGTTATGCTGATGGGCGGGATGTAAATTGCCAACAACCACTCGGGAGAAGTGTATGGTGTTTCCTGAAACATCTAAAAAACAAAGCAACAGAACCTAGGGCACTTCCACTTATGGTCCTATAGCTTAGGGAAATTAAAATCAAAAAGACACAGCCACCCCAAAGTTTGGAACGGCTCTGTTTACAAGAACCTCGTTTACAGTACAAGTTCAACATCGCAGAAAGTGAAAAATGGATAAAGAAGTTGTGGTATTCACTTACAAAGCAATATCACTCAGCAATGAAATGTATGTCATCAGGCCCTTAGCAGCACAATGAGTGGATTCAGGTATGATGATTCTAACTGAAATAAGTCACACAGAAAAAGAAACATCATCAGATATCAGTAATACACGGAATGGAAACTTGGCTACACAGGAACTGAATTACAGAACAGAACAGGGTCTCAAATTTAGAAAGACAACTTATGCTTGCTTAAGGGTAAAGGTGAGTTGGGGTGCTGCATAAAACCAGAGATTGAAATGAGCACAGATAAAGTTCCTTAAGCCAAATATGGAATAGACAAGAGCTACTCCTTGCTCAACGAAATGGACTCAACACCGCATATTAAACGCCTAACAATGTACCTGACTTGTAAGTATCTTAAAACCTATGGATTGCTATGTCTCCAAAAGAGAATCAAGCATGTGTACAGGGGCATAAACGCAGCAGTGATAGGATTGGAGAGGTTCGGTGAGCAAATGAAGACCCTTTGAAGACATATTGCATGGTACCCATTCCACGGGTTTCAACTACCCAGGTTTAAGGTATTCTTCCTTCAGCTAAAACATGCATGTGGAACCTAGAGTATGATCAACAATGTGATCGGGAGACGTGTTCAAATATGTCTCAGTTTTCCTCCCCTGGTACTCGGGTGCAACATTCCAGACGCTTTACTAACACTCTCCCCACTTGGAGAGTCAGTCCCTTTAACCTCCTGTTTGGCCCAGTTTGCAATTTCTGCGGAAGATGAACAGGAATAGCGAGAACCAATGAGAGGCTAGCTGGAGGTGTTTGGACGGGCAAATTTAACTCTCATTTCCCACCAGGAAGAGGAATTAACCAAAGGCTCAGCATGCCGGGCCGGAACCAGATTAGGGCCTGAAGCCATCCTGCGGTGTTGCGGCCAGGTCACAAGAAAGCGAGTTGAAGAAAGGAGCTCAGGGGCACTGTAATTCACAAACCTGCAGAGTTATAAATGACAGCTATCGTCCAAAAATAGACTGAAGTAAGGCTGCCAAGAGGACTTGAAAGCGGGGCAGAATTGCAGGAAACCGATTTCAGGAGGTAGACTGGAATTGCATTGAAAGCATAGGAAAAGAGGCAGAACGTCCACAATGATGCACTTGGCCAAAAAGGGCGTATGCGTTTTTTCCTGAATATATTCAGGAAAAAACGCATACGCCCTTTTTGGCCAACCAAGCAAGCTTGCAAAGGAAATCTGCACTACAATGAAGTCTCACTTCCCCCCGGTCAAAAGGGCCATCTGAAAAACGTGTAAAATCCAGAAAGGCAGGACAGGCCATGGAGAACTGGGAGCCTTGTTATGCTGATGGGCGGGATGTAAATTGCCTACAACCACTCGGGAGAAGTGTATGGTGTTTCCTGAAACATCTAAAAAACAAAGCAACAGAACCTAGGGCACTTCCACTTATGGTCCTATAGCTTAGGGAAATTAAAATCAAAAAGACACAGCCACCCCAAAGTTTGGAACGGCTCTGTTTACAAGAACCTCGTTTACAGTACAAGTTCAACATCGCAGAAAGTGAAAAATGGATAAAGAAGTTGTGGTATTTACTTACAAAGCAATATCACTCAGCAATGAAATCTGTGTCATCAGGCCCTTAGCAGCACAATGAGTGGATTCAGGTATGATGATTCTAACTGAAATAAGTCACACAGAAAAAGAAACATCATAAGATATCAGTAATACACGGAATGTAAACTTGGCTACACAGGAACTGAATTACAGAACAGAAGAGGGTCTCAAATTTAGAAAACCAACTTATGCTTGCTTAAGGGGAAAGGTGAGTTGGGGTGCTGCATAAAACCAGAGATTGAAATGAGCACAGATAAAGTTCCTTAAGCCAAATATGGAATAGACAAGAGCTACTCCTTGCTCAACGAAATGGACTCAACACCCCATATTAAACGCCTAAGAATGTACCTGACTAGTAAGTATCTTAAAACCTATGGATTGCTATGTCTCCAAAAGAGAATCAAGCATGTGTACAGGGGCATAAACGCAGCAGTGATAGGATTGGAGAGTTTCGGTGAGCAGATGAAGACCCTTTGAAGTCATATTGCATGGTACCCATTCCACGGGTTTCAACTACCCAGGTTTAAGGTATTCTTCCTTCAGCTAAAACATGCATGTGGAACCTAGAGTATGATCAACCATGTGATCGGGAGACGTGTTCAAATATGTCTCAGTTTTCCTCCCCTGGTACTCGGGTGCAACATTCCAGACGCTTTACTAACACTCTCCCCACTTGGAGAGTCAGTCCCTTTAACCTCCTGTTTGGCCCAGTTTGCAATTTCTGCGGAAGATGAACAGGAATAGCGAGAACCAATGAGAGGCTAGCTGGAGGTGTCTGGACGGGCAAATTTAACTCTCATTTCCCACCAGGAAGAGGAATTAACCAAAGGCTCAGCATGCCGGGCCGGAACCAGATTAGGGCCTGAAGCCATCCTGCGGTGTTGCGGCCAGGTCACAAGAAAGCGAGTTGAAGAAAGGAGCTCAGGGGCACTGTAATTCACAAACCTGCAGAGTTATAAATGACAGCTATCGTCCAAAAATAGACTGAAGTAAGGCTGCCAAGAGGACTTGAAAGCGGGGCAGAATTGCAGGAAACCGATTTCAGGAGGTAGACTGGAATTGCATTGAAAGCATAGGAAAAGAGGCAGAACGTCCACAATGATGCACTTGGCCAAAAAGGGCGTATGCGTTTTTTCCTGAATATATTCAGGAAAAAACGCATACGCCCTTTTTGGCCAACCAAGCAAGCTTGCAAAGGAAATCTGCACTACAATGAAGTCTCACTTCCCCCCGGTCAAAAGGGCCATCTGAAAAACGTGTAAAATCCAGAAAGGCAGGACAGGCCATGGAGAACTGGGAGCCTTGTTATGCTGATGGGCGGGATGTAAATTGCCTACAACCACTCGGGAGAAGTGTATGGTGTTTCCTGAAACATCTAAAAAACAAAGCAACAGAACCTAGGGCACTTCCACTTATGGTCCTATAGCTTAGGGAAATTAAAATCAAAAAGACACAGCCACCCCAAAGTTTGGAACGGCTCTGTTTACAAGAACCTCGTTTACAGTACAAGTTCAACATCGCAGAAAGTGAAAAATGGATAAAGAAGTTGTGGTATTTACTTACAAAGCAATATCACTCAGCAATGAAATCTGTGTCATCAGGCCCTTAGCAGCACAATGAGTGGATTCAGGTATGATGATTCTAACTGAAATAAGTCACACAGAAAAAGAAACATCATAAGATATCAGTAATACACGGAATGTAAACTTGGCTACACAGGAACTGAATTACAGAACAGAAGAGGGTCTCAAATTTAGAAAACCAACTTATGCTTGCTTAAGGGTAAAGGTGAGTTGGGGTGCTGCATAAAACCAGAGATTGAAATGAGCACAGATAAAGTTCCTTAAGCCAAATATGGAATAGACAAGAGCTACTCCTTGCTCAACGAAATGGACTCAACACCCCATATTAAACGCCTAAGAATGTACCTGACTAGTAAGTATCTTAAAACCTATGGATTGCTATGTCTCCGAAAGAGAATCAAGCATGTGTACAGGGGCATAAACGCAGCAGTGATAGGATTGGAGAGGTTCGGTGAGCAGATGAAGACCCTTTGAAGTCATATTGCATGGTACCCATTCCACGGGTTTCAACTACCCAGGTTTAAGGTATTCTTCCTTCAGCTAAAACATTCATGTGGAACCTAGAGTATGATCAACCATGTGATCGGGAGACGTGTTCAAATATGTCTCAGTTTTCCTCCCCTGGTACTCGGGTGCAACATTCCAGACGCTTTACTAACACTCTCCCCACTTGGAGAGTCAGTCCCTTTAACCTCCTGTTTGGCCCAGTTTGCAATTTCTGCGGAAGATGAACAGGAATAGCGAGAACCAATGAGAGGCTAGCTGGAGGTGTCTGGACGGGCAAATTTAACTCTCATTTCCCACCAGGAAGAGGAATTAACCAAAGGCTCAGCATGCCGGCCCAGAACCAGATTAGGGCCTGAAGCCATCCTGCGGTGTTGCGGCCAGGTCACAAGAAAGCGAGTTGAAGAAAGGAGCTCAGGGGCACTGTAATTCACAAACCTGCAGAGTTATAAATGACAGCTATCGTCCAAAAATAGACTGAAGTAAGGCTGCCAAGAGGACTTGAAAGCGGGGCAGAATTGCAGGAAACCGATTTCAGGAGGTAGACTGGAATTGCATTGAAAGCATAGGAAAAGAGGCAGAACGTCCACAATGATGCACTTGGCCAAACAGGGCGTATGCGTTTTTTCCTGAATATATTCAGGAAAAAACGCATACGCCCTTTTTGGCCAACCAAGCAAGCTTGCAAAGGAAATCTGCACTACAATGAAGTCTCACTTCCCCCTGGTCAAAAGGGCCATCTGAAAAAAGTGTAAAATCCAGAAAGGCAACAGGCCATTGAGAACTGGGAGCCTTGTTATGCTGAAGGGCGGGATGTAAATTGCCAACAGACACTTGGGAGAAGTGTATGGTGTTTCCTGAAACATCTAAAAAACAAAGCAACAGAGCCTAGGGCACTTCCACTTATGGCCCTATAGCTTAGGGAAATTAAAATCAAAAAGACACAGCTCCCCAAAGTTTGGAACGGCTCTGTTTACAAGAACCTCGTTTACAGTACAAGTTCAACATCGCAGAAAGTGAAAAATGGATAAAGAAGTTGTGGTATTCACTTACAAAGCAATATCACTCAGCAATGAAATCTATGTCATCAGGCCCTTAGCAGCACAATGAGTGGATTCAGGTATGATGATTCTAACTGAAATAAGTCACACAGAAAAAGAAACATCATCAGATATCAGTAATACACGGAATGGAAACTTGGCGACACAGGAACTGAATTACAGAACAGAACAGGGTCTCAAATTTAGAAAGACAACTTATGCTTGCTTAAGGGTAAAGGTGAGTTGGGGTGCTGCATAAAACCAGAGATTGAAATGAGCACAGATAAAGTTCCTTAAGTCAAATATGGAATAGACAAGAGCTACTCCTTGCTCAACGAAATGGACTCAACACCGCATATTAAATGCCTAAGAATGAACCTGACTAGTAAGTATCTTAAAACCTATGGATTGCTATGTCTCTGAAAGAGAATCAAGCATGTGTACAGGGGCATAAATGCAGCAGTGATAGGATTGGAGAGGTTCGGTGAGCAAATGAAGACCCTTTGAAGTCATATTGCATGGTACCCATTACACGGGTCTCAACTCTCCAGGTTTAAGGTATTCTTCCTTCAGCTAAAACATGCATGTGGAACCTAGAGTATGATCAACCATGTGATCGGGAGACATGTTCAAATATGTCTCAGTTTTCCTCCCCTGGTACTCGGGTGCAACATTCCAGACGCTTTACTAACACTCTCCCCACTTGGAGAGTCAGCCCCTTTAACCTCCTGTTTGGCCCAGTTTGCAATTTCTGCGGAAGATGAACAGGAATAGCGAGAACCAATGAGAGGCTAGCTGGAGGTGTCTGGACGGGCAAATTTAACTCTCATTTCCCACCAGGAAGAGGAATTAACCAAAGGCTCAGCATGCCGGGCCGGAACCAGATTAGGGCCTGAAGCCATCCTGCGGTGTTGCGGCCAGCTCAAAAGAAAGCGAGTTGAAGAAAGGAGCTCAGGGGCACTGTAATTCACAAACCTGCAGAGTTATAAATGACAGCTATCGTCCAAAAATAGACTGAAGTAAGGCTGCCAAGAGGACTTGAAAGCGGGGCAGAATTGCAGGAAATCGATTTCAGGAGGTAGACTGGAATTGCATTGAAAGCATAGGAAAAGAGGCAGAACGTCCACAATGATGCACTTGGCCAAAAAGGGCGTATGCGTTTTTTCCTGAATATATTCAGGAAAAAACGCATACGCCCTTTTTAGCCAACCAAGCAAGCTTGCAAAGGAAATCTGCACTACAATGAAGTCTCACTTCCCCCCGGTCAAAAGGGCCATCTGAAAAAAGTGTAAAATCCAGAAAGGCAGGACAGGCCATGGAGAACTGGGAGCCTTGTTATGCTGATGGGCGGGATGTAAATTGCCAACAACCACTCGGGAGAAGTGTATGGTGTTTCCTGAAACATCTAAAAAACAAAGCAACAGAACCTAGGGCACTTCCACTTATGGTCCTATAGCTTAGGGAAATTAAAATCAAAAAGACACAGCCACCCCAAAGTTTGGAACGGCTCTGTTTACAAGAACCTCGTTTACAGTACAAGTTCAACATCGCAGAAAGTGAAAAATGGATAAAGAAGTTGTGGTATTTACTTACAAAGCAATATCACTCAGCAATGAAATCTGTGTCATCAGGCCCTTAGCAGCACAATGAGTGGATTCAGGTATGATGATTCTAACTGAAGTAAGTCACACAGAAAAAGAAACATCATAAGATATCAGTAATACACGGAATGTAAACTTGGCTACACAGGAACTGAATTACAGAACAGAACAGGGTCTCAAATTTAGAAAACCAACTTATGCTTGCTTAAGGGTAAAGGTGAGTTGGGGTGCTGCATAAAACCAGAGATTGAAATGAGCACAGATAAAGTTCCTTAAGTCAAATATGGAATAGACAAGAGCTACTCCTTGCTCAACGAAATGGACTCAACACCCCATATTAAACGCCTAAGAATGTACCTGACTAGTAAGTATCTTAA
The DNA here is from genome assembly GCF_951394435.1 of Stenella coeruleoalba. Classification (NCBI taxonomy): domain Eukaryota; kingdom Metazoa; phylum Chordata; class Mammalia; order Artiodactyla; family Delphinidae; genus Stenella; species Stenella coeruleoalba. Next base: position 292,189 of record NW_027646291.1, read on the forward strand.
AACCTATGGATTGCTATGTCTCCGAAAGAGAATCAAGCATGTGTACAGGGGCATAAACGCAGCAGTGATAGGATTGGAGAGGTTCGGTGAGCAAATGAAGACCCTTTGAAGTCATATTGCATGGTACCCATTACACGGGTCTTAACTCTCCAGGTTTAAGGTATTCTTCCTTCAGCTAAAACATGCATGTGGAACCCAAGTATGATCAACCATGTGAATGGGAGACGTGTTCAAATATGTCTCAGTTTTCCTCCCCTGGTACTCGGGTGCAACATTCCAGATGCTTTACTAACACTCTCCCCACTTGGAGAGTCAGTCCCTTTAACCTCCTGTTTGGCCCAGTTTGCAATTTCTGCGGAAGATGAACAGGAATAGCGAGAACCAATGAGAGACTAGCTGGAGGTGTCTGGACGGGCAAATTTAACTCTCATTTCCCACCAGGAAGAGGAAATAACCAAAGGATCAGCATGCCGTGCCGGAATCAGATTAGGGCCTGAAGCCATCCTGCGGTGTTGCGGCCAGGTCACAAGAAAGCGAGTTGAAGAAAGGAGCTCAGGGGCACTGTAATTCACAAACCTGCAGAGTTATAAATGACAGCTATCGTCCAAAAATAGACTGAAGTAAGGCTGCCAAGAGGACTTGAAAGCGGGGCAGAATTGCAGGAAACCAATTTCAGGAGGTAGACTGGAATTGCTTTGAAAGCATAGGAAAAGAGGCAGAACGTCCACAATGATGCACGTGGCCAAAAAGGGCGTATGCGTTTTTTCCTGAATATATTCAGGAAAAAACGCATACGCCCTTTTTGGCCAACCAAGCAAGCTTGCAAAGGAAATCTGCACTACAATGAAGTCTCACTTCCCCCCGGTCAAAAGGGCCATCTGAAAAAAGTGTAAAATCCAGAAAGGCAACAGGCCATTGAGAACTGGGAGCCTTGTTATGCTGAAGGGCGGGATGTAAATTGCCAACAGACACTTGGGAGAAGTGTATGGTGTTTCCTGAAACATCTAAAAAACAAAGCAACAGAGCCTAGGGCACTTCCACTTATGGCCCTATAGCTTAGGGAAATTAAAATCAAAAAGACACAGCTCCCCAAAGTTTGGAACGGCTCTGTTTACAAGAACCTCGTTTACAGTACAAGTTCAACATCGCAGAAAGTGAAAAATGGATAAAGAAGTTGTGGTATTCACTTACAAAGCAATATCACTCAGCAATGAAATCTATGTCATCAGGCCCTTAGCAGCACAATGAGTGGATTCAGGTATGATGATTCTAACTGAAATAAGTCACACAGAAAAAGAAACATCATCAGATATCAGTAATACACGGAATGGAAACTTGGCGACACAGGAACTGAATTACAGAACAGAACAGGGTCTCAAATTTAGAAAGACAACTTATGCTTGCTTAAGGGTAAAGGTGAGTTGGGGTGCTGCATAAAACCAGAGATTGAAATGAGGACAGATAAAGTTCCTTAAGCCAAATATGGAATAGACAAGAGCTACTCCTTGCTCAACGAAATGGACTCAACACCGCATATTAAACGCCTAAGAATTTACCTGACTTGTAAGTATCTTAAAACCTATGGATTGCTATGTCTCCAAAAGAGAATCAAGCATGTGTACAGGGGCATAAACGCAGCAGTGATAGGATTGGAGAGGTTCGGTGAGCAAATGAAGACCCTTTGAAGTCATATTGCATGGTACCCATTCCACGGGTTTCAACTACCCAGGTTTAAGGTATTCTTCCTTCAGCTAAAACATGCATGTGGAACCTAGAGTATGATCAACCATGTGATCGGGAGACGTGTTCAAATATGTCTCAGTTTTCCTCCCCTGGTACTCGGGTGCAACATTCCAGACGCTTTACTAACACTCTCCCCACTTGGAGAGTCAGTCCCTTTAACCTCCTGTTTGGCCCAGTTTGCAATTTCTGCGGAAGATGAACAGGAATAGCGAGAACCAATGAGAGGCTAGCTGGAGGTGTCTGGACGGGCAAATTTAACTCTCATTTCCCACCAGGAAGAGGAATTAACCAAAGGCTCAGCATGCCGTGCCGGAACCAGATTAGGGCCTGAAGCCATCCTGCGGTGTTGCGGCCAGGTCACAAGAAAGCGAGTTGAAGAAAGGAGCTCAGGGGCACTGTAATTCACAAACCTGCAGAGTTATAAATGACAGCTATCGTCCAAAAATAGACTGAAGTAAGGCTGCCAAGAGGACTTGAAAGCGGGGCAGAATTGCAGGAAACCGATTTCAGGAGGTAGACTGGAATTGCATTGAAAGCATAGGAAAAGAGGCAGAACGTCCACAATGATGCACTTGGCCAAAAAGGGCGTATGCGTTTTTTCCTGAATATATTCAGGAAAAAACGCATACGCCCTTTTTGGCCAACCAAGCAAGCTTGCAAAGGAAATCTGCACTACAATGAAGTCTCACTTCCCCCCGGTCAAAAGGGCCATCTGAAAAAAGTGTAAAATCCAGAAAGGCAGGACAGGCCATGGAGAACTGGGAGGCTTGTTATGCTGATGGGCGGGATGTAAATTGCCAACAGACACTCGGGAGAAGTGTATGGTGTTTCCTGAAACATCTAAAAAACAAAGCAACAGAGCCTAGGGAACTGCCACTTATGGTCCTATAGCTTAGGGAAATTAAAATCAAAAAGACACAGCCACCCCAAAGTTTGGGATGCCTCTGTTTACAAGAAACTCGTTTACAGTACAAGTTCAACATCGCAGAAAGTGAAAAATGGATAAAGACGTTGTGGTATTTACTTACAAAACAATATCACTCAGCAATGAAATCTATGTCATCAGGCCCTTAGCATCACAATGAGTGGATTCAGGTATGATGATTCTAACTGAAATAAGTCACACAGAAAAAGAAACATCATAAGATATCAGTAATACACGGAATGTAAACTTGGCTACACAGGAACTGAATTACAGAACAGAACAGGGTCTCAAATTTAGAAAACCAACTTATGCTTGCTTAAGGGTAAAGGTGAGTTGGGGTGCTGCATAAAACCAGAGATTGAAATGAGCACAGATAAAGTTCCTTAAGTCAAATATGGAATAGACAAGAGCTACTCCTTGCTCAACGAAATGGACTCAACACCGCATATTAAACGCCTAAGAATGTACCTGACTAGTAAGTATCTTAAAACCTATGGATTGCTATGTCTCTGAAAGAGAATCAAGCATGTGTACAGGGGCATAAATGCAGCAGTGATAGGATTGGAGAGGTTCGGTGAGCAAATGAAGACCCTTTGAAGTCATATTGCATGGTACCCATTACACGGGTCTCAACTCTCCAGGTTTAAGGTATTCTTCCTTCAGCTAAAACATGCATGTGGAACCTAGAGTATGATCAACCATGTGATCGGGAGACATGTTCAAATATGTCTCAGTTTTCCTCCCCTGGTACTCGGGTGCAACATTCCAGACGCTTTACTAACACTCTCCCCACTTGGAGAGTCAGCCCCTTTAACCTCCTGTTTGGCCCAGTTTGCAATTTCTGCGGAAGATGAACAGGAATAGCGAGAACCAATGAGAGGCTAGCTGGAGGTGTCTGGACGGGCAAATTTAACTCTCATTTCCCACCAGGAAGAGGAATTAACCAAAGGCTCAGCATGCCGGGCCGGAACCAGATTAGGGCCTGAAGCCATCCTGCGGTGTTGCGGCAAGCTCAAAAGAAAGCGAGTTGAAGAAAGCAGCTCAGGGGCACTGTAATTCACAAACCTGCAGAGTTATAAATGACAGCTATCGTCCAAAAATAGACTGAAGTAAGGCTGCCAAGAGGACTTGAAAGCGGGGCAGAATTGCAGGAAACCGATTTCAGGAGGTAGACTGGAATTGCATTGAAAGCATAGGAAAAGAGGCAGAACGTCCACAATGATGCACTTGGCCAACAAGGGCGTATGCGTTTTTTCCTGAATATATTCAGGAAAAAACGCATACGCCCTTTTTGGCCAACCAAGCAAGCTTGCAAAGGAAATCTGCACTACAATGAAGTCTCACTTCCCCCCGGTCAAAAGGGCCATCTGAAAAAAGTGTAAAATCCAGAAAGGCAGGACAGGCCATGGAGAACTGGGAGCCTTGTTATGCTGATGGGCGGGATGTAAATTGCCAACAACCACTCGGGAGAAGTGTATGGTGTTTCCTGAAACATCTAAAAAACAAAGCAACAGAACCTAGGGCACTTCCACTTATGGTCCTATAGCTTAGGGAAATTAAAATCAAAAAGACACAGCCACCCCAAAGTTTGGAACGGCTCTGTTTACAAGAACCTCGTTTACAGTACAAGTTCAACATCGCAGAAAGTGAAAAATGGATAAAGAAGTTGTGGTATTTACTTACAAAGCAATATCACTCAGCAATGAAATCTGTGTCATCAGGCCCTTAGCAGCACAATGAGTGGATTCAGGTATGATGATTCTAACTGAAGTAAGTCACACAGAAAAAGAAACATCATAAGATATCAGTAATACACGGAATGTAAACTTGGCTACACAGGAACTGAATTCCAAAACAGAACAGGGTCTCAAATTTAGAAAACCAACTTATGCTTGCTTAAGGGGAAAGGTGAGTTGGGGTGCTGCATAAAACCAGAGATTGAAATGAGCACAGATAAAGTTCCTTAAGCCAAATATGGAATAGACAAGAGCTACTCCTTGCTCAACGAAATGGACTCAACACCGCATATTAAACGCCTAAGAATGTACCTGACTAGTAAGTATCTTAAAACCTATGAATTGCTATGTCTCCAAAAGAGAATCAAGCGTGTGTACAGGGGCATAAACGCAGCAGTGATAGGATTGGAGAGGTTCGGTGAGCAAATGAAGACCCTTTGAAGACATATTGCATGGTACCCATTCCACGGGTCTCAACTCTACAGGTTTAAGGTATTCTTCCTACAGCTAAAACATGCATGTGGAACCCAAGTATGATCAACCATGTGAACGGGAGACGTGTTCAAATATGTCTCAGTTTTCCTCCCCTGGTACTCGGGTGCAACATTCCAGACGCTTTACTAACACTCTCCCTACTTGGAGAGTCAGCGCCTTTAACCTCCTGTTTGTCCCAGTTTGCAATTTCTGTGGAAGATGAACAGGAATAGCGAGAACCAATGAGAGGCTAACTGGAGGTGTCTGGACGGGCAAATTTAACTCTCATTTCCCACCATGAAGAGGAAATAACCAAAGGCTCAGCGTGCCGTGCCGAAACCAGATTAGGGCCTGAAGCCAGCCTGCGGTGTTGCGGCCAGGTCACAAGAAAGCAAGTTGAAGAAAGGAGCTCAGGGGCACTGTAATTCACAAACCTGCAGAGTTATAAATGACAGCTATCGTCCAAAAATAGACTGAAGTAAGGCTGCCAAGAGGACTTGAAAGCGGGGCAGAATTGCAGGAAACCGATTTCAGGAGGTAGACTGGAATTGCATTGAAAGCATAGGAAAAGAGGCAGAACGTCCACAATGATGCACTTGGCCAAAAAGGGCGTATGCGTTTTTTCCTGAATATATTCAGGAAAAAACGCATACGCCCTTTTTGGCCAACCAAGCAAGCTTGCAAAGGAAATCTGCACTACAATGAAGTCTCACTTCCCCCAGGTCAAAAGGGCCATCTGAAAAACGTGTAAAATCCAGAAAGGCAGGACAGGCCATGGAGAACTGGGAGCCTTGTTATGCTGATGGGCGGGATGTAAATTGCCAACAACCACTCGGGAGAAGTGTATGGTGTTTCCTGAAACATCTAAAAAACAAAGCAACAGAACCTAGGGCACTTCCACTTATGGTCCTATAGCTTAGGGAAATTAAAATCAAAAAGACACAGCCACCCCAAAGTTTGGAACGGCTCTGTTTACAAGAACCTCGTTTACAGTACAAGTTCAACATCGCAGAAAGTGAAAAATGGATAAAGAAGTTGTGGTATTCACTTACAAAGCAATATCACTCAGCAATGAAATGTATGTCATCAGGCCCTTAGCAGCACAATGAGTGGATTCAGGTATGATGATTCTAACTGAAATAAGTCACACAGAAAAAGAAACATCATAAGATATCAGTAATACACGGAATGTAAACTTGGCTACACAGGAACTGAATTACAGAACAGAAGAGGGTCTCAAATTTAGAAAACCAACTTATGCTTGCTTAAGGGGAAAGGTGAGTTGGGGTGCTGCATAAAACCAGAGATTGAAATGAGCACAGATAAAGTTCCTTAAGCCAAATATGGAATAGACAAGAGCTACTCCTTGCTCAACGAAATGGACTCAACACCCCATATTAAACGCCTAAGAATGTACCTGACTAGTAAGTATCTTAAAACCTATGGATTGCTATGTCTCCAAAAGAGAATCAAGCATGTGTACAGGGGCATAAACGCAGCAGTGATAGGATTGGAGAGTTTCGGTGAGCAGATGAAGACCCTTTGAAGTCATATTGCATGGTACCCATTACACGGGTTTCAACTACCCAGGTTTAAGGTATTCTTCCTTCAGCTAAAACATGCATGTGGAACCTAGAGTATGATCAACCATGTGATCGGGAGACGTGTTCAAATATGTCTCAGTTTTCCTCCCCTGGTACTCGGGTGCAACATTCCAGACGCTTTACTAACACTCTCCCCACTTGGAGAGTCAGTCCCTTTAACCTCCTGTTTGGCCCAGTTTGCAATTTCTGCGGAAGATGAACAGGAATAGCGAGAACCAATGAGAGGCTAGCTGGAGGTGTCTGGACGGGCAAATTTAACTCTCATTTCCCACCAGGAAGAGGAATTAACCAAAGGCTCAGCATGCCGGGCCGGAACCAGATTAGGGCCTGAAGCCATCCTGCGGTGTTGCGGCCAGGTCACAAGAAAGCGAGGTGAAGAAAGGAGCTCAGGGGCACTGTAATTCACAAACCTGCAGAGTTATAAATGACAGCTATCGTCCAAAAATAGACTGAAGTAAGGCTGCCAAGAGGACTTGAAAGCGGGGCAGAATTGCAGGAAACCGATTTCAGGAGGTAGACTGGAATTGCATTGAAAGCATAGGAAAAGAGGCAGAACGTCCACAATGATGCACTTGGCCAAAAAGGGCGTATGCGTTTTTTCCTGAATATATTCAGGAAAAAACGCATACGCCCTTTTTGGCCAACCAAGCAAGCTTGCAAAGGAAATCTGCACTACAATGAAGTCTCACTTCCCCCCGGTCAAAAGGGCCATCTGAAAAACGTGTAAAATCCAGAAAGGCAGGACAGGCCATGGAGAACTGGGAGCCTTGTTATGCTGATGGGCGGGATGTAAATTGCCTACAACCACTCGGGAGAAGTGTATGGTGTTTCCTGAAACATCTAAAAAACAAAGCAACAGAACCTAGGGCACTTCCACTTATGGTCCTATAGCTTAGGGAAATTAAAATCAAAAAGACACAGCCACCCCAAAGTTTGGAACGGCTCTGTTTACAAGAACCTCGTTTACAGTACAAGTTCAACATCGCAGAAAGTGAAAAATGGATAAAGAAGTTGTGGTATTTACTTACAAAGCAATATCACTCAGCAATGAAATCTGTGTCATCAGGCCCTTAGCAGCACAATGAGTGGATTCAGGTATGATGATTCTAACTGAAATAAGTCACACAGAAAAAGAAACATCATAAGATATCAGTAATACACGGAATGTAAACTTGGCTACACAGGAACTGAATTACAGAACAGAAGAGGGTCTCAAATTTAGAAAACCAACTTATGCTTGCTTAAGGGTAAAGGTGAGTTGGGGTGCTGCATAAAACCAGAGATTGAAATGAGCACAGATAAAGTTCCTTAAGCCAAATATGGAATAGACAAGAGCTACTCCTTGCTCAACGAAATGGACTCAACACCCCATATTAAACGCCTAAGAATGTACCTGACTAGTAAGTATCTTAAAACCTATGGATTGCTATGTCTCCGAAAGAGAATCAAGCATGTGTACAGGGGCATAAACGCAGCAGTGATAGGATTGGAGAGGTTCGGTGAGCAGATGAAGACCCTTTGAAGTCATATTGCATGGTACCCATTCCACGGGTTTCAACTACCCAGGTTTAAGGTATTCTTCCTTCAGCTAAAACATTCATGTGGAACCTAGAGTATGATCAACCATGTGATCGGGAGACGTGTTCAAATACGTCTCAGTTTTCCTCCCCTGGTACTCGGGTGCAACATTCCAGACGCTTTACTAACACTCTCCCCACTTGGAGAGTCAGTCCCTTTAACCTCCTGTTTGGCCCAGTTTGCAATTTCTGCGGAAGATGAACAGGAATAGCGAGAACCAATGAGAGGCTAGCTGGAGGTGTCTGGACGGGCAAATTTAACTCTCATTTCCCACCAGGAAGAGGAATTAACCAAAGGCTCAGCATGCCGGCCCAGAACCAGATTAGGGCCTGAAGCCATCCTGCGGTGTTGCGGCCAGGTCACAAGAAAGCGAGTTGAAGAAAGGAGCTCAGGGGCACTGTAATTCACAAACCTGCAGAGTTATAAATGACAGCTATCGTCCAAAAATAGACTGAAGTAAGGCTGCCAAGAGGACTTGAAAGCGGGGCAGAATTGCAGGAAACCGATTTCAGGAGGTAGACTGGAATTGCATTGAAAGCATAGGAAAAGAGGCAGAACGTCCACAATGATGCACTTGGCCAAACAGGGCGTATGCGTTTTTTCCTGAATATATTCAGGAAAAAACGCATACGCCCTTTTTGGCCAACCAAGCAAGCTTGCAAAGGAAATCTGCACTACAATGAAGTCTCACTTCCCCCTGGTCAAAAGGGCCATCTGAAAAAAGTGTAAAATCCAGAAAGGCAACAGGCCATTGAGAACTGGGAGCCTTGTTATGCTGAAGGGCGGGATGTAAATTGCCAACAGACACTTGGGAGAAGTGTATGGTGTTTCCTGAAACATCTAAAAAACAAAGCAACAGAGCCTAGGGCACTTCCACTTATGGCCCTATAGCTTAGGGAAATTAAAATCAAAAAGACACAGCTCCCCAAAGTTTGGAACGGCTCTGTTTACAAGAAGCTCGTTTACAGTACAAGTTCAACATCGCAGAAAGTGAAAAATGGATAAAGAAGTTGTGGTATTCACTTACAAAGCAATATCACTCAGCAATGAAATCTATGTCATCAGGCCCTTAGCAGCACAATGAGTGGATTCAGGTATGATGATTCTAACTGAAATAAGTCACACAGAAAAAGAAACATCATCAGATATCAGTAATACACGGAATGGAAACTTGGCGACACAGGAACTGAATTACAGAACAGAACAGGGTCTCAAATTTAGAAAGACAACTTATGCTTGCTTAAGGGTAAAGGTGAGTTGGGGTGCTGCATAAAACCAGAGATTGAAATGAGCACAGATAAAGTTCCTTAAGTCAAATATGGAATAGACAAGAGCTACTCCTTGCTCAACGAAATGGACTCAACACCCCATATTAAATGCCTAAGAATGTACCTGACTAGTAAGTATCTTAAAACCTATGGATTGCTATGTCTCTGAAAGAGAATCAAGCATGTGTACAGGGGCATAAATGCAGCAGTGATAGGATTGGAGAGGTTCGGTGAGCAAATGAAGACCCTTTGAAGTCATATTGCATGGTACCCATTACACGGGTCTCAACTCTCCAGGTTTAAGGTATTCTTCCTTCAGCTAAAACATGCATGTGGAACCTAGAGTATGATCAACCATGTGATCGGGAGACATGTTCAAATATGTCTCAGTTTTCCTCCCCTGGTACTCGGGTGCAACATTCCAGACGCTTTACTAACACTCTCCCCACTTGGAGAGTCAGCCCCTTTAACCTCCTGTTTGGCCCAGTTTGCAATTTCTGCGGAAGATGAACAGGAATAGCGAGAACCAATGAGAGGCTAGCTGGAGGTGTCTGGACGGGCAAATTTAACTCTCATTTCCCACCAGGAAGAGGAATTAACCAAAGGCTCAGCATGCCGGGCCGGAACCAGATTAGGGCCTGAAGCCATCCTGCGGTGTTGCGGCCAGCTCAAAAGAAAGCGAGTTGAAGAAAGGAGCTCAGGGGCACTGTAATTCACAAACCTGCAGAGTTATAAATGACAGCTATCGTCCAAAAATAGACTGAAGTAAGGCTGCCAAGAGGACTTGAAAGCGGGGCAGAATTGCAGGAAATCGATTTCAGGAGGTAGACTGGAATTGCATTGAAAGCATAGGAAAAGAGGCAGAACGTCCACAATGATGCACTTGGCCAAAAAGGGCGTATGCGTTTTTTCCTGAATATATTCAGGAAAAAACGCATACGCCCTTTTTAGCCAACCAAGCAAGCTTGCAAAGGAAATCTGCACTACAATGAAGTCTCACTTCCCCCCGGTCAAAAGGGCCATCTGAAAAAAGTGTAAAATCCAGAAAGGCAGGACAGGCCATGGAGAACTGGGAGCCTTGTTATGCTGATGGGCGGGATGTAAATTGCCAACAACCACTCGGGAGAAGTGTATGGTGTTTCCTGAAACATCTAAAAAACAAAGCAACAGAACCTAGGGCACTTCCACTTATGGTCCTATAGCTTAGGGAAATTAAAATCAAAAAGACACAGCCACCCCAAAGTTTGGAACGGCTCTGTTTACAAGAACCTCGTTTACAGTACAAGTTCAACATCGCAGAAAGTGAAAAATGGATAAAGAAGTTGTGGTATTTACTTACAAAGCAATATCACTCAGCAATGAAATCTGTGTCATCAGGCCCTTAGCAGCACAATGAGTGGATTCAGGTATGATGATTCTAACTGAAGTAAGTCACACAGAAAAAGAAACATCATAAGATATCAGTAATACACGGAATGTAAACTTGGCTACACAGGAACTGAATTACAGAACAGAACAGGGTCTCAAATTTAGAAAACCAACTTATGCTTGCTTAAGGGTAAAGGTGAGTTGGGGTGCTGCATAAAACCAGAGATTGAAATGAGCACAGATAAAGTTCCTTAAGTCAAATATGGAATAGACAAGAGCTACTCCTTGCTCAACGAAATGGACTCAACACCGCATATTAAACGCCTAAGAATGTACCTGACTAGTAAGTATCTTAAAACCTATGGATTGCTATGTCTCCGAAAGAGAATCAAGCATGTGTACAGGGGCATAAACGCAGCAGTGATAGGATTGGAGAGGTTCGGTGAGCAAATGAAGACCCTTTGAAGTCATATTGCATGGTACCCATTACACGGGTCTTAACTCTCCAGGTTTAAGGTATTCTTCCTTCAGCTAAAACATGCATGTGGAACCCAAGTATGATCAACCATGTGAATGGGAGACGTGTTCAAATATGTCTCAGTTTTCCTCCCCTGGTACTCGGGTGCAACATTCCAGATGCTTTACTAACACTCTCCCCACTTGGAGAGTCAGTCCCTTTAACCTCCTGTTTGGCCCAGTTTGCAATTTCTGCAGAAGATGAACAGGAATAGCGAGAACCAATGAGAGACTAGCTGGAGGTGTCTGGACGGGCAAATTTAACTCTCATTTCCCACCAGGAAGAGGAAATAACCAAAGGATCAGCGTGCCGTGCCGGAATCAGATTAGGGCCTGAAGCCATCCTGCGGTGTTGCGGCCAGGTCACAAGAAAGCGAGTTGAAGAAAGGAGCTCAGGGGCACTGTAATTCACAAACCTGCAGAGTTATAAATGACAGCTATCGTCCAAAAATAGACTGAAGTAAGGCTGCCAAGAGGACTTGAAAGCGGGGCAGAATTGCAGGAAACCAATTTCAGGAGGTAGACTGGAATTGCTTTGAAAGCATAGGAAAAGAGGCAGAACGTCCACAATGATGCACGTGGCCAAAAAGGGCGTATGCGTTTTTTCCTGAATATATTCAGGAAAAAACGCATACGCCCTTTTTGGCCAACCAAGCAAGCTTGCAAAGGAAATCTGCACTACAATGAAGTCTCACTTCCCCCCGGTCAAAAGGGCCATCTGAAAAAAGTGTAAAATCCAGAAAGGCAACAGGCCATTGAGAACTGGGAGCCTTGTTATGCTGAAGGGCGGGATGTAAATTGCCAACAGACACTTGGGAGAAGTGTATGGTGTTTCCTGAAACATCTAAAAAACAAAGCAACAGAGCCTAGGGCACTTCCACTTATGGCCCTATAGCTTAGGGAAATTAAAATCAAAAAGACACAGCTCCCCAAAGTTTGGAACGGCTCTGTTTACAAGAACCTCGTTTACAGTACAAGTTCAACATCGCAGAAAGTGAAAAATGGATAAAGAAGTTGTGGTATTCACTTACAAAGCAATATCACTCAGCAATGAAATCTATGTCATCAGGCCCTTAGCAGCACAATGAGTGGATTCAGGTATGATGATTCTAACTGAAATAAGTCACACAGAAAAAGAAACATCATCAGATATCAGTAATACACGGAATGGAAACTTGGCGACACAGGAACTGAATTACAGAACAGAACAGGGTCTCAAATTTAGAAAGACAACTTATGCTTGCTTAAGGGTAAAGGTGAGTTGGGGTGCTGCATAAAACCAGAGATTGAAATGAGGACAGATAAAGTTCCTTAAGCCAAATATGGAATAGACAAGAGCTACTCCTTGCTCAACGAAATGGACTCAACACCGCATATTAAACGCCTAAGAATTTACCTGACTTGTAAGTATCTTAAAACCTATGGATTGCTATGTCTCCAAAAGAGAATCAAGCATGTGTACAGGGGCATAAACGCAGCAGTGATAGGATTGGAGAGGTTCGGTGAGCAAATGAAGACCCTTTGAAGTCATATTGCATGGTACCCATTCCACGGGTTTCAACTACCCAGGTTTAAGGTATTCTTCCTTCAGCTAAAACATGCATGTGGAACCTAGAGTATGATCAACCATGTGATCGGGAGACGTGTTCAAATATGTCTCAGTTTTCCTCCCCTGGTACTCGGGTGCAACATTCCAGACGCTTTACTAACACTCTCCCCACTTGGAGAGTCAGTCCCTTTAACCTCCTGTTTGGCCCAGTTTGCAATTTCTGCGGAAGATGAACAGGAATAGCGAGAACCAATGAGAGGCTAGCTGGAGGTGTTTGGACGGGCAAATTTAACTCTCATTTCCCACCAGGAAGAGGAATTAACCAAAGGCTCAGCATGCCGGGCCGGAACCAGATTAGGGCCTGAAGCCATCCTGCGGTGTTGCGGCCAGGTCACAAGAAAGCGAGTTGAAGAAAGGAGCTCAGGGGCACTGTAATTCACAAACCTGCAGAGTTATAAATGACAGCTATCGTCCAAAAATAGACTGAAGTAAGGCTGCCAAGAGGACTTGAAAGCGGGGCAGAATTGCAGGAAACCGATTTCAGGAGGTAGACTGGAATTGCATTGAAAGCATAGGAAAAGAGGCAGAACGTCCACAATGATGCACTTGGCCAAAAAGGGCGTATGCGTTTTTTCCTGAATATATTCAGGAAAAAACGCATACGCCCTTTTTGGCCAACCAAGCAAGCTTGCAAAGGAAATCTGCACTACAATGAAGTCTCACTTCCCCCCGGTCAAAAGGGCCATCTGAAAAAAGTGTAAAATCCAGAAAGGCAGGACAGGCCATGGAGAACTGGGAGGCTTGTTATGCTGATGGGCGGGATGTAAATTGCCAACAACCACTCGGGAGAAGTGTATGGTGTTTCCTGAAACATCTAAAAAACAAAGCAACAGAGCCTAGGGCACTGCCACTTATGGTCCTATAGCTTAGGGAAATTAAAATCAAAAAGACACAGCCACCCCAAAGTTTGGGATGCCTCTGTTTACAAGAAACTCGTTTACAGTACAAGTTCAACATCGCAGAAAGTGAAAAATGGATAAAGACGTTGTGGTATTTACTTACAAAACAATATCACTCAGCAATGAAATCTATGTCATCAGGCCCTTAGCATCACAATGAGTGGATTCAGGTATGATGATTCTAACTGAAATAAGTCACACAGAAAAAGAAACATCATAAGATATCAGTAATACACGGAATGTAAACTTGGCTACACAGGAACTGAATTACAGAACAGAACAGGTTCTCAAATTTAGAAAACCAACTTATGCTTGCTTAAGGGTAAAGGTGAGTTGGGGTGCTGCATAAAACCAGAGATTGAAATGAGCACAGATAAAGTTCCTTAAGTCAAATATGGAATAGACAAGAGCTACTCCTTGCTCAACGAAATGGACTCAACACCGCATATTAAACGCCTAAGAATGTACCTGACTAGTAAGTATCTTAAAACCTATGGATTGCTATGTCTCTGAAAGAGAATCAAGCATGTGTACAGGGGCATAAATGCAGCAGTGATAGGATTGGAGAGGTTCGGTGAGCAAATGAAGACCCTTTGAAGTCATATTGCATGGTACCCATTACACGGGTCTCAACTCTCCAGGTTTAAGGTATTCTTCCTTCAGCTAAAACATGCATGTGGAACCTAGAGTATGATCAACCATGTGATCGGGAGACATGTTCAAATATGTCTCAGTTTTCCTCCCCTGGTACTCGGGTGCAACATTCCAGACGCTTTACTAACACTCTCCCCACTTGGAGAGTCAGCCCCTTTAACCTCCTGTTTGGCCCAGTTTGCAGTTTCTGCGGAAGATGAACAGGAATAGCGAGAACCAATGAGAGGCTAGCTGGAGGTGTCTGGACGGGCAAATTTAACTCTCATTTCCCACCAGGAAGAGGAATTAACCAAAGGCTCAGCATGCCGGGCCGGAACCAGATTAGGGCCTGAAGCCATCCTGCGGTGTTGCGGCAAGCTCAAAAGAAAGCGAGTTGAAGAAAGCAGCTCAGGGGCACTGTAATTCACAAACCTGCAGAGTTATAAATGACAGCTATCGTCCAAAAATAGACTGAAGTAAGGCTGCCAAGAGGACTTGAAAGCGGGGCAGAATTGCAGGAAACCGATTTCAGGAGGTAGACTGGAATTGCATTGAAAGCATAGGAAAAGAGGCAGAACGTCCACAATGATGCACTTGGCCAACAAGGGCGTATGCGTTTTTTCCTGAATATATTCAGGAAAAAACGCATATGCCCTTTTTGGCCAACCAAGCAAGCTTGCAAAGGAAATCTGCACTACAATGAAGTCTCACTTCCCCCCGGTCAAAAGGGCCATCTGAAAAAAGTGTAAAATCCAGAAAGGCAGGACAGGCCATGGAGAACTGGGAGCCTTGTTATGCTGATGGGCGGGATGTAAATTGCCAACAACCACTCGGGAGAAGTGTATGGTGTTTCCTGAAACATCTAAAAAACAAAGCAACAGAACCTAGGGCACTTCCACTTATGGTCCTATAGCTTAGGGAAATTAAAATCAAAAAGACACAGCCACCCCAAAGTTTGGAACGGCTCTGTTTACAAGAACCTCGTTTACAGTACAAGTTCAACATCGCAGAAAGTGAAAAATGGATAAAGAAGTTGTGGTATTTACTTACAAAGCAATATCACTCAGCAATGAAATCTGTGTCATCAGGCCCTTAGCAGCACAATGAGTGGATTCAGGTATGATGATTCTAACTGAAGTAAGTCACACAGAAAAAGAAACATCATAAGATATCAGTAATACACGGAATGTAAACTTGGCTACACAGGAACTGAATTACAGAACAGAACAGGGTCTCAAATTTAGAAAACCAACTTATGCTTGCTTAAGGGTAAAGGTGAGTTGGGGTGCTGCATAAAACCAGAGATTGAAATGAGCACAGATAAAGTTCCTTAAGTCAAATATGGAATAGACAAGAGCTACTCCTTGCTCAACGAAATGGACTCAACACCGCATATTAAACGCCTAAGAATGTACCTGACTAGTAAGTATCTTAAAACCTATGGATTGCTATGTCTCCGAAAGAGAATCAAGCATGTGTACAGGGGCATAAACGCAGCAGTGATAGGATTGGAGAGGTTCGGTGAGCAAATGAAGACCCTTTGAAGTCATATTGCATGGTACCCATTACACGGGTCTTAACTCTCCAGGTTTAAGGTATTCTTCCTTCAGCTAAAACATGCATGTGGAACCCAAGTATGATCAACCATGTGAATGGGAGACGTGTTCAAATATGTCTCAGTTTTCCTCCCCTGGTACTCGGGTGCAACATTCCAGATGCTTTACTAACCCTCTCCCCACTTGGAGAGTCAGTCCCTTTAACCTCCTGTTTGGCCCAGTTTGCAATTTCTGCGGAAGATGAACAGGAATAGCGAGAACCAATGAGAGACTAGCTGGAGGTGTCTGGACGGGCAAATTTAACTCTCATTTCCAACCAGGAAGAGGAAATAACCAAAGGATCAGCGTGCCGTGCCGGAATCAGATTAGGGCCTGAAGCCATCCTGCGGTGTTGCGGCCAGGTCACAAGAAAGCGAGTTGAAGAAAGGAGCTCAGGGGCACTGTAATTCACAAACCTGCAGAGTTATAAATGACAGCTATCGTCCAAAAATAGACTGAAGTAAGGCTGCCAAGAGGACTTGAAAGCGGGGCAGAATTGCAGGAAACCAATTTCAGGAGGTAGACTGGAATTGCATTGAAAGCATAGGAAAAGAGGCAGAACGTCCACAATGATGCACTTGGCCAAAAAGGGCGTATGCGTTTTTTCCTGAATATATTCAGGAAAAATTTTTCCTGAATATATTCAGGAAAAAAATATATATTCAGGAAAAAACGCATACGCCCTTTTTGGCCAACCAAGCAAGCTTGCAAAGGAAATCTGCACTACAATGAAGTCTCACTTCCCCCCGGTCAAAAGGGCCATCTGAAAAAAGTGTAAAATCCAGAAAGGCAGGACAGGCCATGGAGAACTGGGAGCCTTGTTATGCTGATGGGCGGGATGTAAATTGCCAACAGACACTCGGGAGAAGTGTATGGTGTTTCCTGAAACATCTAAAAAACAAAGCAACAGAGCCTAGGGCACTGCCACTTATGGTCCTATAGCTTAGGGAAATTAAAATCAAAAAGACACAGCCACCCCAAAGTTTGGGACGCCTCTGTTTACAAGAACCTCGTTTACAGTACAAGTTCAACATCGCAGAAAGTGAAAAATGGATAAAGAAGTTGTGGTATTTACTTACAAAGCAATATCACTCAGCAATGAAATCTGTGTCATCAGGCCCTTAGCAGCACAATGAGTGGATTCAGGTATGATGATTCTAACTGAAGTAAGTCACACAGAAAAAGAAACATCATAAGATATCAGTAATACACGGAATGTAAACTTGGCTACACAGGAACTGAATTACAGAACAGAACAGGGTCTCAAATTTAGAAAACCAACTTATGCTTGCTTGAGGGGAAAGGTGAGTTGGGGTGCTGCATAAAACCAGAGATTGAAATGAGCACAGATAAAGTTCCTTAAGTCAAATATGGAATAGACAAGAGCTACTCCTTGCTCAACGAAATGGACTCAACACCGCATATTAAACGCCTAAGAATGTACCTGACTAGTAAGTATCTTAAAACCTATGGATTGCTATGTCTCCGAAAGAGAATCAAGCATGTGTACAGGGGCATAAATGCAGCAGTGATAGGATTGGAGAGGTTCGGTGAGCAAATGAAGACCCTTTGAAGTCATATTGCATGGTACCCATTCCACGGGTCTTAACTCTCCAGGTTTAAGGTATTCTTCCTTCAGCTAAAACATGCATGTGGAACCCAAGTATGATCAACCATGTGAACGGGAGACGTGTTCAAATATGTCTCAGTTTTCCTCCCCTGGTACTCGGGTGCAACATTCCAGACGCTTTACTAACACTCTCCCCACTTGGAGAGTCACCGCCTTTAACCTCCTGTTTGGCCCAGTTTGCAATTTCTGCGGAAGATGAACAGGAATAGCGAGAACCAATGAGAGACTAGCTGGAGGTGTCTGGACGGGCAAATTTAACTCTCATTTCCCACCAGGAAGAGGAAATAACCAAAGGATCAGCGTGCCGTGCCGGAATCAGATTAGGGCCTGAAGCCATCCTGCGGTGTTGCGGCCAGGTCACAAGAAAGCGAGTTGAAGAAAGGAGCTCTGGGGCACTGTAATTCACAAACCTGCAGAGTTATAAATGACAGCTATCGTCCAAAAATAGACTGAAGTAAGGCTGCCAAGAGGACTTGAAAGCGGGGCAGAATTGCAGGAAACCGATTTCAGGAGGTAGACTGGAATTGCATTGAAAGCATAGGAAAAGAGGCAGAACGTCCACAATGATGCACTTGGCCAAAAAGGGCGTATGCGTTTTTTCCTGAATATATTCAGGAAAAAACGCATACGCCCTTTTTGGCCAACCAAGCAAGCTTGCAAAGGAAATCTGCACTACAATGAAGTCTCACTTCCCCCCGGTCAAAAGGGCCATCTGAAAAAAGTGTAAAATCCAGAAAGGCAGGACAGGCCATGGAGAACTGGGAGCCTTGTTATGCTGATGGGCGGGATGTAAATTGCCAACAGACACTCCGGAGAAGTGTATGGTGTTTCCTGAAACATCTAAAAAACAAAGCAACAGAGCCTAGGGCACTGCCACTTATGGTCCTATAGCTTAGGGAAATTAAAATCAAAAAGACACAGCCACCCCAAAGTTTGGGACGCCTCTGTTTACAAGAACCTCGTTTACAGTACAAGTTCAACATCGCAGAAAGTGAAAAATGGATAAAGAAGTTGTGGTATTTACTTACAAAGCAATATCACTCAGCAATGAAATCTGTGTCATCAGGCCCTTAGCAGCACAATGAGTGGATTCAGGTATGATGATTCTAACTGAAGTAAGTCACACAGAAAAAGAAACATCATAAGATATCAGTAATACACGGAATGTAAACTTGGCTACACAGGAACTGAATTACAGAACAGAACAGGGTCTCAAATTTAGAAAACCAACTTATGCTTGCTTAAGGGTAAAGGTGAGTTGGGGTGCTGCATAAAACCAGAGATTGAAATGAGCACAGATAAAGTTCCTTAAGTCAAATATGGAATAGACAAGAGCTACTCCTTGCTCAACGAAATGGACTCAACACCGCATATTAAACGCCTAAGAATGTACCTGACTAGTAAGTATCTTAAAACCTATGGATTGCTATGTCTCCGAAAGAGAATCAAGCATGTGTACAGGGGCATAAACGCAGCAGTGATAGGATTGGAGAGGTTCGGTGAGCAAATGAAGACCCTTTGAAGTCATATTGCATGGTACCCATTACACGGGTCTTAACTCTCCAGGTTTAAGGTATTCTTCCTTCAGCTAAAACATGCATGTGGAACCCAAGTATGATCAACCATGTGAACGGGAGACGTGTTCAAATATGTCTCAGTTTTCCTCCCCTGGTACTCGGGTGCAACATTCCAGACGCTTTACTAACACTCTCCCCACTTGGAGAGTCACCGCCTTTAACCTCCTGTTTGGCCCAGTTTGCAATTTCTGCGGAAGATGAACAGGAATAGCGAGAACCAATGAGAGACTAGCTGGAGGTGTCTGGACGGGCAAATTTAACTCTCATTTCCCACCAGGAAGAGGAAATAACCAAAGGATCAGCGTGCCGTGCCGGAATCAGATTAGGGCCTGAAGCC
Source organism: Stenella coeruleoalba (assembly GCF_951394435.1). NCBI lineage: Eukaryota > Metazoa > Chordata > Mammalia > Artiodactyla > Delphinidae > Stenella > Stenella coeruleoalba. The sequence continues at coordinate 311,681 of NW_027646291.1, forward strand.
ATCCTGCGGTGTTGCGGCCAGGTCACAAGAAAGCGAGTTGAAGAAAGGAGCTCTGGGGCACTGTAATTCACAAACCTGCAGAGTTATAAATGACAGCTATCGTCCAAAAATAGACTGAAGTAAGGCTGCCAAGAGGACTTGAAAGCGGGGCAGAATTGCAGGAAACCGATTTCAGGAGGTAGACTGGAATTGCATTGAAAGCATAGGAAAAGAGGCAGAACGTCCACAATGATGCACTTGGCCAAAAAGGGCGTATGCGTTTTTTCCTGAATATATTCAGGAAAAAACGCATACGCCCTTTTTGGCCAACCAAGCAAGCTTGCAAAGGAAATCTGCACTACAATGAAGTCTCACTTCCCCCTGGTCAAAAGGGCCATCTGAAAAAAGTGTAAAATCCAGAAAGGCAGGACAGGCCATGGAGAACTGGGAGCCTTGTTATGCTGATGGGCGGGATGTAAATTGCCAACAGACACTCGGGAGAAGTGTATGGTGTTTCCTGAAACATCTAAAAAACAAAGCACCAGAGCCTAGGGCACTGCCACTTATGGTCCTATAGCTTAGGGAAATTAAAATCAAAAAGACACAGCCACCCCAAAGTTTGGGACGCCTCTGTTTACAAGAACCTCGTTTACAGTACAAGTTCAACATCGCAGAAAGTGAAAAATGGATAAAGAAGTTGTGGTATTTACTTACAAAGCAATATCACTCAGCAATGAAATCTATGTCATCAGGCCCTTAGCATCACAATGAGTGGATTCAGGTATGATGATTCTAACTGAAATAAGTCACACAGAAAAAGAAACATCATAAGATATCAGTAATACACGGAATGGAAACTTGGCTACACAGGAACTGAATTACAGAACAGAACAGGGTCTCAAATTTAGAAAACCAACTTATGCTTGCTTAAGGGTAAAGGTGAGTTGGGGAGCTGCATAAAACCAGAGATTGAAATGAGCACAGATAAAGTTCCTTAAGTCAAATATGGAATAGACAAGAGCTACTCCTTGCTCAACGAAATAGACTCAACACCGCATATTAAACGCCTAAGAATGTACCTGACTAGTAAGTATCGTAAAACCTATGGATTGCTATGTCTCCAAATAGAATCAAGCATGTATGCAGAGGCATAAACGCAGCAGTGATAGGATTGGAGAGGTTCGGTGAGCAAATGAAGACCCTTTGAAGTCATATTGCATGGTACCCATTACACGGGTCTCAACTCTCCAGGTTTAAGGTATTCTTCCTTCAGCTAAAACATGCATGTGGAACCCAAGTATGATCAACCATGTGAACGGGAGACGTGTTCAAATATGTCTCAGTTTTCCTCCCCTGGTACTCGGGTGCAACATTCCAGACGCTTTACTAACACTCTCCCCACTTGGAGAGTCAGCGCCTTTAACCTCCTGTTTGGCCCAGTTTGCAATTTCTGCGGAAGATGAACAGGAATAGTGAGAACCAATGAGAGGCTATCTGGAGGTGTCTGGACGGGCAAATTTAACTCTCATTTCCCACCAGGAAGAGGAAATAACCAAAGGCTCAGCGTGCCGTACCGGAACCAGATTAGGGCCTGAAGCCATCCTGCGGTGTTGCGGCCAGCTCAAAAGAAAGCGAGTTGAAGAAAGGAGCTCAGGGGCACTGTAATTCACAAACCTGCAGAGTTATAAATGACAGCTATCGTCCAAAAATAGACTGAAGTAAGGCTGCCAAGAGGACTTGAAAGCGGGGCAGAATTGCAGGAAACCGATTTCAGGAGGTAGACTGGAATTGCATTGAAAGCATAGGAAAAGAGGCAGAACGTCCACAATGATGCACTTGGCCAAAAAGGGCGTATGCGTTTTTTCCTGAATATATTCAGGAAAAAACGCATACGCCCTTTTTGGCCAACCAAGCAAGCTTGCAAAGGAAATCTGCACTACAATGAAGTCTCACTTCCCCCCGGTCAAAAGGGCCATCTGAAAAAAGTGTAAAATCCAGAAAGGCAGGACAGGCCATGGAGAACTGGGAGCCTTGTTATGCTGATGGGCGGGATGTAAATTGCCAACAACCACTCGGGAGAAGTGTATGGTGTTTCCTGAAACATCTAAAAAACAAAGCAACAGAACCTAGGGCACTTCCACTTATGGTCCTATAGCTTAGGGAAATTAAAATAAAAAAGACACAGCCACCCCAAAGTTTGGAACGGCTCTGTTTACAAGAACCTCGTTTACAGTACAAGTTCAACATCGCAGAAAGTGAAAAATGGATAAAGAAGTTGTGGTATTTACTTACAAAGCAATATCACTCAGCAATGAAATCTGTGTCATCAGGCCCTTAGCAGCACAATGAGTGGATTCAGGTATGATGATTCTAACTGAAGTAAGTCACACAGAAAAAGAAACATCATAAGATATCAGTAATACACGGAATGTAAACTTGGCTACACAGGAACTGAATTACAGAACAGAACAGGGTCTCAAATTTAGAAAACCAACTTATGCTTGCTTAAGGGTAAAGATGAGTTGGGGTGCTGCATAAAACCAGAGATTGAAATGAGCACAGATAAAGTTCCTTAAGTCAAATATGGAATAGACAAGAGCTACTCCTTGCTCAACGAAATGGACTCAACACCCCATATTAAACGCCTAAGAATGTACCTGACTAGTAAGTATCTTAAAACCTATGGATTGCTATGTCTCCGAAAGAGAATCAAGCATGTGTACAGGGGCATAAACGCAGCAGTGATAGGATTGGAGAGGTTCGGTGAGCAAATGAAGACCCTTTGAAGTCATATTGCATGGTACCCATTACACGGGTCTTAACTCTCCAGGTTTAAGGTATTCTTCCTTCAGCTAAAACATGCATGTGGAACCCAAGTATGATCAACCATGTGAACGGGAGACGTGTTCAAATATGTCTCAGTTTTCCTCCCCTGGTACTCGGGTGCAACATTCCAGACGCTTTACTAACACTCTCCCCACTTGGAGAGTCAGCGCCTTTAACCTCCTGTTTGGCCCAGTTTGCAATTTCTGCGCAAGATGAACAGGAATAGCGAGAACCAATGAGAGACTAGCTGGAGGTGTCTGGACGGGCAAATTTAACTCTCATTTCCCACCAGGAAGAAGAAATAACCAAAGGCTCAGCGTGCCGTGCCGGAACCAGATTAGGGCCTGAAGCCATCCTGCGGTGTTGCGGCCAGGTCACAAGAAAGCGAGTTGAAGAAAGGAGCTCAGGGGCACTGTAATTCACAAACCTGCAGAGTTATAAATGACAGCTATCGTCCAAAAATAGACTGAAGTAAGGCTGCCAAGAGGACTTGAAAGCGGGGCAGAATTGCAGGAAACCGATTTCAGGAGGTAGACTGGAATTGCATTGAAAGCATAGGAAAAGAGGCAGAACGTCCACAATGATGCACTTGGCCAAAAAGGGCGTATGCGTTTTTACCTGAATATATTCAGGAAAAAACGCATACGCCCTTTTTGGCCAACCAAGCAAGCTTGCAAAGGAAATCTGCACTACAGTGAAGTCTCACTTCCCCCCGGTCAAAAGGGCCATCTGAAAAAAGTGTAAAATCCAGAAAGGCAAGACAGGTCATGGAGAACTGGGAGCCTTGTTATGCTGATGGGCGGGATGTAAATTGCCAACAACCACTCGGGAGAAGTGTATGGTGTTTCCTGAAACATCTAAAAAACAAAGCACCAGAGCCTTGGGCACTTCCACTTATGGTCCTATACCTTAGGGAAATTAAAATCAAAAAGACACAGCCACCCCAAAGTTTGGGACGCCTCCGTTTACAAGAACCTCGTTTACCGTACAAGTTCAATATCACAGAAAGTGAAAAATGGATAAAGAACTTGTGGTACTTACGTACAATGCAGTATCACTCAGCAGTGAAATCTATGTCATCAGGCCCGTAGCAGCATAATGAGTGGATTCAGGTACGATGATTCTAACTGAAATAAGTCACACAGAAAGAGAAACATCATAAGATATCACTAATACACGGAATGTAAACTTGGCTACACAGGAACTGCATTCCAAAACAGAACAGGGTCTCAAATTTAGAAAACCAACTTATGCTTGCTTAAGGGGAAAGGTGAGTTGAGCTGCTGCATAAAACCAGAGATTGAAATGAGCACAGATAAAGTTCCTTAAGCCAAATATGGAATAGACAAGAGCTACTCCTTGCTCAACGAAATGGACTCAACACCCCATATTAAACGCCTAAGAATGTACCTGACTAGTAAGTATCTTAAAACCTATGGATTGCTATGTCTCCAAAAGAGAATCAAGCGTGTGTACAGGGGCATAAACGCAGCAGTGATAGGATTGGAGAGGTTCGGTGAGCAAATGAAGACCCTTTGAAGTCATATTGCATGGTACCCATTCCACGGGTTTCAACTACCCAGGTTTAAGGTATTCTTCCTTCAGCTAAAACATGCATGTGGAACCTAGAGTATGATCAACCATGTGATCGGGAGACGTGTTCAAATATGTCTCAGTTTTCCTCCCCTGGTACTCGGGTACAACATTCCAGATGCTTTACTAACACTCTCCCGACTTGGAGAGTCAGTCCCTTTAGCCTCCTGTTTGGCCCAGTTTGCAATTTCTGCGGAAGATGAACAGGAATAGCGAGAACCAATGAGAGGCTAACTGGAGGTGTCTGGACGGGCAAATTTAACTCTCATTTCCCACCAGGAAGAGGAACTAAGCAAAGGCCCAGCATGCCGTGCCGGAACCAGATTAGGGCCTGAAGCCATCCTGCGGTGTTGCGGCCAGCTCAAAAGAAAGCGAGTTGAAGAAAGGAGCTCAGGGGCACTGTAATTCACAAACCTGCAGAGTTATAAATGACAGCTATCGTCCAAAAATAGACTGAAGTAAGGCTGCCAAGAGGACTTGAAAGCGGGGCAGAATTGCAGGAAACCGATTTCAGGAGGTAGACTGGAATTGCATTGAAAGCATAGGAAAAGAGGCAGAACGTCCACAATGATGCACTTGGCCAAAAAGGGCGTATGCGTTTTTTCCTGAATATATTCAGGAAAAAACGCATACGCCCTTTTTGGCCAACCAAGCAAGCTTGCAAAGGAAATCTACACTACAATGAAGTCTCACTTCCCCCCGGTCAAAAGGGCCATCTGAAAAAAGTGTAAAATCCAGAAAGGCAGGACAGGCCATGGAGAACTGGGAGCCTTGTTATGGTGATGGGCGGGATGTAAATTGCCAACAACCACTCAGGAAAAGTGTATGGTGTTTCCTGAAACATCTAAAAAACAAAGCAACAGAACCTAGGGCACTTCCACTTATGGTCCTATAGCTTAGGGAAATTAAAATCAAAAAGACACAGCCACCCCAAAGTTTGGAACGGCTCTGTTTACAAGAACCTCGTTTACAGTACAAGTTCAACATCGCAGAAAGTGAAAAATGGATAAAGAAGTTGTGGTATTTACTTACAAAGCAATATCACTCAGCAATGAAATCTGTGTCATCAGGCCCTTAGCAGCACAATGAGTGGATTCAGGTATGATGATTCTAACTGAAATAAGTCACACAGAAAAAGAAACATCATAAGATATCAGTAATACACGGAATGTAAACTTGGCTACACAGGAACTGCATTCCAAAACAGAACAGGGTCTCAAATTTAGAAAACCAACTTATGCTTGCTTAAGGGGAAAGGTGAGTTGGGGTGCTGCATAAAACCAGAGATTGAAATGAGCACAGATAAAGTTCCTTAAGCCAAATATGGAATAGACAAGAGCTACTCCTTGCTCAACGAAATGGACTCAAAACCCCATATTAAACCCCTAAGAATGTACCTAACTAGTAAGTATCTTAAAACCTATGGATTGCTATGTCTCCGAAAGAGAATCAAGCGTGTGTACAGGGGAATAAACGCAGCAGTGATAGGATTGGAGAGGTTCGGTGAGCAAATGAAGACCCTTTGAAGTCATATTGCATGGTACCCATTCCACGGGTCTCAACTCTCCAGGTTTAAGGTATTCTTCCTTCAGCTAAAACATGCATGTGGAACCCAGAGTATGATCAACCATGTGAACGGGAGACGTGTTCAAATATGTCTCAGTTTTCCTCCCCTGGTACAAGGGTGCAACATTCCAGACGCTTTACTAACACTCTCCCCACTTGGAGAGTCAGTCCCTTTAACCTCCTGTTTGGCCCAGTTTGCAATTTCTGCGGAAGATGAACAGGAATAGCGAGAACCAATGAGAGGCTAGCTGGAGGTGTCTGGACGGGCAAATTTAACTCTCATTTCCCACCAGGAAGAGGAATTAACCAAAGGCTCAGCATGCCGGGCCGGAACCAGATTAGGGCCTGAAGCCATCCTGCGGTGTTGCGGCCAGGTCACAAGAAAGCGAGTTGAAGAAAGGAGCTCAGGGGCACTGTAATTCACAAACCTGCAGAGTTATAAATGACAGCTATCGTCCAAAAATAGACTGAAGTAAGGCTGCCAAGAGGACTTGAAAGCGGGGCAGAATTGCAGGAAACCGATTTCAGGAGGTAGACTGGAATTGCATTGAAAGCATAGGAAAAGAGGCAGAACGTCCACAATGATGCACTTGGCCAAAAAGGGCGTATGCGTTTTTTCCTGAATATATTCAGGAAAAAACGCATACGCCCTTTTTGGCCAACCAAGCAAGCTTGCAAAGGAAATCTGCACTACAATGAAGTCTCACTTCCCCCCGGTCAAAAGGGCCATCTGAAAAAAGTGTAAAATCCAGAAAGGCAGGACAGGCCATGGAGAACTGGGAGCCTTGTTATGGTGATGGGCGGGATGTAAATTGCCAACAACCACTCGGGAGAAGTGTATGGTGTTTCCTGAAACATCTGAAAAACAAAGCAACAGAACCTAGGGCACTTCCACTTATGGTCCTATAGCTTAGGGAAATTAAAATCAAAAAGACACAGCCACCCCAAAGTTTGGAACGGCTCTGTTTACAAGAACCTCGTTTACAATACAAGTTCAACATCGCAGAAAGTGAAAAATGGATAAAGAAGTTGTGGTATTTACTTACAAAGCAATATCACTCAGCAATGAAATCTGTGTCATCAGGCCCTTAGCAGCACAATGAGTGGATTCAGGTATGATGATTCTAACTGAAGTAAGTCACACAGAAAAAGAAACATCATAAGATATCACTAATACACGGAATGTAAACTTGGCTACACAGGAACTGAATTACAGAACAGAACAGGGTCTCAAATTTAGAAAACCAACTTATGCTTGCTTAAGGGTAAAGGTGAGTTGGGGTGCTGCATAAAACCAGAGATTGAAATGAGCACAGATAAAGTTCCTTAAGCCAAATATGGAATAGACAAGAGCTACTCCTTGCTCAACGAAATGGACTCAACACCGCATATTAAACGCCTAAGAATGTACCTGACTAGTAAGTATCTTAAAACCTATGGATTGCTATGTCTCCGAAAGAGAATCAAGCATGTGTACAGGGGCATAAACGCAGCAGTGATAGGATTGGAGAGGTTCGGTGAGCAAATGAAGACCCTTTGAAGTCATATTGCATGGTACCCATTCCACGGGTTTCAACTACCCAGGTTTAAGGTATTCTTCCTTCAGCTAAAACATGCATGTGGAACCTAGAGTATGATCAACCATGTGATCGGGAGACGTGTTCAAATATGTCTCAGTTTTCCTCCCCTGGTACTCGGGTGCAACATTCCAGACGCTTTACTAACACTCTCCCCACTTGGAGAGTCAGTCCCTTTAACCTCCTGTTTGGCCCAGTTTGCAATTTCTGCGGAAGATGAACAGGAATAGCGAGAACCAATGAGAGGCTAGCTGGAGGTGTCTGAACGGGCAAATTTAACTCTCATTTCCCACCAGGAAGAGGAATTAACCAAAGGCTCAGCATGCCGGGCCGGAACCAGATTAGGGCCTGAAGCCATCCTGCGGTGTTGCGGCCAGGTCACAAGAAAGCGAGTTGAAGAAAGGAGCTCAGGGGCACTGTAATTCACAAACCTGCAGAGTTATAAATGACAGCTATCGTCCAAAAATAGACTGAAGTAAGGCTGCCAAGAGGACTTGAAAGCGGGGCAGAATTGCAGGAAACCGATTTTAGGAGGTAGACTGGAATTGCATTGAAAGCATAGGAAAAGAGGCAGAACGTCCACAATGATGCACTTGGCCAAAAAGGGCGTATGCGTTTTTTCCTGAATATATTCAGGAAAAAACGCATACGCACTTTTTGGCCAACCAAGCAAGCTTGCAAAGGAAATCTGCACTACAATGAAGTCTCACTTCCCCCCGGTCAAAAGGGCCATCTGAAAAAAGTGTAAAATCCAGAAAGGCAGGACAGGCCATGGAGAACTGGGAGCCTTGTTATGCTGATGGGCGGGATGTAAATTGCCAACAACCACTCGGGAGAAGTGTATGGTGTTTCCTGAAACATCTAAAAAACAAAGCAACAGAACCTAGGGCACTTCCACTTATGGTCCTATAGCTTAGGGAAATTAAAATCAAAAAGACACAGCCACCCCAAAGTTTGGAACGGCTCTGTTTACAAGAACCTCGTTTACAATACAAGTTCAACATCGCAGAAAGTGAAAAATGGATAAAGAAGTTGTGGTATTTACTTACAAAGCAATATCACTCAGCAATGAAATCTGTGTCATCAGGCCCTCAGCAGCACAATGAGTGGATTCAGGTATGATGATTCTAACTGAAATAAGTCACACAGAAAAAGAAACATCATAAGATATCAGTAATACACGGAATGTAAACTTGGCTACACAGGAACTGAATTACAGAACAGAACAGGGTCTCAAATTTAGAAAACCAACTTATGCTTGCTTAAGGGTAAAGGTGAGTTGGGGTGCTGCATAAAACCAGAGATTGAAATGAGCACAGATAAAGTTCCTTAAGCCAAATATGGAATAGACAAGAGCTACTCCTTGCTCCACGAAATGGACTCAACACCCCATATTAAACGCCTAAGAATGTACCTGACTAGTAAGTATCTTAAAACCTATGGATTGCTATGTCTCCGAAAGAGAATCAAGCATGTGTACAGGGGCATAAACGCAGCAGTGATAGGATTGGAGAGGTTCGGTGAGCAAATGAAGACCCTTTGAAGTCATATTGCATGGTACCCATTCCACGGGTTTCAACTACCCAGGTTTAAGGTATTCTTCCTTCAGCTAAAACATGCATGTGGAACCCAAGTATGATCAACCATGTGATCGGGAGACGTGTTCAAATATGTCTCAGTTTTCCTCCCCTGGTACTCGGGTGCAACATTCCAGACGCTTTACTAACACTCTCCCGACTTGGAGAGTCAGTCCCTTTAACCTCCTGTTTGGCCCAGTTTGCAATTTCTGCGGAAGATGAACAGGAATAGCGAGAACCAATGAGAGGCTAGCTGGAGGTGTCTGAACGGGCAAATTTAACTCTCATTTCCCACCAGGAAGAGGAATTAACCAAAGGCTCAGCATGCCGGGCCGGAACCAGATTAGGGCCTGAAGCCATCCTGCGGTGTTGCGGCCAGGTCACAAGAAAGCGAGTTGAAGAAAGGAGCTCAGGGGCACTGTAATTCACAAACCTGCAGAGTTATAAATGACAGCTATCGTCCAAAAATAGACTGAAGTAAGGCTGCCAAGAGGACTTGAAAGCGGGGCAGAATTGCAGGAAACCGATTTCAGGAGGTAGACTGGAATTGCATTGAAAGCATAGGAAAAGAGGCAGAACGTCCACAATGATGCACTTGGCCCAAAAGGGCGTATGCGTTTTTTCCTGAATATATTCAGGAAAAAACGCATACGCACTTTTTGGCCAACCAAGAAAGCTTGCAAAGGAAATCTGCACTACAATGAAGTCTCACTTCCCCCCGGTCAAAAGGGCCATCTGAAAAAAGTGTAAAATCCAGAAAGGCAGGACAGGCCATGGAGAACTGGGAGCCTTGTTATGCTGATGGGCGGGATGTAAATTGCCAACAACCACTCGGGAGAAGTGTATGGTGTTTCCTGAAACATCTAAAAAACAAACCAACAGAACCTAGGGCACTTCCACTTATGGTCCTATAGCTTAGGGAAATTAAAATCAAAAAGACACAGCCACCCCAAAGTTTGGAACGGCTCTGTTTACAAGAACCTCGTTTACAGTACAAGTTCAACATCGCAGAAAGTGAAAAATGGATAAAGAAGTTGTGGTATTTACTTACAAAGCAATATCACTCAGCAATGAAATCTGTGTCATCAGGCCCTTAGCAGCACAATGAGTGGATTCAGGTATGATGATTCTACCTGAAGTAAGTCACACAGAAAAAGAAACATCATAAGATATCAGTAATACACGGAATGGAAACTTGGCTACACAGGAACTGAATTACAGAACAGAACAGGGTCTCAAATTTAGAAAACCAACTTATGCTTGCTTAAGGGGAAAGGTGAGTTGGGGTGCTGCATAAAACCAGAGATTGAAATGAGCACAGATAAAGTTCCTTAAGCCAAATATGGAATAGACAAGAGCTACTCCTTGCTCAACGAAATGGACTCAACACCCCATATTAAACGCCTAAGAATGTACCTGACTAGTAAGTATCTTAAAACCTATAGATTGCTATGTCTCCGAAAGAGAATCAAGCATGTGTACAGGGGCATAAACGCAGCAGTGATAGGATTGGAGAGGTTCAGTGAGCAAATGAAGACCCTTTGAAGTCATATTGCATGGTACCCATTCCACGGGTTTCAACTACCCAGGTTTAAGGTATTCTTCCTTCAGCTAAAACATGCATGTGGAACCTAGAGTATGATCAACCATGTGATCGGGAGACGTGTTCAAATATGTCTCAGTTTTCCTCCCCTGGTACTCGGGTGCAACATTCCAGACACTTTACTAACACTCTCCCCACTTGGAGAGTCAGTCCCTTTAATCTCCTGTTTGGCCCAGTTTGCAATTTCTGCGGAAGATGAACAGGAATAGCGAGAACCAATGAGAGGCTAGCTGGAGGTGTCTGAACGGGCAAATTTAACTCTCATTTCCCACCAGGAAGAGGAATTAACCAAAGGCTCAGCATGCCGGGCCGGAACCAGATTAGGGCCTGAAGCCATCCTGCGGTGTTGCGGCCAGGTCACAAGAAAGCGAGTTGAAGAAAGGAGCTCAGGGGCACTGTAATTCACAAACCTGCAGAGTTATAAATGACAGCTATCGTCCAAAAATAGACTGAAGTAAGGCTGCCAAGAGGACTTGAAAGCGGGGCAGAATTGCAGGAAACCGATTTCAGGAGGTAGACTGGAATTGCATTGAAAGCATAGGAAAAGAGGCAGAACGTCCACAATGATGCACTTGGCCAAAAAGGGCGTATGCGTTTTTTCCTGAATATATTCAGGAAAAAACGCATACGCACTTTTTGGCCAACCAAGCAAGCTTGCAAAGGAAATCTGCACTACAATGAAGTCTCACTTCCCCCCGGTCAAAAGGGCCATCTGAAAAAAGTGTAAAATCCAGAAAGGCAGGACAGGCCATGGAGAACTGGGAGCCTTGTTATGCTGATGGACGGGATGTAAATTGCCAACAGACACTCGGGAGAAGTGTATGGTGTTTCCTGAAACATCTAAAAAACAAAACAACAGAACCTAGGGCACTTCCACTTATGGTCCTATAGCTTAGGGAAATTAAAATAAAAAAGACACAGCCACCCCAAAGTTTGGAACGGCTCTGTTTACAAGAACCTCGTTTACAGTACAAGTTCAACATCGCAGAAAGTGAAAAATGGATAAAGAACTTGTGGTACTTACGTACAATGCAGTATCACTCAGCAATGAAATCTATGTCATCAGGCCCTTAGCAGCATAATGAGTAGATTCAGGTACGATGATTCTAACTGAAATAAGTCACACAGAAAAAGAAACATCATAAGATATCACTAATACACGGAATGTAAACTTGGCTACACAGGAACTGCATTCCAAAACAGAACAGGGTCTCAAATTTAGAAAACCAACTTATGCTTGCTTAAGGGGAAAGGTGAGTTGGGGTGCTGCATAAAACCAGAGATTGAAATGAGCACAGATAAAGTTCCTTAAGTCAAATATGGAATAGACAAGAGCTACTCCTTGCTCAACGAAATGGACTCAACACCGCATATTAAACGCCTAAGAATGTACCTGACTAGTAAGTATCTTAAAACCTATGGATTGCTATGTCTCCGAAAGAGAATCAAGCATGTGTACAGGGGCATAAACGCAGCAGTGATAGGATTGGAGAGGTTCGGTGAGCAAATGAAGACCCTTTGAAGTCATATTGCATGGTACCCATTACACGGGTCTTAACTCTCCAGGTTTAAGGTATTCTTCCTTCAGCTAAAACATGCATGTGGAACCCAAGTATGATCAACCATGTGAACGGGAGACGTGTTCAAATATGTCTCAGTTTTCCTCCCCTGGTACTCGGGTGCAACATTCCAGACGCTTTACTAACACTCTCCCCAGTTGGAGAGTCACCGCCTTTAACCTCCTCTTTGGCCCAGTTTGCAATTTCTGCGGAAGATGAACAGGAATAGCGAGAACCAATGAGAGACTAGCTGGAGGTGTCTGGACGGGCAAATTTAACTCTCATTTCCCACCAGGAAGAGGAAATAACCAAAGGATCAGCGTGCCGTGCCGGAATCAGATTAGGGCCTGAAGCCATCCTGCAGTGTTGCGGCCAGGTCACAAGAAAGCGAGTTGAAGAAAGGAGCTCAGGGGCACTGTAATTCACAAACCTGCAGAGTTATAAATGACAGCTATCGTCCAAAAATAGACTGAAGTAAGGCTGCCAAGAGGACTTGAAAGTGGGGCAGAATTGCAGGAAACCGATTTCAGGAGGTAGACTGGAATTGCATTGAAAGCATAGGAAAAGAGGCAGAACGTCCACAATGATGCACTTGGCCAAAAAGGGCGTATGCGTTTTTTCCTGAATATATTCAGGAAAAAACGCATACGCCCTTTTTGGCCAACCAAGCAAGCTTGCAAAGGAAATCTGCACTACAATGAAGTCTCACTTCCCCCCGGTCAAAAGGGCCATCTGAAAAAAGTGTAAAATCCAGAAAGGCAGGACAGGCCATGGAGAACTGGGAGCCTTGTTATGGTGATGGGCGGGATGTAAATTGCCAACAACCACTCGGGAGAAGTGTATGGTGTTTCCTGAAACATCTAAAAAACAAAGCAACAGAGCCTAGGGCACTGCCACTTATGGTCCTATAGCTTAGGGAAATTAAAATCAAAAAGACACAGCCACCCCAAAGTTTGGGGCACCTCTGTTTACAAGAACCTCGTTTACAGTACAAGTTCAACATCGCAGAAAGTGAAAAATGGATAAAGAAGTTGTGGTATTTACTTACAAAGCAATATCACTCAGCAATGAAATCTGTGTCATCAGGCCCTTAGCAGCACAATGAGTGGATTCAGGTATGATGATTCTAACTGAAATAAGTCACACAGAAAAAGAAACATCATAAGATATCAGTAATACACGGAATGTAAACTTGGCTACACAGGAACTGAATTACAGAACAGAACAGGGTCTCAAATTTAGAAAACCAACTTATGCTTGCTTAAGGGGAAAGGTGAGTTGGGGTGCTGCATAAAACCAGAGATTGAAATGAGCACAGATAAAGTTCCTTAAGTCAAATATGGAATAGACAAGAGCTACTCCTTGCTCAACGAAATGGACTCAACACCGCATATTAAACGCCTAAGAATGTATCTGACTAGTAAGTATCTTAAAACCTATGGATTGCTATGTCTCCGAAAGAGAATCAAGCATGTGTACAGGGGCATAAACGCAGCAGTGATAGGATTGGAGAGGTTCGGTGAGCAAATGAAGACCCTTTGAAGTCATATTGCATGGTACCCATTACACGGGTCTTAACTCTCCAGGTTTAAGGTATTCTTCCTTCAGCTAAAACATGCATGTGGAACCCAAGTATGATCAACCATGTGAACGGGAGACGTGTTCAAATATGTCTCAGTTTTCCTCCCCTGGTACTCGGGTGCAACATTCCAGACGCTTTACTAACACTCTCCCCACTTGGAGAGTCACCGCCTTTAACCTCCTGTTTGGCCCAGTTTGCAATTTCTGCGGAAGATGAACAGGAATAGCGAGAACCAATGAGAGACTAGCTGGAGGTGTCTGGACGGGCAAATTTAACTCTCATTTCCCACCAGGAAGAGGAAATAACCAAAGGATCAGCGTGCCGTGCCGGAATCAGATTAGGGCCTGAAGCCATCCTGCGGTGTTGCGGCCAGGTCACAAGAAAGCGAGTTGAAGAAAGGAGCTCAGGGGCACTGTAATTCACAAACCTGCAGAGTTATAAATGACAGCTATCGTCCAAAAATAGACTGAAGTAAGGCTGCCAAGAGGACTTGAAAGCGGGGCAGAATTGCAGGAAACCGATTTCAGGAGGTAGACTGGAATTGCATTGAAAGCATAGGAAAAGAGGCAGAACGTCCACAATGATGCACTTGGCCAAAAAGGGCGTATGCGTTTTTTCCTGAATATATTCAGGAAAAAACGCATACGCCCTTTTTGGCCAACCAAGCAAGCTTGCAAAGGAAATCTGCACTACAATGAAGTCTCACTTCCCCCTGGTCAAAAGGGCCATCTGAAAAAAGTGTAAAATCCAGAAAGGCAGGACAGGCCATGGAGAACTGGGAGCCTTGTTATGCTGATGGGCGGGATGTAAATTGCCAACAACCACTCGGGAGAAGTGTATGGTGTTTCCTGAAACATCTAAAAAACAAAGCAACAGAGCCTAGGGCACTGCCACTTATGGTCCTATAGCTTAGGGAAATTAAAATCAAAAAGACACAGCCACCCCAAAGTTTGGGACGCCTCTGTTTACAAGAACCTCGTTTACAGTACAAGTTCAACATCGCAGAAAGTGAAAAATGGATAAAGAAGTTGTGGTATTTACTTACAAAGCAATATCACTCAGCAATGAAATCTGTGTCATCAGGCCCTTAGCAGCACAATGAGTGGATTCAGGTATGATGATTCTAACTGAAGTAAGTCACACAGAAAAAGAAACATCATAAGATATCAGTAATACACGGAATGTAAACTTGGCTACACAGGAACTGAATTACAGAACAGAACAGGGTCTCAAATTTAGAAAATCAACTTATGCTTGCTTAAGGGGAAAGGTGAGTTGGGGTGCTGCATAAAACCAGAGATTGAAATGAGCACAGATAAAGTTCCTTAAGTCAAATATGGAATAGACAAGAGCTACTCCTTGCTCAACGAAATGGACTCAACACCGCATATTAAACGCCTAAGAATGTACCTGACTAGTAAGTATCTTAAAACCTATGGATTGCTATGTCTCCAAAAGAGAATCAAGCATGTGTACAGGGGCATAAACGCAGCAGTGATAGGATTGGAGAGGTTCGGTGAGCAAATGAAGACCCTTTGAAGTCATATTGCATGGTACCCATTACACGGGTCTTAACTCTCCAGGTTTAAGGTATTCTTCCTTCAGCTAAAACATGCATGTGGAACCCAAGTATGATCAACCATGTGAACGGGAGACGTGTTCAAATATGTCTCAGTTTTCCTCCCCTGGTACTCGGGTGCAACATTCCAGACGCTTTACTAACACTCTCCCCACTTGGAGAGTCACCGCCTTTAACCTCCTGTTTGGCCCAGTTTGCAATTTCTGCGGAAGATGAACAGGAATAGCGAGAACCAATGAGAGACTAGCTGGAGGTGTCTGGACGGGCAAATTTAACTCTCATTTCCCACCAGGAAGAGGAAATAACCAAAGGAGCAGCGTGCCGTGCCGGAATCAGATTAGGGCCTGAAGCCATCCTGCGGTGTTGCGGCCAGGTCACAAGAAAGCGAGTTGAAGAAAGGAGCTCTGGGGCACTGTAATTCACAAACCTGCAGAGTTATAAATGACAGCTATCGTCCAAAAATAGACTGAAGTAAGGCTGCCAAGAGGACTTGAAAGCGGGGCAGAATTGCAGGAAACCGATTTCAGGAGGTAGGCTGGAATTGCATTGAAAGCATAGGAAAAGAGGCAGAACGTCCACAATGATGCACTTGGCCAAAAAGGGCGTATGCGTTTTTTCCTGAATATATTCAGGAAAAAACGCATACGCCCTTTTTGGCCAACCAAGCAAGCTTGCAAAGGAAATCTGCACTACAATGAAGTCTCACTTCCCCCCGGTCAAAAGGGCCATCTGAAAAAAGTGTAAAATCCAGAAAGGCAGGACAGGCCATGGAGAACTGGGAGCCTTGTTATGCTGATGGGCGGGATGTAAATTGCCAACAACCACTCGGGAGAAGTGTATGGTGTTTCCTGAAACATCTAAAAAACAAACCAACAGAACCTAGGGCACTTCCACTTATGGTCCTATAGCTTAGGGAAATTAAAATAAAAAAGACACAGCCACCCCAAAGTTTGGAACGGCTCTGTTTACAAGAACCTCGTTTACAGTACAAGTTCAACATCGCAGAAAGTGAAAAATGGATAAAGAAGTTGTGGTATTTACTTACAAAGCAATATCACTCAGCAATGAAATCTGTGTCATCAGGCCCTTAGCAGCACAATGAGTGGATTCAGGTATGATGATTCTAACTGAAGTAAGTCACACAGAAAAAGAAACATCATAAGATATCAGTAATACACGGAATGGAAACTTGGCTACACAGGAACTGAATTACAGAACAGAACAGGGTCTCAAATTTAGAAAACCAACTTATGCTTGCTTAAGGGTAAAGATGAGTTGGGGTGCTGCATAAAACCAGAGATTGAAATGAGCACAGATAAAGTTCCTTAAGTCAAATATGGAATAGACAAGAGCTACTCCTTGCTCCACGAAATGGACTCAACACCGCATATTAAACGCCTAAGAATGTACCTGACTAGTAAGTATCTTAAAACCTATGGATTGCTATGTCTCCGAAAGAGAATCAAGCATGTGTACAGGGGCATAAACGCAGCAGTGATAGGATTGGAGAGGTTCGGTGAGCAAATGAAGACCCTTTGAAGTCATATTGCATGGTACCCATTACACGGGTCTTAACTCTCCAGGTTTAAGGTATTCTTCCTTCAGCTAAAACATGCATGTGGAACCCAAGTATGATCAACCATGTGAACGGGAGACGTGTTCAAATATGTCTCAGTTTTCCTCCCCTGGTACTCGGGTGCAACATTCCAGACGCTTTACTAACACTCTCCCCACTTGGAGAGTCACCGCCTTTAACCTCCTGTTTGGCCCAGTTTGCAATTTCTGCGGAAGATGAACAGGAATAGCGAGAACCAATGAGAGACTAGCTGGAGGTGTCTGCACGGGCAAATTTAACTCTCATTTCCCACCAGGAAGAGGAAATAACCAAAGGATCAGCGTGCCGTGCCGGAATCAGATTAGGGCCTGAAGCCATCCTGCGGTGTTGCGGCCAGGTCACAAGAAAGCGAGTTGAAGAAAGGAGCTCTGGGGCACTGTAATTCACAAACCTGCAGAGTTATAAATGACAGCTATCGTCCAAAAATAGACTGAAGTAAGGCTGCCAAGAGGACTTGAAAGCGGGGCAGAATTGCAGGAAACCGATTTCAGGAGGTAGGCTGGAATTGCATTGAAAGCATAGGAAAAGAGGCAGAACGTCCACAATGATGCACTTGGCCAAAAATGGCGTATGCGTTTTTTCCTGAATATATTCAGGAAAAAACGCATACGCCCTTTTTGGCCAACCAAGCAAGCTTGCAAAGGAAATCTGCACTACAATGAAGTCTCACTTCCCCCCGGTCAAAAGGGCCACCTGAAAAAAGTGTAAAATCCAGAAAGGCAGGACAGGCCATGGAGAACTGGGAGCCTTGTTATGCTGATGGGCGGGATGTAAATTGCCAACAACCACTCGGGAGAAGTGTATGGTGTTTCCTGAAACATCTAAAAAACAAACCAACAGAACCTAGGGCACTTCCACTTATGGTCCTATAGCTTAGGGAAATTAAAATAAAAAAGACACAGCCACCCCAAAGTTTGGAACGGCTCTGTTTACAAGAACCTCGTTTACAGTACAAGTTCAACATCGCAGAAAGTGAAAAATGGATAAAGAAGTTGTGGTATTTACTTACAAAGCAATATCACTCAGCAATGAAATCTGTGTCATCAGGCCCTTAGCAGCACAATGAGTGGATTCAGGTATGATGATTCTAACTGAAGTAAGTCACACAGAAAAAGAAACATCATAAGATATCAGTAATACACGGAATGTAAACTTGGCTACACAGGAACTGAATTACAGAACAGAACAGGGTCTCAAATTTAGAAAACCAACTTATGCTTGCTTAAGGGTAAAGATGAGTTGGGGTGCTGCATAAAACCAGAGATTGAAATGAGCACAGATAAAGTTCCTTAAGTCAAATATGGAATAGACAAGAGCTACTCCTTGCTCAACGAAATGGACTCAACACCCCATATTAAACGCCTAAGAATGTACCTGACTAGTAAGTATCGTAAAACCTATGGATTGCTATGTCTCCGAAAGAGAATCAAGCATGTATATAGGGGCATAAACGCAGCAGTGATAGGATTGGAGAGGTTCGGTGAGCAAATGAAGACCCTTTGAAGTCATATTGCATGGTACCCATTACACGGGTCTTAACTCTCCAGGTTTAAGGTATTCTTCCTTCAGCTAAAACATGCATGTGGAACCCAAGTCTGATCAACCATGTGAACGGGAGACGTGTTCAAATATGTCTCAGTTTTCCTCCCCTGGTACTCGGGTGCAACATTCCAGACGCTTTACTAACACTCTCCCCTCTTGGAGAGTCAGCGCCTTTAACCTCCTGTTTGGCCCAGTTTGCAATTTCTGCGCAAGATGAACAGGAATAGCGAGAACCAATGAGAGACTAGCTGGAGGTGTCTGGACGGGCAAATTTAACTCTCATTTCCCACCAGGAAGAGGAAATAACCAAAGGCTCAGCGTGCCGTGCCGGAACCAGATTAGGGCCTGCAGCCATCCTGCGGTGTTGCGGCCAGGTCACAAGAAAGCGAGTTGAAGAAAGGAGCTCAGGGGCACTGTAATTCACAAACTTGCAGAGTTATAAATGACAGCTATCGTCCAAAAATAGACTGAAGTAAGGCTGCCAAGAGGACTTGAAAGCGGGGCAGAATTGCAGGAAACCGATTTCAGGAGGTAGACTGGAATTGCATTGAAAGCATAGGAAAAGAGGCAGAACGTCCACAATGATGCACTTGGCCAAAAAGGGCGTATGCGTTTTTTCCTGAATATATTCAGGAAAAAACGCATACGCCCTTTTTGGCCAACCAAGCAAGCTTGCAAAGGAAATCTGCACTACAGTGAAGTCTCACTTCCCCCCGGTCAAAAGGGCCATCTGAAAAACGTGTAAAATCCAGAAAGGCAAGACAGGCCATGGAGAACTGGGAGCCTTGTTATGCTGATGGGCGGGATGTAAATTGCCAACAACCACTCGGGAGAAGTGTATGGTGTTTCCTGAAACATCTAAAAAACAAAGCACCAGAGCCTAGGGCACTTCCACTTATGGTCCTATAGCTTAGGGAAATTAAAATCAAAAAGACACAGCCACCCCAAAGTTTGGGACGCCTCCGTTTACAAGAACCTCGTTTACCGTACAAGTTCAATATCACAGAAAGTGAAAAATGGATAAAGAACTTGTGGTACTTACGTACAATGCAGTATCACTCAGCAGTGAAATCTATGTCATCAGTCCCGTAGCAGCATAATGAGTGGATTCAGGTACGATGATTCTAACTGAAATAAGTCACACAGAAAAAGAAACATCATAAGATATCACTAATACACGGAATGTAAACTTGGCTACACAGGAACTGCATTCCAAAACAGAACAGGGTCTCAAATTTAGAAAACCAACTTATGCTTGCTTAAGGGGAAAGGTGAGTTGAGCTGCTGCATAAAACCAGAGATTGAAATGAGCACAGATAAAGTTCCTTAAGTCAAATATGGAATAGACAAGAGCTACTCCTTGCTCAACGAAATGGACTCAACACCCCATATTAAACGCCTAAGAATGTACCTGACTAGTAAGTATCTTAAAACCTATGGATTGCTATGTCTCCAAAAGAGAATCAAGCGTGTGTACAGGGGCATAAACGCAGCAGTGATAGGATTGGAGAGGTTCGGTGAGCAAATGAAGACCCTTTGAAGTCATATTGCATGGTACCCATTCCACGGGTTTCAACTACCCAGGTTTAAGGTATTCTTCCTTCAGCTAAAACATGCATGTGGAACCTAGAGTATGATCAACCATGTGATCGGGAGACGTGTTCAAATATGTCTCAGTTTTCCTCCCCTGGTACTCGGGTGCAACATTCCAGATGCTTTACTAACACTCTCCCGACTTGGAGAGTCAGTCCCTTTAACCTCCTGTTTGGCCCAGTTTGCAATTTCTGCGGAAGATGAACAGGAATAGCGAGAACCAATGAGAGGCTAGCTGGAGGTGTCTGGACGGGCAAATTTAACTCTCATTTCCCACCAGGAAGAGGAAATAACCAAAGGCCCAGCGTGCCATGCCGGAACCAGATTAGGGCCTGAAGCCATCCTGCGGTGTTGCGGCCAGCTCAAAAGAAAGCGAGTTGAAGAAAGGAGCTCAGGGGCACTGTAATTCACAAACCTGCAGAGTTATAAATGACAGCTATCGTCCAAAAATAGACTGAAGTAAGGCTGCCAAGAGGACTTGAAAGCGGGGCAGAATTGCAGGAAACCGATTTCAGGAGGTAGACTGGAATTGCATTGAAAGCATAGGAAAAGAGGCAGAACGTCCACAATGATGCACTTGGCCAAAAAGGGCGTATGCGTTTTTTCCTGAATATATTCAGGAAAAAACGCATACGCCCTTTTTGGCCAACCAAGCAAGCTTGCAAAGGAAATCTACACTACAATGAAGTCTCACTTCCCCCCGGTCAAAAGGGCCATCTGAAAAAAGTGTAAAATCCAGAAAGGCAGGACAGGCCATGGAGAACTGGGAGCCTTGTTATGGTGATGGGCGGGATGTAAATTGCCAACAACCACTCAGGAGAAGTGTATGGTGTTTCCTGAAACATCTAAAAAACAAAGCAACAGAACCTAGGGCACTTCCACTTATGGTCCTATAGCTTAGGGAAATTAAAATCAAAAAGACACAGCCACCCCAAAGTTTGGAATGGCTCTGTTTACAAGAACCTCGTTTACAGTACAAGTTCAACATCGCAGAAAGTGAAAAATGGATAAAGAAGTTGTGGTATTTACTTACAAAGCAATATCACTCAGCAATGAAATCTGTGTCATCAGGCCCTTAGCGGCACAATGAGTGGATTCAGGTATGATGATTCTAACTGAAATAAGTCACACAGAAAAAGAAACATCATAAGATATCAGTAATACACGGAATGTAAACTTGGCTACACAGGAACTGCATTCCAAAACAGAACAGTGTCTCAAATTTAGAAAACCAACTTATGCTTGCTTAAGGGGAAAGGAGAGTTGGGGTGCTGCATAAAACCAGAGATTGAAATGAGCACAGATAAAGTTCCTTAAGCCAAATATGGAATAGACAAGAGCTACTCCTTGCTCAACGAAATGGACTCAAAACCCCATATTAAACGCCTAAGAATGTACCTGACTAGTAAGTATCTTAAAACCTATGGATTGCTATGTCTCCGAAAGAGAATCAAGCGTGTGTACAGGGGAATAAACGCAGCAGTGATAGGATTGGAGAG
This sequence comes from Stenella coeruleoalba, assembly GCF_951394435.1. Taxonomy (NCBI): domain Eukaryota; kingdom Metazoa; phylum Chordata; class Mammalia; order Artiodactyla; family Delphinidae; genus Stenella; species Stenella coeruleoalba. The sequence continues at coordinate 333,371 of NW_027646291.1, forward strand.
GTTCGGTGAGCAAATGAAGACCCTTTGAAGTCATATTGCATGGTACCCATTCCACGGGTCTCAACTCTCCAGGTTTAAGGTATTCTTCCTTCAGCTAAAACATGCATGTGGAACCCAGAGTATGATCAACCATGTGAACGGGAGACGTGTTCAAATATGTCTCAGTTTTCCTCCCCTGGTACTCGGGTGCAACATTCCAGATGCTTTACTAACACTCTCCCCACTTGGAGAGTCAGTCCCTTTAACCTCCTGTTTGGCCCAGTTTGCAATTTCTGCGGAAGATGAACAGGAATAGCGAGAACCAATGAGAGGCTAGCTGGAGGTGTCTGGACGGGTAAATTTAACTCTCATTTCCCACCAGGAAGAGGAATTAACCAAAGGCTCAGCATGCCGGGCCGGAACCAGATTAGGGCCTGAAGCCATCCTGCGGTGTTGCGGCCAGGTCACAAGAAAGCGAGTTGAAGAAAGGAGCTCAGGGGCACTGTAATTCACAAACCTGCAGAGTTATAAATGACAGCTATCGTCCAAAAATAGACTGAAGTAAGGCTGCCAAGAGGACTTGAAAGCGGGGCAGAATTGCAGGAAACCGATTTCAGGAGGTAGACTGGAATTGCATTGAAAGCATAGGAAAAGAGGCAGAACGTCCACAATGATGCACTTGGCCAAAAAGGGCGTATGCGTTTTTTCCTGAATATATTCAGGAAAAAACGCATACGCCCTTTTTGGCCAACCAAGCAACCTTGCAAAGAAATCTACACTACAATGAAGTCTCACTTCCCCCCGGTCAAAAGGGCCATCTGAAAAAAGTGTAAAATCCAGAAAGGCAGGACAGGCCATGGAGAACTGGGAGCCTTGTTATGGTGATGGGCGGGATGTAAATTGCCAACAACCACTCGGGAGAAGTGTATGGTGTTTCCTGAAACATCTAAAAAACAAAGCAACAGAACCTAGGGCACTTCCACTTATGGTCCTATAGCTTAGGGAAATTAAAATGAAAAAGACACAGCCACCCCAAAGTTTGGAACGGCTCTGTTTACAAGAACCTCGTTTACAGTACAAGTTCAACATCGCAGAAAGTGAAAAATGGATAAAGAAGTTGTGGTATTTACTTACAAAGCAATATCACTCAGCAATGAAATCTGTGTCATCAGGCCCTTAGCAGCACAATGAGTGGATTCAGGTATGATGATTCTAACTGAAATAAGTCACACAGAAAAAGAAACATCATAAGATATCAGTAATACACGGAATGTAAACTTGGCTACACAGGAACTGAATTACAGAACAGAACAGGGTCTCAAATTTAGAAAACTAACTTATGCTTGCTTAAGGGTAAAGGTGAGTTGGGGTGCTGCATAAAACCAGAGATTGAAATGAGCACAGATAAAGTTCCTTAAGCCAAATATGGAATAGACAAGAGCTACTCCTTGCTCAACGAAATGGACTCAAAACCCCATATTAAACCCCTAAGAATGTACCTGACTAGTAAGTATCTTAAAACCTATGGATTGCTATGTCTCCGAAAGAGAATCAAGCGTGTGTACAGGGGAATAAACGCAGCAGTGATAGGATTGGAGAGGTTCGGTGAGCAAATGAAGACCCTTTGAAGTCATATTGCATGGTACCCATTCCACGGGTCTCAACTCTCCAGGTTTAAGGTATTCTTCCTTCAGCTAAAACATGCATGTGGAACCCAGAGTATGATCAACCATGTGAACGGGAGATGTGTTCAAATATGTCTCAGTTTTCCTCCCCTGGTACTCGGGTGCAACATTCCAGACGCTTTACTAACACTCTCCCCACTTGGAGAGTCAGTCCCTTTAACCTCCTGTTTGGCCCAGTTTGCAATTTCTGCGGAAGATGAACAGGAATAGCGAGAACCAATGAGAGGCTAGCTGGAGGTGTCTGGACGGGCAAATTTAACTCTCATTTCCCACCAGGAAGAGGAATTAACCAAAGGCTCAGCATGCCGGGCCGGAACCAGATTAGGGCCTGAAGCCATCCTGCGGTGTTGCGGCCAGCTCAAAAGAAAGCGAGTTGAAGAAAGGAGCTCAGGGGCACTGTAATTCACAAACCTGCAGAGTTATAAATGACAGCTATCGTCCAAAAATAGACTGAAGTAAGGCTGCCAAGAGGACTTGAAAGCGGGGCAGAATTGCAGGAAACCGATTTCAGGAGCTAGACTGGAATTGCATTGCAAGCATAGGAAAAGAGGCAGAACGTCCACAATGATGCACTTGGCCAAAAAGGGCGTATGCGTTTTTTCCTGAATATATTCAGGAAAAAACGCATACGCCCTTTTTGGCCAACCAAGCAAGCTTGCAAAGGAAATCTGCACTACAATGAAGTCTCACTTCCCCCCGGTCAAAAGGGCCATCTGAAAAAAGTGTAAAATCCAGAAAGGCAGGACAGGCCATGGAGAACTGGGAGCCTTGTTATGCTGATGGGCGGGATGTAAATTGCCAACAACCACTCGGGAGAAGTGTATGGTGTTTCCTGAAACATCTAAAAAACAAAGCAACAGAGCCTAGGGCACTGCCACTTATGGTCCTATAGCTTAGGGAAATTAAAATCAAAAAGACACAGCCACCCCAAATTTTGGGGCGCCTCTGTTTACAAGAACCTCGTTTACAGTACAAGTTCAACATCGCAGAAAGTGAAAAATGGATAAAGAAGTTGTGGTATTTACTTACAAAGCAATATCACTCAGCAATGAAATCTATGTCATCAGGCCCTTAGCATCACAATGAGTGGATTCAGGTATGATGATTCTAACTGAAATAAGTCACACAGAAAAAGAAACATCATAAGATATCAGTAATACACGGAATGTAAACTTGGCTACACAGGAACTGAATTACAGAACAGAACAGGGTCTCAAATTTAGAAAACCAACTTATGCTTGCTTAAGGGTAAAGGTGAGTTGGGGTGCTGCATAAAACCAGAGATTGAAATGAGCACAGATAAAGTTCCTTAAGTCAAATATGGAATAGACAAGAGCTACTCCTTGCTCAACGAAATGGACTCAACACCGCATATTAAACGCCTAAGAATGTACCTGACTAGTAAGTATCTTAAAACCTATGGATTGCTATGTCTCCGAAAGAGAATCAAGCATGTGTACAGGGGCATAAACACAGCAGTGATAGGATTGGAGAGGTTCGGTGAGCAAATGAAGACCCTTTGAAGTCATATTGCATGGTACCCATTACACGGGTCTTAACTCTCCAGGTTTAAGGTATTCTTCCTTCAGCTAAAACATGCATGTGGAACCGAAGTATGATCAACCATGTGAACGGGAGAGGTGTTGAAATATGTCTCAGTTTTCCTCCCCTGGTACTCGGGTGCAACATTCCAGACGCTTTACTAACACTCTCCCAACTTGGAGAGTCAGCGCCTTTAACCTCCTGTTTGGCCCAGTTTGCAATTTCTGCGGAAGATGAACAGGAATAGCGAGAACCAATGAGAGGCTAGCTGGAGGTGTCTGGACGGGCAAATTTAACTCTCATTTCCCACCAGGAAGAGGAATTAACCAAAGGCTCAGCATGCCGGGCCGGAACCAGATTAGGGCCTGAAGCCTTCCTGCGGTGTTGCGGCCAGGTCACAAGAAAGCGAGTTGAAGAAAGGAGCTCAGGGGCACTGTAATTCACAAACCTGCAGAGTTATAAATGACAGCTATCGTCCAAAAATAGACTGAAGTAAGGCTGCCAAGAGGACTTGAAAGCGGGGCAGAATTGCAGGAAACCGATTTCAGGAGGTAGACTGGAATTGCATTGAAAGCATAGGAAAAGAGGCAGAACGTCCACAATGATGCACTTGGCCAAAAAGGGCGTATGCGTTTTTTCCTGAATATATTCAGGAAAAAACGCATACGCCCTTTTTGGCCAACCAAGCAAGCTTGCAAAGGAAATCTGCACTACAATGAAGTCTCACTTCCCCCCGGTCAAAAGGGCCATCTGAAAAAAGTGTAAAATCCAGAAAGGCAGGACAGGCCATGGAGAACTGGGAGCCTTGTTATGCTGATGGGCGGGATGTAAATTGCCAACAACCACTCGGGAGAAGTGTATGGTGTTTCCTGAAACATCTAAAAAACAAAGCAACAGAACCTAGGGCACTTCCACTTATGGTCCTATAGCTTAGGGAAATTAAAATCAAAAAGACACAGCCACCCCAAAGTTTGGAACGGCTCTGTTTACAAGAACCTCGTTTACAGTACAAGTTCAACATCGCAGAAAGTGAAAAATGGATAAAGAAGTTGTGGTATTTACTTACAAAGCAATATCACTCAGCAATGAAATCTGTGTCATCAGGCCCTTAGCAGCACAATGAGTGGATTCAGGTATGATGATTCTAACTGAAGTAAGTCACACAGAAAAAGAAACATCATAAGATATCAGTAATACACGGAATGTAAACTTGGCTACACAGGAACTGAATTACAGAACAGAACAGGGTCTCAAATTTAGAAAACCAACTTATGCTTGCTTAAGGGTAAAGGTGAGTTGGGGTGCTGCATAAAACCAGAGATTGAAATGAGCACAGATAAAGTTCCTTAAGTCAAATATGGAATAGACAAGAGCTACTCCTTGCTCAACGAAATGGACTCAACACCGCATATTAAACGCCTAAGAATGTACCTGACTAGTAAGTATCTTAAAACCTATGGATTGCTATGTCTCCGAAAGAGAATCAAGCATGTGTACAGGGGCATAAACACAGCAGTGATAGGATTGGAGAGGTTCGGTGAGCAAATGAAGACCCTTTGAAGTCATATTGCATGGTACCCATTACACGGGTCTCAACTCTCCAGGTTTAAGGTATTCTTCCTTCAGCTAAAACATGCATGTGGAACCCAAGTATGATCAACCATGTGAACGGGAGACGTGTTCAAATATGTCTCAGTTTTCCTCCCCTGGTACTCGGGTGCAACATTCCAGACGCTTTACTAACACTCTCCCCAGTTGGAGAGTCAGCGCCTTTAACCTCCTGTTTGGCCCAGTTTGCAATTTCTGCGGAAGATGAACAGGAATAGCGAGAACCAATGAGAGGCTAGCTGGAGGTGTCTGGACGGGCAAATTTAACTCTCATTTCCCACCAGGAAGAGGAAATAACCAAAGGCTGAGCGTGCCATACCAGAACCAGATTAGGGCCTGAAGCCATCCTGCGGTGTTGCGGCCAGCTCAAAAGAAAGCGAGTTGAAGAAAGGAGCTCAGGGGCACTGTAATTCACAAACCTGCAGAGTTATAAATGACAGCTATCGTCCAAAAATAGACTGAAGTAAGGCTGCCAAGAGGACTTGAATGCGGGGCAGAATTGCAGGAAACCGATTTCAGGAGCTAGACTGGAATTGCATTGCAAGCATAGGAAAAGAGGCAGAACGTCCACAATGATGCACTTGGCCAAAAAGGGCGTATACGTTTTTTCCTGAATATATTCAGGAAAAAACGCATACGCCCTTTTTGGCCAACCAAGCAAGCTTGCAAAGGAAATCTGCACTACAATGAAGTCTCACTTCCCCCCGGTCAAAAGGGCCATCTGAAAAAAGTGTAAAATCCAGAAAGGCAGGACAGGCCATGGAGAACTGGGAGCCTTTTTATGCTGATGGGCGGGATGTAAATTGCCAACAACCACTCGGGAGAAGTGTATGGTGTTTCCTGAAACATCTAAAAAACAAACCAACAGAACCTAGGGCACTTCCACTTATGGTCCTATAGCTTAGGGAAATTAAAATCAAAAAGACACAGCCACCCCAAAGTTTGGAACGGCTCTGTTTACAAGAACCTCGTTTACAGTACAAGTTCAACATCGCAGAAAGTGAAAAATGGATAAAGAAGTTGTGGTATTTACTTACAAAGCAATATCACTCAGCAATGAAATCTGTGTCATCAGGCCCTTAGCAGCACAATGAGTGGATTCAGGTATGATGATTCTAACTGAAGTAAGTCACACAGAAAAAGAAACATCATAAGATATCAGTAATACACGGAATGTAAACTTGGCTACACAGGCACTGAATTACAGAACAGAACAGGGTCTCAAATTTAGAAAACCAACTTATGCTTGCTTAAGGGTAAAGATGAGTTGGGGTGCTGCATAAAACCAGAGATTGAAATGAGCACAGATAAAGTTCCTTAAGTCAAATATGGAATAGACAAGAGCTACTCCTTGCTCAACGAAATGGACTCAACACCGCATATTAAACGCCTAAGAATGTACCTGACTAGTAAGTATCGTAAAACCTATGGATTGCTATGTCTCCAAAAGAGAATCAAGCATGTGTGCAGAGGCATAAACGCAGCAGTGATAGGATTGGAGAGGTTCGGTGAGCAAATGAAGACCCTTTGAAGTCATATTGCATGGTACCCATTACACGGGTCTCAACTCTCCAAGTTTAAGGTATTCTTCCTTCAGCTAAAACATGCATGTGGAACCCAAGTATGATCAACCATGTGAACGGGAGACGTGTTCAAATATGTCTCAGTTTTCCTCCCCTGGTACTCGGGTGCAACATTCCAGACGCTTTACTAACACTCTCCCCACTTGGAGAGTCAGCGCCTTTAACCTCCAGTTTGGCCCAGTTTGCAATTTCTGCGGAAGATGAACAGGAATAGCGAGAACCAATGAGAGGCTAGCTGGAGGTGTCTGGACGGGCAAATTTAACTCTCATTTCCCACCAGGAAGAGGAAATAACCAAAGGCTCAGCGTGCCGTACCGGAACCAGATTAGGGCCTGAAGCCATCCTGCGGTGTTGCGGCCAGCTCAAAAGAAAGCGAGTTGAAGAAAGGAGCTCAGGGGCACTGTAATTCACAAACCTGCAGAGTTATAAATGACAGCTATCGTCCAAAAATAGACTGAAGTCAGGCTGCCAAGAGGACTTGAAAGCGGGGCAGAATTGCAGGAAACCGATTTCAGGAGGTAGACTGGAATTGCATTGAAAGCATAGGAAAAGAGGCAGAACGTCCACTATGATGCACTTGGCCAAAAAGGGCGTATGCGTTTTTTCCTGAATATATTCAGGTAAAAACGCATACGCCCTTTTTGGCCAACCAAGAAAGCTTGCAAAGGAAATCTGCACTACAATGAAGTCTCACTTCCCCCCGGTCAAAAGGGCCATCTGAAAAAAGTGTAAAATCCAGAAAGGCAGGACAGGCCATGGAGAACTGGGAGCCTTGTTATGCTGATGGGCGGGATGTAAATTGCCAACAACCACTCGGGAGAAGTGTATGGTGTTTCCTGAAACATCTAAAAAACAAAGCAACAGAACCTAGGGCACTTCCACTTATGGTCCTATAGCTTAGGGAAATTAAAATCAAAAAGACACAGCCACCCCAAAGTTTGGAACGGCTCTGTTTACAAGAACCTCGTTTACAGTACAAGTTCAACATCGCAGAAAGTGAAAAATGGATAAAGAAGTTGTGGTATTTACTTACAAAGCAATATCACTCAGCAATGAAATCTGTGTCATCAGGCCCTTAGCAGCACAATGAGTGGATTCAGGTATGATGATTCTAACTGAAGTAAGTCACACAGCAAAAGAAACATCATAAGATATCAGTAATACACGGAATGTAAACTTGGCTACACAGGAACTGAATTACAGAACAGAACAGGGTCTCAAATTTAGAAAACCAACTTATGCTTGCTTAAGGGTAAAGGTGAGTTGGGGTGCTGCATAAAACCAGAGATTGAAATGAGCACAGATAAAGTTCCTTAAGTCAAATATGGAATAGACAAGAGCTACTCCTTGCTCAACGAAATGGACTCAACACCGCATATTAAACGCCTAAGAATGTACCTGACTAGTAAGTATCTTAAAACCTATGGATTGCTATGTCTCCGAAAGAGAATCAAGCATGTGTACAGGGGCATAAACACAGCAGTGATAGGATTGGAGAGGTTCGGTGAGCAAATGAAGACCCTTTGAAGTCATATTGCATGGTACCCATTACACGGGTCTCAACTCTCCAGGTTTAAGGTATTCTTCCTTCAGCTAAAACATGCATGAGGAACCCAAGTATGATCAACCATGTGAATGGGAGACGTGTTCAAATATGTCTCAGTTTTCCTCCCCTGGTACTCGGGTGCAACATTCCAGACGCTTTACTAACACTCTCCCCACTTGGAGAGTCAGCGCCTTTAACCTCCTGTTTGGCCCAGTTTGCAATTTCTGCGGAAGATGAACAGGAATAGCGAGAACCAATGAGAGGCTAGCTGGAGGTGTCTGGACGGGCAAATTTAACTCTCATTTCCCACCAGGAAGAGGAAATAACCAAAGGCTGAGCGTGCCAAACCAGAACCAGATTAGGGCCTGAAGCCATCCTGCGGTGTTGCGGCCAGCTCAAAAGAAAGCGAGTTGAAGAAAGGAGCTCAGGGGCACTGTAATTCACAAACCTGCAGAGTTATAAATGACAGCTATCGTCCAAAAATAGACTGAAGTAAGGCTGCCAAGAGGACTTGAATGCGGGGCAGAATTGCAGGAAACCGATTTCAGGAGCTAGACTGGAATTGCATTGCAAGCATAGGAAAAGAGGCAGAACGTCCACAATGATGCACTTGGCCAAAAAGGGCGTATGCGTTTTTTCCTGAATATATTCAGGAAAAAACGCATACGCCCTTTTTGGCCAACCAAGCAAGCTTGCAAAGGAAATCTGCACTACAATGAAGTCTCACTTCCCCCCGGTCAAAAGGGCCATCTGAAAAAAGTGTAAAATCCAGAAAGGCAGGACAGGCCATGGAGAACTGGGAGCCTTGTTATGCTGATGGGCGGGATGTAAATTGCCAACAACCACTCGGGAGAAGTGTATGGTGTTTCCTGAAACATCTAAAAAACAAAGCAACAGAACCTAGGGCACTTCCACTTATGGTCCTATAGCTTAGGGAAATTAAAATCAAAAAGACACAGCCACCCCAAAGTTTGGAACGGCTCTGTTTACAAGAACCTCGTTTACAGTACAAGTTCAACATCGCAGAAAGTGAAAAATGGATAAAGAAGTTGTGGTATTTACTTACAAAGCAATATCACTCAGCAATGAAATCTGTGTCATCAGGCCCTTAGCAGCACAATGAGTGGATTCAGGTATGATGATTCTAACTGAAGTAAGTCACACAGAAAAAGAAACATCATAAGATATCATTAATACACGGAATGTAAACTTGGCTACACAGGCACTGAATTACAGAACAGAACAGGGTCTCAAATTTAGAAAACCAACTTATGCTTGCTTAAGGGTAAAGATGAGTTGGGGTGCTGCATAAAACCAGAGATTGAAATGAGCACAGATAAAGTTCCTTAAGTCAAATATGGAATAGACAAGAGCTACTCCTTGCTCAACGAAATGGACTCAACACCGCATATTAAACGCCTAAGAATGTACCTGACTAGTAAGTATCGTAAAACCTATGGATTGCTATGTCTCCAAAAGAGAATCAAGCATGTGTGCAGAGGCATAAACGCAGCAGTGATAGGATTGGAGAGGTTCGGTGAGCAAATGAAGACCCTTTGAAGTCATATTGCATGGTACCCATTACACGGGTCTCAACTCTCCAAGTTTAAGGTATTCTTCCTTCAGCTAAAACATGCATGTGGAACCCAAGTATGATCAACCATGTGAACGGGAGACGTGTTGAAATATGTCTCAGTTTTCCTCCCCTGGTACTCGGGTGCAACATTCCAGACGCTTTACTAACACTCTCCCCACTTGGAGAGTCAGCGCCTTTAACCTCCAGTTTGGCCCAGTTTGCAATTTCTGCGGAAGATGAACAGGAATAGCGAGAACCAATGAGAGGCTAGCTGGAGGTGTCTGGACGGGCAAATTTAACTCTCATTTCCCACCAGGAAGAGGAAATAACCAAAGGCTCAGCATGCCGTACCGGAACCAGATTAGGGCCTGAAGCCATCCTGCGGTGTTGCGGCCAGCTCAAAAGAAAGCGAGTTGAAGAAAGGAGCTCAGGGGCACTGTAATTCACAAACCTGCAGAGTTATAAATGACAGCTATCGTCCAAAAATAGACTGAAGTCAGGCTGCCAAGAGGACTTGAAAGCGGGGCAGAATTGCAGGAAACCGATTTCAGGAGGTAGACTGGAATTGCATTGAAAGCATAGGAAAAGAGGCAGAACGTCCACTATGATGCACTTGGCCAAAAAGGGCGTATGCGTTTTTTCCTGAATATATTCAGGTAAAAACGCATACGCCCTTTTTGGCCAACCAAGAAAGCTTGCAAAGGAAATCTGCACTACAATGAAGTCTCACTTCCCCCCGGTCAAAAGGGCCATCTGAAAAAAGTGTAAAATCCAGAAAGGCAGGACAGGCCATGGAGAACTGGGAGGCTTGTTATGCTGATGGGCGGGATGTAAATTGCCAACAACCACTCGGGAGAAGTGTATGGTGTTTCCTGAAACATCTAAAAAACAAACCAACAGAACCTAGGGCACTTCCACTTATGGTCCTATAGCTTAGGGAAATTAAAATAAAAAAGACACAGCCACCCCAAAGTTTGGAATGGCTCTGTTTACAAGAACCTCGTTTACAGTACAAGTTCAACATCGCAGAAAGTGAAAAATGGATAAAGAAGTTGTGCTATTTACTTACAAAGCAATATCACTCAGCAATGAAATCTGTGTCATCAGGCCCTTAGCAGCACAATGAGTGGATTCAGGTATGATGATTCTAACTGAAGTAAGTCACACAGAAAAAGAAACATCATAAGATATCAGTAATACACGGAATGTAAACTTGGCTACACAGGAACTGAATTACAGAACAGAACAGGGTCTCAAATTTAGAAAACCAACTTATGCTTGCTTAAGGGTAAAGATGAGTTGGGGTGCTGCATAAAACCAGAGATTGAAATGAGCACAGATAAAGTTCCTTAAGTCAAATATGGAATAGACAAGAGCTACTCCTTGCTCAACGAAATGGACTCAACACCCCATATTAAACGCCTAAGAATGTACCTGACTAGTAAGTATCGTAAAACCTATGGATTGCTATGTCTCCGAAAGAGAATCAAGCATGTGTACAGGGGCATAAATGCAGCAGTGATAGGATTGGAGAGGTTCGGTGAGCAAATGAAGACCCTTTGAAGTCATATTGCATGGTACCCATTACACGGGTCTTAACTCTCCAGGTTTAAGGTATTCTTCCTTCAGCTAAAACATGCATGTGGAACCCAAGTATGATCAACCATCTGAACGGGAGACGTGTTCAAATATGTCTCAGTTTTCCTCCCCTGGTACTCGGGTGCAACATTCCAGACGCTTTACTAACACTCTCCCCACTTGGAGAGTCAGCGCCTTTAACCTCCTGTTTGGCCCAGTTTGCAATTTCTGCGCAAGATGAACAGGAATAGCGAGAACCAATGAGAGACTAGCTGGAGGTGTCTGGACGGGCAAATTTAACTCTCATTTCCCACCAGGAAGAGGAAATAACCAAAGGCTCAGCGTGCCATACCAGAACCAGATTAGGGCCTGAAGCCATACTGCGGTGTTGCGGCCAGATCACAAGAAAGCGAGTTGAAGATAGGAGCTCAGGGGCACTGTAATTCACAAACCTGCAGAGTTATAAATGACAGCTATCGTCCAAAAATAGACTGAAGTAAGGCTGCCAAGAGGACTTGAAAGCGGGGCAGAATTGCAGGAAACCGATTTCAGGAGGTAGACTGGAATTGCATTGAAAGCATAGGAAAAGAGGCAGAACGTCCACAATGATGCACTTGGCCAAAAAGGGCGTATGCGTTTTTTCCTGAATATATTCAGGAAAAAACGCATACGCCCTTTTTGGCCAACCAAGCAAGCTTACAAAGGAAATCTGCACTACAGTGAAGTCTCACTTCCTCCCGGTCAAAAGGGCCATCTGAAAAAAGTGTAAAATCCAGAAAGGCAAGACAGGCCATGGAGAACTGGGAGCCTTGTTATGCTGATGGGCGGGATGTAAATTGCCAACAACCACTCGGGAGAAGTGTATGGTGTTTCCTGAAACATCTAAAAAACAAAGCACCAGAGCCTAGGGCACTTCCACTTATGGTCCTATACCTTAGTGAAATTAAAATCAAAAAGACACAGCCACCCCAAAGTTTGGGACGCCACCGTTTACAAGAACCTCGTTTACCGTACAAGTTCAATATCACAGAAAGTGAAAAATGGATAAAGAACTTGTGGTACTTACGTACAATGCAGTATCACTCAGCAGTGAAATCTATGTCATCAGGCCCGTAGCAGCATAATGAGTGGATTCAGGTACGATGATTCTAACTGAAATAAGTCACACAGAAAAAGAAACATCATAAGATATCACTAATACACGGAATGTAAACTTGGCTACACAGGAACTGCATTTCAAAACAGAACAGGGTCTCAAATTTAGAAAACCAACTTATGCTTGCTTAAGGGTAAAGGTGAGTTGGGGTGCTGCATAAAACCAGAGATTGAAATGAGCACAGATAAAGTTCCTTAAGCCAAATATGGAATAGACAAGAGCTACTCCTTGCTCAACGAAATGGACTCAACACCCCATATTAAACGCCTAAGAATGTACCTGACTAGTAAGTATCTTAAAACCTATGGATTGCTATGTCTCCAAAAGAGAATCAAGCGTGTGTACAGGGGCATAAACGCAGCAGTGATAGGATTGGAGAGGTTCGGTGAGCAAATGAAGACCCTTTGAAGTCATATTGCATGGTACCCATTCCACGGGTTTCAACTACCCAGGTTTAAGGTATTCTTCCTTCAGCTAAAACATGCATGTGGAACCTAGAGTATGATCAACCATGTGATCGGGAGACGTGTTCAAATATGTCTCAGTTTTCCTCCCCTGGTACTCGGGTGAAACATTCCAGATGCTTTACTAACACTCTCCCGACTTGGAGAGTCAGTCCCTTTAACCTCCTGTTTGGCCCAGTTTGCAATTTCTGCGGAAGATGAACACGAATAGCGAGAACAAATGATAGGCTAGCTGGAGGTGTCTGGACGGGCAAATTTAACTCTCATTTCCCACCAGGAAGAGGAATTAACCAAAGGCTCAGCATGCCGGGCCGGAACCAGATTAGGGCCTGAAGCCATCCTGCGGTGTTGCGGCCAGCTCAAAAGAAAACGAGTTATAAAAAGGAGCTCAGGGGCACTGTAATTCACAAACCTGCAGAGTTATAAATGACAGCTATCGTCCAAAAATAGACTGTAGTAAGGCTGCCAGGAGGACTTGAAAACGGGGCAGAATTGCAGGAAACCGATTTCAGGAGGTAGACTGGAATTGCATTGAAAGCATAGGAAAAGAGGCAGAACGTCCACAATGATGCACTTGGCCAAAAAGGGCGTATGCGTTTTTTCCTGAATATATTCAGGAAAAAAGGCATACGCCCTTTTTGGCCAACCAAGCAAGCTTGCAAAGGAAATCTGCACTACAATGAAGTCTCACTTCCCCCCGGTCAAAAGGGCCATCTGAAAAAAGTGTAAAATCCAGAAAGGCAGGACAGGCCATGGAGAACTGGGAGCCTTGTTATGCTGATGGGCGGGATGTAAATTGCCAACAGACACTCAGGAGAAGTGTATGGTGTTTTCTGAAACATCTAAAAAACAAAGCAACAGAGCCTAGGGCACTGCCACTGATGGTCCTATAGCTGAGGGAAATTAAAATCAAAAAGACACAGCCACCCGAAAGTTTGGGACGCCTCTGTTTACAAGAACCTCGTTTACAGTACAAGTTCAACATCGCAGAAAGTGAAAAATGGATAAAGAAGTTGTGGTATTTACTTACAAAGCAATATCACTCAGCAATGAAATCTATGTCATCAGGCCCTTAGCATCACAATGAGTGGATTCAGGTATGATGATTCTAACTGAAATAAGTCACACAGAAAAAGAAACATCATAAGATATCAGTAATACACGGAATGTAAACTTGGCTACACAGGAACTGAATTACAGAACAGGACAGGGTCTCAAATTTAGAAAACCAACTTATGCTTGCTTAAGGGTAAAGGTGAGTTGGGGTGCTGCATAAAACCAGAGATTGAAATGAGCACAGATAAAGTTCCTTAAGTCAAATATGGAATAGACAAGAGCTACTCCTTGCTCAACGAAATGGACTCAACACCGCATATTAAACACCTAAGAATGTACCTGACTAGTAAGTATCTTAAAACCTATGGATTGCTATGTCTCCGAAAGAGAATCAAGCATGTGTACAGGGGCATAAACGCAGCAGTGATAGGATTGGAGAGGTTCGGTGAGCAAATGAAGACCCTTTGAAGTCATATTGCATGGTACCCATTCCACGGGTTTCAACTACCCAGGTTTAAGGTATTCTTCCTTCAGCTAAAACATGCATGTGGAACCCAAGTATGATCAACCATGTGAACGGGAGACGTGTTCAAATATGTCTCAGTTTTCCTCCCCTGGTACTCGGGTGCAACATTCCAGACGCTTTACTAACACTCTCCCCACTTGGAGAGTCAGCGCCTTTAACCTCCTGTTTGGCCCAGTTTGCAATTTCTGCGGAAGATGAACAGGAATAGCGAGAACCAATGAGAGACTAGCTGGAGGTGTCTGGACGGGCAAATTTAACTCTCATTTCCCACCAGGAAGAGGAATTAACCAAAGGCTCAGCATGCCGGGCCGGAACCAGATTAGGGCCTGAAGCCATCCTGCGGTGTTGCGGCCAGCTCAAAACAAAGCGAATTGAAGAAAGGAGCTCAGGGGCACTGTAATTCACAAACCTGCAGAGTTATAAATGACAGCTATCGTCCAAAAATAGACTGAAGTAAGGCTGCCTAGAGGACTTGAAAGCGGGGCAGAATTGCAGGAAACCGATTTCAGGAGGTAGACTGGAATTGCATTGAAAGCATAGGAAAAGAGGCAGAACGTCCACAATGATGCACTTGGCCAAAAAGGGCGTATGCGTTTTTTCCTGAATATATTCAGGAAAAAACACATACGCCCTTTTTGGCCAACCAAGCAAGCTTGCAAAGGAAATCTGCACTACAATGAAGTCTCACTTCCCCCCGGTCAAAAGGGCCATCTGAAAAAAGTGTAAAATCCAGAAAGGCAGGACAGGACATGGAGAACTGGGAGCCTTGTTATGCTGATGGGCGGGATGTAAATTGCCAACAACCACTCGGGAGAAGTGTATGGTGTTTCCTGAAACATCTAAAAAACAAAGCAACAGAGCCTAGGGCACTTCCGCTTATGGTCCTATAGCTTAGGGAAATTAAAATCAAAAAGACACAGCCACCTCAAAGTTTGGAACGGCTCTGTTTACAAGAACCTCGTTTACAGTACAAGTTCAACATCGCAGAAAGTGAAAAATGGATAAAGAAGTTGTGGTATTTACTTAGAAAGCAATATCACTCAGCAATGAAATCTGTGTCATCAGGCCCTTAGCAGCACAATGAGTGGATTCAGGTATGATGATTCTAACTGAAGTAAGTCACACAGAAAAAGAAACATCATAAGATATCAGTAATACACGGAATGTAAACTTGGCTACACAGG
Source organism: Stenella coeruleoalba (assembly GCF_951394435.1). Lineage (NCBI taxonomy): Eukaryota > Metazoa > Chordata > Mammalia > Artiodactyla > Delphinidae > Stenella > Stenella coeruleoalba. Next base: position 348,854 of record NW_027646291.1, read on the forward strand.
AACTGAATTACAGAACAGAACAGGGTGTCAAATTTAGAAAACCAACTTATGCTTGCTTAAGGGTAAAGGTGAGTTGGGGTGCTGCATAAAACCAGAGATTGAAATGAGCACAGATAAAGTTCCTTAAGTCAAATATGGAATAGACAAGAGCTACTCCTTGCTCAACGAAATGGACTCAACACCGCATATTAAACGCCTAAGAATGTACCTGACTAGTAAGTATCTTAAAACCTATGGATTGCTATGTCTCCGAAAGAGAATCAAGCATGTGTACAGGGGCATAAACGCAGCAGTGATAGGATTGGAGAGGTTCGGTGAGCAAATGAAGACCCTTTGAAGTCATATTGCATGGTACCCATTACACGGGTCTTAACTCTCCAGGTTTAAGGTATTCTTCCTTCAGCTAAAACATGCATGTGGAACCCAAGTATGATCAACCATGTGAACGGGAGACGTGTTGAAATATGTCTCAGTTTTCCTCCCCTGGTACTCGGGTGCAACATTCCAGACGCTTTACTAACACTCTCCCCACTTGGAGAGTCAGCGCCTTTAACCTCCTGTTTGGCCCAGTTTGTAATTTCTGCGGAAGATGAACAGGAATAGCGAGAACCAATGAGAGGCTAAGTGGAGGTGTCTGGACGGGCAAATTTAACTCTCATTTCCCACCATGAAGAGGAAATAACCAAAGGCTCAGCGTGCCGTGCCGGAACCAGATTAGGGCCTGAAGCCAGCCTGCGGTGTTGCGGCCAGGTCACAAGAAAGCAAGTTGAAGAAAGGAGCTCAGGGGCACTGTAATTCACAAACCTGCAGAGTTATAAATGACAGCTATCGTCCAAAAATAGACTGAAGTTAGGCTGCCAAGAGGACTTGAATGCGGGGCAGAATTGCAGGAAACCGATTTCAGGAGGTAGACTGGAATTGCATTGAAAGCATAGGAAAAGAGGCAGAACGTCCACAATGATGCACTTGGCCAAAAAGGGCGTATGCGTTTTTTCCTGAATATATTCAGGAAAAAACGCATACGCCCTTTTTGGCCAACCAAGCAAGCTTGCAAAGGAAATCTGCACTACAATGAAGTCTCACTTCCCCCCGGTCAAAAGGGCCATCTGAAAAAAGTGTAAAATCCAGAAAGGCAGGACAGGCCATGGAGAACTGGGAGCCTTGTTATGCTGATGGGCGGGATGTAAATTGCCAACAACCACTCGGGAGAAGTGTATGGTGTTTCCTGAAACATCTGAAAAACAAACCAACAGAACCTAGGGCACTTCCACTTATGGTCCTATAGCTTAGGGAAATTAAAATCAAAAAGACACAGCCACCCCAAAGTTTGGAACGGCTCTGTTTACAAGAACCTCGTTTACAGTACAAGTTCAACATCGCAGAAAGTGAAAAATGGATAAAGAAGTTGTGGTATTTACTTACAAAGCAATATCACTCAGCAATGAAATCTGTGTCATCAGGCCCTTAGCAGCACAATGACTGGATTCAGGTATGATGATTCTAACTGAAATAAGTCACACAGAAAAAGAAACATCATAAGATATCAGTAATACACGGAATGTAAACTTGACTACACAGGAACTGAATTACAGAACAGAACAGGGTCTCAAATTTAGAAAACCAACTTATTCTTGCTTAAGGGTAAAGGTGAGTTGGGGTGCTGCATAAAACCAGAGATTGAAATGAGCACAGATAAAGTTTCTTAAGCCAAATATGGAATAGACAAGAGCTACTCCTTGCTCAACGAAATGGACTCCACACCCCATATTAAATGCCTAAGAATGTACCTGACTAGTAAGTATCTTAAAACCTATGGATTGCTATGTCTCCGAAAGAGAATCAAGCATGTGTACAGGGGCATACACGCAGCAGTGATAGGATTGGAGAGGTTCGGTGAGCAAATGAAGACCCTTTGAAGTCATATTGCATGGTACCCATTCCACGGGTTTCAACTACCCAGGTTTAAGGTATTCTTCCTTCAGCTAAAACATGCATGTGGAACCTAGAGTATGATCAACCATGTGATCGGGAGTCGTGTTCAAATATGTCTCAGTTTTCCTCCCCTGGTACTCGGGTGCAACATTCCAGACGCTTTACTAACACTCTCCCCACTTGGAGAGTCAGTCCCTTTAACCTCCTGTTTGGCCCAGTTTGCAATTTCTGCGGAAGATGAACAGGAATAGCGAGAACCAATGAGAGGCTAGCTGGAGGTGTCTGGACGGGCAAATTTAACTCTCATTTCCCACCAGGAAGAGGAATTAAACAAATGCTCAGCATGCCGGGCCGGAACCAGATTAGGGCCTGAAGCCATCCTGCGGTGTTGCGGCCAGGTCACAAGAAAGCGAGTTGAAGAAAGGAGCTCAGGGGCACTGTAATTCACAAACCTGCAGAGTTATAAATGACAGCTATCGTCCAAAAATAGACTGAAGTAAGGCTGCCAAGAGGACTTGAAAGCGGGGCAGAATTGCAGGAAACCGATTTCAGGAGGTAGACTGGAATTGCATTGAAAGCATAGGAAAAGAGGCAGAACTTCCACAATGATGCACTTGGCCAAAAAGGGCGTATGCGTTTTTTCCTGAATATATTCAGGAAAAAACGCATACGCACTTTTTGGCCAACCAAGCAAGCTTGCAAAGGAAATCTACACTACAATGAAGTCTCACTTCCCCCCGGTCAAAAGGGCCATCTGAAAAAAGTGTAAAATCCAGAAAGGCAGGACAGGCCATGGAGAACTGGGAGCCTTGTTATGCTGATGGGCGGGATGTAAATTGCCAACAACCACTCGGGAGAAGTGTATGGTGTTTCCTGAAACATCTGAAAAACAAACCAACAGAACCTAGGGCACTTCCACTTATGGTCCTATAGCTTAGGGAAATTAAAATCAAAAAGACACAGCCACCCCAAAGTTTGGAACGGCTCTGTTTACAAGAACCTCGTTTACAGTACAAGTTCAACATCGCAGAAAGTGAAAAATGGATAAAGAAGTTGTGGTATTTACTTACAAAGCAATATCACTCAGCAATGTAATCTGTGTCATCAGGCCCTTAGCAGCACAATGACTGGATTCAGGTATGATGATTCTAACTGAAATAAGTCACACAGAAAAAGAAACATCATAAGATATCAGTAATACACGGAATGTAAACTTGACTACACAGGAACTGAATTACAGAACAGAACAGGGTCTCAAATTTAGAAAACCAACTTATTCTTGCTTAAGGGTAAAGGTGAGTTGGGGTGCTGCATAAAACCAGAGATTGAAATGAGCACAGATAAAGTTCCTTAAGCCAAATATGGAATAGACAAGAGCTACTCCTTGCTCAACGAAATGGACTCAACACCCCATATTAAATGCCTAAGAATGTACCTGACTAGTAAGTATCTGAAAACCTATGGATTGCTATGTCTCCGAAAGAGAATCAAGCATGTGTACAGGGGCATAAACGCAGCAGTGATAGGATTGGAGAGGTTCGGTGAGCAAATGAAGACCCTTTGAAGTCATATTGCATGTTACCCATTCCACGGGTTTCAACTACCCAGGTTTAAGGTATTCTTCCTTCAGCTAAAACATGCATGTGGAACCTAGAGTATGATCAACCATGTGATCGGGAGACGTGTTCAAATATGTCTCAGTTTTCCTCCCCTGGTACTCGGGTGCAACATTCCAGACGCTTTACTAACACTCTCCCCACTTGGAGAGTCAGTCCCTTTAACCTCCTGTTTGGCCCAGTTTGCAATTTCTGCGGAAGATGAACAGGAATAGCGAGAACCAATGAGAGGCTAGCTGGAGGTGTCTGGACGGGCAAATTTAACTCTCATTTCCCACCAGGAAGAGGAATTAAACAAAGGCTCAGCATGCCGGGCCGGAACCAGATTAGGGCCTGAAGCCATCCTGCGGTGTTGCGGCCAGGTCACAAGAAAGCGAGTTGAAGAAAGGAGCTCAGGGGCACTGTAATTCACAAACCTGCAGAGTTATAAATGACAGCTATTGTCCAAAAGTAGACTGAAGTAAGGCTGCCAAGAGGACTTGAAAGCGGGGCAGAATTGCAGGAAACCGATTTCAGGAGGTAGACTGGAATTGCATTGAAAGCATAGGAAAAGAGGCAGAACTTCCACAATGATGCACTTGGCCAAAAAGGGCGTATGCGTCTTTTCCTGAATATATTCAGGAAAAAACGCATACTCCCTTTTTGGCCAACCAAGCAAGCTTGCAAAGGAAATCTGCACTACAATGAAGTCTCACTTCCCCCCGGTCAAAAGGGCCATCTGAAAAAAGTGTAAAATCCAGAAAGGCAGGACAGGCCATGGAGAACTGGGAGCCTTGTTATGCTGATGGGCGGGATGTAAATTGCCAACAACCATTCGGGAGAAGTGTATGGTGTTTCCTGAAACATCTAAAAATCAAAGCAACAGAGCCTAGGGCACTTCCACTTATGGTCCTATAGCTTAGGGAAATTAAAATCAAAAAGACACAGCCACCCCAAAGTTTGGGACGCCTCCGTTTACAAGAACCTCGTTTACCGTACAAGTTCAAAATCACAGAAAGTGAAAAATGGATAAACAACTTGTGGTACTTACGTACAATGCAGTATCACTCAGCAATGAAATCTATGTCATCAGGCCCGTAGCAGCATAATGAGTGGATTCAGGTACGATGATTCTAACTGAAATAAGTCACACAGAAAAAGAAACATCATAAGATATCAGTAATACACGGAATGTAAACTTGGCTACACAGGAACTGAATTACAGAACAGAACAGGGTCTCAAATTTAGAAAACCAACTTATGCTTGCTTAAGGGTAAAGGTGAGTTGGGGTGCTGCATAAAACCAGAGATTGAAATGAGCACAGATAAAGTTCCTTAAGTCAAATATAGAATAGACAAGAGCTACTCCTTGCTCAACGAAATGGACTCAACACCGCATATTAAACGCTTAAGAATGTACCTGACTAGTAAGTATCTTAAAACCTATGGATTGCTATGTCTCCGAAAGAGAATCAAGCATGTGTACAGGGGCATAAACGCAGCAGTGATAGGATTGGAGAGGTTCGGTGAGCAAATGAAGACCCTTTGAAGTCATATTGCATGGTACCCATTACACGGGTCTCAACTCTCCAGGTTTAAGGTATTCTTCCTTCAGCTAAAACATGCATGTGGAACCCAAGTATGATCAACCATGTGAATGGGAGACGTGTTCAAATATGTCTCAGTTTTCCTCCCCTGGTACTCGGGTGCAACATTCCAGACGCTTTACTAACACTCTCCCCACTTGGAGAGTCAGCGCCTTTAACCTCCTGTTTGGCCCAGTTTGCAATTTCTGCGGAAGATGAACAGGAATAGCGAGAACCAATGAGAGGCTAGCTGGAGGTGTCTGGACGGGCAAATTTAACTCTCATTTCCCACCAGGAAGAGGAAATAACCAAAGGCTCAGCGTGCCGTACCGGAACCAGATTAGGGCCTGAAGCCATCCTGCGGTGTTGCGGCCAGCTCAAAAGAAAGCGAGTTGAAGAAAGGAGCTCAGGGGCACTGTAATTCACAAACCTGCAGAGTTATAAATGACAGCTATCGTCCAAAAATAGACTGAAGTAAGGCTGCCAAGAGGACTTGAAAGCGGGGCAGAATTGCAGGAAACCGATTTCAGGAGGTAGACTGGAATTGCATTGAAAGCATAGGAAAAGAGGCAGAACGTCCACAATGATGCACTTGGCCAAAAAGGGCGTATGCGTTTTTTCCTGAATATATTCAGGAAAAAACGCATACGCCCTTTTTGGCCAACCAAGCAACCTTGCAAAGAAATCTACACTACAATGAAGTCTCACTTCCCCCCGGTCAAAAGGGCCATCTGAAAAAAGTGTAAAATCCAGAAAGGCAGGACAGGCCATGGAGAACTGGGAGCCTTGTTATGCTGATGGGCGGGATGTAAATTGCCAACAACCACTCGGGAGAAGTGTATGGTGTTTCCTGAAACATCTAAAAAACAAAGCAACAGAACCTAGGGCACTTCCACTTATGGTCCTATAGCTTAGGGAAATTAAAATCAAAAAGACACAGCCACCCCAAAGTTTGGAACGGCTCTGTTTACAAGAACCTCGTTTACAGTACAAGTTCAACATTGCAGAAAGTGAAAAATGGATAAAGAAGTTGTGGTATTTACTTACAAAGCAATATCACTCAGCAATGAAATCTGTGTCATCAGGCCCTTAGCAGCACAATGAGTGGATTCAGGTATGATGATTCTAACTGAAGTAAGTCACACAGAAAAAGAAACATCATAAGATATCAGTAATAAACGGAATGTAAACTTGGCTACACAGGAACTGAATTACAGAACAGAACAGGGTCTCAAATTTAGAAAACCAACTTATGCTTGCTTAAGGGTAAAGGTGAGTTGGGGTGCTGCATAAAACCAGAGATTGAAATGAGCACAGATAAAGTTCCTTAAGTCAAATATGGAATAGACAAGGGCTACTCCTTGTTCAACGAAATGGACTCAACACCGCATATTAAACACCTAAGAATGTACCTGACTAGTAAGTATCTTAAAACCTATGGATTGCTATGTCTCCGAAAGAGAATCAAGCATGTGTACAGGGGCATAAACGCAGCAGTGATAGGATTGGAGAGGTTCGGTGAGCAAATGAAGACCCTTTGAAGTCATATTGCATGGTACCCATTCCACGGGTTTCAACTACCCAGGTTTAAGGTATTCTTCCTTCAGCTAAAACATGCATGTGGAACCTAGAGTATGATCAACCATGTGATCGGGAGACGTGTTCAAATATGTCTCAGTTTTCCTCCCCTGGTACTCGGGTGCAACATTCCAGACGCTTTACTAACACTCTCCCCACTTGGAGAGTCAGTCCCTTTAACCTCCTGTTTGGCCCAGTTTGCAATTTCTGCGGAAGATGAACAGGAATAGCGAGAACCAATGAGAGGCTAGCTGGAGGTGTCTGGACGGGCAAATTTAACTCTCATTTCCCACCAGGAAGAGGAATTAACCAAAGGCTCAGCATGCCGGGCCGGAACCAGATTAGGGCCTGAAGCCATCCTTCGGTGTTGCGGCCAGGTCACAAGAAAGCGAGTTGAAGAAAGGAGCTCAGGGGCACTGTAATTCACAAACCTGCAGAGTTATAAATGACAGCTATCGTCCAAAAATAGACTGAAGTAAGGCTGCCAAGAGGACTTGAAAGCGGGGCAGAATTGCAGGAAACCGATTTCAGGAGGTAGACTGGAATTGCATTGAAAGCATAGGAAAAGAGGCAGAACGTCCACAATGATGCACTTGGCCAAAAAGGGCGTATGCGTTTTTTCCTGAATATATTCAGGAAAAAACGCATACGCCCTTTTTGGCCAACCAAGCAAGCTTGCAAAGGAAATCTGCACTACAATGAAGTCTCACTTCCCCCCGGTCAAAAGGGCCATCTGAAAAAAGTGTAAAATCCAGAAAGGCAGGACAGGCCATGGAGAACTGGGAGCCTTTTTATGCTGATGGGCGGGATGTAAATTGCCAACAGACACTCGGGAGAAGTGTATGGTGTTTCCTGAAACATCTAAAAAACAAAGCAACAGAGCCTAGGGCACTGCCACTTATGGTCCTATAGCTTAGGGAAATTAAAATCAAAAAGACACAGCCACCCCAAAGTTTGGGACGCCTCTGTTTACAAGAACCTCGTTTACAGTACAAGTTCAACATCGCAGAAAGAGAAAAATGGATAAAGAAGTTGTGGTATTTACTTACAAAGCAATATCACTCAGCAATGAAATCTGTGTCATCAGGCCCTTAGCAGCACAATAAGTGGATTCAGGTATGATGATTCTAACTGAAGTAAGTCACACAGAAAAAGAAACATCATAAGATATCAGTAATACACGGAATGTAAACTTGGCTACACAGGAACTGAATTACAGAACAGAACAGTGTCTCAAATTTAGAAAACCAACTTATGCTCGCTTAAGGGTAAAGGTGAGTTGGGGTGCTGCATAAAACCAGAGATTGAAATGAGCACAGATAAAGTTCCTTAAGTCAAATATGGAATAGACAAGAGCTACTCCTTGCTCAACGAAATGGACTCAACACCGCATATTAAACACCTAAGAATGTACCTGACTAGTAAGTATCTTAAAACCTATGGATTGCTATGTCTCCGAAAGAGAATCAAGCATGTGTACAGGGGCATAAACGCAGCAGTGATAGGATTGGAGAGGTTCGGTGAGCAAATGAAGACCCTTTGAAGTCATATTGCATGGTACCCATTACATGGGTCTTAACTCTCCAGGTTTAAGGTATTCTTCCTTCAGCTAAAACATGCATGTGGAACCCAAGTATGATCAACCATGTGAACGGGAGACGTGTTCAAATATGTCTCAGTTTTCCTCCCCTGGTACTCGGGTGCAACATTCCAGACGCTTTACTAACACTCTCCCCACTTGGAGAGTCAGCGCCTTTAACCTCCTGTTTGGCCCAGTTTGCAATTTCTGCGGAAGATGAACAGGAATAGCGAGAACCAATGAGAGGCTAGCTGGAGGTGTCTGGACGGGCAAATTTAACTCTCATTTCCCACCAGGAAGAGGAAATAACCAAAGGCTCAGCGTGCCGTACCGGAACCAGATTAGGGCCTGAAGCCATCCTGCGGTGTTGCGGCCAGCTCAAAAGAAAGCGAGTTGAAGAAAGGAGCTCAGGGGAACTGTAATTCACAAACCTGCAGAGTTATAAATGACAGCTATCGTCCAAAAATAGACTGAAGTAAGGCTGCCAAGAGGACTTGAAAGCGGGGCAGAATTGCAGGAAACCGATTTCAGGAGGTAGACTGGAATTGCATTGAAAGCATAGGAAAAGAGGCAGAACGTCCACAATGATGCACTTGGCCAAAAAGGGCGTATACGTTTTTTCCTGAATATATTCAGGAAAAAACGCATACGCCCTTTTTGGCCAACCAAGCAAGCTTGCAAAGGAAATCTGCACTACAATGAAGTCTCACTTCCCCCCGGTCAAAAGGGCCATCTGAAAAAAGTGTAAAATCCAGAAAGGCAGGACAGGCCATGGAGAACTGGGAGCCTTGTTATGCTGATGGGCGGGATGTAAATTGCCAACAACCACTCGGGAGAAGTGTATGGTGTTTCCTGAAACATCTAAAAAACAAAGCAACAGAACCTAGGGCACTTACACTTATGGTCCTATAGCTTAGGGAAATTAAAATCAAAAAGACACAGCCACCCCAAAGTTTGGAACGGCTCTGTTTACAAGAACCTCGTTTACAGTACAAGTTCAACATTGCAGAAAGTGAAAAATGGATAAAGAAGTTGTGGTATTTACTTACAAAGCAATATCACTCAGCAATGAAATCTGTGTCATCAGGCCCTTAGCAGCACAATGAGTGGATTCAGGTATGATGATTCTAACTGAAGTAAGTCACACAGAAAAAGAAACATCATAAGATATCAGTAATACACGGAATGTAAACTTGGCTACACAGGAACTGAATTACAGAACAGGACAGGGTCTCAAATTTAGAAAACCAACTTATGCTTGCTTAAGGGTAAAGGTGAGTTGGGGTGCTGCATAAAACCAGAGATTGAAATGAGCACAGATAAAGTTCCTTAAGTCAAATATGGAATAGACAAGAGCTACTCCTTGCTCAACGAAATGGACTCAACACCGCATATTAAACACCTAAGAATGTACCTGACTAGTAAGTATCTTAAAACCTATGGATTGCTATGTCTCTGAAAGAGAATCAAGCATGTGTACAGGGGCATAAACGCAGCAGTGATAGGATTGGAGAGGTTCGGTGAGCAAATGAAGACCCTTTGAAGTCATATTGCATGGTACCCATTACATGGGTCTTAACTCTCCAGGTTTAAGGTATTCTTCCTTCAGCTAAAACATGCATGTGGAACCCAGAGTATGATCAACCATGTGAACGGGAGACGTGTTCAAATATGTCTCAGTTTTCCTCCCCTGGTACTCGGGTGCAACATTCCAGACGCTTTACTAACACTCTCCCCACTTGGAGAGTCAGCGCCTTTAACCTCCTGTTTGGCCCAGTTTGCAATTTCTGCGGAAGATGAACAGGAATAGCGAGAACCAATGAGAGGCTAGCTGGAGGTGTCTGGACGGGCAAATTTAACTCTCATTTCCCACCAGGAAGAGGAAATAACCAAAGGCTCAGCGTGCCGTATCGGAACCAGATTAGGGCCTGAAGCCATCCTGCGGTGTTGCGGCCAGCTCAAAAGAAAGCGAGTTGAAGAAAGGAGCTCAGGGGCACTGTAATTCACAAACCTGCAGAGTTATAAATGACAGCTATCGTCCAAAAATAGACTGAAGTAAGGCTGCCAAGAGGACTTGAAAGCGGGGCAGAATTGCAGGAAACCGATTTCAGGAGGTAGACTGGAATTGCATTGAAAGCATAGGAAAAGAGGCAGAACGTCCACAATGATGCACTTGGCCAAAAAGTGCGTATGCGTTTTTTCCTGAATATATTCAGGAAAAAACGCATACGCCCTTTTTGGCCAACCAAGCAAGCTTGCAAAGGAAATCTGCACTACAATGAAGTCTCACTTCCCCCCGGTCAAAAGGGCCATCTGAAAAAAGTGTAAAATCCAGAAAGGCAGGACAGGCCATGGAGAACTGGGAGCCTTGTTATGCTGATGGGCGGGATGTAAATTGCCAACAACCACTCGGGAGAAGTGTATGGTGTTTCCTGAAACATCTAAAAAACAAAGCAACAGAACCTAGGGCACTTACACTTATGGTCCTATAGATTAGGGAAATTAAAATCAAAAAGACACAGCCACCCCAAAGTTTGGAACGGCTCTGTTTACAAGAACCTCGTTTACAGTACAAGTTCAACATTGCAGAAAGTGAAAAATGGATAAAGAAGTTGTGGTATTTACTTACAAAGCAATATCACTCAGCAATGAAATCTGTGTCATCAGGCCCTTAGCAGCACAATGAGTGGATTCAGGTATGATGATTCTAACTGAAGTAAGTCACACAGAAAAAGAAACATCATAAGATATCAGTAATACACGGAATGTAAACTTGGCTACACAGGAACTGAATTACAGAACAGGACAGGGTCTCAAATTTAGAAAACCAACTTATGCTTGCTTAAGGGTAAAGGTGAGTTGGGGTGCTGCATAAAACCAGAGATTGAAATGAGCACAGATAAAGTTCCTTAAGTCAAATATGGAATAGACAAGAGCTACTCCTTGCTCAACGAAATGGACTCAACACCGCATATTAAACACCTAAGAATGTACCTGACTAGTAAGTATCTTAAAACCTATGGATTGCTATGTCTCCGAAAGAGAATCAAGCATGTGTACAGGGGCATAAACGCAGCAGTGATAGGATTGGAGAGGTTCGGTGAGCAAATGAAGACCCTTTGAAGTCATATTGCATGGTACCCATTACATGGGTCTTAACTCTCCAGGTTTAAGGTATTCTTCCTTCAGCTAAAACATGCATGTGGAACCCAGAGTATGATCAACCATGTGAACGGGAGACGTGTTCAAATATGTCTCAGTTTTCCTCCCCTGGTACTCGGGTGCAACATTCCAGACGCTTTACTAACACTCTCCCCACTTGGAGAGTCAGCGCCTTTAACCTCCTGTTTGGCCCAGTTTGCAATTTCTGCGGAAGATGAACAGGAATAGCGAGAACCAATGAGAGGCTAGCTGGAGGTGTCTGGACGGGCAAATTTAACTCTCATTTCCCACCAGGAAGAGGAAATAACCAAAGGCTCAGCGTGCCATACCGGAACCAGATTAGGGCCTGAAGCCATCCTGCGGTGTTGCGGCCAGGTCACAAGAAAGCGAGTTGAAGAAAGGAGCTCAGGGGCACTGTAATTCACAAACCTGCAGAGTTATAAATGACAGCTATCGTCCAAAAATAGACTGAAGTAAGGCTGCCAAGAGGACTTGAAAGCGGGGCAGAATTGCAGGAAACCGATTTCAGGAGGTAGACTGGAATTGCATTGAAAGCATAGGAAAAGAGGCAGAACGTCCACAATGATGCACTTGGCCAAAAAGGGCGTATGCGTTTTTTCCTGAATATATTCAGGAAAAAACGCATACGCCCTTTTTGGCCAACCAAGCAAGCTTGCAAAGGAAATCTGCACTACAATGAAGTCTCACTTCCCCCCGGTCAAAAGGGCCATCTGAAAAAAGTGTAAAATCCAGAAAGGCAGGACAGGCCATGGAGAACTGGGAGCCTTGTTATGCTGATGGGCGGGATGTAAATTGCCAACAACCACTCGGGAGAAGTGTATGGTGTTTCCTGAAACATCTAAAAAACAAAGCAACAGAACCTAGGGCACTTCCACTTATGGTCCTATAGCTTAGGGAAATTAAAATCAAAAAGACACAGCCACCCCAAAGTTTGGGACGCCTCTGTTTACAAGAACCTCGTTTACAGTACAAGTTCAACATTGCAGAAAGTGAAAAATGGATAAAGAAGTTGTGGTATTTACTTACAAAGCAATATCACTCAGCAATGAAATCTGTGTCATCAGGCCCTTAGCAGCACAATAAGTGGATTCAGGTATGATGATTCTAACTGAAGTAAGTCACACAGAAAAAGAAACATCATAAGATATCAGTAATACACGGAATGGAAACTTGGCTACACAGGAACTGAATTACAGAACAGAACAGTGTCTCATATTTAGAAAACCAACTTATGCTTGCTTAAGGGTAAAGGTGAGTTGGGGTGCTGCATAAAACCAGAGATTGAAATGAGCACAGATAAAGTTCCTTAAGTCAAATATGGAATAGACAAGAGCTACTCCTTGCTCAACGAAATGGACTCAACACCGCATATTAAACACCTAAGAATGTACCTGACTAGTAAGTATCTTAAAACCTATGGATTGCTATGTCTCCGAAAGAGAATCAAGCATGTGTACAGGGGCATAAACGCAGCAGTGATAGGATTGGAGAGGTTCGGTGAGCAAATGAAGACCCTTTGAAGTCATATTGCATGGTACCCATTCCACGGGTTTCAACTACCCAGGTTTAAGGTAGTCTTCCTTCAGCTAAAACATGCATGTGGAACCTAGAGTATGATCAACCATGTGATCGGGAGACGTGTTCAAATATGTCTCAGTTTTCCTCCCCTGGTACTCGGGTGCAACATTCCAGACGCTTTACTAACACTCTCCCCACTTGGAGAGTCAGTCCTTTTAACCTCCTGTTTGGCCCATTTTGCAATTTCTGCGGAAGATGAACAGGAATAGCGAGAACCAATGAGAGGCTAGCTGGAGGTGTCTGGACGGGCAAATTTAACTCTCATTTCCCACCAGGAAGAGGAATTAACCAAAGGCTAAGCATGCCGGGCCGGAAGCAGATTAGGGCCTGAAGCCATCCTGCGGTGTTGCGGCCAGGTCACAAGAAAGCGAGTTGAAGAAAGGAGCTCAGGGGCACTGTAATTCACAAACCTGCAGAGTTATAAATGACAGCTATCGTCCAAAAATAGACTGAAGTAAGGCTGCCAAGAGGACTTGAAAGCGGGGCAGAATTGCAGGAAACCGATTTCAGGAGGTAGACTGGAATTGCATTGAAAGCATAGGAAAAGAGGCAGAACGTCCACAATGATGCACTTGGCCAAAAAGGGCGTATGCGTTTTTTTCCTGAATATATTCAGGAAAAAACGCATACGCCCTTTTTGGCCAACCAAGCAAGCTTGCAAAGGAAATCTGCACTACAATGAAGTCTCACTTCCCCCCGGTCAAAAGGGCCATCTGAAAAAAGTGTAAAATCCAGAAAGGCAGGACAGGCCATGGAGAACTGGGAGCCTTGTTATGCTGATGGGCGGGATGTAAATTGCCAACAACCACTCGGGAGAAGTGTATGGTGTTTCCTGAAACATCTAAAAAACAAAGCAACAGAACCTAGGGCACTTCCACTTATGGTCCTATAGCTTAGGGAAATTAAAATCAAAAAGACACAGCCACCCCAAAGTTTGGAACGGCTCTGTTTACAAGAACCTCGTTTACAGTACAAGTTCAACATCGCAGAAAGTGAAAAATGGATAAAGAAGTTGTGGTATTTACTTACAAAGCAATATCACTCAGCAATGAAATCTGTGTCATCAGGCCCTTAGCAGCACAATGAGTGGATTCAGGTATGATGATTCTAACTGAAGTAAGTCACACAGAAAAAGAAACATCATAAGATATCAGTAATACACGGAATGTAAACTTGGCTACACAGGAACTGAATTACAGAACAGGACAGGGTCTCAAATTTAGAAAACCAACTTATGCTTGCTTAAGGGTAAAGGTGAGTTGGGGTGCTGCATAAAACCAGAGATTGAAATGAGCACAGATAAAGTTCCTTAAGTCAAATATGGAATAGACAAGAGCTACTCCTTGCTCAACGAAATGGACTCAACACCGCATATTAAACGCCTAAGAATGTACCTGACTAGTAAGTATCTTAAAACCTATGGATTGCTATGTCTCCGAAAGAGAATCAAGCATGTGTACAGGGGCATAAACGCAGCAGTGATAGGATTGGAGAGGTTCGGTGAGCAAATGAAGACCCTTTGAAGTCATATTGCATGGTACCCATTACACGGGTCTTAACTCTCCAGGTTTAAGGTATTCTTCATTCAGCTAAAACATGCATGTGGAACCCAAGTATGATCAACCATGTGACCGGGAGACGTGTTCAAATATGTCTCAGTTTTCCTCCCCTGGTACTCGGGTGCAACATTCCAGACGCTTTACTAACACTCTCCCCACTTGGAGAGTCAGTCCCTTTAACCTCCTGTTTGGCCCAGTTTGCAATTTCTGCGGAAGATGAACAGGAATAGCGAGAACCAATGAGAGGCTAGCTGGAGGTGTCTGGACGGGCAAATTTAACTCTCATTTCCCACCAGGAAGAGGAAATAACCAAAGGCTCAGCGTGCCGTACCGGAACCAGATTAGGGCCTGAAGCCATCCTGCGGTGTTGCGGCCAGGTCACAAGAAAGCGAGTTGAAGAAAGGAGCTCAGGGGCACTGTAATTCACAAACCTGCAGAGTTATAAATGACAGCTATCGTCCAAAAATAGACTGAAGTAAGGCTGCCAAGAGGACTTGAAAGCGGGGCAGAATTGCAGGAAACCGATTTCAGGAGGTAGACTGGAATTGCATTGAAAGCATAGGAAAAGAGGCAGAACGTCCACAATGATGCACTTGGCCAAAAAGGGCGTATGAGTTTTTTCCTGAATATATTCAGGAAAAAACGCATACGCCCTTTTTGGCCAACCAAGCAAGCTTGCAAAGGAAATCTGCGCTACAATGAAGTCTCACTTCCCCCCGGTCAAAAGGGCCATCTGAAAAAAGTGTAAAATCCAGAAAGGCAGGACAGGCCATGGAGAACTGGGAGCCTTGTTATGCTGATGGGCGGGATGTAAATTGCCAACAACCACTCGGGAGAAGTGTATGGTGTTTCCTGAAACATCTAAAAAACAAAGCAACAGAACCTAGGGCACTTACACTTATGGTCCTATAGCTTAGGGAAATTAAAATCAAAAAGACACAGCCACCCCAAAGTTTGGAACGGCTCTGTTTACAAGAACCTCGTTTACAGTACAAGTTCAACATTGCAGAAAGTGAAAAATGGATAAAGAAGTTGTGGTATTTACTTACAAAGCAATATCACTCAGCAATGAAATCTGTGTCATCAGGCCCTTAGCAGCACAATGAGTGGATTCAGGTATGATGATTCTAACTGAAGTAAGTCACACAGAAAAAGAAACATCATAAGATATCAGTAATACACGGAATGTAAACTTGGCTACACAGGAACTGAATTACAGAACAGGACAGGGTCTCAAATTTAGAAAACCAACTTATGCTTGCTTAAGGGTAAAGGTGAGTTGGGGTGCTGCATAAAACCAGAGATTGAAATGAGCACAGATAAAGTTCCTTAAGTCAAATATGGAATAGACAAGAGCTACTCCTTGCTCAACGAAATGGACTCAACACCGCATATTAAACGCCTAAGAATGTACCTGACTAGTAAGTATCTTAAAACCTATGGATTGCTATGTCTCCGAAAGAGAATCAAGCATGTGTACAGGGGCATAAACGCAGCAGTGATAGGATTGGAGAGGTTCGGTGAGCAAATGAAGACCCTTTGAAGTCATATTGCATGGTACCCATTACATGGGTCTTAACTCTCCAGGTTTAAGGTATTCTTCCTTCAGCTAAAACATGCATGTGGAACCCAAGTATGATCAACCATGTGAACGGGAGACGTGTTCAAATATGTCTCAGTTTTCCTCCCCTGGTACTCGGGTGCAACATTCCAGACGCTTTACTAACACTCTCCCCACTTGGAGAGTCAGCGCCTTTAACCTCCTGTTTGGCCCAGTTTGCAATTTCTGCGGAAGATGAACAGGAATAGCGAGAACCAATGAGAGGCTAGCTGGAGGTGTCTGTACGGGCAAATTTAACTCTCATTTCCCACCAGGAAGAGGAAATAACCAAAGGCTCAGCGTGCCATACCGGAACCAGATTAGGGCCTGAAGCCATCCTGCGGTGTTGCGGCCAGGTCACAAGAAAGCGAGTTGAAGAAAGGAGCTCAGGGGCACTGTAATTCACAAACCTGCAGAGTTATAAATGACAGCTATCGTCCAAAAATAGACTGAAGTAAGGCTGCCAAGAGGACTTGAAAGCGGGGCAGAATTGCAGGAAACCGATTTCAGGAGGTAGACTGGAATTGCATTGAAAGCATAGGAAAAGAGGCAGAACGTCCACAATGATGCACTTGGCCAAAAAGGGCGTATGCGTTTTTTCCTGAATATATTCAGGAAAAAACGCATACGCCCTTTTTGGCCAACCAAGCAAGCTTGCAAAGGAAATCTGCACTACAATGAAGTCTCACTTCCCCCCGGTCAAAAGGGCCATCTGAAAAAAGTGTAAAATCCAGAAAGGCAGGACAGGCCATGGAGAACTGGGAGCCTTGTTATGCTGATGGGCGGGATGTAAATTGCCAACAACCACTCGGGAGAAGTGTATGGTGTTTCCTGAAACATCTAAAAAACAAAGCAACAGAACCTAGGGCACTTCCACTTATGGTCCTATAGCTTAGGGAAATTAAAATCAAAAAGACACAGCCACCCCAAAGTTTGGGACGCCTCTGTTTACAAGAACCTCGTTTACAGTACAAGTTCAACATTGCAGAAAGTGAAAAATGGATAAAGAAGTTGTGGTATTTACTTACAAAGCAATATCACTCAGCAATGAAATCTGTGTCATCAGGCCCTTAGCAGCACAATAAGTGGATTCAGGTATGATGATTCTAACTGAAGTAAGTCACACAGAAAAAGAAACATCATAAGATATCAGTAATACACGGAATGTAAACTTGGCTACACAGGAACTGAATTACAGAACAGAACAGTGTCTCAAATTTAGAAAACCAACTTATTCTTGCTTAAGGGTAAAGGTGAGTTGGGGTGCTGCATAAAACCAGAGATTGAAATGAGCACAGATAAAGTTCCTTAAGTCAAATATGGAATAGACAAGAGCTACTCCTTGCTCAACGAAATGGACTCAACACCGCATATTAAACACCTAAGAATGTACCTGACTAGTAAGTATCTTAAAACCTATGGATTGCTATGTCTCCGAAAGAGAATCAAGCATGTGTACAGGGGCATAAACGCAGCAGTGATAGGATTGGAGAGGTTCGGTGAGCAAATGAAGACCCTTTGAAGTCATATTGCATGGTACCCATTCCACGGGTTTCAACTACCCAGGTTTAAGGTAGTCTTCCTTCAGCTAAAACATGCATGTGGAACCTAGAGTATGATCAACCATGTGATCGGGAGACGTGTTCAAATATGTCTCAGTTTTCCTCCCCTGGTACTCGGGTGCAACATTCCAGACGCTTTACTAACACTCTCCCCACTTGGAGAGTCAGTCCCTTTAACCTCCTGTTTGGCCCATTTTGCAATTTCTGCGGAAGATGAACAGGAATAGCGAGAACCAATGAGAGGCTAGCTGGAGGTGTCTGGACGGGCAAATTTAACTCTCATTTCCCACCAGGAAGAGGAATTAACCAAAGGCTAAGCATGCCGGGCCGGAAGCAGATTAGGGCCTGAAGCCATCCTGCGGTGTTGCGGCCAGGTCACAAGAAAGCGAGTTGAAGAAAGGAGCTCAGGGGCACTGTAATTCACAAACCTGCAGAGTTATAAATGACAGCTATCGTCCAAAAATAGACTGAAGTAAGGCTGCCAAGAGGACTTGAAAGCGGGGCAGAATTGCAGGAAACCGATTTCAGGAGGTAGACTGGAATTGCATTGAAAGCATAGGAAAAGAGGCAGAACGTCCACAATGATGCACTTGGCCAAAAAGGGCGTATGCGTTTTTTCCTGAATATATTCAGGAAAAAACGCATACGCCCTTTTTGGCCAACCAAGCAAGCTTGCAAAGGAAATCTGCACTACAATGAAGTCTCACTTCCCCCCGGTCAAAAGGGCCATCTGAAAAAAGTGTAAAATCCAGAAAGGCAGGACAGGCCATGGAGAACTGGGAGCCTTGTTATGCTGATGGGCGGGATGTAAATTGCCAACAACCACTCGGGAGAAGTGTATGGTGTTTCCTGAAACATCTAAAAAACAAAGCAACAGAACCTAGGGCACTTCCACTTATGGTCCTATAGCTTAGGGAAATTAAAATCAAAAAGACACAGCCACCCCAAAGTTTGGAACGGCTCTGTTTACAAGAACCTCGTTTACAGTACAAGTTCAACATCGCAGAAAGTGAAAAATGGATAAAGAAGTTGTGGTATTTACTTACAAAGCAATATCACTCAGCAATGAAATCTGTGTCATCAGGCCCTTAGCAGCACAATGAGTGGATTCAGGTATGATGATTCTAACTGAAGTAAGTCACACAGAAAAAGAAACATCATAAGATATCAGTAATACACGGAATGTAAACTTGGCTACACAGGAACTGAATTACAGAACAGGACAGGGTGTCAAATTTAGAAAACCAACTTATGCTTGCTTAAGGGTAAAGGTGAGTTGGGGTGCTGCATAAAACCAGAGATTGAAATGAGCACAGATAAAGTTCCTTAAGTCAAATATGGAATAGACAAGAGCTACTCCTTGC
Source organism: Stenella coeruleoalba (assembly GCF_951394435.1). NCBI lineage: Eukaryota > Metazoa > Chordata > Mammalia > Artiodactyla > Delphinidae > Stenella > Stenella coeruleoalba. The sequence goes on from NW_027646291.1 coordinate 367,970, forward strand.
TCAACGAAATGGACTCAACACCGCATATTAAACGCCTAAGAATGTACCTGACTAGTAAGTATCTTAAAACCTATGGATTGCTATGTCTCCGAAAGAGAATCAAGCATGTGTACAGGGGCATAAACGCAGCAGTGATAGGATTGGAGAGGTTCGGTGAGCAAATGAAGACCCTTTGAAGTCATATTGCATGGTACCCATTACACGGGTCTTAACTCTCCAGGTTTAAGGTATTCTTCATTCAGCTAAAACATGCATGTGGAACCCAAGTATGATCAACCATGTGAACGGGAGACGTGTTCAAATATGTCTCAGTTTTCCTCCCCTGGTACTCGGGTGCAACATTCCAGACGCTTTACTAACACTCTCCCCACTTGGAGAGTCAGTCCCTTTAACCTCCTGTTTGGCCCATTTTGCAATTTCTGCGGAAGATGAACAGGAATAGCGAGAACCAATGAGAGTCTAGCTGGAGGTGTCTGGACGGGCAAATTTAACTCTCATTTCCCACCAGGAAGAGGAAATAACCAAAGGCTCAGCGTGCCGTACCGGAACCAGATTAGGGCCTGAAGCCATCCTGCGGAGTTGCGGCCAGCTCAAAAGAAAGCGAGTTGAAGAAAGGAGCTCAGGGGCACTGTAATTCACAAACCTGCAGAGTTATAAATGACAGCTATCGTCCAAAAATAGACTGAAGTAAGGCTGCCAAGAGGACTTGAAAGCGGGGCAGAATTGCAGGAAACCGATTTCAGGAGGTAGACTGGAATTGCATTGAAAGCATAGGAAAAGAGGCAGAACGTCCACAATGATGCACTTGGCCAAAAAGGGCGTATGCGTTTTTTCCTGAATATATTCAGGAAAAAACGCATACGCCCTTTTTGGCCAACCAAGCAAGCTTGCAAAGGAAATCTGCACTACAATGAAGTCTCACTTCCCCCCGGTCAAAAGGGCCATCTGAAAAAAGTGTAAAATCCAGAAAGGCAGGACAGGCCATGGAGAACTGGGAGCCTTGTTATGCTGATGGGCGAGATGTAAATTGCCAACAACCACTCGGGAGAAGTGTATGGTGTTTCCTGAAACATCTAAAAAACAAAGCAACAGAACCTAGGGCACTTCCACTTATGGTCCTATAGCTTAGGGAAATTAAAATCAAAAAGACACAGCCACCCCAAAGTTTGGAACGGCTCTGTTTACAAGAACCTCGTTTACAGTACAAGTTCAACATCGCAGAAAGTGAAAAATGGATAAAGAAGTTGTGGTATTTACTTACAAAGCAATATCACTCAGCAATGAAATCTGTGTCATCAGGCCCTTAGCAGCACAATGAGTGGATTCAGGTATGATGATTCTAACTGAAGTAAGTCACACAGAAAAAGAAACATCATAAGATATCAGTAATACACGGAATGTAAACTTGGCTACACAGGAACTGAATTACAGAACAGGACAGGGTGTCAAATTTAGAAAACCAACTTATGCTTGCTTAAGGGTAAAGGTGAGTTGGGGTGCTGCATAAAACCAGAGATTGAAATGAGCACAGATAAAGTTCCTTAAGTCAAATATGGAATAGACAAGAGCTACTCCTTGCTCAACGAAATGGACTCAACACCGCATATTAAACACCTAAGAATGTACCTGACTAGTAAGTATCTTAAAACCTATGGATTGCTATGTCTCCGAAAGAGAATCAAGCATGTGTACAGGGGCATAAACGCAGCAGTGATAGGATTGGAGAGGTTCGGTGAGCAAATGAAGACCCTTTGAAGTCATATTGCATGGTACCCATTCCACGGGTTTCAACTACCCAGGTTTAAGGTATTCTTCCTTCAGCTAAAACATGCATGTGAAACCTAGAGTATGATCAACCATGTGATCGGGAGACGTGTTCAAATATGTCTCAGTTTTCCTCCCCTGGTACTCGGGTGCAACATTCCAGACGCTTTACTAACACTCTCCCCACTTGGAGAGTCAGTCCCTTTAACCTCCTGTTTGGCCCAGTTTGCAATTTCTGCGGAAGATGAACAGGAATAGCGAGAACCAATGAGAGGCTAGCTGGAGGTGTCTGGACGGGCAAATTTAACTCTCATTTCCCACCAGGAAGAGGAATTAACCAAAGGCTCAGCATGCCGGGCCGGAACCAGATTAGGGCCTGAAGCCATCCTGCAGTGTTGCGGCCAGGTCACAAGAAAGCGAGTTGAAGAAAGGAGCTCAGGGGCACTGTAATTCACAAACCTGCAGAGTTATAAATGACAGCTATCGTCCAAAAATAGACTGAAGTAAGGCTGCCAAGAGGACTTGAAAGCGGGGCAGAATTGCAGGAAACCGATTTCAGGAGGTAGACTGGAATTGCATTGAAAGCATAGGAAAAGAGGCAGAACGTCCACAATGATGCACTTGGCCAAAAAGGGCGTATGCGTTTTTTCCTGAATATATTCAGGAAAAAACGCATACGCCCTTTTTGGCCAACCAAGCAAGCTTGCAAAGGAAATCTGCACTACAATGAAGTCTCACTTCCCCCGGTCAAAAGGGCCATCTGAAAAAAGTGTAAAATCCAGAAAGGCAGGACAGGCCATGGAGAACTGGGAGCCTTGTTATGCTGATGGGCGGGATGTAAATTGCCAACAACCACTCGGGAGAAGTGTATGGTGTTTCCTGAAACATCTAAAAAACAAAGCAACAGAACCTAGGGCACTTCCACTTATGGTCCTATAGCTTAGGGAAATTAAAATCAAAAAGACACAGCCACCCCAAAGTTTGGAACGGCTCTGTTTACAAGAACCTCGTTTACAGTACAAGTTCAACATCGCAGAAAGTGAAAAATGGATAAAGAAGTTGTGGTATTTACTTACAAAGCAATATCACTCAGCAATGAAATCTGTGTCATCAGGCCCTTAGCAGCACAATGAGTGGATTCAGGTATGATGATTCTACCTGAAGTAAGTCACACAGAAAAAGAAACATCATAAGATATCAGTAATACACGGAATGTAAACTTGGCTACACAGGAACTGAATTACAGAACAGAACAGGGTCTCAAATTTAGAAAACCAACTTATGCTTGCTTAAGGGTAAAGGTGAGTTGGGGTGCTGCATAAAACCAGAGATTGAAATGAGCACAGATAAAGTTCCTTAAGTCAAATATGGAATAGACAAGAGCTACTCCTTGCTCAACGAAATGGACTCAACACCGCATATTAAACGCCTAAGAATGTACCTGACTAGTAAGTATCTTAAAACCTATGGATTGCTATGTCTCCGAAAGAGAATCAAGCATGTGTACAGGGGCATAAACACAGCAGTGATAGGATTGGAGAGGTTCGGTGAGCAAATGAAGACCCTTTGAAGTCATATTGCATGGTACCCATTACACGGGTCTCAACTCTCCAGGTTTAAGGTATTCTTCCTTCAGCTAAAACATGCATGTGGAACCCAAGTATGATCAACCATGTGAACGGGAGACGTGTTCAAATATGTCTCAGTTTTCCTCCCCTGGTACTCGGGTGCAACATTCCAGACGCTTTACTAACACTCTCCCCAATTGGAGAGTCAGCGCGTTTAACCTCCTGTTTGGCCCAGTTTGCAATTTCTGCGGAAGATGAACAGGAATAGCGAGAACCAATGAGAGGCTAGCTGGAGGTGTCTGGACGGGCAAATTTAACTCTCATTTCCCACCAGGAAGAGGAAATAACCAAAGGCTCAGCGTGCCATACCGGAACCAGATTAGGGCCTGAAGCCATCCTGCGGTGTTGCGGCCAGCTCAAAAGAAAGCGAGTTGAAGAAAGGAGCTCAGGGGCACTGTAATTCACAAACCTGCAGAGTTATAAGTGACAGCTATCGTCCAAAAATAGACTGAAGTAAGGCTGCCAAGAGGACTTGAAAGCGGGGCAGAATTGCAGGAAACCGATTTCAGGAGGTAGACTGGAATTGCATTGAAAGCATAGGAAAAGAGGCAGAACGTCCACAATGATGCACTTGGCCAAAAAGGGCGTATGCGTTTTTTCCTGAATATATTCAGGAAAAAACGCATACGCCCTTTTTGGCCAACCAAGCAAGCTTGCAAAGGAAATCTGCACTACAATGAAGTCTCACTTCCCCCCGGTCAAAAGGGCCATCTGAAAAAAGTGTAAAATCCAGAAAGGCAGGACAGGCCATGGAGAACTGGGAGGCTTGTTATGCTGATGGGCGGGATGTAAATTGCCAACAACCACTCGGGAGAAGTGTATGGTGTTTCCTGAAACATCTAAAAAACAAAGCAACAGAACCTAGGGCACTTCCACTTATGGTCCTATAGCTTAGGGAAATTAAAATCAAAAAGACACAGCAACCCCAAAGTTTGGGACGCCTCTGTTTACAAGAACCTCGTTTACAGTACAAGTTCAACATCGCAGAAAGTGAAAAATGGATAAAGAACTTGTGGTATTTACTTACAAAGCAATATCACTCAGCAATGAAATCTATGTCATCAGGCCCTTAGCATCACAATGAGTGGATTCAGGTATGATGATTCTAACTGAAATAAGTCACACAGAAAAAGAAACATCATAAGATATCAGTAATACACGGAATGTAAACTTGGCTACACAGGAACTGAATTACAGAACAGAACAGGGTCTCAAATTTAGAAAACTAACTTATGCTTGCTTAAGGGTAAAGGTGAGTTGGGGTGCTGCATAAAACCAGAGATTGAAATGAGCACAGATAAAGTTCCTTAAGTCAAATATGGAATAGACAAGAGCTACTCCTTGCTCAACGAAATGGACTCAACACCGCATATTAAACACCTAAGAATGTACCTGACTAGTAAGTATCTTAAAACCTATGGATTGCTATGTCTCCGAAAGAGAATCAAGCATGTGTACAGGGGCATAAACGCAGCAGTGATAGGATTGGAGAGGTTCGGTGAGCAAATGAAGACCCTTTGAAGTCATATTGCATGGTACCCATTCCACGGGTTTCAACTACCCAGGTTTAAGGTATTCTTCCTTCAGCTAAAACATGCATGTGAAACCTAGAGTATGATCAACCATGTGATCGGGAGACGTGTTCAAATATGTCTCAGTTTTCCTCCCCTGGTACTCGGGTGCAACATTCCAGACGCTTTACTAACACTCTCCCCACTTGGAGAGTCAGTCCCTTTAACCTCCTGTTTGGCCCAGTTTGCAATTTCTGCGGAAGATGAACAGGAATAGCGAGAACCAATGAGAGGCTAGCTGGAGGTGTCTGGACGGGCAAATTTAACTCTCATTTCCCACCAGGAAGAGGAATTAACCAAAGGCTCAGCATGCCGGGCCGGAACCAGATTAGGGCCTGAAGCCATCCTGCAGTGTTGCGGCCAGGTCACAAGAAAGCGAGTTGAAGAAAGGAGCTCAGGGGCACTGTAATTCACAAACCTGCAGAGTTATAAATGACAGCTATCGTCCAAAAATAGACTGAAGTAAGGCTGCCAAGAGGACTTGAAAGCGGGGCAGAATTGCAGGAAACCGATTTCAGGAGGTAGACTGGAATTGCATTGAAAGCATAGGAAAAGAGGCAGAACGTCCACAATGATGCACTTGGCCAAAAAGGGCGTATGCGTTTTTTCCTGAATATATTCAGGAAAAAACGCATACGCCCTTTTTGGCCAACCAAGCAAGCTTGCAAAGGAAATCTGCACTACAATGAAGTCTCACTTCCCCCGGTCAAAAGGGCCATCTGAAAAAAGTGTAAAATCCAGAAAGGCAGGACAGGCCATGGAGAACTGGGAGCCTTGTTATGCTGATGGGCGGGATGTAAATTGCCAACAACCACTCGGGAGAAGTGTATGGTGTTTCCTGAAACATCTAAAAAACAAAGCAACAGAACCTAGGGCACTTCCACTTATGGTCCTATAGCTTAGGGAAATTAAAATCAAAAAGACACAGCCACCCCAAAGTTTGGAACGGCTCTGTTTACAAGAACCTCGTTTACAGTACAAGTTCAACATCGCAGAAAGTGAAAAATGGATAAAGAAGTTGTGGTATTTACTTACAAAGCAATATCACTCAGCAATGAAATCTGTGTCCTCAGGCCCTTAGCAGCACAATGAGTGGATTCAGGTATGATGATTCTACCTGAAGTAAGTCACACAGAAAAAGAAACATCATAAGATATCAGTAATACACGGAATGTAAACTTGGCTACACAGGAACTGAATTACAGAACAGAACAGGGTCTCAAATTTAGAAAACCAACTTATGCTTGCTTAAGGGTAAAGGTGAGTTGGGGTGCTGCATAAAACCAGAGATTGAAATGAGCACAGATAAAGTTCCTTAAGTCAAATATGGAATAGACAAGAGCTACTCCTTGCTCAACGAAATGGACTCAACACCGCATATTAAACGCCTAAGAATGTACCTGACTAGTAAGTATCTTAAAACCTATGGATTGCTATGTCTCCGAAAGAGAATCAAGCATGTGTACAGGGGCATAAACGCAGCAGTGATAGGATTGGAGAGGTTCGGTGAGCAAATGAAGACCCTTTGAAGTCATATTGCATGGTACCCATTACACGGGTCTTAACTCTCCAGGTTTAAGGTATTCTTCATTCAGCTAAAACATGCATGTGGAACCCAAGTATGATCAACCATGTGAACGGGAGACGTGTTCAAATATGTCTCAGTTTTCCTCCCCTGGTACTCGGGTGCAACATTCCAGACGCTTTACTAACACTCTCCCCACTTGGAGAGTCAGTCCCTTTAACCTCCTGTTTGGCCCATTTTGCAATTTCTGCGGAAGATGAACAGGAATAGCGAGAACCAATGAGAGTCTAGCTGGAGGTGTCTGGACGGGCAAATTTAACTCTCATTTCCCACCAGGAAGAGGAAATAACCAAAGGCTCAGCGTGCCGTACCGGAACCAGATTAGGGCCTGAAGCCATCCTGCGGAGTTGCGGCCAGCTCAAAAGAAAGCGAGTTGAAGAAAGGAGCTCAGGGGCACTGTAATTCACAAACCTGCAGAGTTATAAATGACAGCTATCGTCCAAAAATAGACTGAAGTAAGGCTGCCAAGAGGACTTGAAAGCGGGGCAGAATTGCAGGAAACCGATTTCAGGAGGTAGACTGGAATTGCATTGAAAGCATAGGAAAAGAGGCAGAACGTCCACAATGATGCACTTGGCCAAAAAGGGCGTATGCGTTTTTTCCTGAATATATTCAGGAAAAAACGCATACGCCCTTTTTGGCCAACCAAGCAAGCTTGCAAAGGAAATCTGCACTACAATGAAGTCTCACTTCCCCCCGGTCAAAAGGGCCATCTGAAAAAAGTGTAAAATCCAGAAAGGCAGGACAGGCCATGGAGAACTGGGAGCCTTGTTATGCTGATGGGCGAGATGTAAATTGCCAACAACCACTCGGGAGAAGTGTATGGTGTTTCCTGAAACATCTAAAAAACAAAGCAACAGAACCTAGGGCACTTCCACTTATGGTCCTATAGCTTAGGGAAATTAAAATCAAAAAGACACAGCCACCCCAAAGTTTGGAACGGCTCTGTTTACAAGAACCTCGTTTACAGTACAAGTTCAACATTGCAGAAAGTGAAAAATGGATAAAGAAGTTGTGGTATTTACTTACAAAGCAATATCACTCAGCAATGAAATCTGTGTCATCAGGCCCTCAGCAGCACAATGAGTGGATTCAGGTATGATGATTCTAACTGAAGTAAGTCACACAGAAAAAGAAACATCATAAGATATCAGTAATACACGGAATGTAAACTTGGCTACACAGGAACTGAATTACAGAACAGGACAGGGTGTCAAATTTAGAAAACCAACTTATGCTTGCTTAAGGGTAAAGGTGAGTTGGGGTGCTGCATAAAACCAGAGATTGAAATGAGCACAGATAAAGTTCCTTAAGTCAAATATGGAATAGACAAGAGCTACTCCTTGCTCAACGAAATGGACTCAACACCGCATATTAAACACCTAAGAATGTACCTGACTAGTAAGTATCTTAAAACCTATGGATTGCTATGTCTCCGAAAGAGAATCAAGCATGTGTACAGGGGCATAAACGCAGCAGTGATAGGATTGGAGAGGTTCGGTGAGCAAATGAAGACCCTTTGAAGTCATATTGCATGGTACCCATTCCACGGGTTTCAACTACCCAGGTTTAAGGTATTCTTCCTTCAGCTAAAACATGCATGTGAAACCTAGAGTATGATCAACCATGTGATCGGGAGACGTGTTCAAATATGTCTCAGTTTTCCTCCCCTGGTACTCGGGTGCAACATTCCAGACGCTTTACTAACACTCTCCCCACTTGGAGAGTCAGTCCCTTTAACCTCCTGTTTGGCCCAGTTTGCAATTTCTGCGGAAGATGAACAGGAATAGCGAGAACCAATGAGAGGCTAGCTGGAGGTGTCTGGACGGGCAAATTTAACTCTCATTTCCCACCAGGAAGAGGAATTAACCAAAGGCTCAGCATGCCGGGCCGGAACCAGATTAGGGCCTGAAGCCATCCTGCAGTGTTGCGGCCAGGTCACAAGAAAGCGAGTTGAAGAAAGGAGCTCAGGGGCACTGTAATTCACAAACCTGCAGAGTTATAAATGACAGCTATCGTCCAAAAATAGACTGAAGTAAGGCTGCCAAGAGGACTTGAAAGCGGGGCAGAATTGCAGGAAACCGATTTCAGGAGGTAGACTGGAATTGCATTGAAAGCATAGGAAAAGAGGCAGAACGTCCACAATGATGCACTTGGCCAAAAAGGGCGTATGCGTTTTTTCCTGAATATATTCAGGAAAAAACGCATACGCCCTTTTTGGCCAACCAAGCAAGCTTGCAAAGGAAATCTGCACTACAATGAAGTCTCACTTCCCCCCGGTCAAAAGGGCCATCTGAAAAAAGTGTAAAATCCAGAAAGGCAGGACAGGCCATGGAGAACTGGGAGCCTTGTTATGCTGATGGGCGGGATGTAAATTGCCAACAACCACTCGGGAGAAGTGTATGTTGTTTCCTGAAACATCTAAAAAACAAAGCAACAGAACCTAAGGCACTTCCACTTATGGTCCTATAGCTTAGGGAAATTAAAATCAAAAAGACACAGCCACCCCAAAGTTTGGAACGGCTCTGTTTACAAGAACCTCGTTTACAGTACAAGTTCAACATCGCAGAAAGTGAAAAATGGATAAAGAAGTTGTGGTATTTACTTACAAAGCAATATCACTCAGCAATGAAATCTGTGTCATCAGGCCCTTAGCAGCACAATGAGTGGATTCAGGTATGATGATTCTAACTGAAGTAAGTCACACAGAAAAAGAAACATCATAAGATATCAGTAATACACGGAATGTAAACTTGGCTACACAGGAACTGAATTACAGAACAGGACAGGGTCTCAAATTTAGAAAACCAACTTATGCTTGCTTAAGGGTAAAGGTGAGTTGGGGTGCTGCATAAAACCAGAGATTGAAATGAGCACAGATAAAGTTCCTTAAGTCAAATATGGAATAGACAAGAGCTACTCCTTGCTCAACGAAATGGACTCAACACCGCATATTAAACGCCTAAGAATGTACCTGACTAGTAAGTATCTTAAAACCTATGGATTGCTATGTCTCCGAAAGAGAATCAAGCATGTGTACAGGGGCATAAACGCAGCAGTGATAGGATTGGAGAGGTTCGGTGAGCAAATGAAGACCCTTTGAAGTCATATTGCATGGTACCCATTACATGGGTCTTAACTCTCCAGGTTTAAGGTATTCTTCCTTCAGCTAAAACATGCATGTGGAACCCAAGTATGATCAACCATGTGAACGGGAGACGTGTTCAAATATGTCTCAGTTTTCCTCCCCTGGTACTCGGGTGCAACATTCCAGACGCTTTACTAACACTCTCCCCACTTGGAGAGTCAGCGCCTTTAACCTCCTGTTTGGCCCAGTTTGCAATTTCTGCGGAAGATGAACAGGAATAGCGAGAACCAATGAGAGGCTAGCTGGAGGTGTCTGGACGGGCAAATTTAACTCTCATTTCCCACCAGGAAGAGGAAATAACCAAAGGCTCAGCGTGCCGTACCGGAACCAGATTAGGGCCTGAAGCCATCCTGCGGTGTTGCGGCCAGGTCACAAGAAAGCGAGTTGAAGAAAGGAGCTCAGGGGCACTGTAATTCACAAACCTGCAGAGTTATAAATGACAGCTATCGTCCAAAAATAGACTGAAGTAAGGCTGCCAAGAGGACTTGAAAGCGGGGCAGAATTGCAGGAAACCGATTTCAGGAGGTAGACTGGAATTGCATTGAAAGCATAGGAAAAGAGGCAGAACGTCCACAATGATGCACTTGGCCAAAAAGGGCGTATGCGTTTTTTCCTGAATATATTCAGGAAAAAACGCATACGCCCTTTTTGGCCAACCAAGCAAGCTTGCAAAGGAAATCTGCGCTACAATGAAGTCTCACTTCCCCCCGGTCAAAAGGGCCATCTGAAAAAAGTGTAAAATCCAGAAAGGCAGGACAGGCCATGGAGAACTGGGAGCCTTGTTATGCTGATGGGCGGGATGTAAATTGCCAACAACCACTCGGGAGAAGTGTATGGTGTTTCCTGAAACATCTAAAAAACAAAGCAACAGAACCTAGGGCACTTACACTTATGGTCCTATAGCTTAGGGAAATTAAAATCAAAAAGACACAGCCACCCCAAAGTTTGGAACGGCTCTGTTTACAAGAACCTCGTTTACAGTACAAGTTCAACATTGCAGAAAGTGAAAAATGGATAAAGAAGTTGTGGTATTTACTTACAAAGCAATATCACTCAGCAATGAAATCTGTGTCATCAGGCCCTTAGCAGCACAATGAGTGGATTCAGGTATGATGATTCTAACTGAAGTAAGTCACACAGAAAAAGAAACATCATAAGATATCAGTAATACACGGAATGTAAACTTGGCTACACAGGAACTGAATTACAGAACAGGACAGGGTCTCAAATTTAGAAAACCAACTTATGCTTGCTTAAGGGTAAAGGTGAGTTGGGGTGCTGCATAAAACCAGAGATTGAAATGAGCACAGATAAAGTTCCTTAAGTCAAATATGGAATAGACAAGAGCTACTCCTTGCTCAACGAAATGGACTCAACACCGCATATTAAACACCTAAGAATGTACCTGACTAGTAAGTATCTTAAAACCTATGGATTGCTATGTCTCCGAAAGAGAATCAAGCATGTGTACAGGGGCATAAACGCAGCAGTGATAGGATTGGAGAGGTTCGGTGAGCAAATGAAGACCCTTTGAAGTCATATTGCATGGTACCCATTACATGGGTCTTAACTCTCCAGGTTTAAGGTATTCTTCCTTCAGCTAAAACATGCATGTGGAACCCAGAGTATGATCAACCATGTGAACGGGAGACGTGTTCAAATATGTCTCAGTTTTCCTCCCCTGGTACTCGGGTGCAACATTCCAGACGCTTTACTAACACTCTCCCCACTTGGAGAGTCAGCGCCTTTAACCTCCTGTTTGGCCCAGTTTGCAATTTCTGCGGAAGATGAACAGGAATAGCGAGAACCAATGAGAGGCTAGCTGGAGGTGTCTGGACGGGCAAATTTAACTCTCATTTCCCACCAGGAAGAGGAAATAACCAAAGGCTCAGCGTGCCATACCGGAACCAGATTAGGGCCTGAAGCCATCCTGCGGTGTTGCGGCCAGGTCACAAGAAAGCGAGTTGAAGAAAGGAGCTCAGGGGCACTGTAATTCACAAACCTGCAGAGTTATAAATGACAGCTATCGTCCAAAAATAGACTGAAGTAAGGCTGCCAAGAGGACTTGAAAGCGGGGCAGAATTGCAGGAAACCGATTTCAGGAGGTAGACTGGAATTGCATTGAAAGCATAGGAAAAGAGGCAGAACGTCCACAATGATGCACTTGGCCAAAAAGGGCGTATGCGTTTTTTCCTGAATATATTCAGGAAAAAACGCATACGCCCTTTTTGGCCAACCAAGCAAGCTTGCAAAGGAAATCTGCACTACAATGAAGTCTCACTTCCCCCCGGTCAAAAGGGCCATCTGAAAAAAGTGTAAAATCCAGAAAGGCAGGACAGGCCATGGAGAACTGGGAGCCTTGTTATGCTGATGGGCGGGATGTAAATTGCCAACAACCACTCGGGAGAAGTGTATGGTGTTTCCTGAAACATCTAAAAAACAAAGCAACAGAACCTAGGGCACTTCCACTTATGGTCCTATAGCTTAGGGAAATTAAAATCAAAAAGACACAGCCACCCCAAAGTTTGGGACGCCTCTGTTTACAAGAACCTCGTTTACAGTACAAGTTCAACATTGCAGAAAGTGAAAAATGGATAAAGAAGTTGTGGTATTTACTTACAAAGCAATATCACTCAGCAATGAAATCTGTGTCATCAGGCCCTTAGCAGCACAATAAGTGGATTCAGGTATGATGATTCTAACTGAAGTAAGTCACACAGAAAAAGAAACATCATAAGATATCAGTAATACACGGAATGGAAACTTGGCTACACAGGAACTGAATTACAGAACAGAACAGGGTCTCAAATTTAGAAAACCAACTTATGCTTGCTTAAGGGTAAAGGTGAGTTGGGGTGCTGCATAAAACCAGAGATTGAAATGAGCACAGATAAAGTTCCTTAAGTCAAATATGGAATAGACAAGAGCTACTCCTTGCTCAACGAAATGGACTCAACACCGCATATTAAACACCTAAGAATGTACCTGACTAGTAAGTATCTTAAAACCTATGGATTGCTATGTCTCCGAAAGAGAATCAAGCATGTGTACAGGGGCATAAACGCAGCAGTGATAGGATTGGAGAGGTTCGGTGAGCAAATGAAGACCCTTTGAAGTCATATTGCATGGTACCCATTACACGGGTCTTAACTCTCCAGGTTTAAGGTATTCTTCATTCAGCTAAAACATGCATGTGGAACCCAAGTATGATCAACCATGTGACCGGGAGACGTGTTCAAATATGTCTCAGTTTTCCTCCCCTGGTACTCGGGTGCAACATTCCAGACGCTTTACTAACACTCTCCCCACTTGGAGAGTAAGTCCCTTTAACCTCCTGTTTGGCCCAGTTTGCAATTTCTGCGGAAGATGAACAGGAATAGCGAGAACCAATGAGAGGCTAGCTGGAGGTGTCTGGACGGGCAAATTTAACTCTCATTTCCCACCAGGAAGAGGAAATAACCAAAGGCTCAGCGTGCCGTACCGGAACCAGATTAGGGCCTGAAGCCATCCTGCGGTGTTGCGGCCAGCTCAAAAGAAAGCGAGTTGAAGAAAGGAGCTCAGGGGCACTGTAATTCACAAACCTGCAGAGTTATAAATGACAGCTATCGTCCAAAAATAGACTGAAGTAAGGCTGCCAAGAGGACTTGAAAGCGGGGCAGAATTGCAGGAAACCGATTTCAGGAGGTAGACTGGAATTGCATTGAAAGCATAGGAAAAGAGGCAGAACGTCCACAATGATGCACTTGGCCAAAAAGGGCGTATGAGTTTTTTCCTGAATATATTCAGGAAAAAACGCATACGCCCTTTTTGGCCAACCAAGCAAGCTTGCAAAGGAAATCTGCGCTACAATGAAGTCTCACTTCCCCCCGGTCAAAAGGGCCATCTGAAAAAAGTGTAAAATCCAGAAAGGCAGGACAGGCCATGGAGAACTGGGAGCCTTGTTATGCTGATGGGCGGGATGTAAATTGCCAACAACCACTCGGGAGAAGTGTATGGTGTTTCCTGAAACATCTAAAAAACAAAGCAACAGAACCTAGGGCACTTACACTTATGGTCCTATAGCTTAGGGAAATTAAAATCAAAAAGACACAGCCACCCCAAAGTTTGGAACGGCTCTGTTTACAAGAACCTCGTTTACAGTACAAGTTCAACATTGCAGAAAGTGAAAAATGGATAAAGAAGTTGTGGTATTTACTTACAAAGCAATATCACTCAGCAATGAAATCTGTGTCATCAGGCCCTTAGCAGCACAATGAGTGGATTCAGGTATGATGATTCTAACTGAAGTAAGTCACACAGAAAAAGAAACATCATAAGATATCAGTAATACACGGAATGTAAACTTGGCTACACAGGAACTGAATTACAGAACAGGACAGGGTCTCAAATTTAGAAAACCAACTTATGCTTGCTTAAGGGTAAAGGTGAGTTGGGGTGCTGCATAAAACCAGAGATTGAAATGAGCACAGATAAAGTTCCTTAAGTCAAATATGGAATAGACAAGAGCTACTCCTTGCTCAACGAAATGGACTCAACACCCCATATTAAACGCCTAAGAATGTACCTGACTAGTAAGTATCTTAAAACCTATGGATTGCTATGTCTCCGAAAGAGAATCAAGCATGTGTACAGGGGCATAAACGCAGCAGTGATAGGATTGGAGAGGTTCGGTGAGCAAATGAAGACCCTTTGAAGTCATATTGCATGGTACCCATTACATGGGTCTTAACTCTCCAGGTTTAAGGTATTCTTCCTTCAGCTAAAACATGCATGTGGAACCCAAGTATGATCAACCATGTGAACGGGAGACGTGTTCAAATATGTCTCAGTTTTCCTCCCCTGGTACTCGGGTGCAACATTCCAGACGCTTTACTAACACTCTCCCCACTTGGAGAGTCAGCGCCTTTAACCTCCTGTTTGGCCCAGTTTGCAATTTCTGCGGAAGATGAACAGGAATAGCGAGAACCAATGAGAGGCTAGCTGGAGGTGTCTGGACGGGCAAATTTAACTCTCATTTCCCACCAGGAAGAGGAAATAACCAAAGGCTCAGCGTGCCATACCGGAACCAGATTAGGGCCTGAAGCCATCCTGCGGTGTTGCGGCCAGGTCACAAGAAAGCGAGTTGAAGAAAGGAGCTCAGGGGCACTGTAATTCACAAACCTGCAGAGTTATAAATGACAGCTATCGTCCAAAAATAGACTGAAGTAAGGCTGCCAAGAGGACTTGAAAGCGGGGCAGAATTGCAGGAAACCGATTTCAGGAGGTAGACTGGAATTGCATTGAAAGCATAGGAAAAGAGGCAGAACGTCCACAATGATGCACTTGGCCAAAAAGGGCGTATGCGTTTTTTCCTGAATATATTCAGGAAAAAACGCATACGCCCTTTTTGGCCAACCAAGCAAGCTTGCAAAGGAAATCTGCACTACAATGAAGTCTCACTTCCCCCCGGTCAAAAGGGCCATCTGAAAAAAGTGTAAAATCCAGAAAGGCAGGACAGGCCATGGAGAACTGGGAGCCTTGTTATGCTGATGGGCGGGATGTAAATTGCCAACAACCACTCGGGAGAAGTGTATGGTGTTTCCTGAAACATCTAAAAAACAAAGCAACAGAACCTAGGGCACTTCCACTTATGGTCCTATAGCTTAGGGAAATTAAAATCAAAAAGACACAGCCACCCCAAAGTTTGGGACGCCTCTGTTTACAAGAACCTCGTTTACAGTACAAGTTCAACATTGCAGAAAGTGAAAAATGGATAAAGAAGTTGTGGTATTTACTTACAAAGCAATATCACTCAGCAATGAAATCTGTGTCATCAGGCCCTTAGCAGCACAATAAGTGGATTCAGGTATGATGATTCTAACTGAAGTAAGTCACACAGAAAAAGAAACATCATAAGATATCAGTAATACACGGAATGGAAACTTGGCTACACAGGAACTGAATTACAGAACAGAACAGTGTCTCAAATTTAGAAAACCAACTTATGCTTGCTTAAGGGTAAAGGTGAGTTGGGGTGCTGCATAAAACCAGAGATTGAAATGAGCACAGATAAAGTTCCTTAAGTCAAATATGGAATAGACAAGAGCTACTCCTTGCTCAACGAAATGGACTCAACACCGCATATTAAACACCTAAGAATGTACCTGACTAGTAAGTATCTTAAAACCTATGGATTGCTATGTCTCCGAAAGAGAATCAAGCATGTGTACAGGGGCATAAACGCAGCAGTGATAGGATTGGAGAGGTTCGGTGAGCAAATGAAGACCCTTTGAAGTCATATTGCATGGTACCCATTCCACGGGTTTCAACTACACAGGTTTAAGGTAGTCTTCCTTCAGCTAAAACATGCATGTGGAACCTAGAGTATGATCAACCATGTGATCGGGAGACGTGTTCAAATATGTCTCAGTTTTCCTCCCCTGGTACTCGGGTGCAACATTCCAGACGCTTTACTAACACTCTCCCCACTTGGAGAGTCAGTCCCTTTAACCTCCTGTTTGGCCCATTTTGCAATTTCTGCGGAAGATGAACAGGAATAGCGAGAACCAATGAGAGGCTAGCTGGAGGTGTCTGGACGGGCAAATTTAACTCTCATTTCCCACCAGGAAGAGGAATTAACCAAAGGCTAAGCATGCCGGGCCGGAAGCAGATTAGGGCCTGAAGCCATCCTGCGGTGTTGCGGCCAGGTCACAAGAAAACGAGTTGAAGAAAGGAGCTCAGGGGCACTGTAATTCACAAACCTGCAGAGTTATAAATGACAGCTATCGTCCAAAAATAGACTGAAGTAAGGCTGCCAAGAGGACTTGAAAGCGGGGCAGAATTGCAGGAAACCGATTTCAGGAGGTAGACTGGAATTGCATTGAAAGCATAGGAAAAGAGGCAGAACGTCCACAATGATGCACTTGGCCAAAAAGGGCGTATGCGTTTTTTCCTGAATATATTCAGGAAAAAACGCATACGCCCTTTTTGGCCAACCAAGCAAGCTTGCAAAGGAAATCTGCACTACAATGAAGTCTCACTTCCCCCCGGTCAAAAGGGCCATCTGAAAAAAGTGTAAAATCCAGAAAGGCAGGACAGGCCATGGAGAACTGGGAGCCTTGTTATGCTGATGGGCGGGATGTAAATTGCCAACAACCACTCGGGAGAAGTGTATGGTGTTTCCTGAAACATCTAAAAAACAAAGCAACAGAACCTAGGGCACTTCCACTTATGGTCCTATAGCTTAGGGAAATTAAAATCAAAAAGACACAGCCACCCCAAAGTTTGGGACGCCTCTGTTTACAAGAACCTCGTTTACAGTACAAGTTCAACATTGCAGAAAGTGAAAAATGGATAAAGAAGTTGTGGTATTTACTTACAAAGCAATATCACTCAGCAATGAAATCTGTGTCATCAGGCCCTTAGCAGCACAATAAGTGGATTCAGGTATGATGATTCTAACTGAAGTAAGTCACACAGAAAAAGAAACATCATAAGATATCAGTAATACACGGAATGGAAACTTGGCTACACAGGAACTGAATTACAGAACAGAACAGGGTCTCAAATTTAGAAAACCAACTTATGCTTGCTTAAGGGTAAAGGTGAGTTGGGGTGCTGCATAAAACCAGAGATTGAAATGAGCACAGATAAAGTTCCTTAAGTCAAATATGGAATAGACAAGAGCTACTCCTTGCTCAACGAAATGGACTCAACACCGCATATTAAACACCTAAGAATGTACCTGACTAGTAAGTATCTTAAAACCTATGGATTGCTATGTCTCCGAAAGAGAATCAAGCATGTGTACAGGGGCATAAACGCAGCAGTGATAGGATTGGAGAGGTTCGGTGAGCAAATGAAGACCCTTTGAAGTCATATTGCATGGTACCCATTCCACGGGTTTCAACTACCCAGGTTTAAGGTAGTCTTCCTTCAGCTAAAACATGCATGTGGAACCTAGAGTATGATCAACCATGTGATCGGGAGACGTGTTCAAATATGTCTCAGTTTTCCTCCCCTGGTACTCGGGTGCAACATTCCAGACGCTTTACTAACACTCTCCCCACTTGGAGAGTCAGTCCCTTTAACCTCCTGTTTGGCCCATTTTGCAATTTCTGCGGAAGATGAACAGGAATAGCGAGAACCAATGAGAGGCTAGCTGGAGGTGTCTGGACGGGCAAATTTAACTCTCATTTCCCACCAGGAAGAGGAATTAACCAAAGGCTAAGCATGCCGGGCCGGAAGCAGATTAGGGCCTGAAGCCATCCTGCGGTGTTGCGGCCAGGTCACAAGAAAGCGAGTTGAAGAAAGGAGCTCAGGGGCACTGTAATTCACAAACCTGCAGAGTTATAAATGACAGCTATCGTCCAAAAATAGACTGAAGTAAGGCTGCCAAGAGGACTTGAAAGCGGGGCAGAATTGCAGGAAACCGATTTCAGGAGGTAGACTGGAATTGCATTGAAAGCATAGGAAAAGAGGCAGAACGTCCACAATGATGCACTTGGCCAAAAAGGGCGTATGCGTTTTTTCCTGAATATATTCAGGAAAAAACGCATACGCCCTTTTTGGCCAACCAAGCAAGCTTGCAAAGGAAATCTGCACTACAATGAAGTCTCACTTCCCCCCGGTCAAAAGGGCCATCTGAAAAAAGTGTAAAATCCAGAAAGGCAGGACAGGCCATGGAGAACTGGGAGCCTTGTTATGCTGATGGGCGGGATGTAAATTGCCAACAACCACTCGGGAGAAGTGTATGGTGTTTCCTGAAACATCTAAAAAACAAAGCAACAGAACCTAGGGCACTTCCACTTATGGTCCTATAGCTTAGGGAAATTAAAATCAAAAAGACACAGCCACCCCAAAGTTTAGAACGGCTCTGTTTACAAGAACCTCGTTTACAGTACAAGTTCAACATCGCAGAAAGTGAAAAATGGATAAAGAAGTTGTGGTATTTACTTACAAAGCAATATCACTCAGCAATGAAATCTGTGTCATCAGGCCCTTAGCAGCACAATGAGTGGATTCAGGTATGATGATTCTAACTGAAGTAAGTCACACAGAAAAAGAAACATCATAAGATATCAGTAATACACGGAATGTAAACTTGGCTACACAGGAACTGAATTACAGAACAGGACAGGGTCTCAAATTTAGAAAACCAACTTATGCTTGCTTAAGGGTAAAGGTGAGTTGGGGTGCTGCATAAAACCAGAGATTAAAATGAGCACAGATAAAGTTCCTTAAGTCAAATATGGAATAGACAAGAGCTACTCCTTGCTCAACGAAATGGACTCAACACCGCATATTAAACGCCTAAGAATGTACCTGACTAGTAAGTATCTTAAAACCTATGGATTGCTATGTCTCCGAAAGAGAATCAAGCATGTGTACAGGGGCATAAACGCAGCAGTGATAGGATTGGAGAGGTTCGGTGAGCAAATGAAGACCCTTTGAAGTCATATTGCATGGTACCCATTACACGGGTCTTAACTCTCCAGGTTTAAGGTATTCTTCATTCAGCTAAAACATGCATGTGGAACCCAAGTATGATCAACCATGTGACCGGGAGACGTGTTCAAATATGTCTCAGTTTTCCTCCCCTGGTACTCGGGTGCAACATTCCAGACGCTTTACTAACACTCTCCCCACTTGGAGAGTAAGTCCCTTTAACCTCCTGTTTGGCCCAGTTTGCAATTTCTGCGGAAGATGAACAGGAATAGCGAGAACCAATGAGAGGCTAGCTGGAGGTGTCTGGACGGGCAAATTTAACTCTCATTTCCCACCAGGAAGAGGAAATAACCAAAGGCTCAGCGTGCCGTACCGGAACCAGATTAGGGCCTGAAGCCATCCTGCGGTGTTGCGGCCAGCTCAAAAGAAAGCGAGTTGAAGAAAGGAGCTCAGGGGCACTGTAATTCACAAACCTGCAGAGTTATAAATGACAGCTATCGTCCAAAAATAGACTGAAGTAAGGCTGCCAAGAGGACTTGAAAGCGGGGCAGAATTGCAGGAAACCGATTTCAGGAGGTAGACTGGAATTGCATTGAAAGCATAGGAAAAGAGGCAGAACGTCCACAATGATGCACTTGGCCAAAAAGGGCGTATGCGTTTTTTCCTGAATATATTCAGGAAAAAACGCATACGCCCTTTTTGGCCAACCAAGCAAGCTTGCAAAGGAAATCTGCGCTACAATGAAGTCTCACTTCCCCCCGGTCAAAAGGGCCATCTGAAAAAAGTGTAAAATCCAGAAAGGCAGGACAGGCCATGGAGAACTGGGAGCCTTGTTATGCTGATGGGCGGGATGTAAATTGCCAACAACCACTCGGGAGAAGTGTATGGTGTTTCCTGAAACATCTAAAAAACAAAGCAACAGAACCTAGGGCACTTCCACTTATGGTCCTATAGCATAGGGAAATTAAAATCAAAAAGACACAGCCACTCCAAAGTTTGGGACGCCTCTGTTTACAAGAACCTCGTTTACAGTACAAGTTCAACATTGCAGAAAGTGAAAAATGGATAAAGAAGTTGTGGTATTTACTTACAAAGCAATATCACTCAGCAATGAAATCTGTGTCATCAGGCCCTTAGCAGCACAATAAGTGGATTCAGGTATGATGATTCTAACTGAAGTAAGTCACACAGAAAAAGAAACATCATAAGATATCAGTAATACACGGAATGGAAACTTGGCTACACAGGAACTGAATTACAGAACAGAACAGTGTCTCAAATTTAGAAAACCAACTTATGCTTGCTTAAGGGTAAAGGTGAGTTGGGGTGCTGCATAAAACCAGAGATTGAAATGAGCACAGATAAAGTTCCTTAAGTCAAATATGGAATAGACAAGAGCTACTCCTTGCTCAACGAAATGGACTCAACACCGCATATTAAACACCTAAGAATGTACCTGACTAGTAAGTATCTTAAAACCTATGGATTGCTATGTCTCCGAAAGAGAATCAAGCATGTGTACAGGGGCATAAACGCAGCAGTGATAGGATTGGAGAGGTTCGGTGAGCAAATGAAGACCCTTTGAAGTCATATTGCATGGTACCCATTCCACGGGTTTCAACTACACAGGTTTAAGGTAGTCTTCCTTCAGCTAAAACATGCATGTGGAACCTAGAGTATGATCAACCATGTGATCGGGAGACGTGTTCAAATATGTCTCAGTTTTCCTCCCCTGGTACTCGGGTGCAACATTCCAGACGCTTTACTAACACTCTCCCCACTTGGAGAGTCAGTCCCTTTAACCTCCTGTTTGGCCCATTTTGCAATTTCTGCGGAAGATGAACAGGAATAGCGAGAACCAATGAGAGTCTAGCTGGAGGTGTCTGGACGGGCAAATTTAACTCTCATTTCCCACCAGGAAGAGGAAATAACCAAAGGCTCAGCGTGCCGTACCGGAACCAGATTAGGGCCTGAAGCCATCCTGCGGAGTTGCGGCCAGCTCAAAAGAAAGCGAGTTGAAGAAAGGAGCTCAGGGGCACTGTAATTCACAAACCTGCAGAGTTATAAATGACAGCTATCGTCCAAAAATAGACTGAAGTAAGGCTGCCAAGAGGACTTGAAAGCGGGGCAGAATTGCAGGAAACCGATTTCAGGAGGTAGACTGGAATTGCATTGAAAGCATAGGAAAAGAGGCAGAACGTCCACAATGATGCACTTGGCCAAAAAGGGCGTATGCGTTTTTTCCTGAATATATTCAGGAAAAAACGCATACGCCCTTTTTGGCCAACCAAGCAAGCTTGCAAAGGAAATCTGCACTACAATGAAGTCTCACTTCCCCCCGGTCAAAAGGGCCATCTGAAAAAAGTGTAAAATCCAGAAAGGCAGGACAGGCCATGGAGAACTGGGAGCCTTGTTATGCTGATGGGCGAGATGTAAATTGCCAACAACCACTCGGGAGAAGTGTATGGTGTTTCCTGAAACATCTAAAAAACAAAGCAACAGAACCTAGGGCACTTCCACTTATGGTCCTATAGCTTAGGGAAATTAAAATCAAAAAGACACAGCCACCCCAAAGTTTGGAACGGCTCTGTTTACAAGAACCTCGTTTACAGTACAAGTTCAACATCGCAGAAAGTGAAAAATGGATAAAGAACTTGTGGTATTTACTTACAAAGCAATATCACTCAGCAATGAAATCTGTGTCATCAGGCCCTTAGCAGCACAATGAGTGGATTCAGGTATGATGATTCTAACTGAAGTAAGTCACACAGAAAAAGAAACATCATAAGATATCAGTAATACACGGAATGTAAACTTGGCTACACAGGAACTGAATTACAGAACAGGACAGGGTGTCAAATTTAGAAAACCAACTTATGCTTGCTTAAGGGTAAAGGTGAGTTGGGGTGCTGCATAAAACCAGAGATTGAAATGAGCACAGATAAAGTTCCTTAAGTCAAATATGGAATAGACAAGAGCTACTCCTTGCTCAACGAAATGGACTCAACACCGCATATTAAACACCTAAGAATGTACCTGACTAGTAAGTATCTTAAAACCTATGGATTGCTATGTCTCCGAAAGAGAATCAAGCATGTGTACAGGGGCATAAACGCAGCAGTGATAGGATTGGAGAGGTTCGGTGAGCAAATGAAGACCCTTTGAAGTCATATTGCATGGTACCCATTCCACGGGTTTCAACTACCCAGGTTTAAGGTATTCTTCCTTCAGCTAAAACATGCATGTGAAACCTAGAGTATGATCAACCATGTGATCGGGAGACGTGTTCAAATATGTCTCAGTTTTCCTCCCCTGGTACTCGGGTGCAACATTCCAGACGCTTTACTAACACTCTCCCCACTTGGAGAGTCAGTCCCTTTAACCTCCTGTTTGGCCCAGTTTGCAATTTCTGCGGAAGATGAACAGGAATAGCGAGAACCAATGAGAGGCTAGCTGGAGGTGTCTGGACGGGCAAATTTAACTCTCATTTCCCACCAGGAAGAGGAATTAACCAAAGGCTCAGCATGCCGGGCCGGAACCAGATTAGGGCCTGAAGCCATCCTGCGGTGTTGCGGCCAGGTCACAAGAAAGCGAGTTGAAGAAAGGAGCTCAGGGGCACTGTAATTCACAAACCTGCAGAGTTATAAATGACAGCTATCGTCCAAAAATAGACTGAAGTAAGGCTGCCAAGAGGACTTGAAAGCGGGGCAGAATTGCAGGAAACCGATTTCAGGAGGTAGACTGGAATTGCATTGAAAGCATAGGAAAAGAGGCAGAACGTCCACAATGATGCACTTGGCCAAAAAGGGCGTATGCGTTTTTTCCTGAATATATTCAGGAAAAAACGCATACGCCCTTTTTGGCCAACCAAGCAAGCTTGCAAAGGAAATCTGCACTACAATGAAGTCTCACTTCCCCCCGGTCAAAAGGGCCATCTGAAAAAAGTGTAAAATCCAGAAAGGCAGGACAGGCCATGGAGAACTGGGAGCCTTGTTATGCTGATGGGCGGGATGTAAATTGCCAACAACCACTCGGGAGAAGTGTATGGTGTTTCCTGAAACATCTAAAAAACAAAGCAACAGAACCTAGGGCACTTCCACTTATGGTCCTATAGCTTAGGGAAATTAAAATCAAAAAGACACAGCCACCCCAAAGTTTAGAACGGCTCTGTTTACAAGAACCTCGTTTACAGTACAAGTTCAACATCGCAGAAAGTGAAAAATGGATAAAGAAGTTGTGGTATTTACTTACAAAGCAATATCACTCAGCAATGAAATCTGTGTCATCAGGCCCTTAGCAGCACAATGAGTGGATTCAGGTATGATGATTCTAACTGAAGTAAGTCACACAGAAAAAGAAACATCATAAGATATCAGTAATACACGGAATGTAAACTTGGCTACACAGGAACTGAATTACAGAACAGGACAGGGTCTCAAATTTAGAAAACCAACTTATGCTTGCTTAAGGGTAAAGGTGAGTTGGGGTGCTGCATAAAACCAGAGATTAAAATGAGCACAGATAAAGTTCCTTAAGTCAAATATGGAATAGACAAGAGCTACTCCTTGCTCAACGAAATGGACTCAACACCGCATATTAAACGCCTAAGAATGTACCTGACTAGTAAGTATCTTAAAACCTATGGATTGCTATGTCTCCGAAAGAGAATCAAGCATGTGTACAGGGGCATAAACGCAGCAGTGATAGGATTGGAGAGGTTCGGTGAGCAAATGAAGACCCTTTGAAGTCATATTGCATGGTACCCATTACACGGGTCTTAACTCTCCAGGTTTAAGGTATTCTTCATTCAGCTAAAACATGCATGTGGAACCCAAGTATGATCAACCATGTGACCGGGAGACGTGTTCAAATATGTCTCAGTTTTCCTCCCCTGGTACTCGGGTGCAACATTCCAGACGCTTTACTAACACTCTCCCCACTTGGAGAGTAAGTCCCTTTAACCTCCTGTTTGGCCCAGTTTGCAATTTCTGCGGAAGATGAACAGGAATAGCGAGAACCAATGAGAGGCTAGCTGGAGGTGTCTGGACGGGCAAATTTAACTCTCATTTCCCACCAGGAAGAGGAAATAACCAAAGGCTCAGCGTGCCGTACCGGAACCAGATTAGGGCCTGAAGCCATCCTGCGGTGTTGCGGCCAGCTCAAAAGAAAGCGAGTTGAAGAAAGGAGCTCAGGGGCACTGTAATTCACAAACCTGCAGAGTTATAAATGACAGCTATCGTCCAAAAATAGACTGAAGTAAGGCTGCCAAGAGGACTTGAAAGCGGGGCAGAATTGCAGGAAACCGATTTCAGGAGGTAGACTGGAATTGCATTGAAAGCATAGGAAAAGAGGCAGAACGTCCACAATGATGCACTTGGCCAAAAAGGGCGTATGAGTTTTTTCCTGAATATATTCAGGAAAAAACGCATACGCACTTTTTGGCCAACCAAGCAAGCTTGCAAAGGAAATCTGCGCTACAATGAAGTCTCACTTCCCCCCGGTCAAAAGGGCCATCTGAAAAAAGTGTAAAATCCAGAAAGGCAGGACAGGCCATGGAGAACTGGGAGCCTTGTTATGCTGATGGGCGGGATGTAAATTGCCAACAACCACTCGGGAGAAGTGTATGGTGTTTCCTGAAACATCTAAAAAACAAAGCAACAGAACCTAGGGCACTTCCACTTATGGTCCTATAGCTTAGGGAAATTAAAATCAAAAAGACACAGCCACCCCAAAGTTTGGGACGCCTCTGTTTACAAGAACCTCGTTTACAGTACAAGTTCAACATCGCAGAAAGTGAAAAATGGATAAAGAAATTGTGGTATTTACTTACAAAGCAATATCACTCAGCAATGAAATCTATGTCATCAGGCCCTTAGCATCACAATGAGTGGATTCAGGTATGATGATTCTAACTGAAATAAGTCACACAGAAAAAGAAACATCATAAGATATCAGTAATACACGGAATGTAAACTTGGCTACACAGGAACTGAATTACAGAACAGAACAGGGTCTCAAATTTAGAAAACTAACTTATGCTTGCTTAAGGGTAAAGGTGAGTTGGGGTGCTGCATAAAACCAGAGATTGAAATGAGCACAGATAAAGTTCCTTAAGTCAAATATGGAATAGACAAGAGCTACTCCTTGCTCAACGAAATGGACTCAACACCGCATATTAAACACCTAAGAATGTACCTGACTAGTAAGTATCTTAAAACCTATGGATTGCTATGTCTCCGAAAGAGAATCAAGCATGTGTACAGGGGCATAAACGCAGCAGTGATAGGATTGGAGAGGTTCGGTGAGCAAATGAAGACCCTTTGAAGTCATATTGCATGGTACCCATTCCACGGGTTTCAACTCTCCAGGTTTAAGGTATTCTTCCTTCAGCTAAAACATGCATGTGAAACCTAGAGTATGATCAACCATGTGATCGGGAGATGTGTTCAAATATGTCTCAGTTTTCCTCCCCTGGTACTCGGGTGCAACATTCCAGACGCTTTACTAACACTCTCCCCACTTGGAGAGTCAGTCCCTTTAACCTCCTGTTTGGCCCAGTTTGCAATTTCTGCGGAAGATGAACAGGAATAGCGAGAACCAATGAGAGGCTAGCTGGAGGTGTCTGGACGGGCAAATTTAACTCTCATTTCCCACCAGGAAGAGGAAATAACCAAAGGCTCAGCGTGCCATACCGGAACCAGATTAGGGCCTGAAGCCATCCTGCGGTGTTGCGGCCAGCTCAAAAGAAAGCGAGTTGAAGAAAGGAGCTCAGGGGCACTGTAATTCACAAACCTGCAGAGTTATAAGTGACAGCTATCGTCCAAAAATAGACTGAAGTAAGGCTGCCAAGAGGACTTGAAAGTGGGGCAGAATTGCAGGAAACCGATTTCAGGAGGTAGACTGGAATTGCATTGAAAGCATAGGAAAAGAGGCAGAACGTCCACAATGATGCACTTGGCCAAAAAGGGCGTATGCGTTTTTTCCTGAATATATTCAGGAAAAAACGCATACGCCCTTTTTGGCCAACCAAGCAAGCTTGCAAAGGAAATCTGCACTACAATGAAGTCTCACTTCCCCCCGGTCAAAAGGGCCATCTGAAAAAAGTGTAAAATCCAGAAAGGCAGGACAGGCCATGGAGAACTGGGAGCCTTGTTATGCTGATGGGCGGGATGTAAATTGCGAACAACCACTCGGGAGAAGTGTATGGTGTTTCCTGAAACATCTAAAAAACAAAGCAACAGAACCTAGGGCACTTCCACTTATGGTCCTATAGCTTAGGGAAATTAAAATCAAAAAGACACAGCCACCCCAAAGTTTGGAATGGCTCTGTTTACAAGAACCTCGTTTACAGTACAAGTTCAACATCGCAGAAAGTGAAAAATGGATAAAGAAGTTGTGGTATTTACTTACAAAGCAATATCACTCAGCAATGAAATCTGTGTCATCAGGCCCTTAACAGCACAATGAGTGGATTCAGGTATGATGATTCTAACTGAAATAAGTCACACAGAAAAAGAAACATCATAAGATATCACTAATACACGGAATGTAAACTTGGCTACACAGGAACTGCATTCCAAAACAGAACAGGGTCTCAAATTTAGAAAACCAACTTATGCTTGCTTAAGGGTAAAGGTGAGTTGGGGTGCTGCATAAAACCAGAGATTGAAATGAGCACAGATAAAGTTCCTTAAGTCAAATATGGAATAGACAAGAGCTACTCCTTGCTCAACGAAATGGACTCAACACCCCATATTAAACGCCTAAGAATGTACCTGACTAGTAAGTATCTTAAAACCTATGGATTGCTATGTCTCCGAAAGAGAATCAAGCATGTGTACAGGGGCATAAACGCAGCAGTGATAGGATTGGAGAGGTTCGGTGAGCAAATGAAGACCCTTTGAAGTCATATTGCATGGTACCCATTCCACGGGTCTCAACTCTCCATGTTTAAGGTATTCTTCCTTCAGCTAAAACATGCATGTGGAACCCAGAGTATGATCAACCATGTGAATGGGAGACGTGTTCAAATATGTCTCAGTTTTCCTCCCCTGGTACTCGGGTGCAACATTCCAGACGCTTTACTAACACTCTCCCCACTTGGAGAGTCACCGCCTTTAAACTCCTGTTTGGCCCAGTTTGCAATTTCTGCGGAAGATGAACAGGAATAGTGAGAACCAATGAGAGGCTAGCTGGAGGTGTCTGGACGGGCAAATTTAACTCTCATTTCCCACCAGGAAGAGGAAATAACCAAAGGCTCAGCATGCCGTACCGGAACCAGATTAGGGCCTGAAGCCATCCTGCGGTGTTGCGGCCAGCTCAAAAGAAAGCGAGTTGAAGAAAGGAGCTCAGGGGCACTGTAATTCACAAACCTGCAGAGTTATAAATGACAGCTATCGTCCAAAAATAGACTGAAGTAAGGCTGCCAAGAGGACTTGAAAGCGGGGCAGAATTGCAGGAAACCGATTTCAGGAGGTAGACTGGAATTGCATTGAAAGCATAGGAAAAGAGGCAGAACGTCCACAATGATGCACTTGGCCAAAAAGGGCGTATGCGTTTTTTCCTGAATATATTCAGGAAAAAACGCATACGCCCTTTTTGGCCAACCAAGCAAGCTTGCAAAGGAAATCTGCACTACAATGAAGTCTCACTTCCCCCCGGTCAAAAGGGCCATCTGAAAAAAGTGTAAAATCCAGAAAGGCAGGACAGGCCATGGAGAACTGGGAGCCTTGTTATGCTGATGGGCGGGATGTAAATTGCCAACAACCACTCCGGAGAAGTGTATGGTGTTTCCTGAAACATCTAAAAAACAAAGCAACAGAACCAAGGGCACTTCCACTTATGGTCCTATAGCTTAGGGAAATTAAAATCAAAAAGACACAGCCACCCCAAAGTTTGGGACGCCTCTGTTTACAAGAACCTCGTTTACAGTACAAGTTCAACATCGCAGAAAGTGAAAAATGGATAAAGAACTTGTGGTATTTACTTACAAAGCAATATCACTCAGCAATGAAATCTGTGTCATCAGGCCCTTAACAGCACAATGAGTGGATTCAGGTATGATGATTCTAACTGAAATAAGTCACACAGAAAAAGAAACATCATAAGATATCACTAATACACGGAATGTAAACTTGGCTACACAGGAACTGCATTCCAAAACAGAACAGGGTCTCAAATTTAGAAAACCAACTTATGCTTGCTTAAGGGTAAAGGTGAGTTGGGGTGCTGCATAAAACCAGAGATTGAAATGAGCACAGATAAAGTTCCTTAAGTCAAATATGGAATAGACAAGAGCTACTCCTTGCTCAACGAAATGGACTCAACACCCCATATTAAACGCCTAAGAATGTACCTGACTAGTAAGTATCTTAAAACCTATGGATTGCTATGTCTCCGAAAGAGAATCAAGCATGTGTACAGGGGCATAAACGCAGCAGTGATAGGATTGGAGAGGTTCGGTGAGCAAATGAAGACCCTTTGAAGTCATATTGCATGGTACCCATTCCACGGGTCTCAACTCTCCATGTTTAAGGTATTCTTCCTTCAGCTAAAACATGCATGTGGAACCCAGAGTATGATCAACCATGTGAATGGGAGACGTGTTCAAATATGTCTCAGTTTTCCTCCCCTGGTACTCGGGTGCAACATTCCAGACGCTTTACTAACACTCTCCCCACTTGGAGAGTCACCGCCTTTAAACTCCTGTTTGGCCCAGTTTGCAATTTCTGCGGAAGATGAACAGGAATAGTGAGAACCAATGAGAGGCTAGCTGGAGGTGTCTGGACGGGCAAATTTAACTCTCATTTCCCACCAGGAAGAGGAAATAACCAAAGGCTCAGCATGCCGTACCGGAACCAGATTAGGGCCTGAAGCCATCCTGCGGTGTTGCGGCCAGCTCAAAAGAAAGCGAGTTGAAGAAAGGAGCTCAGGGGCACTGTAATTCACAAACCTGCAGAGTTATAAATGACAGCTATCGTCCAAAAATAGACTGAAGTAAGGCTGCCAAGAGGACTTGAAAGCGGGGCAGAATTGCAGGAAACCGATTTCAGGAGGTAGACTGGAATTGCATTGAAAGCATAGGAAAAGAGGCAGAACGTCCACAATGATGCACTTGGCCAAAAAGGGCGTATGCGTTTTTTCCTGAATATATTCAGGAAAAAACGCATACGCACTTTTTGGCCAACCAAGCAAGCTTGCAAAGGAAATCTGCACTACAATGAAGTCTCACTTCCCCCCGGTCAAAAGGGCCATCTGAAAAAAGTGTAAAATCCAGAAAGGCAGGACAGGCCATGGAGAACTGGGAGCCTTGTTATGCTGATGGGCGGGATGTAAATTGCCAACAACCACTCCGGAGAAGTGTATGGTGTTTCCTGAAACATCTAAAAAACAAAGCAACAGAACCAAGGGCACTTCCACTTATGGTCCTATAGCTTAGGGAAATTAAAATCAAAAAGACACAGCCACCCCAAAGTTTGGGACGCCTCTGTTTACAAGAACCTCGTTTACAGTACAAGTTCAACATCGCAGAAAGTGAAAAATGGATAAAGAACTTGTGGTATTTACTTACAAAGCAATATCACTCAGCAATGAAATCTATGTCATCAGGCCCTTAGCATCACAATGAGTGGATTCAGGTATGATGATTCTAACTGAAATAAGTCACACAGAAAAAGAAACATCATAAGATATCAGTAATACACGGAATGTAAACTTGGCTACACAGGAACTGAATTACAGAACAGAACAGGGTCTCAAATTTAGAACACTAACTTATGCTTGCTTAAGGGTAAAGGTGAGTTGGGGTGCTGCATAAAACCAGAGATTGAAATGAGCACAGATAAAGTTCCTTAAGTCAAATATGGAATAGACAAGAGCTACTCCTTGCTCAACGAAATGGACTCAACACCGCATATTAAACACCTAAGAATGTACCTGACTAGTAAGTATCTTAAAACCTATGGATTGCTATGTCTCCGAAAGAGAATCAAGCATGTGTACAGGGGCATAAACGCAGCAGTGATAGGATTGGAGAGGTTCGGTGAGCAAATGAAGACCCTTTGAAGTCATATTGCATGGTACCCATTCCACGGGTTTCAACTACCCAGGTTTAAGGTATTCTTCCTTCAGCTAAAACATGCATGTGAAACCTAGAGTATGATCAACCATGTGATCGGGAGACGTGTTCAAATATGTCTCAGTTTTCCTCCCCTGGTACTCGGGTGCAACATTCCAGACGCTTTACTAACACTCTCCCCACTTGGAGAGTCAGTCCCTTTAACCTCCTGTTTGGCCCAGTTTGCAATTTCTGCGGAAGATGAACAGGAATAGCGAGAACCAATGAGAGACTAGCTGGAGGTGTCTGGACGGGCAAATTTAACTCTCATTTCCCACCAGGAAGAGGAATTAACCAAAGGCTCAGCATGCCGGGCCGGAACCAGATTAGGGCCTGAAGCCATCCTGCAGTGTTGCGGCCAGGTCACAAGAAAGCGAGTTGAAGAAAGGAGCTCAGGGGCACTGTAATTCACAAACCTGCAGAGTTATAAATGACAGCTATCGTCCAAAAATAGACTGAAGTAAGGCTGCCAAGAGGACTTGAAAGCGGGGCAGAATTGCAGGAAACCGATTTCAGGAGGTAGACTGGAATTGCATTGAAAGCATAGGAAAAGAGGCAGAACGTCCACAATGATGCACTTGGCCAAAAAGGGCGTATGCGT
Organism: Stenella coeruleoalba; assembly: GCF_951394435.1. Classification (NCBI taxonomy): domain Eukaryota; kingdom Metazoa; phylum Chordata; class Mammalia; order Artiodactyla; family Delphinidae; genus Stenella; species Stenella coeruleoalba. Next base: position 398,809 of record NW_027646291.1, read on the forward strand.
TTTTTCCTGAATATATTCAGGAAAAAACGCATACGCCCTTTTTGGCCAACCAAGCAAGCTTGCAAAGGAAATCTGCACTACAATGAAGTCTCACTTCCCCCGGTCAAAAGGGCCATCTGAAAAAAGTGTAAAATCCAGAAAGGCAGGACAGGCCATGGAGAACTGGGAGCCTTGTTATGCTGATGGGCGGGATGTAAATTGCCAACAACCACTCGGGAGAAGTGTATGGTGTTTCCTGAAACATCTAAAAAACAAAGCAACAGAACCTAGGGCACTTCCACTTATGGTCCTATAGCTTAGGGAAATTAAAATCAAAAAGACACAGCCACCCCAAAGTTTGGAACGGCTCTGTTTACAAGAACCTCGTTTACAGTACAAGTTCAACATCGCAGAAAGTGAAAAATGGATAAAGAAGTTGTGGTATTTACTTACAAAGCAATATCACTCAGCAATGAAATCTGTGTCATCAGGCCCTTAGCAGCACAATGAGTGGATTCAGGTATGATGATTCTACCTGAAGTAAGTCACACAGAAAAAGAAACATCATAAGATATCAGTAATACACGGAATGTAAACTTGGCTACACAGGAACTGAATTACAGAACAGAACAGGGTCTCAAATTTAGAAAACCAACTTATGCTTGCTTAAGGGTAAAGGTGAGTTGGGGTGCTGCATAAAACCAGAGATTGAAATGAGCACAGATAAAGTTCCTTAAGTCAAATATGGAATAGACAAGAGCTACTCCTTGCTCAACGAAATGGACTCAACACCGCATATTAAACGCCTAAGAATGTACCTGACTAGTAAGTATCTTAAAACCTATGGATTGCTATGTCTCCGAAAGAGAATCAAGCATGTGTACAGGGGCATAAAGACAGCAGTGATAGGATTGGAGAGGTTCGGTGAGCAAATGAAGACCCTTTGAAGTCATATTGCATGGTATCCATTACACGGGTCTCAACTCTCCAGGTTTAAGGTATTCTTCCTTCAGCTAAAACATGCATGTGGAACCCAAGTATGATCAACCATGTGAACGGGAGACGTGTTCAAATATGTCTCAGTTTTCCTCCCCTGGTACTCGGGTGCAACATTCCAGACGCTTTACTAACACTCTCCCCAATTGGAGAGTCAGCGCGTTTAACCTCCTGTTTGCCCCAGTTTGCAATTTCTGCGGAAGATGAACAGGAATAGCGAGAACCAATGAGAGGCTAGCTGGAGGTGTCTGGACGGGCAAATTTAACTCTCATTTCCCACCAGGAAGAGGAAATAACCAAAGGCTCAGCGTGCCATACCGGAACCAGATTAGGGCCTGAAGCCATCCTGCGGTGTTGCGGCCAGCTCAAAAGAAAGCGAGTTGAAGAAAGGAGCTCAGGGGCACTGTAATTCACAAACCTGCAGAGTTATAAGTGACAGCTATCGTCCAAAAATAGACTGAAGTAAGGCTGCCAAGAGGACTTGAAAGCGGGGCAGAATTGCAGGAAACCGATTTCAGGAGGTAGACTGGAATTGCATTGAAAGCATAGGAAAAGAGGCAGAACGTCCACAATGATGCACTTGGCCAAAAAGGGCGTATGCGTTTTTTCCTGAATATATTCAGGAAAAAACGCATACGCACTTTTTGGCCAACCAAGCAAGCTTGCAAAGGAAATCTGCACTACAATGAAGTCTCACTTCCCCCCGGTCAAAAGGGCCATCTGAAAAAAGTGTAAAATCCAGAAAGGCAGGACAGGCCATGGAGAACTGGGAGCCTTGTTATGCTGATGGGCGGGATGTAAATTGCCAACAACCACTCGGGAGAAGTGTATGGTGTTTCCTGAAACATCTAAAAAACAAAGCAACAGAACCTAGGGCACTTCCACTTATGGTCCTATAGCTTAGGGAAATTAAAATCAAAAAGACACAGCCACCCCAAAGTTTGGGACGCCTCTGTTTACAAGAACCTCGTTTACAGTACAAGTTCAACATCGCAGAAAGTGAAAAATGGATAAAGAACTTGTGGTATTTACTTACAAAGCAATATCACTCAGCAATGAAATCTATGTCATCAGGCCCTTAGCATCACAATGAGTGGATTCAGGTATGATGATTCTAACTGAAATAAGTCACACAGAAAAAGAAACATCATAAGATATCACTAATACACGGAATGTAAACTTGGCTACACAGGAACTGAATTACAGAACAGAACAGGGTCTCAAATTTAGAAAACTAACTTATGCTTGCTTAAGGGTAAAGGTGAGTTGGGGTGCTGCATAAAACCAGAGATTGAAATGAGCACAGATAAAGTTCCTTAAGTCAAATATGGAATAGACAAGAGCTACTCCTTGCTCAACGAAATGGACTCAACACCGCATATTAAACGCCTAAGAATGTACCTGACTAGTAAGTATCTTAAAACCTATGGATTGCTATGTCTCCGAAAGAGAATCAAGCATGTGTACAGGGGCATAAACGCAGCAGTGATAGGATTGGAGAGGTTCGGTGAGCAAATGAAGACCCTTTGAAGTCATATTGCATGGTACCCATTACACGGGTCTCAACTCTCCAGGTTTAAGGTATTCTTCCTTCAGCTAAAACATGCATGTGGAACCCAAGTATGATCAACCATGTGAACGGGAGACGTGTTCAAATATGTCTCAGTTTTCCTCCCCTGGTACTCGGGTGCAACATTCCAGACGCTTTACTAACACTCTCCCCACTTGGAGAGTCAGCGCCTTTAACCTCCTGTTTGGCACAGTTTGCAATTTCTGCGGAAGATGAACAGGAATAGCGAGAACCAATGAGAGGCTAGCTGGAGGTGTCTGGACGGGCAAATTTAACTCTCAATTCCCACCAGGAAGAGGAAATAACCAAAGGCTCAGCGTGCCGTGCCGGAACCAGATTAGGGCCTGAAGCCATCCTGCGGTGTTGCGGCCAGCTCAAAAGAAAGCGAGTTGAAGAAAGGAGCTCAGGGGCACTGTAATTGACAAAACTGCAGAGTTATAAATGACAGCTATCGTCCAAAAATAGACTGAAGTAAGGCTGCCAAGAGGACTTGAAAGCGGGGCAGAATTGCAGGAAACCGATTTCAGGAGGTAGACTGGAATTGCATTGAAAGCATAGGAAAAGAGGCAGAACGTCCACAATGATGCACTTGGCCAAAAAGGGCGTATGAGTTTTTTCCTGAATATATTCAGGAAAAAACGCATACGCCCTTTTTGGCCAACCAAGCAAGCTTGCAAAGGAAATCTGCACTACAATGAAGTCTCACTTCCCCCCGGTCAAAAGGGCCATCTGAAAAAAGTGTAAAATCCAGAAAGGCAGGACAGGCCATGGAGAACTGGGAGCCTTGTTATGCTGATGGGCGGGATGTAAATTGCCAACAACCACTCGGGAGAAGTGTATGGTGTTTCCTGAAACATCTAAAAAACAAAGCAACAGAACCTAGGGCACTTCCACTTATGGTCCTATAGCTTAGGGAAATTAAAATCAAAAAGACACAGCCACCCCAAAGTTTGGAACGGCTCTGTTTACAAGAACCTCGTTTACAGTACAAGTTCAACATCGCAGAAAGTGAAAAATGGATAAAGAAGTTGTGGTATTTACTTACAAAGCAATATCACTCAGCAATGAAATCTGTGTCATCAGGCCCTTAGCATCACAATGAGTGGATTCAGGTATGATGATTCTAACTGAAATAAGTCACACAGAAAAAGAAACATCATAAGATATCAGTAATACACGGAATGGAAACTTGGCTACACAGGAACTGAATTACAGAACAGAACAGGGTCTCAAATTTAGAAAACCAACTTATGCTTGCTTAAGGGTAAAGGTGAGTTGGGGTGCTGCATAAAACCAGAGATTGAAATGAGCACAGATAAAGTTCCTTAAGCCAAATATGGAATAGACAAGAGCTACTCCTTGCTCAACGAAATGGACTCAACACCGCATATTAAACGCCTAAGAATGTACCTGACTAGTAAGTATCTTAAAACCTATAGATTGCTATGTCTCCGAAAGAGAATCAAGCATGTGTACAGGGGCATAAACGCAGCAGTGATAGGATTGGAGAGGTTCGGTGAGCAAATGAAGACCCTTTGAAGTCATATTGCATGGTACCCATTCCACGCGTTTCAACTACCCAGGTTTTAGGTATTCTTCCTTCAGCTAAAACATGCATGTGGAACCCAGAGTATGATCAACCATGTGAACGGGAGATGTGTTCAAATATGTCTCAGTTTTCCTCCCCTGGTACTCGGGTGCAACATTCCAGACGCTTTACTAACACTCTCCCCACTTGGAGAGTCAGTCCCTTTAACCTCCTGTTTGGCCCAGTTTGCAATTTCTGCGGAAGATGAACAGGAATAGCGAGAACCAATGAGAGGCTCGCTGGAGGTGTCTGGACGGGCAAATTTAACTCTCATTTCCCACCAGGAAGAGGAATTAACCAAAGGCTCAGCATGCCGGTCCGGAACCAGATTAGGGCCTGAAGCCATCCTGCGGTGTTGCGGCCAGGTCACAAGAAAGCGAGTTGAAGAAAGGAGCTCAGGGGCAATGTAATTCACAAACCTGCAGAGTTATAAATGACAGCTATCGTCCAAAAATAGACTGAAGTAAGGCTGCCAAGAGGACTTGAAAGCGGGGCAGAATTGCAGGAAACCGATTTCAGGAGGTAGACTGGAATTGCATTGAAAGCATAGGAAAAGAGGCAGAACGTCCACAATGATGCACTTGGTCAAAAAGTGTGTATGCGTTTTTTCCTGAATATATTCAGGAAAAAACGCATACGCCTTTTTTGGCCAACCAAGCAAGCTTGCAAAGGAAATCTGCACTACAATGAAGTCTCACTTCCCTCCGGTCAAAAGGGCCATCTGAAAAAAGTGTAAAATCCAGAAAGGCAGGACAGGCCATGGAGAACTGGGAGCCTTGTTATGCTGATGGGCGGGATGTAAATTGCCAACAGACACTCGGGAGAAGTGTATGGTGTTTCCTGAAACATCTAAAAAACAAAGCAACAGAGCCTAGGGCACTGCCACTTATGTTCCTATAGCTTAGGGAAATTAAAATCAAAAAGACACAGCCACCCCAAAGTTTGGAACGGCTCTGTTTACAAGAACCTCGTTTACAGTACAAGTTCAACATCGCAGAAAGTGAAAAATGGATAAAGAAGTTGTGGTATTTACTTACAAAGCAATATCACTCAGCAATGAAATCTATGTCATCAGGCCCTTAGCATCACAATGAGTGGATTCAGGTATGATGATTCTAACTGAAATAAGTCACACAGAAAAAGAAACATCATAAGATATCACTAATACACGGAATGTAAACTTGGCTACACAGGAACTGAATTACAGAACAGAACAGGGTCTCAAATTTAGAAAACCAACTTATGCTTGCTTAAGGGGAAAGGTGAGTTGGGGTGCTGCATAAAACCAGAGATTGAAATGAGCACAGATAAAGTTCCTTAAGTCAAATATGGAATAGACAAGAGCTACTCCTTGCTCAACGAAATGGACTCAACACCGCATATTAAACGCCTAAGAATGTACCTGACTAGTAAGTATCGTAAAACCTATGGATTGCTATGTCTCCAAAAGAGAATCAAGCATGTGTACAGGGGCATAAACGCAGCAGTGATAGGATTGGAGAGGTTCGGTGAGCAAATGAAGACCCTTTGAAGTCATATTGCATGGTACCCATTACACGGGTCTCAACTCTCCAGGTTTAAGGTATTCTTCCTTCAGCTAAAACATGCATGTGGAACCCAAGTATGATCAACCATGTGAACGGGAGACGTGTTCAAATATGTCTCAGTTTTCCTCCCCTGGTACTCGGGTGCAACATTCCAGACGCTTTACTAACACTCTCCCCACTTGGAGAGTCAGTCCCTTTAACCTCCTGTTTGGCCCAGTTTGCAATTTCTGCGGAAGATGAACAGGAATAGCGAGAACCAATGAGAGGCTCGCTGGAGGTGTCTGGACGGGCAAATTTAACTCTCATTTCCCACCAGGAAGAGGAAATAACCAAAGGCTCAGCGTGCCGTACCAGAACCAGATTAAGGCCTGAAGCCATCCTGCGGTGTTGCGGCCAGCTCAAAAGAAAGCGAGTTGAAGAAAGGAGCTCAGGGGCACTGTAATTCACAAAACTCCAGAGTTATAAATGACAGCTATCGTCCAAAAATATACTGAAGTAAGGCTGCCAAGAGGACTTGAAAGCGGGGCAGAATTGCAGGAAACCGATTTCAGGAGGTAGACTGGAATTGCATTGAAAGCATAGGAAAAGAGGCAGAACGTCCACAATGATGCACTTGGCCAAAAAGGGCGTATGCGTTTTTTCCTGAATATATTCAGGAAAAAACGCATATGCCCTTTTTGGCCAACCAAGCAAGCTTGCAAAGGAAATCTGCACTACAATGAAGTCTCACTTCCCCCCGGTCAAAAGGGCCATCTGAAAAAAGTGTAAAATCCAGAAAGGCAGGACAGGCCATGGAGAACTGGGAGCCTTGTTATGCTGATGGGCGGGATGTAAATTGCCAACAACCACTCGGGAGAAGTGTATGGTGTTTCCTGAAACATCTAAAAAACAAAGCAACAGAACCTAGGGCACTTCCACTTATGGTCCTATAGCTTAGGGAAATTAAAATCAAAAAGACACAGCCACCCCAAAGTTTGGAACGGCTCTGTTTACAAGAACCTCGTTTACAGTACAAGTTCAACATCGCAGAAAGTGAAAAATGGATAAAGAAGTTGTGGTATTTACTTACAAAGCAATATCACTCAGCAATGAAATCTGTGTCATCAGGCCCTTAGCAGCACAATGAGTGGATTCAGGTATGATGATTCTAACTGAAGTAAGTCACACAGAAAAAGAAACATCATAAGATATCAGTAATACACGGAATGTAAACTTGGCTACACAGGAACTGAATTACAGAACAGAACAGGGTCTCAAATTTAGAAAACCAACTTATGCTTGCTTAAGGGGAAAGGTGAGTTGGGGTGCTGCATAAAACCAGAGATTGAAATGAGCACAGATAAAGTTCCTTAAGCCAAATATGGAATAGACAAGAGCTACTCCTTGCTCAACGAAATGGTCTCCACACCCAATATTAAACGCCTAAGAATGTACCTGACTAGTAAGTATCTTAAAACCTATGGATTGCTATGTCTCCGAAAGAGAATCAAGCATGTGTACAGGGACATAAACGCAGCAGTGATAGGATTGGAGAGGTTCGGTGAGCAAATGAAGACCCTTTGAAGTCATATTGCATGGTACCCATTCCACGGGTTTCAAATACCCAGGTTTAAGGTATTCTTCCTTCAGCTAAAACATGCATGTGGAACCTAGAGTATGATCAACCATGTGATCGGGAGACGTGTTCAAATATGTCTCAGTTTTCCTCCCCTGGTACTCGGGTGCAACATTCCAGACGCTTTACTAACACTCTCCCCACTTGGAGAGTCAGTCCCTTTAACCTCCTGTTTGGCCCAGTTTGCAATTTCTGCGGAAGATGAACAGGAATAGCGAGAACCAATGAGAGGCTAGCTGGAGGTGTCTGGACGGGCAAATTTAACTCTCATTTCCCACCAGGAAGAGGAATTAACCAAAGGCTCAGCATGCCGGGCCGGAACCAGATTAGGGCCTGAAGCCATCCTGCGGTGTTGCGGCCAGGTCACAAGAAAGCGAGTTGAAGAAAGGAGCTCAGGGGCACTGTAATTCACAAACCTGCAGAGTTATAAATGACAGCTATCGTCCAAAAATAGACTGAAGTAAGGCTGCCAAGAGGACTTGAAAGCGGGGCAGAATTGCAGGAAACCGATTTCAGGAGGTAGACTGGAATTGCATTGAAAGCATAGGAAAAGAGGCAGAACGTCCACAATGATGCACTTGGCCAAAAAGGGCGTATGCGTTTTTTCCTGAATATATTCAGGAAAAAACGCATACGCCCTTTTTGGCCAACCAAGCAAGCTTGCAAAGGAAATCTGCACTACAATGAAGTCTCACTTCCCCCCGGTCAAAAGGGCCATCTGAAAAAAGTGTAAAATCCAGAAAGGCAGGACAGGCCATGGAGAACTGGGAGCCTTGTTATGCTGATGGGCGGGATGTAAATTGCCAACAGACACTCGGGAGAAGTGTATGGTGTTTCCTGAAACATCTAAAAAACAAAGCAACAGAGCCTAGGGCACTGCCACTTATGTTCCTATAGCTTAGGGAAATTAAAATCAAAAAGACACAGCCACCCCAAAGTTTGGAACGGCTCTGTTTACAAGAACCTCGTTTACAGTACAAGTTCAACATCGCAGAAAGTGAAAAATGGATAAAGAAGTTGTGGTATTTACTTACAAAGCAATATCACTCAGCAATGAAATCTATGTCATCAGGCCCTTAGCATCACAATGAGTGGATTCAGGTATGATGATTCTAACTGAAGTAAGTCACACAGAAAAAGAAACATCATAAGATATCAGTAATACACGGAATGTAAACTTGGCTACACAGGAACTGAATTACAGAACAGAACAGGGTCTCAAATTTAGAAAACCAACTTATGCTTGCTTAAGGGGAAAGGTGAGTTGGGGTGCTGCATAAAACCAGAGATTGAAATGAGCACAGATAAAGTTCCTTAAGTCAAATATGGAATAGACAAGAGCTACTCCTTGCTCAACGAAATGGACTCAACACCGCATATTAAACGCCTAAGAATGTACCTGACTAGTAAGTATCGTAAAACCTATGGATTGCTATGTCTCCAAAAGAGAATCAAGCATGTGTACAGGGGCATAAACGCAGCAGTGATAGGATTGGAGAGGTTCGGTGAGCAAATGAAGACCCTTTGAAGTCATATTGCATGGTACCCATTACACGGGTCTCAACTCTCCAGGTTTAAGGTATTCTTCCTTCAGCTAAAACATGCATGTGGAACCCAAGTATGATCAACCATGTGAACGGGAGACGTGTTCAAATATGTCTCAGTTTTCCTCCCCTGGTACTCGGGTGCAACATTCCAGACGCTTTACTAACACTCTCCCCACTTGGAGAGTCAGTCCCTTTAACCTCCTGTTTGGCCCAGTTTGCAATTTCTGCGGAAGATGAACAGGAATAGCGAGAACCAATGAGAGGCTCGCTGGAGGTGTCTGGACGGGCAAATTTAACTCTCATTTCCCACCAGGAAGAGGAAATAACCAAAGGCTCAGCGTGCCGTACCAGAACCAGATTAAGGCCTGAAGCCATCCTGCGGTGTTGCGGCCAGCTCAAAAGAAAGCGAGTTGAAGAAAGGAGCTCAGGGGCACTGTAATTCACAAAACTCCAGAGTTATAAATGACAGCTATCGTCCAAAAATAGACTGAAGTAAGGCTGCCAAGAGGACTTGAAAGCGGGGCAGAATTGCAGGAAACCGATTTCAGGAGGTAGACTGGAATTGCATTGAAAGCATAGGAAAAGAGGCAGAACGTCCACAATGATGCACTTGGCCAAAAAGGGCGTATGCGTTTTTTCCTGAATATATTCAGGAAAAAACGCATATGCCCTTTTTGGCCAACCAAGCAAGCTTGCAAAGGAAATCTGCACTACAATGAAGTCTCACTTCCCCCCGGTCAAAAGGGCCATCTGAAAAAAGTGTAAAATCCAGAAAGGCAGGACAGGCCATGGAGAACTGGGAGCCTTGTTATGCTGATGGGCGGGATGTAAATTGCCAACAACCACTCGGGAGAAGTGTATGGTGTTTCCTGAAACATCTAAAAAACAAAGCAACAGAACCTAGGGCACTTCCACTTATGGTCCTATAGCTTAGGGAAATTAAAATCAAAAAGACACAGCCACCCCAAAGTTTGGAACGGCTCTGTTTACAAGAACCTCGTTTACAGTACAAGTTCAACATCGCAGAAAGTGAAAAATGGATAAAGAAGTTGTGGTATTTACTTACAAAGCAATATCACTCAGCAATGAAATCTGTGTCATCAGGCCCTTAGCAGCACAATGAGTGGATTCAGGTATGATGATTCTAACTGAAGTAAGTCACACAGAAAAAGAAACATCATAAGATATCAGTAATACACGGAATGTAAACTTGGCTACACAGGAACTGAATTACAGAACAGAACAGGGTCTCAAATTTAGAAAACCAACTTATGCTTGCTTAAGGGGAAAGGTGAGTTGGGGTGCTGCATAAAACCAGAGATTGAAATGAGCACAGATAAAGTTCCTTAAGCCAAATATGGAATAGACAAGAGCTACTCCTTGCTCAACGAAATGGTCTCCACACCCAATATTAAACGCCTAAGAATGTACCTGACTAGTAAGTATCTTAAAACCTATGGATTGCTATGTCTCCGAAAGAGAATCAAGCATGTGTACAGGGACATAAACGCAGCAGTGATAGGATTGGAGAGGTTCGGTGAGCAAATGAAGACCCTTTGAAGTCATATTGCATGGTACCCATTCCACGGGTTTCAAATACCCAGGTTTAAGGTATTCTTCCTTCAGCTAAAACATGCATGTGGAACCTAGAGTATGATCAACCATGTGATCGGGAGACGTGTTCAAATATGTCTCAGTTTTCCTCCCCTGGTACTCGGGTGCAACATTCCAGACGCTTTACTAACACTCTCCCCACTTGGAGAGTCAGTCCCTTTAACCTCCTGTTTGGCCCAGTTTGCAATTTCTGCGGAAGATGAACAGGAATAGCGAGAACCAATGAGAGGCTAGCTGGAGGTGTCTGGACGGGCAAATTTAACTCTCATTTCCCACCAGGAAGAGGAATTAACCAAAGGCTCAGCATGCCGGGCCGGAACCAGATTAGGGCCTGAAGCCATCCTGCGGTGTTGCGGCCAGGTCACAAGAAAGCGAGTTGAAGAAAGGAGCTCAGGGGCACTGTAATTCACAAACCTGCAGAGTTATAAATGACAGCTATCGTCCAAAAATAGACTGAAGTAAGGCTGCCAAGAGGACTTGAAAGCGGGGCAGAATTGCAGGAAACCGATTTCAGGAGGTAGACTGGAATTGCATTGAAAGCATAGGAAAAGAGGCAGAACGTCCACAATGATGCACTTGGCCAAAAAGGGCGTATGCGTTTTTTCCTGAATATATTCAGGAAAAAACGCATACGCCCTTTTTGGCCAACCAAGCAAGCTTGCAAAGGAAATCTGCACTACAATGAAGTCTCACTTCCCCCCGGTCAAAAGGGCCATCTGAAAAAAGTGTAAAATCCAGAAAGGCAGGACAGGCCATGGAGAACTGGGAGCCTTGTTATGCTGATGGGCGGGATGTAAATTGCCAACAGACACTCAGGAGAAGTGTATGGTGTTTCCTGAAACATCTAAAAAACAAAGCAACAGAGCCTAGTGCACTGCCACTTATGGTCCTATAGCTTAGGGAAATTAAAATCAAAAAGACACAGCCACCCCAAAGTTTGGGACGCCTCTGTTTACAAGAACCTCGTTTACAGTACAAGTTCAACATCGCAGAAAGTGAAAAATGGATAAAGAAGTTGTGGTATTTACTTACAAAGCAATATCACTCAGCAATGAAATCTATGTCATCAGGCCCGTAGCAGCATAATGAGTAGATTCAGGTACGATGATTCTAACTGAAATAAGTCACACAGAAAAAGAAACATCATAAGATATCAGTAATACACGGAATGGAAACTTGGCTACACAGGAACTGAATTACAGAACAGAACAGGGTCTCAAATTTAGAAAACCAACTTATGCTTGCTTAAGGGTAAAGGTGACTTGGGGTGCTTCATAAAACCAGAGATTGAAATGAGCAGAGATAAAGTTCCTTAAGTCAAATATGGAATAGACAAGAGCTACTCCGTGCTCAACGAAATGGACTCAACACCGCATATTAAACGCCTAAGAATGTACCTGACTTGTAAGTATCGTAAAACCTATGGATTGCTATGTCTCCAAAAGAGAATCAAGCATGTGTACAGGGGCATAAACGCAGCAGTGATAGGATTGGAGAGGTTCGGTGAGCAAATGAAGACCCTTTGAAGTCATATTGCATGGTACCCATTACACGGGTCTCAACTCTCCAGGTTTAAGGTATTCTTCCTTCAGCTAAAACATGCATGTGGAACCCAGAGTATGAGAAACCATGTGAACGGGAGACGTGTTCAAATATGTCTCAGGTTTCCTCCCCTGGTACTCGGGTGCAACATTCCAGACGCTTTACTAACACTCTCCCCACTTGAAGAGTCAGCGCCTTTAACCTCCTGTTTGGCACAGTTTGCAATTTCTACGGAAGTTGAACAGGAATAGCGAGAACCAACGAGAGGCTAGCTGGAGGTGTCTGGACGGGCAAATTTAACTCTCATTTCCCACCAGGAAGAGGAAATAACCAAAGGCACAGCGTGCCGTACCGGAACCAGATTAGGGCCTGAAGCCATCCTGCGGTGTTGCGGCGAGCTCAAAAGAAAGCGAGTTGAAGAAAGGAGCTCAGGGACACTGTAATTTATAAACCTGCAGAGTAATAAATGACAGCTATCGTCCAAAAATATACTGAAGTAAGGCTGCCAAGAGGACTTGAAAGCGGGGCAGAATTGCAGGAAACCGATTTCAGGAGGTAGACTGGAATTGCATTGAAAGCATAGGAAAAGAGGCAGAACGTCCACAATGATGCACTTGGCCAAAAAGGGTGTATGCGTTTTTTCCTGAATATATTCAGGAAAAAACGCATACACCCTTTTTGGCCAACCAAGCAAGCTTGCAAAGGAAATCTGCACTACAATGAAGTCTCACTTCCCCCCGGTCAAAAGGGCCATCTTAAAAAAGTGTAAAATCCAGAAAGGCAGGACAGGCCATGGAGAACTGGGAGCCTTGTTATGCTGATGGGCGGGATGTAAATTGCCAACAACCACTTGGGAGAAGTGTATGGTGTTTCCTGAAACATCTAAAAAACAAAGCAACAGAACCTAGGGCACTTCCACTTATGGTCCTATAGCTTAGGGAAATTAAAATCAAAAAGACACAGCCACCCCAAAGTTTGGAACGGCTCTGTTTACAAGAACCTCGTTTACAGTACAAGTTCAACATCGCAGAAAGTGAAAAATGGATAAAGAAGTTGTGGTATTTACTTACAAAGCAACATCACTCAGCAATGAAATCTGTGTCACAAGGCCCTTAGCAGCACAATGAGTGGATTCAGGTATGATGATTCTAACTGAAATAAGTCACACAGAAAAAGAAACATCATAAGATATCAGTAATACACGGAACGGAAACTTGGCTACACAGGAAGTGAATTACAGAACAGAACAGGGTCTCAAATTTAGAAAACCAACTTATGCTTGCTTAAGGGGAAAGGTGATTTGGGTTGCTGCATAAAATCAGAGATTGAAATGAGCACAGATAAAGTTCCTTAAGCCAAATATGGAATAGACAAGAGCTACTCCTTGCTCAACGAAATGGACTCAACACCGCATATTAAACGCCTAAGAATGTACCTGACTAGTAAGTATCTTAAAACCTATGGATTGCTATGTCTCTGAAAGAGAATCAAGCATGTGTACAGGGGCATAAACGCAGCAGTGATAGGATTGGAGAGGTTCGGTGAGCAAATGAAGACCCTTTGAAGTCATATTGCATGGTACCCATTACACGGGTCTCAACTCTCCATGTTTAAGGTATTCTTCCTTCAGCTAAAACATGCATGTGGAACCCAGAGTATGATCAACCGTGTGAACGGGAGACGTGTTCAAATATGTCTCAGTTTTCCTCCCCTGGTACTCGGGTGCAACATTCCAGATGCTTTACTAACACTCTCCCGACTTGGAGAGTAAGCGCCTTTAACCTCCTGTTTGGCACAGTTTGCAATTTCTGCGGAAGATGAACAGGAATAGCGAGAACCAATGAGAGACTACCTGGAGGTGTCTGAACGGGCAAATTTAACTCTCATTTCCCACCAGGAAGAGGAATTCAGCAAAGGCTCAGCGTGCCATGCCGGAACCACATTAGGGCCTGAAGCCATCCTGCGGTGTTGCGGCCAGATCACAAGAAAGCGAGTTGAAGAAAGGAGCTCAGGGGCACTGTAATTCACAAACCTGCAGAGTTATAAATGACAGCTATCGTCCAAAAATATACTGAAGTAAGGTTGCCAAGAGGACTTGAAAGCGGGGCAGAATTGCAGGAAACCGATTTCAGGAGGTAGACAGGAATTGCATTTCAAGCATAGGAAAAGAGGCAGAACGTCCACAATGATGCACTTGGCCAAAAAGGGCGTATGCGTTTTTTCCTTAATATATTCAGGAAAAAACGCATACGCACTTTTTGGCTAACCAAACAAGCTTGCAAAGGAAATCTGCACTACAATGAAGTCTCACTTTCCCCCGGTCAAAAGGGCCATCTGAAAAAAGTGTAAAATCCACAAAGGCAGGACAGGACATGGAGAACTGGGAGCCTTGTTATGCTGATGGGCGGGATGTAAATTGCCAACAGCCACTCCGGAGAAGTGTATGGTGTTTCCTGAAACATTTAAAAAACAAAGCAACAGAGCCTAGTGCACTTCCACTTATGGTCCTATAGCTTAGGGAAATTAAAATCAAAAAGACACAGCCACCCCAAAGTTTGGGACGCCTCTGTTTACAAGAACCTCGTTTACCGTACAAGTTCAATATCACAGAAAGTGAAAAATGTATAAAGAAGTTGTGGTACTCATGTACAATGCAATATCACTCAGCAATGAAATCTATGTCACCAGGCCCATAGCCGCATAATGAGTGGATTCAGGTATGGTGATTCTAACTGAAATAAGTCACACAGAAAAAGAAACATCAAAAAATATTACTAATACATGGAATTTAAACTTGGCTACAGAGGAACTGAATTACAAAACAGAACAGGGTCTCAAATTTTGAAAACTAACTTATGCTTGCTTAAGGGGAAAGGTGAGTTGGGGTGCTGCATAAAACCAGAGATTGAAATGAGCACAGATAAAGTTCCTTAAGCCAAATATGGAATAGACAAGAGCTACTCCTTGCTCAAAGAAATGGACTCCACACCCCATATTAAACGGCTAAGAATATACCTGACTAGTAAGTATCTTAAAACCTATGGATTGCTATGTCTCCAAAAGAGAATCAAGCGTGTGTACAAGGGTCATAAACGCAGCAGTGATAGGATTGGAGAGATTCGGTGAGCAAATGAAGACCCATTGAAGTCATATTGCATGGTACCCATTCCACGGGTTTTAACTACCCAGGTTTAAGGTATTCTTCCTTCAGCTAAAACATGCATGTGGAACCTAAAGTATGATCAACCATGTGATCGGGAGACGTGTTCAAATATGTCTCAGTTTTCGTACCCTGGTACTCGGGTGCAACATTCCAGACGCTTTACTAACACTCTCCCGACTTGGAGAGTCAGTCCCTTTAACCTCCTGTTTGGCCCAGTTTGCAATTTCTGCGGAAGATGAACAGGAATAGCGAGAACCAATGAGAGGCTAGCTGGAGGTGTCTGCACGGGCAAATTTAACTCTCATTTCCCACCAGGAAGAGGAATTAACCAAAGGCTCAGCTTGCCGGGCCGGAACCAGATTAGGGCCTGAAGCCATCCTGCGGTGTTGCAGCCAGGTCACAAGAAAGCGAGTTGAAGAAAGGAGCTCAGGGGCACTGTAATTTACAAACCTGCAGAGTTATAAATGACAGCTATCGTCCAAAAATAGACTGAAGTAAGGCTGCCAAGAGGACTTGAAAGCGGGGCAGAATTGCAGGAAACCGATTTCAGGAGGTAGACTGGAATTGCATTGAAAGCATAGGAAAAGAGGCAGAACGTCCACAATGATGCACTTGGCCAAAAAGGGCGTATGCGTTTTTTCCTGAATATATTCAGGAAAAAACGCATACGCCCTTTTTGGCCAACCAAGCAAGCTTGCAAAGGAAATCTGCACTACAATGAAGTCTCACTTCCCCCCCGTCAAAAGGGCCATCTGAAAAAAGTGTAAAATCCAGAAAGGCAACAGGCCATGGAGAACTGGGAGCCTTGTTATGCTGATGGGCGGGATGTAAATTGCCAACAGACACTAGGGAGAAGTGTATGGTGTTTCCTGAAACATCTAAAAAACAAAGCAACAGAGCCTAGGGCACTTCCACTTATGGTCCTATAGCTTAGGGAAATTAAAATCAAAAAGACACAGCCACCTCAAAGTTTGGGACGCCTCTGTTTACAAGAACCTCGTTTACCGTACAAGTTCAATATCACAGAAAGTGAAAAATGGATAAAGAACTTGTGGTACTTACGTACAATGCAGTATCACTCAGCAATGAAATCTATGTCATCAGGCCCGTAGCAGCATAATGAGTGGATTCAGGTACGATGATTCTAACTGAAATAAGTCACACAGAAAAAGAAACATCATAAGATATCACTAATACACGGAATGTAAACTTGGCTACACAGGAACTGAATTCCAAAACAGAACAGGTTCTCAAATTTAGAAAACCAACTTATGCTTGCTTAAGGGGAAAGGTGAGTTGGGGTGCTGCATAAAACCAGAGATTGAAATGAGCACAGATAAAGTTCCTTAAGCCAAATATGGAATAGACAAGAGCTACTCCTTGCTCAACGAAATGGACTCTACACCGCATATTAAACGCCTAAGAATGTACCTGACTAGTAAGTATCTTAAAACCTATGGATTGCTATGTCTCTGAAAGAGAATCAAGCATGTGTACAGGGGCATAAACGCAGCAGTGATAGGATTGGAGAGGTTCGGTGAGCAAATGAAGACCCTTTGAAGCATATTGCATGGTACCCATTCCACGGGTTTCAACTACCCAGGTTTCAGGTATTCTTCCTTCAGCTAAAATATGCATGTGGAACCTAGAGTATGATCAACCATGTGATCGGGAGACGTGTTCAAATATGTCTCAGGTTTCTTCCCCTGGTACTCGGGTGCAACATTCCAGACGCTTTACTAACACTCTCCCCACTTGGAGAGTCAGCGCCTTTAACCTCCTCTTTGGCCCAGTTTGCAATTTCTGCGGAAGATGAACAGGAATAGCGAGAACCAATGAGAGACTAGCTGGAGGTGTCTGGACGGGCAAATTTAACTCTCATTTCCCACCAGGAAGAGGAATTAACCAAAGGCTCAGCGTGCCGTGCAGGAACCAGATTAGGGCCTGAAGCCATCCTGCGGTGTTGCGGCCAGGTCACAAGAAAGCGAGTTGAAGAAAGGAGCTCAGGGGCACTGTAATTCACAAACCTGCAGAGTTATAAATGACAGCTATCGTCCAAAAATAGACTGAAGTAAGGCTGCCAAGAGGACTTGAAAGCGGGGCAGAATTGCAGGAAACCGATTTCAGGAGGTAGACAGGAATTGCATTTCAAGCATAGGAAATGAGGCAGAACGTCCACAGTGATGCACTAGGCCAAAAAGGGCATATGCGTTTTTTCCTGAATATATTCAGGAAAAAACGCATACGCCCTTTTTGGCCAACCAAGCAAGCTTGCAAAGGAAATCTGCACTACAATGAAGTCTCACTTCCCCCCGGTCAAAAGGGCCATCAGAATAAAGTGTAAAATCCAGAAAGGCAGGACAGGCCATGGAGAACTGGGAGCCTTGTTATGCTGATGGGCGGGATGTAAATTGCCAACAGACACTCGGGAGAAGTGTATGGTGTTTCCTGAAACATCTAAAAAACAAAGCAACAGAGCCTAGGGCACTTCCACTTATGGTCCTATAGCTTAGGGAAATTAATATCAAAAAGACACAGCAACCCCAAAATTTGGGACGGCTCTTTTTACAGGAATCTCTTCTACGGCACAAGTTAAATATCCCAGGGAGCAAATAATGGATAAAGAAGTTGCGGTACTTATGTACAACAGAATACCACTCAGCAATGAAATCTATGTCACCAGGCCCATACCAGCATAATGAGTGGATTGAGGCACGATGATTCTAAGTGAAATAAGTCACACAGAAAAAGAAACATCATAAGGTATCACTAATACACGGAATGTGAACTTGGCTACACATGAACTGAATTACAAAACAGAACAGGGTCTCAAGTTTAGAAAACCAACTTATGCCTGCTTAAGGGGGAAGGTGAGTTGGGGTGCTGCATAAAAGCAGAGTTTGAAATTAGCACAGATACCGTTCCATAAGCCAAATATGTAATAGACAAGAGCTACCCCTTGCTCAACGAAATGGATTCAACAATGAGGTATCACCTCACACCTGGTAGAATAGGCATCATTGAAAATCTACAAACAAAAAATGCTGGAAAGGGTGTGGAGAAAAGGAACCCTCTTCCACTATTGTTGGGAATATAAATTGATACAGTCATTATGGAGAACAATATGGAATTTCTTAGGAAACTAACAATAGAATTACCATATGATACAGCAATCCCAGTACTGGACATATACCCAGACAAAACCATAAATCAAAAAGAGTCATTCACCGCAATGTTCATTGCATCACTATTTACAATATCGAGGTAATGGAAGCAACCTAAATGCCCACAGACAGACGAATGCATAAAGCTGTGGTACATATATAAAATGGAATATTACTAAGCCATGAAAAGGAATGAAATTGGGTCATTTGTAGAGACGTCGATGGATCTAGAGACTGTCATACAGAGTGAAGTAAGTCAGAAAGAGAAAAACAAATCTTGTATATTCATGCATATATGTGGAACCTAGAAAAACTGTACAGATTAACCATTTTGCAAGGCATAAATAGAGCAACAGATGTAGACAACAAACGTATGGACAACAAGGGGGGAAAGCTGTTGGGGGGGTGGTGGTGGGAGGAGTTGAGAGACTGGGATTGGCATGTATACATTTATATGTATAAAATAGATAACCAATAAGAACCTGCTGTATAAAAATATAAAATAAAATTCAAAATTAAAAAGAAGTAAAATTTAAAAAATAAAACAGAAAAAACAATTATTCCCTGCACATACATGTATTTATATGAATAAATTATTTCCATGCTTATATCTGTAAATACAAAAAAGAGGAATAAAATCTACCTTGAACCAAAAACGAAAAAGAGAAAAAAAACACAGAACCCACCAGTTACACAGAGGAAAACCGTATCAGGGCACTTGCTCCAGTTGTAAACAATTCTGAAGTTGGTCAGTGGTGGGGAATCGTCTCCCATTCAGCCAGCAGCCCCCACGCAACAAGCGTCCTCATTGCAAAGCTGGGGCACCGTGCCGAGGCATCTGTGAGTAAACGTGAGCTGAGCCCCAGGCCAGTTGCTGCTGAACTATTCCCACCCATCCCAGGTAAAACACCTGAATATATACAAGGACTTGAAAGCCTAGAGGAAGGGCCATAGAGCCACACGAGTGACAGCATGCCGGCCGACTTGGTGCCTGCAGGCCAGCCAGGATGGTCCTGGCCCTGGGTGCTCTTCTGGAAGATTTCCATTTCCCTGCCTGAGATACCCGTCCTGTCCCTGCCCCCACTGCTTTTTTCCTTCCTCACCTCTGCCCAGGGAGAAATTCCAGCAGCAGGTATGGGTGACACATCCTCTTCTTTAGCAGGTGGCAGCCTGGCAACTGCTGCAGAAAGTCCAGCAGAGCCCCACTCACACTGGGCCACCCACAAAGCCGTGGCCTCTCACTCCCTCCCACCAGCCCAGCCCCGAGACTGCTGACAGGGCAGAGAAAATGGCGTCAGGCACGGCTGCAGGGGCTCTTGCTGCCTGGAGTGGTATTTATATTGATCTCAACCCAGGCACACCTGGGGAGGGCTGGCCGGCACGGTAAGGCTGCCCAGGTCAGCCAATCATCACCCCTCAGGGGCTCACAGTTGCAGAAAATGGAACTTGCTGAACCGGCCAGGTCCAAGGAACAGGTGTGGGCTCCTGAGAGTCAGGATAGACAAGGGGCTGCAGCTTTGGCTTGTTTTCTAATCATTTTGTCTGGCCCATGAGTGGGAGACAACTTCAAGAAAACCCTCTCCTAATGAGAGGAACCCAGGAGTCAGGGAGAGGAGGGGTGGGTGGTGGTTGGAGACAGAGGCCTGGTGCCCCGGGTGCAGTGGAAGTCTCTGGAAGACCAGGTGGAGGGAGGCCTCACGGAGTGATGCCCAGGGTCACAGACCTGTCGCAGCTGCTGTTTGTTAGTTCAAGTCCTGCTCTGAGGTGCTCTGTGTCAGCTCTGAGCGACAGGTGAGCTGGGGGTGCTCTGCAATGAGGGCTATGTGCACGGTTCCTGTGTGCCCAGCCCTGCCACGGTACCTGCAAGGGTAGCTCTGTATCCTGGGAGGGGCCTGACCACGAGAGCCCCGTGGGCTGGGGTGGGGGTGGGGTACCTGCCCAGGTGAGCTCCATATTCTGGGATTGTTCTGACCACGAGAGCCCCATGGGCCGCTGGGGACCTGGTAAAGGATGTCAGGACAGTCAGTGAAGCCACTGAGGATATACCTCCAGTTGCTCCTAATTCCTACACCCTGCTGGTCATTCTACCAACCACCAGGACATGGTATTCTGTATTAGTCTTCAATGATGCCTTCTTTTGTATTCCATTAGTCCCAGAGTCACAAGAAATTTTGGCTTGTGAGTGGCAGGACTCAACATACAACTAAAACAATACTTCCGGGCCGTCTGGCCCCAAGGGTGCAAAAATTCCCACACCATCTTTGGGGAAAGCTTAGCTAAAGACCTAAAAGTTCTACCTCTGGAAAAGGAAACCCTCCTTCAATATGCAGACGACATTCTGATCACCAGCCCTACTAAGGAGGCCTCTGAACTACCAAGCCAATAAAGGATAGAAGTTGTCCAAGAAAAAGCTCAAATATCACAGACTGCGGTGACCTGCCTGGGCTTCATTCTCACAGAAGGTCAGAGAAGCCCATCCCAGGAAAGGGAAGAAACCATTTTCAGCCTTACCCCTTTCTAAAACTAGAAGACAGCTTAGGGGTTCCTGGGGACGCCAGGGTTTGCTGCTTCTGGATCCCTAACTACAGTCTACTAGCTGGGCCTCTATATGAAACACTGAAAGGAAAAGATGATGATCCTTTTGAATAGAATCCAGAAGTGGCCTTTCAAGAATGGAAAGAGCAGTCAATTCAGACCCTTGCCCTGGAACTCCCTAATTTAGCTAAACCCTTTGACCTTTACATTCCCGGTGAAAGGTGAATCGCCATTGGAGAATTAGTGCAAAAACTGGGACCACTTGAAATGGAACAATGCAAGAATGCCATCCAGGTAGGATAAACTACGGTCACTAAGGGGCTTGGCCCACTGCCACATCTGGCCAAGATACTGGCGGTATCTAAAAACCTGGAAATCAGCAGCCCAAAAGGCCACCTCCCTCCTAAGGGAAAAGGACCCCACGTGGTGATCCTAACCACCAACCATGCCCTGAAGTTGCAGGGTTCGCTCCGTGGGCACACCGACCTCGAGTGAGGAGGCCCTCCAACTCCAACATCCAGAGAGATAACCGGGGGCAACAGGGCACCATGACGACTCGTGTGAACATCACTTGACCTGGAGTTTCTCTCATAAAACAACAAGAGTGTGTCCCAAAAGAGTAGACTACTGCTTGCAGGACTTACTGCACCCAGAGGGGAGCTAATAATCTTGGCGGGGGAACAGTATACCACACTGTCACCATAGAAAAGCCTACAGACACCGTGATGATGGTGGCCAATAAGACCGGCTGGACTCCTGTTTACTTCAAAAGGCTGTTGACTCAGTAGCCATCATGGTCCTTGGTCACCACTGACCCTGGACTGTCTGGGAGTTGAGCGGGCAGGGCTCTGACACCTGGTGCTGTTTGTACGTTAATTCAGGGGCCTAACTGAAGAAAGCGCAGACTACTGGTCAGAGCATCTAGGCTGGCAGAGACGGTCAGCCTAAGGTGGCCGAACAAATGTGGGGCGGGGTGAAACCGGCCCCCACAGCGTCTCTGCACATCTCTTTCCTGGACCCTTAAAGGTCATTAGAATCTATAACACTTCCAATGCTGGTGCTCAGGTGGACGAGCAGGGAGGCAGGGGTCCTGGGGACAATCAACGTCACCGGGAGGCTGCTGGGGAGAAGCTCTGACCCTCGCCCCAGGGTATGAGGGCTCCCAACTCAGCACTCAGCAGTTACAGAAGAAGGGTCTGCACCCTCAGCACTCCAAGAATGAGGAACGGGACAAAAGGCAGAGGAGGGGTTTGTCCCCAGCAAAGCCCATTAAAAATCCCTGGGAGATAAAAATAGAATCTGGGCAATAAAGTCAAGTCTAACCTTTTTTATCCTTTGTGCTTTGTCTAATTTCACGTGCTCCTAGGGTCCCGCATGCAGAGGTTCCACACCCGGCACTTCAGACCAGATTTCCTAGTGCAGAATGGCTGGGTCGACACCTCAGCTCCTGGGGCCCAGTGCAGACTCCACGATATAGAGCCTGAGCTACAGCCAACCCGGCCCTCGAGAGCTCCGCCGCCTCCCTCCCTCCCACTGACTCTGACAGGATCTCTACACAGCAGCCCAGCCCACAGCCCACGGGGTAGTGCATGCTCTCACCTCTCCATTCTCTGATCAAAATATAAAGTTTCCTTTGCTTGTGAACCAAACTCAGTCTCGATCTGTTGGCCCCAATGACACTGGGCAGGGGGACACTTGTTGGGGTCCACTCTGGAGGATCAGTAACAGAAATTGAGACTATTGTAACCTCAATGAACAGATGTGTGAGCCAAACTGTAGTTAACATAGAACAGTGTATAAGGCTCGGGTAAAATAAGATGTTTTTAACACTTCCATTTGATATTTCCATCACTTTTTATAAGCAAGTTCAGTGAAAAGGTTTGTCTTATTTGTCAGGTCAATATTAGAGAAACAGAGAAACGAAGTGATTTCTTTCCAAGGATGTACATCTAATAATCTTGGTTAAACCTTCAATCTTGTTTTAAATGCTTTTCCATTGAAAATGATACCTCTCTTTCAGCTCCCCCATTTCTGAGAAGTATAAAATCTTATAATTTATTATTACCAAAGGGGAAAGGTGGGAGGAGGGATAAATTAACAGTTTGGAATGAACACATACACACTGCTATGTATAAAATAGATCATCAACAAGGAACTACTGTATAGCACAGGGAACTACACTCAACATTTTGCAATAACCTATAAGGGGAAATAATCTGAAAAAGAATAGATATTTTTATTGACATCATCTATCAATGACAGTTAAAGTGTAGCCTAAGGGAATCTGGTGGTGAGTGCTTCTGACCCTGAAGACTTCAATCATCTAAAGTTTGGACTCTGCCTACTTCCCAAGGCCCTTAATGAACATATGTGTAGCCGTAGCTTAAAAAATTCCCCAGTTTGGGTTTCGGGGAGACACTGATTTTGAAAAAGCCCTGGTGTTCTCCTTACATGAATGGGGCTCTTCCTACTGCTAAAACATGTCTGTCACACCCAGAGGATGGTATACCGTCTGATCGGGAAGAGTTTGGAAAAGGCATCTCATCTCCTCATCTCCTGGTGCTCGGGTTCACCCCTCCAGCGTCTTTACTAACAGTCTCCCCACTTGGAGATGTCAGCACTGTCAACATCCTGTTGCGTACAGTTTGGAATTTGTCCAGAGGATGAAGCGGAAGGATGAGGAACAATGAGAGACAAGTCCTAGGTGTTCAGACAGGCACATGTCACTCTAATTTCCAATCAGGAAGACGAATTGACCAAAGGCTAGGGTTGCCCATGGAAACAGTATAGGGCTTGAGGAAATCCCGCTGCTTTGTGGCCAGTTCCCATAAACACGAGTTGAACAATGGAACTCAGGGGCAGTAAAATTCACAAAACTGCAGAGTTGAAAATATCCATCACTGAAAAATGTCTTGAGGAAAGTCAGAGAAAAGGACTTGTAAGCAAGGGAGAATGGCAGGAAAGGGATTTGAGGAGGTAGAAAGGACTCGCCATTAAGCACAAGAAAAGGAGCTGAACATTGCCAACATTGCAGTTGGCCAAAAAGGGTGTATGCGTTCTTTTCTGTATATATTCAAGAAAAGGGCATACACTTTTTTAGCCAACCAAACAGGTGGGCACTGGAAGTCAATACCACAAAAGATATCACTTCGCATCAGTCAGAAGAGCCATCCTCATAAAGCGTAAACAACAGAAATGCAGGACAGGGCAACGAGAAGAGGGAGCCCTGTGAGACTTATAGTGGAAATGTATATTGCCAACGGCCATTCTGGAGAAGTGTATTGTGTTTACTAAAGCATCTACAAAATGAGCTACAGAGCATAGGGCACTTGCACTCATGGGCGTATATCTTGGGAATAACAAAAATCGAGAGGACACAGGCACCCCAATGTTTACCCCCTCTCTGTTTAAAAGATCCTCGACTAGGATATAACTTAAATGTCTCTGGAGGGAAAAAATGGATAGAGATGTGGTACTTAGGTAGAGTGGAATATTATTCAGCCTGGAAATCAATGAAATATGGCCAGTTGTAACAACTCCGGAGGAGTTACGTATGATCATTCTAAGTGACAGAATTCAAAAAGAAAAAGACACATATCATAAGATGTCACTTAAAGGTGGAATCCAAAATGGCTACACATGAAATAAATTACAAAACAAAAACATAGTCAAATATGTAGAAAACACGCATAAGGCTGCTAAACGGGAAAGGTGGGGAGGGGTGAGGCATCATCCAGGAGGTTGAAATTAGCAAAGATACCATTCCAAATACCAAACTGATAATCAACAAGGCCTACACGGTAGCTAAAAGAACTGCACTCAGCACACTCAAGTCACCGGAAAAGAATATATACGACTGGTAAGAATCTGAAAAAGAATTTATTGATGTCTCTCTGTACGTGAATCAAGTGGATGTACAGCAGCAAGAAACAGAGCTTTGAAAATCAGCTGTAACCAATATAGTAATAAATTGAAAAAAATAAACGACAGAGAGACAGAGAAAACCTCTTACAACTTTTCCTCAGGGACGGTGATGCAACATGGATTGAACACATCTAGACCCACAGCAGGATGAGACATAAGGCTGGAAACTGTTTGCGCTAAGAGAAATGTGAGGTTGGGTGAGGAAATGCACACCCTTTAAAGTAATACTACCTGGTACCCATTCAATGGGTCCCAAATCTGCAGGTTCAAGGGATCTTCCTACAGCTAAAACATGCATGGAAAACCCAGAGGACTGTACACCATGTGATCGGGAGATGTGTCTAAAATGCACCTCATTTATCCTCTCCTGGTGCTCCTGTTCACCATTCCAGCCACGCTACTTAGAATCTCCCCACTTGGAGAATCAGCACATTTAAACTTCTGTTTCACACATTTTGCAAATTGTGAGGAGGATGAACGGGAAGAGGGGGAACCAATGAGAGAAGAGTTGTAGGGGTTTGGACGGGCACATATCACTCTAATTTCCCATTAAGAATAAGAATTAAAGAAAGGCTCAGCCTGCCTCGCCGGAGCCAAAATAGGGCCTGAAGCAATCCTGCGGGTTTGAGGCCAGCTCACAAAAGAGCAACTTAAAAAATGGAGCTCAGGGTCACTGCAATTCACAAACCTGCAGAGTTATAAATGAAAACTAACGTCCAAAAATATGTTGAGGTAAGGCAAAGAAGAGGATCTGAATGCAAGACAGAATTGCAAGAAACAGATTTCAAGAGATAGATTGGACTCGTCTTTAACGCACATGAAAAGCGGCAGAATTTCGACAATGATGCAGTTGGCCCAAAAGGGCGTATGCGTTTTTTCCTGATTATATCCAGGAAAAAACGCATACGCACTTTATGGGCAACGAAGCAAGCAAGCAATGCAAATGTGCACAACAAAGAAGTCTCACTTCCCACCGGTCAAAAGGGCCATCCTAAAAAATTGTAAAAACCAGAAATGCAGGACAGGCCATGGAGAACAGGGAGCCTTTATACGCTGATGGGCAGTGTGTGAACTGCCGAGAGCCACTCTGGAGAAGTGTATGGTGGTTCCTAAATCATCTAAAAAACAGAGCTACAGAGCATAGGACACTTCCAATCATGGGAGTATATCTAGGGAAGTCTAAAAATCAACAAGACACAAGCACACCACAGTTTAGGGCTACTCTGTTTACAAGAACCTCAACTTCAGTACACCTTAAATATCCCAGGAAAGAGAACAATGGATAAAGAAGATGTGGTACTTATGTACAATGGAATATCTCTTCACCATGAAATCAATGTAATAAGGCTAGTAGAAGGATAAAGAGTGGATTTAGGTCCGATAATACTACTTGAAATAAGTCAAACAGAAAAAGAAACATATCATAAGATATCACTTATAGAGGGAGGGTAAATATGGCTGCACAAGAAATGAATTACAGAACAGAACAGTGTCTCACATTTAGAAAACACACTTATGTCAGCTTAAGGGGAAAGGAGAGGTGGGGTGATGCATAAAACCAGAGTTTGAAATTAGCACAGATACCGTTCAATAAACCAAATAGGTATTAGACAAGATCTACACCTTGCTCAATGAACTGGCCTCAACACACCCTATACACCGCAGAGAAATATATCTGAGTAATAAGAATCTTAAAACCCATGTATTGATATATCTCCATAAGGGAATCAAGTGTGTGCAGAGCGGCACAAACACAGCAGTGAAAAGGAGCTAAACCCCATTATAGAAATAAATTTTAAAAACAAAACGCTGAAACAATGAAAGAGAGAAAAATTCTTACAAAATTCGCTCAGGGGCTGTGATGCAACCTGGATTGACCACATATAAACCCACAGCTGGATAAGACATAAGGCTGGACACTTGGGGCTGACAGGATTGGTGAGCTTTGGTGAGCAACTGCCGAAAGTTTAATGCAATACTTCATGCTACTCAGTCCAAGGGTCCCAACACTCCAGGTTGAAGGGAATCTTCCTACAGCTAAACCATGCTTGGGAAACCCAGCGACTGGTATACCATATGATCGGGAAAGGTTTCTAAAACGCACCTCATTTTTCCTCTCCTGGGGCTCCGGATCGACATTCCAGCCGCTTTACTAACAACATCCCCACATGGAGTCAATGCCTTTAAGTTCTGGTATCGCACAGTCTGCAGTTAGTGCAGAGGATGAATGGGAATAGGGGGAACCAGTGAGAAACTAGCTGTAGCGGTTTCAATGGGCACATGTCACTCTAATATCACATCAGTAAGAAGAATTAACCAAAGGCACAGCCAGGTGCCCCAGAAGAAAAATAGGGCTTCAAGGAATCCTGTGGTTACGGGGCAAGACCACAAAAATAAGAGCTAAAAAATGGAGCTAAGGGCCACTGCAATTCAAAAACCTGCAGAGTTATAAAGGCCAACTATTTTTAAAAAATATATTGAGGTAAGGCTATGAAGAGGCATTGAAAGCAAGGCAGAATTGCATGAAACCGATTTCAGGAGGTAGACTGGAATTGCATTGAAAACATATGAAGAGAGTGAGAAACTCGACAATGATGCACTTGGCCAAAAAGGGCGTATGTGTTTTTTCCTGAATATATTCAGGAAAAAACACATACGCTCTTTTTGGCCAACCAAGCAAGCTTGCAAAGGAAATCTGCACTACAATGAAGTCTCACTTCCACCTGGTCAAAAGGGCCATCTGAAAAAAGTGTAAAACCCATAAAGGCACGACAGGCCATGGAGAACTGGGAGCCTTCTTATGCTGATGGGCGGGATGTAAATTGCCAACAGCCACTCTGGAGAAGTGTATGGTGTTTCCTGAAACATCTAAAAAACAAAGCAACAGAGCCTAGGGCACTGCCACTTATGGTCCTATAGCTTAGGGAAATTAAAATCAAAAAGACACAGCCACCCCAAAGTTTGGGACGCCTCTGTTTACAAGAACCTCGTTTACCGTACAAGTTCAATATCACAGAAAGTGAAAAATGGATAAAGAACTTGTGGTACTTACGTACAATGCAATATCACTAAGCAATGAAATCTATGTCATCAGGCCCGTAGCAGCATAATGAGTGGATTCAGGTATGATGATTCGAACTGAAATAAGTCACACAGAAAAGAAACATCATAAGGTATCACTAATACACAGAATGTGAACTTGGCTACACATGAACTGAATTACAAAACAGAACAGTGTCTCAAGTTTAGAAAACCAGCTTATGCTTGCGTAACGGGGAAGGTGAGTTGGGGTGCTGCATAAAACCAGAGGTTGAAATGAGCACAGATAAAGTTCCTTAAGCCAAATATGGAATAGACAAGAGCTACTCCTTGCTCAACGAAATGGACTCAACACCCCATATTAAACGCCTAAGAATGTACCTGACTAGTAAGTATCTTAAAACCTATGGATTGCTATGTCTCCAAAAGAGAATCAAGTGTGAGTACAGGGGCATAAACGCAGCAGTGATAGGATTGGAGAGGTTCGGTGAGCAGATGAAGACCCTTTGAAGTCATATTGCATGGTACCCATTACACGGGTCTCAACTCTCCAGGTTTAAGGTATTCTTCCTTCAGCTAAAACATGCATGTGGAACCCAGAGTATGATCAACGGTGTGAACGGGAGACGTGTTCAAATATGTCTCAGTTGTCCTCCCCTGGTACTCGGGTGCAACATTCCAGATGCTTTACTAACACTCTCCCTACTTGGAGAGTCAGTGCCTTTACCTCCTGTTTGCCCCAGTTTGCAATTTCTGCGGAAGATGAACAGGAATAGCGAGAACCAATGAGAGACTACCTGGAGGTGTCTGGACGGGCAAATTTAACTCTCATTTCCCACCAGGAAGAGGAATTAACCAAAGGCTCAGCGTGCCATGCCGGAACCACATTAGGGCCTGAAGACATCTTGCGGTGTTGCGGCCAGCTCACAAGAAAGCGAGTTGAAGAAAGGAGCTCAGGGGCACTGTAATTCACAAACCTGCAGAGTTATAAATGACAGCTATCGTCCAAAAATATACTGAAGTAAGGCTGCCAAGAGGACTTGAAAGCGGGGCAGAATTGCAGGAAACCGATTTCAGGAGGTAGACAGGAATTGCATTTCAAGCATAGGAAAAGAGGCAGAACGTCCACAGTGATGCACTTCGTCAAAAAGTGCATATGCGTTTTTTCCTGAATATATTCAGGAAAACACACATACGCGCTTTTTGGCCAACCAAGCAAGCTTGCAAAGGAAATCTGCACTACAATGAAGTCTCACTTCCCCCCGGTCAAAAGGGCCATCTGAAAAAAGTGTAAAATCCAGAAAGGCAGGACAGGCCATGGAGAACTGGGAGCCTTGTTATGCTGATGGGCGGCATGTAAATTGCCAACAGACACTCGGGAGAAGTGTATGGTGTTTCCTGAAACATCTAAAAAACAAAGCAACAGAGCCTAGGGCACTTCCACTTATGGTCCTATAGCTTAGGGAAATTAAAATCAAAAAGACACAGCCACCCCAAAGTTTGGAACGGCTCTGTTTACAAGAACCTCGTTTACAGTACAAGTTCAACATCGCAGAAAGTGAAAAATGGATAAAGAAGTTGTGGTATTTACTTACAAAGCAATATCACTCAGCAATGAAATCTATGTCATCAGGCCATTAGCAGCGCAATGAGTGGATTCAGGTACGATGATTCTAACTGAAATAAGTCACACAGAAAAAGAAACATCATAAGATATCACTAATAAACGGAATGGAAACTTGGCTACACAGGAACTGAATTACAGAACAGAACAGGGTCTCAAATTTAGAAAACCAACTTATGCTTGCTTAAGGGGAAAGGTGAGTTGGGGTGCTGCATAAAACCAGAGATTGAAATGAGCACAGATAAAGTTCCTTAAGCCAAATATGGAATAGACAAGAGCTACTCCTTGCTCAACGAAATGGACTCAACACCGCATATTAAACGTCTAAGAATGTACCTGACTAGTAAGTATCTTAAAACCTATGGATTGCTATGTCTCCGAAAGAGAATCAAGCATGTGTACAGGGGCATAAACGCAGCAGTGATAGGATTGGAGAGGTTCGTGAGCAAATGAAGACCCTTTGAAGTCATATTGTATGGTACCCATTCCACGGGTTTCAACTACCCAGGTTTAAGATATTCTTCCTTCAGCTAAAACATGCATGTGTCCCTAGAGTATGATCAACCATGTGATCGGGAGACGTGTTCAAATATGTCTCAGTTTTCGTACCCTGGTACTCGGGTGCAACATTCCAGACGCTTTACTAACACTCTCCCGACTTGGAGAGTCAGTCCCTTTAACCTCCTGTTTGGCCCAGTTTGCAATTTCTGCGGAAGATGAACAGGAATAGCGAGAACCAATGAGAGACTAGCTGGAGGTGTCTGGACGGGCAAATTTAACTCTCATTTCCCACCAGGAAGAGGAATTAACCAAAGGCTCAGCGTGCCGTGCCGGAACCAGATTAGGGCCTGAAGCCATCCTGCGGTGTTGCGGCCAGCTCACAAGAAAGCGAGTTGAAGAAAGGAGCTGAGGGACACTCTAATTCACAAACCTGCAGAGTTATAAATGACAGCTATCGTCCAAAAATATACTGAAGTAAGGCTGCCAAGAGGACTTGAAAGCGGGGCAGAATTGCAGGAAACCAATTTCAGGAGGTAGACTGGAATTGCATTGAAAGCATAGGAAAAGGGGCAGAACGTCCACAATGATGCACTTGGCCAAAAAGGGCGTATGCGTTTTTTCCTGAATATATTCAGGAAAAAACGCATACGCCCTTTTTGGCCAACCAAGCAAGCTTGCAAAGGAAATCTGCACTACAATGAAGTCTCACTTCACCCCGGTCAAAAGGGCCATCTGAAAAATGTTTAAAATCCAGAAAGGCAGGACAGGCCATGGAGAACTGGGAGCCTTGTTATGCTGATGAGCGGGATGTAAATTGCCAACAGACACTAGGGAGAAGTGTATGGTGTTTCCTGAAACATCTAAAAAACAAAGCAACAGAGCCTAGGGCACTTCCACTTATGGTCCTATAGCTTAGGGAAATTAAAATCAAAAAGACACAGCCACCCCAAAGTTTGGGACGCCTCTGTTTACAAGAACCTCGTTTACCGTACAAGTTCAATATCACAGAAAGTGAAAAATGGATAAAGAACTTGTGGTACATACGGACAATGCAGTATCACTCAGCAATGAAATCTATGTCATCAGGCCCGTAGCAGCATAATGAGTGGATTCAGATACGATGATTCTAAATGAAATAAGTCACACAGAAAAAGAAACATCATAAGATATCACTAATACACGGAATGTAAACTTGGCTACACAGGAACTGAATTCCAAAACAGAACAGGGTCTCAAATTTAGAAAACCAACTTATGCTTGCTTAAGGGGAAAGGTGAGTTGTGGTGGTGCATAAAACCAGAGATTGAAATGAGCACAGATAAAGTTCCTTAAGCCAAATATGGAATAGACAAGAGCTACTCCTTGCTCAACGAAATGGACTCAACACCCCATATTAAACGCCTAAGAATGTACCTGACTAGTAAGTATCTTAAAACCTATGGATTGCTATGTCTCCAAAAGAGAATCAAGCGTGTGTACAGGGGCATAAACGCAGCAGTGATAGGATTGGAGAGGTTCGGTGAGCACATGAAGACCCTTTGAAGACATATTGCATGGTACCCATTCCACGGGTCTCAACTCTCCAGGTTTAAGGTATTCTTCCTTCAGCTAAAACATGCATGTGGAACCCAGAGTATGATCAACCATGTGAACGGGAGACGTGTTCAAATATGTCTCAGTTTTCTTCCCCTGGTACTCGGGTGCAACATTCCAGACGCTTTACTAACACTCTCCCCACTTGGAGAGTCAGCGCCTTTAACCTCCTCTTTGGCCCAGTTTGCAATTTCTGCGGAAGATGAACAGGAATAGCGAGAACCAATGAGAGACTAGCTGGAGGTGTCTGGACGGGCAAATTTAACTCTCATTTCCCACCAGGAAGAGGAATTAACCAAAGGCTCAGCGTGCCGTGCAGGAACCAGATTAGGGCCTGAAGCCATCCTGCGGTGTTGCGGCCAGGTCACAAGAAAGCGAGTTGAAGAAAGGAGCTCAGGGGCACTGTAATTCACAAACCTGCAGAGTTATAAATGACAGCTATCGTCCAAAAATAGACTGAAGTAAGGCTGCCAAGAGGACTTGAAAGCGGGGCAGAATTGCAGGAAACCGATTTCAGGAGGTAGACAGGAATTGCATTTCAAGCATAGGAAATGAGGCAGAACGTCCACAGTGATGCACTAGGCCAAAAAGGGCATATGCGTTTTTTCCTGAATATATTCAGGAAAAAACGCATACGCCCTTTTTGGCCAACCAAGCAAGCTTGCAAAGGAAATCTGCACTACAATGAAGTCTCACTTCCCCCCGGTCAAAAGGGCCATCAGAATAAAGTGTAAAATCCAGAAAGGCAGGACAGGCCATGGAGAACTGGGAGCCTTGTTATGCTGATGGGCGGGATGTAAATTGCCAACAGACACTCGGGAGAAGTGTATGGTGTTTCCTGAAACATCTAAAAAACAAAGCAACAGAGCCTAGGGCACTTCCACTTATGGTCCTATAGCTTAGGGAAATTAATATCAAAAAGACACAGCAACCCCAAAATTTGGGACGGCTCTTTTTACAGGAATCTCTTCTACGGCACAAGTTAAATATCCCAGGGAGCAAATAATGGATAAAGAAGTTGCGGTACTTATGTACAACAGAATACCACTCAGCAATGAAATCTATGTCACCAGGCCCATACCAGCATAATGAGTGGATTGAGGCACGATGATTCTAAGTGAAATAAGTCACACAGAAAAAGAAACATCATAAGGTATCACTAATACACGGAATGTGAACTTGGCTACACATGAACTGAATTACAAAACAGAACAGGGTCTCAAGTTTAGAAAACCAACTTATGCCTGCTTAAGGGGGAAGGTGAGTTGGGGTGCTGCATAAAAGCAGAGTTTGAAATTAGCACAGATACCGTTCCATAAGCCAAATATGTAATAGACAAGAGCTACCCCTTGCTCAACGAAATGGATTCAACAATGAGGTATCACCTCACACCTGGTAGAATAGGCATCATTGAAAATCTACAAACAAAAAATGCTGGAAAGGGTGTGGAGAAAAGGAACCCTCTTCCACTATTGTTGGGAATATAAATTGATACAGTCATTATGGAGAACAATATGGAATTTCTTAGGAAACTAA
Organism: Stenella coeruleoalba; assembly: GCF_951394435.1. NCBI lineage: Eukaryota > Metazoa > Chordata > Mammalia > Artiodactyla > Delphinidae > Stenella > Stenella coeruleoalba. Next base: position 431,886 of record NW_027646291.1, read on the forward strand.
CAATAGAATTACCATATGATACAGCAATCCCAGTACTGGACATATACCCAGACAAAACCATAAATCAAAAAGAGTCATTCACCGCAATGTTCATTGCATCACTATTTACAATATCGAGGTAATGGAAGCAACCTAAATGCCCACAGACAGACGAATGCATAAAGCTGTGGTACATATATAAAATGGAATATTACTAAGCCATGAAAAGGAATGAAATTGGGTCATTTGTAGAGACGTCGATGGATCTAGAGACTGTCATACAGAGTGAAGTAAGTCAGAAAGAGAAAAACAAATCTTGTATATTCATGCATATATGTGGAACCTAGAAAAACTGTACAGATTAACCATTTTGCAAGGCATAAATAGAGCAACAGATGTAGACAACAAACGTATGGACAACAAGGGGGGAAAGCTGTTGGGGGGGTGGTGGTGGGAGGAGTTGAGAGACTGGGATTGGCATGTATACATTTATATGTATAAAATAGATAACCAATAAGAACCTGCTGTATAAAAATATAAAATAAAATTCAAAATTAAAAAGAAGTAAAATTTAAAAAATAAAACAGAAAAAACAATTATTCCCTGCACATACATGTATTTATATGAATAAATTATTTCCATGCTTATATCTGTAAATACAAAAAAGAGGAATAAAATCTACCTTGAACCAAAAACGAAAAAGAGAAAAAAAACACAGAACCCACCAGTTACACAGAGGAAAACCGTATCAGGGCACTTGCTCCAGTTGTAAACAATTCTGAAGTTGGTCAGTGGTGGGGAATCGTCTCCCATTCAGCCAGCAGCCCCCACGCAACAAGCGTCCTCATTGCAAAGCTGGGGCACCGTGCCGAGGCATCTGTGAGTAAACGTGAGCTGAGCCCCAGGCCAGTTGCTGCTGAACTATTCCCACCCATCCCAGGTAAAACACCTGAATATATACAAGGACTTGAAAGCCTAGAGGAAGGGCCATAGAGCCACACGAGTGACAGCATGCCGGCCGACTTGGTGCCTGCAGGCCAGCCAGGATGGTCCTGGCCCTGGGTGCTCTTCTGGAAGATTTCCATTTCCCTGCCTGAGATACCCGTCCTGTCCCTGCCCCCACTGCTTTTTTCCTTCCTCACCTCTGCCCAGGGAGAAATTCCAGCAGCAGGTATGGGTGACACATCCTCTTCTTTAGCAGGTGGCAGCCTGGCAACTGCTGCAGAAAGTCCAGCAGAGCCCCACTCACACTGGGCCACCCACAAAGCCGTGGCCTCTCACTCCCTCCCACCAGCCCAGCCCCGAGACTGCTGACAGGGCAGAGAAAATGGCGTCAGGCACGGCTGCAGGGGCTCTTGCTGCCTGGAGTGGTATTTATATTGATCTCAACCCAGGCACACCTGGGGAGGGCTGGCCGGCACGGTAAGGCTGCCCAGGTCAGCCAATCATCACCCCTCAGGGGCTCACAGTTGCAGAAAATGGAACTTGCTGAACCGGCCAGGTCCAAGGAACAGGTGTGGGCTCCTGAGAGTCAGGATAGACAAGGGGCTGCAGCTTTGGCTTGTTTTCTAATCATTTTGTCTGGCCCATGAGTGGGAGACAACTTCAAGAAAACCCTCTCCTAATGAGAGGAACCCAGGAGTCAGGGAGAGGAGGGGTGGGTGGTGGTTGGAGACAGAGGCCTGGTGCCCCGGGTGCAGTGGAAGTCTCTGGAAGACCAGGTGGAGGGAGGCCTCACGGAGTGATGCCCAGGGTCACAGACCTGTCACAGCTGCTGTTTGTTAGTTCCAGTCCTGCTCTGAGGTGCTCTGTGTCAGCTCTGAGCGACAGGTGAGCTGGGGGTGCTCTGCAATGAGGGCTATGTGCACGGTTCCTGTGTGCCCAGCCCTGCCACGGTACCTGCAAGGGTAGCTCTGTATCCTGGGAGGGGCCTGACCACGAGAGCCCCGTGGGCTGGGGTGGGGGTGGGGTACCTGCCCAGGTGAGCTCCATATTCTGGGATTGGTCTGACCACGAGAGCCCCATGGGCTGCTGGGGACCTGGTAAAGGATGTCAGGACAGTCAGTGAAGCCACCGAGGATATACCTCCAGTTGCTCCTAATTCCTACACCCTGCTGGTCATTCTACCAACCACCAGGACATGGTATTCTGTATTAGTCTTCAATGATGCCTTCTTTTGTATTCCATTAGTCCCAGAGTCACAAGAAATTTTGGCTTGTGAGTGGCAGGACTCAACATACAACTAAAACAATACTTCCGGGCCGTCTGGCCCCAAGGGTGCAAAAATTCCCACACCATCTTTGGGGAAAGCTTAGCTAAAGACCTAAAAGTTCTACCTCTGGAAAAGGAAACCCTCCTTCAATATGCAGACGACATTCTGATCACCAGCCCTACTAAGGAGGCCTCTGAACTACCAAGCCAATAAAGGATAGAAGTTGTCCAAGAAAAAGCTCAAATATCACAGACTGCGGTGACCTGCCTGGGCTTCATTCTCACAGAAGGTCAGAGAAGCCCATCCCAGGAAAGGGAAGAAACCATTTTCAGCCTTACCCCTTTCTAAAACTAGAAGACAGCTTAGGGGTTCCTGGGGAGGCCAGGGTTTGCTGCTTCTGGATCCCTAACTACAGTCTACTAGCTGGGCCTCTATATGAAACACTGAAAGGAAAAGATGATGATCCTTTTGAATAGAATCCAGAAGTGGCCTTTCAAGAATGGAAAGAGCAGTCAATTCAGACCCTTGCCCTGGAACTCCCTAATTTAGCTAAACCCTTTGACCTTTACATTCCCGGTGAAAGGTGAATCGCCATTGGAGAATTAGTGCAAAAACTGGGACCACTTGAAATGGAACAATGCAAGAATGCCATCCAGGTAGGATAAACTACGGTCACTAAGGGGCTTGGCCCACTGCCACATCTGGCCAAGATACTGGCGGTATCTAAAAACCTGGAAATCAGCAGCCCAAAAGGCCACCTCCCTCCTAAGGGAAAAGGACCCCACGTGGTGATCCTAACCACCAACCATGCCCTGAAGTTGCAGGGTTCGCTCCGTGGGCACACCGACCTCGAGTGAGGAGGCCCTCCAACTCCAACATCCAGAGAGATAACCGGGGGCAACAGGGCACCATGACGACTCGTGTGAACATCACTTGACCTGGAGTTTCTCTCATAAAACAACAAGAGTGTGTCCCAAAAGAGTAGACTACTGCTTGCAGGACTTACTGCACCCAGAGGGGAGCTAATAATCTTGGCGGGGGAACAGTATACCACACTGTCACCATAGAAAAGCCTACAGACACCGTGATGATGGTGGCCAATAAGACCGGCTGGACTCCTGTTTACTTCAAAAGGCTGTTGACTCAGTAGCCATCATGGTCCTTGATCACCACTGACCCTGGACTGTCTGGGAGTTGAGCGGGCAGGGCTCTGACACCTGGTGCTGTTTGTACGTTAATTCAGGGGCCTAATTGAAGAAAGCGCAGACTACTGGTCAGAGCATCTAGGCTGGCAGAGACGGTCAGCCTAAGGTGGCCGAACAAATGTGGGGCGGGGTGAAACCGGCCCCCACAGCGTCTCTGCACATCTCTTTCCTGGACCCTTAAAGGTCATTAGAATCTATAACACTTCCAATGCTGGTGCTCAGGTGGACGAGCAGGGAGGCAGGGGTCCTGGGGACAATCAACGTCACCGGGAGGCTGCTGGGGAGAAGCTCTGACCCTCGCCCCAGGGTATGAGGGCTCCCAACTCAGCACTCAGCAGTTACAGAAGAAGGGTCTGCACCCTCAGCACTCCAAGAATGAGGAACGGGACAAAAGGCAGAGGAGGGGTTTGTCCCCAGCAAAGCCCATTAAAAATCCCTGGGAGATAAAAATAGAATCTGGGCAATAAAGTCAAGTCTAACCTTTTTTATCCTTTGTGCTTTGTCTAATTTCACGTGCTCCTAGGGTCCCGCATGCAGAGGTTCCACACCCGGCACTTCAGACCAGATTTCCTAGTGCAGAATGGCTGGGTCGACACCTCAGCTCCTGGGGCCCAGTGCAGACTCCACGATATAGAGCCTGAGCTACAGCCAACCCGGCCCTCGAGAGCTCCGCCGCCTCCCTCCCTCCCACTGACTCTGACAGGATCTCTACACAGCAGCCCAGCCCACAGCCCACGGGGTAGTGCATGCTCTCACCTCTCCATTCTCTGATCAAAATATAAAGTTTCCTTTGCTTGTGAACCAAACTCAGTCTCGATCTGTTGGCCCCAATGACACTGGGCAGGGGGACACTTGTTGGGGTCCACTCTGGAGGATCAGTAACAGAAATTGAGACTATTGTAACCTCAATGAACAGATGTGTGAGCCAAACTGTAGTTAACATAGAACAGTGTATAAGGCTCGGGTAAAATAAGATGTTTTTAACACTTCCATTTGATATTTCCATCACTTTTTATAAGCAAGTTCAGTGAAAAGGTTTGTCTTATTTGTCAGGTCAATATTAGAGAAACAGAGAAACGAAGTGATTTCTTTCCAAGGATGTACATCTAATAATCTTGGTTAAACCTTCAATCTTGTTTTAAATGCTTTTCCATTGAAAATGATACCTCTCTTTCAGCTCCCCCATTTCTGAGAAGTATAAAATCTTATAATTTATTATTACCAAAGGGGAAAGGTGGGAGGAGGGATAAATTAACAGTTTGGAATGAACACATACACACTGCTATGTATAAAATAGATCATCAACAAGGAACTACTGTATAGCACAGGGAACTACACTCAACATTTTGCAATAACCTATAAGGGGAAATAATCTGAAAAAGAATAGATATTTTTATTGACATCATCTATCAATGACAGTTAAAGTGTAGCCTAAGGGAATCTGGTGGTGAGTGCTTCTGACCCTGAAGACTTCAATCATCTAAAGTTTGGACTCTGCCTACTTCCCAAGGCCCTTAATGAACATATGTGTAGCCGTAGCTTAAAAAATTCCCCAGTTTGGGTTTCGGGGAGACACTGATTTTGAAAAAGCCCTGGTGTTCTCCTTACATGAATGGGGCTCTTCCTACTGCTAAAACATGTCTGTCACACCCAGAGGATGGTATACCGTCTGATCGGGAAGAGTTTGGAAAAGGCATCTCATCTCCTCATCTCCTGGTGCTCGGGTTCACCCCTCCAGCGTCTTTACTAACAGTCTCCCCACTTGGAGATGTCAGCACTGTCAACATCCTGTTGCGTACAGTTTGGAATTTGTCCAGAGGATGAAGCGGAAGGATGAGGAACAATGAGAGACAAGTCCTAGGTGTTCAGACAGGCACATGTCACTCTAATTTCCAATCAGGAAGACGAATTGACCAAAGGCTAGGGTTGCCCATGGAAACAGTATAGGGCTTGAGGAAATCCCGCTGCTTTGTGGCCAGTTCCCATAAACACGAGTTGAACAATGGAACTCAGGGGCAGTAAAATTCACAAAACTGCAGAGTTGAAAATATCCATCACTGAAAAATGTCTTGAGGAGAGTCAGAGAAAAGGACTTGTAAGCAAGGGAGAATGGCAGGAAAGGGATTTGAGGAGGTAGAAAGGACTCGCCATTAAGCACAAGAAAAGGAGCTGAACATTGCCAACATTGCAGTTGGCCAAAAAGGGTGTATGCGTTCTTTTCTGTATATATTCAAGAAAAGGGCATACACTTTTTTAGCCAACCAAACAGGTGGGCACTGGAAGTCAATACCACAAAAGATATCACTTCGCATCAGTCAGAAGAGCCATCCTCATAAAGCGTAAACAACAGAAATGCAGGACAGGGCAACGAGAAGAGGGAGCCCTGTGAGACTTATAGTGGAAATGTATATTGCCAACGGCCATTCTGGAGAAGTGTATTGTGTTTACTAAAGCATCTACAAAATGAGCTACAGAGCATAGGGCACTTGCACTCATGGGCGTATATCTTGGGAATAACAAAAATCGAGAGGACACAGGCACCCCAATGTTTACCCCCTCTCTGTTTAAAAGATCCTCGACTAGGATATAACTTAAATGTCTCTGGAGGGAAAAAATGGATAGAGATGTGGTACTTAGGTAGAGTGGAATATTATTCAGCCTGGAAATCAATGAAATATGGCCAGTTGTAACAACTCCGGAGGAGTTACGTATGATCATTCTAAGTGACAGAATTCAAAAAGAAAAAGACACATATCATAAGATGTCACTTAAAGGTGGAATCCAAAATGGCTACACATGAAATAAATTACAAAACAAAAACATAGTCAAATATGTAGAAAACACGCATAAGGCTGCTAAACGGGAAAGGTGGGGAGGGGTGAGGCATCATCCAGGAGGTTGAAATTAGCAAAGATACCATTCCAAATACCAAACTGATAATCAACAAGGCCTACACGGTAGCTAAAAGAACTGCACTCAGCACACTCAAGTCACCGGAAAAGAATATATACGACTGGTAAGAATCTGAAAAAGAATTTATTGATGTCTCTCTGTACGTGAATCAAGTGGATGTACAGCAGCAAGAAACAGAGCTTTGAAAATCAGCTGTAACCAATATAGTAATAAATTGAAAAAAATAAACGACAGAGAGACAGAGAAAACCTCTTACAACTTTTCCTCAGGGACGGTGATGCAACATGGATTGAACACATCTAGACCCACAGCAGGATGAGACATAAGGCTGGAAACTGTTTGCGCTAAGAGAAATGTGAGGTTGGGTGAGGAAATGCACACCCTTTAAAGTAATACTACCTGGTACCCATTCAATGGGTCCCAAATCTGCAGGTTCAAGGGATCTTCCTACAGCTAAAACATGCATGGAAAACCCAGAGGACTGTACACCATGTGATCGGGAGATGTGTCTAAAATGCACCTCATTTATCCTCTCCTGGTGCTCCTGTTCACCATTCCAGCCACGCTACTTAGAATCTCCCCACTTGGAGAATCAGCACATTTAAACTTCTGTTTCACACATTTTGCAAATTGTGAGGAGGATGAACGGGAAGAGGGGGAACCAATGAGAGAAGAGTTGTAGGGGTTTGGACGGGCACATATCACTCTAATTTCCCATTAAGAATAAGAATTAAAGAAAGGCTCAGCCTGCCTCGCCGGAGCCAAAATAGGGCCTGAAGCAATCCTGCGGGTTTGAGGCCAGCTCACAAAAGAGCAACTTAAAAAATGGAGCTCAGGGTCACTGCAATTCACAAACCTGCAGAGTTATAAATGAAAACTAACGTCCAAAAATATGTTGAGGTAAGGCAAAGAAGAGGATCTGAATGCAAGACAGAATTGCAAGAAACAGATTTCAAGAGATAGATTGGACTCGTCTTTAACGCACATGAAAAGCGGCAGAATTTCGACAATGATGCAGTTGGCCCAAAAGGGCGTATGCGTTTTTTCCTGATTATATCCAGGAAAAAACGCATACGCACTTTATGGGCAACGAAGCAAGCAAGCAATGCAAATGTGCACAACAAAGAAGTCTCACTTCCCACCGGTCAAAAGGGCCATCCTAAAAAATTGTAAAAACCAGAAATGCAGGACAGGCCATGGAGAACAGGGAGCCTTTATACGCTGATGGGCAGTGTGTGAACTGCCGAGAGCCACTCTGGAGAAGTGTATGGTGGTTCCTAAATCATCTAAAAAACAGAGCTACAGAGCATAGGACACTTCCAATCATGGGAGTATATCTAGGGAAGTCTAAAAATCAACAAGACACAAGCACACCACAGTTTAGGGCTACTCTGTTTACAAGAACCTCAACTTCAGTACACCTTAAATATCCCAGGAAAGAGAACAATGGATAAAGAAGATGTGGTACTTATGTACAATGGAATATCTCTTCACCATGAAATCAATGTAATAAGGCTAGTAGAAGGATAAAGAGTGGATTTAGGTCCGATAATACTACTTGAAATAAGTCAAACAGAAAAAGAAACATATCATAAGATATCACTTATAGAGGGAGGGTAAATATGGCTGCACAAGAAATGAATTACAGAACAGAACAGTGTCTCACATTTAGAAAACACACTTATGTCAGCTTAAGGGGAAAGGAGAGGTGGGGTGATGCATAAAACCAGAGTTTGAAATTAGCACAGATACCGTTCAATAAACCAAATAGGTATTAGACAAGATCTACACCTTGCTCAATGAACTGGCCTCAACACACCCTATACACCGCAGAGAAATATATCTGAGTAATAAGAATCTTAAAACCCATGTATTGATATATCTCCATAAGGGAATCAAGTGTGTGCAGAGCGGCACAAACACAGCAGTGAAAAGGAGCTAAACCCCATTATAGAAATAAATTTTAAAAACAAAACGCTGAAACAATGAAAGAGAGAAAAATTCTTACAAAATTCGCTCAGGGGCTGTGATGCAACCTGGATTGACCACATATAAACCCACAGCTGGATAAGACATAAGGCTGGACACTTGGGGCTGACAGGATTGGTGAGCTTTGGTGAGCAACTGCCGAAAGTTTAATGCAATACTTCATGCTACTCAGTCCAAGGGTCCCAACACTCCAGGTTGAAGGGAATCTTCCTACAGCTAAACCATGCTTGGGAAACCCAGCGACTGGTATACCATATGATCGGGAAAGGTTTCTAAAACGCACCTCATTTTTCCTCTCCTGGGGCTCCGGATCGACATTCCAGCCGCTTTACTAACAACATCCCCACATGGAGTCAATGCCTTTAAGTTCTGGTATCGCACAGTCTGCAGTTAGTGCAGAGGATGAATGGGAATAGGGGGAACCAGTGAGAAACTAGCTGTAGCGGTTTCAATGGGCACATGTCACTCTAATATCACATCAGTAAGAAGAATTAACCAAAGGCACAGCCAGGTGCCCCAGAAGAAAAATAGGGCTTCAAGGAATCCTGTGGTTACGGGGCAAGACCACAAAAATAAGAGCTAAAAAATGGAGCTAAGGGCCACTGCAATTCAAAAACCTGCAGAGTTATAAAGGCCAACTATTTTTAAAAAATATATTGAGGTAAGGCTATGAAGAGGCATTGAAAGCAAGGCAGAATTGCATGAAACCGATTTCAGGAGGTAGACTGGAATTGCATTGAAAACATATGAAGAGAGTGAGAAACTCGACAATGATGCACTTGGCCAAAAAGGGCGTATGTGTTTTTTCCTGAATATATTCAGGAAAAAACACATACGCTCTTTTTGGCCAACCAAGCAAGCTTGCAAAGGAAATCTGCACTACAATGAAGTCTCACTTCCACCTGGTCAAAAGGGCCATCTGAAAAAAGTGTAAAACCCATAAAGGCACGACAGGCCATGGAGAACTGGGAGCCTTCTTATGCTGATGGGCGGGATGTAAATTGCCAACAGCCACTCTGGAGAAGTGTATGGTGTTTCCTGAAACATCTAAAAAACAAAGCAACAGAGCCTAGGGCACTGCCACTTATGGTCCTATAGCTTAGGGAAATTAAAATCAAAAAGACACAGCCACCCCAAAGTTTGGGACGCCTCTGTTTACAAGAACCTCGTTTACCGTACAAGTTCAATATCACAGAAAGTGAAAAATGGATAAAGAACTTGTGGTACTTACGTACAATGCAATATCACTAAGCAATGAAATCTATGTCATCAGGCCCGTAGCAGCATAATGAGTGGATTCAGGTATGATGATTCGAACTGAAATAAGTCACACAGAAAAGAAACATCATAAGGTATCACTAATACACAGAATGTGAACTTGGCTACACATGAACTGAATTACAAAACAGAACAGTGTCTCAAGTTTAGAAAACCAGCTTATGCTTGCGTAACGGGGAAGGTGAGTTGGGGTGCTGCATAAAACCAGAGGTTGAAATGAGCACAGATAAAGTTCCTTAAGCCAAATATGGAATAGACAAGAGCTACTCCTTGCTCAACGAAATGGACTCAACACCCCATATTAAACGCCTAAGAATGTACCTGACTAGTAAGTATCTTAAAACCTATGGATTGCTATGTCTCCAAAAGAGAATCAAGTGTGAGTACAGGGGCATAAACGCAGCAGTGATAGGATTGGAGAGGTTCGGTGAGCAGATGAAGACCCTTTGAAGTCATATTGCATGGTACCCATTACACGGGTCTCAACTCTCCAGGTTTAAGGTATTCTTCCTTCAGCTAAAACATGCATGTGGAACCCAGAGTATGATCAACGGTGTGAACGGGAGACGTGTTCAAATATGTCTCAGTTGTCCTCCCCTGGTACTCGGGTGCAACATTCCAGATGCTTTACTAACACTCTCCCTACTTGGAGAGTCAGTGCCTTTACCTCCTGTTTGCCCCAGTTTGCAATTTCTGCGGAAGATGAACAGGAATAGCGAGAACCAATGAGAGACTACCTGGAGGTGTCTGGACGGGCAAATTTAACTCTCATTTCCCACCAGGAAGAGGAATTAACCAAAGGCTCAGCGTGCCATGCCGGAACCACATTAGGGCCTGAAGACATCTTGCGGTGTTGCGGCCAGCTCACAAGAAAGCGAGTTGAAGAAAGGAGCTCAGGGGCACTGTAATTCACAAACCTGCAGAGTTATAAATGACAGCTATCGTCCAAAAATATACTGAAGTAAGGCTGCCAAGAGGACTTGAAAGCGGGGCAGAATTGCAGGAAACCGATTTCAGGAGGTAGACAGGAATTGCATTTCAAGCATAGGAAAAGAGGCAGAACGTCCACAGTGATGCACTTCGTCAAAAAGTGCATATGCGTTTTTTCCTGAATATATTCAGGAAAACACACATACGCGCTTTTTGGCCAACCAAGCAAGCTTGCAAAGGAAATCTGCACTACAATGAAGTCTCACTTCCCCCCGGTCAAAAGGGCCATCTGAAAAAAGTGTAAAATCCAGAAAGGCAGGACAGGCCATGGAGAACTGGGAGCCTTGTTATGCTGATGGGCGGCATGTAAATTGCCAACAGACACTCGGGAGAAGTGTATGGTGTTTCCTGAAACATCTAAAAAACAAAGCAACAGAGCCTAGGGCACTTCCACTTATGGTCCTATAGCTTAGGGAAATTAAAATCAAAAAGACACAGCCACCCCAAAGTTTGGAACGGCTCTGTTTACAAGAACCTCGTTTACAGTACAAGTTCAACATCGCAGAAAGTGAAAAATGGATAAAGAAGTTGTGGTATTTACTTACAAAGCAATATCACTCAGCAATGAAATCTATGTCATCAGGCCATTAGCAGCGCAATGAGTGGATTCAGGTACGATGATTCTAACTGAAATAAGTCACACAGAAAAAGAAACATCATAAGATATCACTAATAAACGGAATGGAAACTTGGCTACACAGGAACTGAATTACAGAACAGAACAGGGTCTCAAATTTAGAAAACCAACTTATGCTTGCTTAAGGGGAAAGGTGAGTTGGGGTGCTGCATAAAACCAGAGATTGAAATGAGCACAGATAAAGTTCCTTAAGCCAAATATGGAATAGACAAGAGCTACTCCTTGCTCAACGAAATGGACTCAACACCGCATATTAAACGTCTAAGAATGTACCTGACTAGTAAGTATCTTAAAACCTATGGATTGCTATGTCTCCGAAAGAGAATCAAGCATGTGTACAGGGGCATAAACGCAGCAGTGATAGGATTGGAGAGGTTCGTGAGCAAATGAAGACCCTTTGAAGTCATATTGTATGGTACCCATTCCACGGGTTTCAACTACCCAGGTTTAAGATATTCTTCCTTCAGCTAAAACATGCATGTGTCCCTAGAGTATGATCAACCATGTGATCGGGAGACGTGTTCAAATATGTCTCAGTTTTCGTACCCTGGTACTCGGGTGCAACATTCCAGACGCTTTACTAACACTCTCCCGACTTGGAGAGTCAGTCCCTTTAACCTCCTGTTTGGCCCAGTTTGCAATTTCTGCGGAAGATGAACAGGAATAGCGAGAACCAATGAGAGACTAGCTGGAGGTGTCTGGACGGGCAAATTTAACTCTCATTTCCCACCAGGAAGAGGAATTAACCAAAGGCTCAGCATGCCGTGCCGGAACCAGATTAGGGCCTGAAGCCATCCTGCGGTGTTGCGGCCAGCTCACAAGAAAGCGAGTTGAAGAAAGGAGCTGAGGGACACTCTAATTCACAAACCTGCAGAGTTATAAATGACAGCTATCGTCCAAAAATATACTGAAGTAAGGCTGCCAAGAGGACTTGAAAGCGGGGCAGAATTGCAGGAAACCAATTTCAGGAGGTAGACTGGAATTGCATTGAAAGCATAGGAAAAGGGGCAGAACGTCCACAATGATGCACTTGGCCAAAAAGGGCGTATGCGTTTTTTCCTGAATATATTCAGGAAAAAACGCATACGCCCTTTTTGGCCAACCAAGCAAGCTTGCAAAGGAAATCTGCACTACAATGAAGTCTCACTTCACCCCGGTCAAAAGGGCCATCTGAAAAATGTGTAAAATCCAGAAAGGCAGGACAGGCCATGGAGAACTGGGAGCCTTGTTATGCTGATGAGCGGGATGTAAATTGCCAACAGACACTAGGGAGAAGTGTATGGTGTTTCCTGAAACATCTAAAAAACAAAGCAACAGAGCCTAGGGCACTTCCACTTATGGTCCTATAGCTTAGGGAAATTAAAATCAAAAAGACACAGCCACCCCAAAGTTTGGGACGCCTCTGTTTACAAGAACCTCGTTTACCGTACAAGTTCAATATCACAGAAAGTGAAAAATGGATAAAGAACTTGTGGTACATACGGACAATGCAGTATCACTCAGCAATGAAATCTATGTCATCAGGCCCGTAGCAGCATAATGAGTGGATTCAGATACGATGATTCTAAATGAAATAAGTCACACAGAAAAAGAAACATCATAAGATATCACTAATACACGGAATGTAAACTTGGCTACACAGGAACTGAATTCCAAAACAGAACAGGGTCTCAAATTTAGAAAACCAACTTATGCTTGCTTAAGGGGAAAGGTGAGTTGTGGTGGTGCATAAAACCAGAGATTGAAATGAGCACAGATAAAGTTCCTTAAGCCAAATATGGAATAGACAAGAGCTACTCCTTGCTCAACGAAATGGACTCAACACCCCATATTAAACGCCTAAGAATGTACCTGACTAGTAAGTATCTTAAAACCTATGGATTGCTATGTCTCCAAAAGAGAATCAAGCGTGTGTACAGGGGCATAAACGCAGCAGTGATAGGATTGGAGAGGTTCGGTGAGCACATGAAGACCCTTTGAAGACATATTGCATGGTACCCATTCCACGGGTCTCAACTCTCCAGGTTTAAGGTATTCTTCCTTCAGCTAAAACATGCATGTGGAACCCAGAGTATGATCAACCATGTGAACGGGAGACGTGTTCAAATATGTCTCAGTTTTCTTCCCCTGGTACTCGGGTGCAACATTCCAGACGCTTTACTAACACTCTCCCCACTTGGAGAGTCAGCGCCTTTAACCTCCTCTTTGGCCCAGTTTGCAATTTCTGCGGAAGATGAACAGGAATAGCGAGAACCAATGAGAGACTAGCTGGAGGTGTCTGGACGGGCAAATTTAACTCTCATTTCCCACCAGGAAGAGGAATTAACCAAAGGCTCAGCGTGCCGTGCAGGAACCAGATTAGGGCCTGAAGCCATCCTGCGGTGTTGCGGCCAGGTCACAAGAAAGCGAGTTGAAGAAAGGAGCTCAGGGGCACTGTAATTCACAAACCTGCAGAGTTATAAATGACAGCTATCGTCCAAAAATAGACTGAAGTAAGGCTGCCAAGAGGACTTGAAAGCGGGGCAGAATTGCAGGAAACCGATTTCAGGAGGTAGACAGGAATTGCATTTCAAGCATAGGAAATGAGGCAGAACGTCCACAGTGATGCACTAGGCCAAAAAGGGCATATGCGTTTTTTCCTGAATATATTCAGGAAAAAACGCATACGCCCTTTTTGGCCAACCAAGCAAGCTTGCAAAGGAAATCTGCACTACAATGAAGTCTCACTTCCCCCCGGTCAAAAGGGCCATCAGAATAAAGTGTAAAATCCAGAAAGGCAGGACAGGCCATGGAGAACTGGGAGCCTTGTTATGCTGATGGGCGGGATGTAAATTGCCAACAGACACTCGGGAGAAGTGTATGGTGTTTCCTGAAACATCTAAAAAACAAAGCAACAGAGCCTAGGGCACTTCCACTTATGGTCCTATAGCTTAGGGAAATTAATATCAAAAAGACACAGCAACCCCAAAATTTGGGACGGCTCTTTTTACAGGAATCTCTTCTACGGCACAAGTTAAATATCCCAGGGAGCAAATAATGGATAAAGAAGTTGCGGTACTTATGTACAACAGAATACCACTCAGCAATGAAATCTATGTCACCAGGCCCATACCAGCATAATGAGTGGATTGAGGCACGATGATTCTAAGTGAAATAAGTCACACAGAAAAAGAAACATCATAAGGTATCACTAATACACGGAATGTGAACTTGGCTACACATGAACTGAATTACAAAACAGAACAGGGTCTCAAGTTTAGAAAACCAACTTATGCCTGCTTAAGGGGGAAGGTGAGTTGGGGTGCTGCATAAAAGCAGAGTTTGAAATTAGCACAGATACCGTTCCATAAGCCAAATATGTAATAGACAAGAGCTACCCCTTGCTCAACGAAATGGATTCAACAATGAGGTATCACCTCACACCTGGTAGAATAGGCATCATTGAAAATCTACAAACAAAAAATGCTGGAAAGGGTGTGGAGAAAAGGAACCCTCTTCCACTATTGTTGGGAATATAAATTGATACAGTCATTATGGAGAACAATATGGAATTTCTTAGGAAACTAACAATAGAATTACCATATGATACAGCAATCCCAGTACTGGACATATACCCAGACAAAACCATAAATCAAAAAGAGTCATTCACCGCAATGTTCATTGCATCACTATTTACAATATCGAGGTAATGGAAGCAACCTAAATGCCCACAGACAGACGAATGCATAAAGCTGTGGTACATATATAAAATGGAATATTACTAAGCCATGAAAAGGAATGAAATTGGGTCATTTGTAGAGACGTCGATGGATCTAGAGACTGTCATACAGAGTGAAGTAAGTCAGAAAGAGAAAAACAAATCTTGTATATTCATGCATATATGTGGAACCTAGAAAAACTGTACAGATTAACCATTTTGCAAGGCATAAATAGAGCAACAGATGTAGACAACAAACGTATGGACAACAAGGGGGGAAAGCTGTTGGGGGGGTGGTGGTGGGAGGAGTTGAGAGACTGGGATTGGCATGTATACATTTATATGTATAAAATAGATAACCAATAAGAACCTGCTGTATAAAAATATAAAATAAAATTCAAAATTAAAAAGAAGTAAAATTTAAAAAATAAAACAGAAAAAACAATTATTCCCTGCACATACATGTATTTATATGAATAAATTATTTCCATGCTTATATCTGTAAATACAAAAAAGAGGAATAAAATCTACCTTGAACCAAAAACGAAAAAGAGAAAAAAAACACAGAACCCACCAGTTACACAGAGGAAAACCGTATCAGGGCACTTGCTCCAGTTGTAAACAATTCTGAAGTTGGTCAGTGGTGGGGAATCGTCTCCCATTCAGCCAGCAGCCCCCACGCAACAAGCGTCCTCATTGCAAAGCTGGGGCACCGTGCCGAGGCATCTGTGAGTAAACGTGAGCTGAGCCCCAGGCCAGTTGCTGCTGAACTATTCCCACCCATCCCAGGTAAAACACCTGAATATATACAAGGACTTGAAAGCCTAGAGGAAGGGCCATAGAGCCACACGAGTGACAGCATGCCGGCCGACTTGGTGCCTGCAGGCCAGCCAGGATGGTCCTGGCCCTGGGTGCTCTTCTGGAAGATTTCCATTTCCCTGCCTGAGATACCCGTCCTGTCCCTGCCCCCACTGCTTTTTTCCTTCCTCACCTCTGCCCAGGGAGAAATTCCAGCAGCAGGTATGGGTGACACATCCTCTTCTTTAGCAGGTGGCAGCCTGGCAACTGCTGCAGAAAGTCCAGCAGAGCCCCACTCACACTGGGCCACCCACAAAGCCGTGGCCTCTCACTCCCTCCCACCAGCCCAGCCCCGAGACTGCTGACAGGGCAGAGAAAATGGCATCAGGCACGGCTGCAGGGGCTCTTGCTGCCTGGAGTGGTATTTATATTGATCTCAACCCAGGCACACCTGGGGAGGGCTGGCCGGCACGGTAAGGCTGCCCAGGTCAGCCAATCATCACCCCTCAGGGGCTCACAGTTGCAGAAAATGGAACTTGCTGAACCGGCCAGGTCCAAGGAACAGGTGTGGGCTCCTGAGAGTCAGGATAGACAAGGGGCTGCAGCTTTGGCTTGTTTTCTAATCATTTTGTCTGGCCCATGAGTGGGAGACAACTTCAAGAAAACCCTCTCCTAATGAGAGGAACCCAGGAGTCAGGGAGAGGAGGGGTGGGTGGTGGTTGGAGACAGAGGCCTGGTGCCCCGGGTGCAGTGGAAGTCTCTGGAAGACCAGGTGGAGGGAGGCCTCACGGAGTGATGCCCAGGGTCACAGACCTGTCACAGCTGCTGTTTGTTAGTTCCAGTCCTGCTCTGAGGTGCTCTGTGTCAGCTCTGAGCGACAGGTGAGCTGGGGGTGCTCTGCAATGAGGGCTATGTGCACGGTTCCTGTGTGCCCAGCCCTGCCACGGTACCTGCAAGGGTAGCTCTGTATCCTGGGAGGGGCCTGACCACGAGAGCCCCGTGGGCTGGGGTGGGGGTGGGGTACCTGCCCAGGTGAGCTCCATATTCTGGGATTGGTCTGACCACGAGAGCCCCATGGGCTGCTGGGGACCTGGTAAAGGATGTCAGGACAGTCAGTGAAGCCACCGAGGATATACCTCCAGTTGCTCCTAATTCCTACACCCTGCTGGTCATTCTACCAACCACCAGGACATGGTATTCTGTATTAGTCTTCAATGATGCCTTCTTTTGTATTCCATTAGTCCCAGAGTCACAAGAAATTTTGGCTTGTGAGTGGCAGGACTCAACATACAACTAAAACAATACTTCCGGGCCGTCTGGCCCCAAGGGTGCAAAAATTCCCACACCATCTTTGGGGAAAGCTTAGCTAAAGACCTAAAAGTTCTACCTCTGGAAAAGGAAACCCTCCTTCAATATGCAGACGACATTCTGATCACCAGCCCTACTAAGGAGGCCTCTGAACTACCAAGCCAATAAAGGATAGAAGTTGTCCAAGAAAAAGCTCAAATATCACAGACTGCGGTGACCTGCCTGGGCTTCATTCTCACAGAAGGTCAGAGAAGCCCATCCCAGGAAAGGGAAGAAACCATTTTCAGCCTTACCCCTTTCTAAAACTAGAAGACAGCTTAGGGGTTCCTGGGGACGCCAGGGTTTGCTGCTTCTGGATCCCTAACTACAGTCTACTAGCTGGGCCTCTATATGAAACACTGAAAGGAAAAGATGATGATCCTTTTGAATAGAATCCAGAAGTGGCCTTTCAAGAATGGAAAGAGCAGTCAATTCAGACCCTTGCCCTGGAACTCCCTAATTTAGCTAAACCCTTTGACCTTTACATTCCCGGTGAAAGGTGAATCGCCATTGGAGAATTAGTGCAAAAACTGGGACCACTTGAAATGGAACAATGCAAGAATGCCATCCAGGTAGGATAAACTACGGTCACTAAGGGGCTTGGCCCACTGCCACATCTGGCCAAGATACTGGCGGTATCTAAAAACCTGGAAATCAGCAGCCCAAAAGGCCACCTCCCTCCTAAGGGAAAAGGACCCCACGTGGTGATCCTAACCACCAACCATGCCCTGAAGTTGCAGGGTTCGCTCCGTGGGCACACCGACCTCGAGTGAGGAGGCCCTCCAACTCCAACATCCAGAGAGATAACCGGGGGCAACAGGGCACCATGACGACTCGTGTGAACATCACTTGACCTGGAGTTTCTCTCATAAAACAACAAGAGTGTGTCCCAAAAGAGTAGACTACTGCTTGCAGGACTTACTGCACCCAGAGGGGAGCTAATAATCTTGGCGGGGGAACAGTATACCACACTGTCACCATAGAAAAGCCTACAGACACCGTGATGATGGTGGCCAATAAGACCGGCTGGACTCCTGTTTACTTCAAAAGGCTGTTGACTCAGTAGCCATCATGGTCCTTGATCACCACTGACCCTGGACTGTCTGGGAGTTGAGCGGGCAGGGCTCTGACACCTGGTGCTGTTTGTACGTTAATTCAGGGGCCTAATTGAAGAAAGCGCAGACTACTGGTCAGAGCATCTAGGCTGGCAGAGACGGTCAGCCTAAGGTGGCCGAACAAATGTGGGGCGGGGTGAAACCGGCCCCCACAGCGTCTCTGCACATCTCTTTCCTGGACCCTTAAAGGTCATTAGAATCTATAACACTTCCAATGCTGGTGCTCAGGTGGACGAGCAGGGAGGCAGGGGTCCTGGGGACAATCAACGTCACCGGGAGGCTGCTGGGGAGAAGCTCTGACCCTCGCCCCAGGGTATGAGGGCTCCCAACTCAGCACTCAGCAGTTACAGAAGAAGGGTCTGCACCCTCAGCACTCCAAGAATGAGGAACGGGACAAAAGGCAGAGGAGGGGTTTGTCCCCAGCAAAGCCCATTAAAAATCCCTGGGAGATAAAAATAGAATCTGGGCAATAAAGTCAAGTCTAACCTTTTTTATCCTTTGTGCTTTGTCTAATTTCACGTGCTCCTAGGGTCCCGCATGCAGAGGTTCCACACCCGGCACTTCAGACCAGATTTCCTAGTGCAGAATGGCTGGGTCGACACCTCAGCTCCTGGGGCCCAGTGCAGACTCCACGATATAGAGCCTGAGCTACAGCCAACCCGGCCCTCGAGAGCTCCGCCGCCTCCCTCCCTCCCACTGACTCTGACAGGATCTCTACACAGCAGCCCAGCCCACAGCCCACGGGGTAGTGCATGCTCTCACCTCTCCATTCTCTGATCAAAATATAAAGTTTCCTTTGCTTGTGAACCAAACTCAGTCTCGATCTGTTGGCCCCAATGACACTGGGCAGGGGGACACTTGTTGGGGTCCACTCTGGAGGATCAGTAACAGAAATTGAGACTATTGTAACCTCAATGAACAGATGTGTGAGCCAAACTGTAGTTAACATAGAACAGTGTATAAGGCTCGGGTAAAATAAGATGTTTTTAACACTTCCATTTGATATTTCCATCACTTTTTATAAGCAAGTTCAGTGAAAAGGTTTGTCTTATTTGTCGGGTCAATATTAGAGAAACGAAGTGATTTCTTTCCAAGGATGTACATCTAATAATCTTGGTTAAACCTTCAATCTTGTTTTAAATGTTTTTCCATTGAAAATGATACCTCTCTTTTAGCTCCCCCATTTCTGAGAAGTATAAAATCTTATAATTTATTATTACCAAAGGGGAAAGGTGGGAGGAGGGATAAATTAACAGTTTGGAATGAACACATACACACTGCTATGTATAAAATAGATCATCAACAAGGAACTACTGTATAGCACAGGGAACTACACTCAACATTTTGCAATAACCTATAAGGGGAAATAATCTGAAAAAGAATAGATATTTTTATTGACATCATCTATCAATGACAGTTAAAGTGTAGCCTAAGGGAAGCTGGTGGTGAGTGCTTCTGACCCTGAAGACTTCAATCATCTAAAGTTTGGACTCTGCCTACTTCCCAAGGCCCTTAATGAACATATGTGTAGCCGTAGCTTAAAAAATTCCCCAGTTTGGGTTTCGGGGAGACACTGATTTTGAAAAAGCCCTGGTGTTCTCCTTACATGAATGGGACTCTTCCTACTGCTAAAACATGTCTGTCACACCCAGAGGATGGTATACCGTCTGATCGGGAAGAGTTTGGAAAAGGCATCTCATCTCCTCATCTCCTGGTGCTCGGGTTCACCCCTCCAGCGTCTTTACTAACAGTCTCCCCACTTGGAGATGTCAGCACTGTCAACATCCTGTTGCGTACAGTTTGGAATTTGTCCAGAGGATGAAGCGGAAGGATGAGGAACAATGAGAGACAAGTCCTAGGTGTTCAGACAGGCACATGTCACTCTAATTTCCAATCAGGAAGACGAATTGACCAAAGGCTAGGGTTGCCCATGGAAACAGTATAGGGCTTGAGGAAATCCCGCTGCTTTGTGGCCAGTTCCCATAAACACGAGTTGAACAATGGAACTCAGGGGCAGTAAAATTCACAAAACTGCAGAGTTGAAAATATCCATCACTGAAAAATGTCTTGAGGAGAGTCAGAGAAAAGGACTTGTAAGCAAGGGAGAATGGCAGGAAAGGGATTTGAGGAGGTAGAAAGGACTCGCCATTAAGCACAAGAAAAGGAGCTGAACATTGCCAACATTGCAGTTGGCCAAAAAGGGTGTATGCGTTCTTTTCTGTATATATTCAAGAAAAGGGCATACACTTTTTTAGCCAACCAAACAGGTGGGCACTGGAAGTCAATACCACAAAAGATATCACTTCGCATCAGTCAGAAGAGCCATCCTCATAAAGCGTAAACAACAGAAATGCAGGACAGGGCAACGAGAAGAGGGAGCCCTGTGAGACTTATAGTGGAAATGTATATTGCCAACGGCCATTCTGGAGAAGTGTATTGTGTTTACTAAAGCATCTAAAAAATGAGCTACAGAGCATAGGGCACTTGCACTCACGGGCGTATATCTTGGGAAAAACAAAAATCGAGAGGACACAGGCACCCCAATGTTTACCCCCTCTCTGTTTAAAAGATCCTCGACTAGGATATAACTTAAATGTCTCTGGAGGGAAAAAATGGATAGAGATGTGGTACTTAGGTAGAGTGGAATATTATTCAGCCTGGAAATCAATGAAATATGGCCAGTTGTAACAACTCCGGAGGAGTTACGTATGATCATTCTAAGTGACAGAATTCAAAAAGAAAAAGACACATATCATAAGATATCACTTAAAGGTGGAATCCAAAATGGCTACACATGAAATAAATTACAAAACAAAAACATAGTCAAATATGTAGAAAACACGCATAAGGCTGCTAAACGGGAAAGGTGGGGAGGGGTGAGGCATCATCCAGGAGGTTGAAATTAGCAAAGATACCATTCCAAATACCAAACTGATAATCAACAAGGCCTACACGGTAGCTAAAAGAACTGCACTCAGCACACTCAAGTCACCGGAAAAGAATATATACGACTGGTAAGAATCTGAAAAAGAATTTATTGATGTCTCTCTGTACGTGAATCAAGTGGATGTACAGCAGCAAGAAACAGAGCTTTGAAAATCAGCTGTAACCAATATAGTAATAAATTGAAAAAAATAAACGACAGAGAGACAGAGAAAACCTCTTACAACTTTTCCTCAGGGACGGTGATGCAACATGGATTGAACACATCTAGACCCACAGCAGGATGAGACATAAGGCTGGAAACTGTTTGCGCTAAGAGAAATGTGAGGTTGGGTGAGGAAATGCACACCCTTTAAAGTAATACTACCTGGTACCCATTCAATGGGTCCCAAATCTGCAGGTTCAAGGGATCTTCCTACAGCTAAAACATGCATGGAAAACCCAGAGGACTGTACACCATGTGATCGGGAGATGTGTCTAAAATGCACCTCATTTATCCTCTCCTGGTGCTCCTGTTCACCATTCCAGCCACGCTACTTAGAATCTCCCCACTTGGAGAATCAGCACATTTAAACTTCTGTTTCACACATTTTGCAAATTGTGAGGAGGATGAACGGGAAGAGGGGGAACCAATGAGAGAAGAGTTGTAGGGGTTTGGACGGGCACATATCACTCTAATTTCCCATTAAGAATAAGAATTAAAGAAAGGCTCAGCCTGCCTCGCCGGAGCCAAAATAGGGCCTGAAGCAATCCTGCGGGTTTGAGGCCAGCTCACAAAAGAGCAACTTAAAAAATGGAGCTCAGGGTCACTGCAATTCACAAACCTGCAGAGTTATAAATGAAAACTAACGTCCAAAAATATGTTGAGGTAAGGCAAAGAAGAGGATCTGAATGCAAGACAGAATTGCAAGAAACAGATTTCAAGAGATAGATTGGACTCGTCTTTAACGCACATGAAAAGCGGCAGAATTTCGACAATGATGCAGTTGGCCCAAAAGGGCGTATGCGTTTTTTCCTGATTATATCCAGGAAAAAACGCATACGCACTTTATGGGCAACGAAGCAAGCAAGCAATGCAAATGTGCACAACAAAGAAGTCTCACTTCCCACCGGTCAAAAGGGCCATCCTAAAAAATTGTAAAAACCAGAAATGCAGGACAGGCCATGGAGAACAGGGAGCCTTTATACGCTGATGGGCAGTGTGTGAACTGCCGAGAGCCACTCTGGAGAAGTGTATGGTGGTTCCTAAATCATCTAAAAAACAGAGCTACAGAGCATAGGACACTTCCAATCATGGGAGTATATCTAGGGAAGTCTAAAAATCAACAAGACACAAGCACACCACAGTTTAGGGCTACTCTGTTTACAAGAACCTCAACTTCAGTACACCTTAAATATCCCAGGAAAGAGAACAATGGATAAAGAAGATGTGGTACTTATGTACAATGGAATATCTCTTCACCATGAAATCAATGTAATAAGGCTAGTAGAAGGATAAAGAGTGGATTTAGGTCCGATAATACTACTTGAAATAAGTCAAACAGAAAAAGAAACATATCATAAGATATCACTTATAGAGGGAGGGTAAATATGGCTGCACAAGAAATGAATTACAGAACAGAACAGTGTCTCACATTTAGAAAACACACTTATGTCAGCTTAAGGGGAAAGGAGAGGTGGGGTGATGCATAAAACCAGAGTTTGAAATTAGCACAGATACCGTTCAATAAACCAAATAGGTATTAGACAAGATCTACACCTTGCTCAATGAACAGGCCTCAACACACCCTATACACCGCAGAGAAATATATCTGAGGAATAAGAATCTTAAAACCCATGTATTGATATATCTCCATAAGGGAATCAAGTGTGTGCAGAGCGGCACAAACACAGCAGTGAAAAGGAGCTAAACCCCATTATAGAAATAAATTTTAAAAACAAAACGCTGAAACAATGAAAGAGAGAAAAATTCTTACAAAATTCGCTCAGGGGCTGTGATGCAACCTGGATTGACCACATATAAACCCACAGCTGGATAAGACATAAGGCTGGACACTTGGGGCTGACAGGATTGGTGAGCTTTGGTGAGCAACTGCCGAAAGTTTAATGCAATACTTCATGCTACTCAGTCCAAGGGTCCCAACACTCCAGGTTGAAGGGAATCTTCCTACAGCTAAACCATGCTTGGGAAACCCAGCGACTGGTATACCATATGATCGGGAAAGGTTTCTAAAACGCACCTCATTTTTCCTCTCCTGGGGCTCCGGATCGACATTCCAGCCGCTTTACTAACAACATCCCCACATGGAGTCAATGCCTTTAAGTTCTGGTATCGCACAGTCTGCAGTTAGTGCAGAGGATGAATGGGAATAGGGGGAACCAGTGAGAAACTAGCTGTAGCGGTTTCAATGGGCACATGTCACTCTAATATCACATCAGTAAGAAGAATTAACCAAAGGCACAGCAAGGTGCCCCAGAAGAAAAATAGGGCTTCAAGGAATCCTGTGGTTACGGGGCAAGACCACAAAAATAAGAGCTAAAAAATGGAGCTAAGGGCCACTGCAATTCAAAAACCTGCAGAGTTATAAAGGCCAACTATTTTTAAAAAATATATTGAGGTAAGGCTATGAAGAGGCATTGAAAGCAAGGCAGAATTGCAGGAATCCGATTTCAGGAGGTAGACTGGAATTGCATTGAAAGCATAGGAAAAGAGGCAGAACGTCCACAATGATGCACTTGGCCAAAAAGGGCGTATGCGTTTTTTCCTGAATATATTCAGGAAAAAACGCATACGCCCTTTTTGGCCAACCAAGCAAGCTTGCAAAGGAAATCTGCACTACAATGAAGTCTCACTTCCCCCCGGTCAAAAGGGCCATCTGAAAAAAGTGTAAAATCCAGAAAGGCAGGACAGGCCACGGAGAACTGGGAGCCTTGTTATGCTGATGGGCGGGATGTAAATTACCAACAGACACTTGGGAGAAGTGTATGGTGTTTCCTGAAACATCTAAAAAACAAAGCAACAGAGCCTAGGGCACTTCCACTTATGGTCCTATAGCTTAGGGAAATTAAAATCAAAAAGACACAGCCACCCCAAAGTTTGGGACGCCTCTGTTTACAAGAACCTCGTTTACAGTACAAGTTCAACATCGCAGAAAGTGAAAAATGGATAAAGAAGTTGTGGTATTTACTTACAAAGCAATATCACTCAGCAATGAAATCTGTGTCCTCAGGCCCTTAGCATCACAATGAGTGGGTTCAGGTATGATGATTCTAACTGAAATAAGTCACACAGAAAAAGAAACATCATAAGATATCAGTAATACACGGAATGTAAACTTGGCTACACAGGAACTGAATTACAGAACAGAACAGCGTCTCAAATTTAGAAAACCAACTTATGCTTGCTTAAGGGTAAAGGTGAGTTGGGGTGCTGCATAAAACCAGAGATTGAAATGAGCACAGATAAAGTTCCTTAAGTCAAATATGGAATAGACAAGAGCTACTCCTTGCTCAACGAAATGGACTCAACACCGCATATTAAACGCCTAAGAATGTACCTGACTATTAAGTATCGTAAAACCTATGGATTGCTATGTCTCCAAAAGAGAATCAAGCATGTGTACAGGGGCATAAACGCAGCAGTGATAGGATTGGAGAGGTTCGGTGAGCAAATGAAGACCCTTTGAGTCATATTGCATGGTACCCATTACACGGGTCTCAACTCTCCAGGTTTAAGGTATTCTTCCTTCAGCTAAAACATGCATGTGGAACCCAGAGTATGATCAACCATGTGAACGGGAGACGTGTTCAAATATGTCTCAATTTTCCTCCCCTGGTACTCGGGTGCAACATTCCAGACGCTTTACTAACACTCTCCCCACTTGGAGAGTCAGCGCCTTTAAACTCCTGTATGGCCCAGTTTGCAATTTCTGCGGAAGATGAACAGGAATAGCGAGAACCAATGAGAGGCTAGCTGGAGGTGTCTGGACGGGCAAATTTAACTCTCATTTCCCACCAGGAAGAGGAAATAACCAAAGGCTCAGTGTGCCGTGCCGGAACCAGATTAGGGCCTGAAGCCATCCTGCGGTGTTGCGGCCAGCTCACAAGAAAGCGAGTTGAAGAAAGGAGCTCAGGGGCACTGTAATTCACAAACCTGCAGAGTTATAAATGACAGCTATCGTCCAAAAATAGACTGAAGTAAGGCTGCCAAGAGGACTTGAAAGCGGGGCAGAATTGCAGGAAACAGATTTCAGGAGGTAGACTGGAATTGCATTGAAAGCATAGGAAAAGAGGCAGAACGTCCACAATGATGCACTTGGCCAAAAAGGGCGTATGCGTTTTTTCCTAAATATATTCAGGAAAAAACGCATACGCCCTTTTTGGCCAACCAAGCAAGCTTGCAAAGGAAATCTGCACTACAATGAAGTCTCACTTCCCCCCGGTCAAAAGGGCCATCTGAAAAAAGTGTAAAATCCAGAAAGGCAGGACAGGCCATGGAGAACTGGGAGCCTTGTTATGCTGAAGGGCGGGATGTAAATTGCCAACAACCACTCGGGAGAAGTGTATGGTGTTTCCTGAAACATCTAAAAAACAAAGCAACAGAGCCTAGGGCACTTCCACTTATGGTCCTATAGCTTAGGGAATTTAAAATCAAAAAGACACAGCCACCCCAAAGTTTCGAAAGGCTCTGTTTACAAGAACCTCGATTACAGTACAAGTTCAACATCGCAGAAAGTGAAAAATGGATAAAGAAGTTGTGGTATTTACTTACAAAGCAATATCACTCAGCAATGAAATCTGTGTCATCAGGCCCTTAGCCGCACAATGAGTGGATTCAGGTATGATGATTCTAACTGAAATAAGTCACACAGAAAAAGAAACATCATAAGTTATCAGTAATACACGGAATGTAAACTTGGCTACACAGGAACTGAATTACAGAACAGAACAGGGTCTCAAATTTAGAAAACCAACTTATGCTTGCTTAAGGGTAAAGGTGAGTTGGGGTGCTGCATAAAATCAGAGATTGAAATGAGCACAGATAAAGTTCCTTAAGCCAAATATGGAATAGACAAGAGCTACTCCTTGCTCAATGAAATGGACTCAACACCGCATATTAAACGCCTAAGAATGTACCTGACTAGTAAGTATCTTAAAACCTATGGATTGCTATGTCTCCGAAAGAGAATCAAGCATGTGTACAGGGGCATAAACGCAGCAGTGATAGGATTGGAGAGGTTCGGTGAGCAAATGAAGACCCTTTGAAGTCATATTGCATGGTACCCATTCCACGGGTTTCAACTACCCAGGTTTAAGGTATTCTTCCTTCAGCTAAAACATGTTTGTGGAACCTAGAGTATGATCAACCATGTGATCGGGAGACGTGTTCAAATATGTCTCAGTTTTCGTACCCTGGTACTCGGGTGCAACATTCCAGACGCTTTACTAACACTCTCCCCACTTGGAGAGTCAGCGCCTTTAACGTCCTGTTTGGCCCAGTTTGCAATTTCTGCGGAAGATGAACAGGAATAGCGAGAACGAATGAGAGGCTAGCTGGAGGTGTCTGGACGGGCAAATTTAACTCTCATTTCCCACCAGGAAGAGGAAATAACCAAAGGCTCAGTGTGTCGTGCCGCAACCAGATTAGGGCCTGAAGCCATCCTGCGGTGTTGCGGCCAGGTCACAAGAAAGCGAGTTGAAGAAAGGAGCTCAGGGGCACTGTAATTCACAAACCTGCAGAGTTATAAATGACAGCTATCGTCCAAAAATAGACTGAAGTAAGGCTGCCAAGAGGACTTGAAAGCGGGGCAGAATTGCAAAAAACCGATTTCAGGAGGTAGACTGGAATTGCATTGAAAGCATAGGAAAAGAGGCAGAACGTCCACAATGATGCACTTGGCCAAAAAGGGCGTATGCGTTTTTTCCTGAATATATTCAGGAAAAAACGCATACGCCCTTTTTGGCCAACCAAGCAAGCTTGCAAAGGAAATCTGCACTACAATGAAGTCTCACTTCCCCCCGGTCAAAAGGGCCATCTGAAAAAAGTGTAAAATCCAGAAAGGCAGGACAGGCCATGGAGAACTGGGAGCCTTGTTATGCTGAAGGGCGGGATGTAAATTGCCAACAAACACTCGGGAGAAGTGTATGGTGTTTCCTGAAACATCTAAAAAACAAAGCAACAGAGCCTAGGGCACTTCCACTTATGGTCCTATAGCTTAGGGAAATTAAAATCAAAAAGACACAGCCACCCCAAAGTTTGGAACGGCTCCGTTTACAAGAACCTCGTTTACCGTACAAGTTCAATATCACAGAAAGTGAAAAATGGATAAAGAACTTGTGGTACTTACATACAATGCAGTATCACTCAGCAATGAAATCTATGTCATCAGGCCCGTAGCAGCATAATGAGTGGATTCAGGTACGATGATTCTAACTGAAATAAGTCACACAGAAAAAGAAATATCATAAGATATCACTAATACACGGAATGTAAACTTGGCTACACAGGAACTGCATTCCAAAACAGAACAGGGTCTCAAATTTAGAAAACCAACTTATGCTTGCTTAAGGGTAAAGGTGAGTTGGGGTGCTGCATAAAACCAGAGATTGAAATGAGCACAGATAAAGTTCCTTAAGCCAAATATGGAATAGACAAGAGCTACTCCTTGCTCAACGAAATGGACTCAACACCGCATATTAAACATCTAAGAATGTACCTGACTAGTAAGTATCTTAAAACCTATGGATTGCTATGTCTCCGAAAGAGAATCAACCATGTGTACAGGGTCATAAACGCAGCAGTGATACGATTGGAGAGGTTTGTGAGCAAATGAAGACCCTTTGAAGTCATATTGCATGGTACCCATTCCACGGGTTTCAACTACCCAGGTTTAAGGTATTCTTCCTTCAGCTAAAACATGCATGTGGAACCTAGAGTATGATCAACCATGTGATCGGGAGACGTGTTCAAATATGTCTCAGTTTTCGTACCCTGGTACTCGGGTGTAACATTCCAGACGCTTTACTAACACTCTCCCCACTTGGAGAGTCAGTCCCTTTAACCTCCTGTTTGGCCCAGTTTGCAATTTCTGTGGAAGATGAACAGGAATAGCGAGAACCAATGAGAGACTAGCTGGAGGTGTCTGGATGGGCAAATTTAACTCTCATTTCCCACCAGGAAGAGGAATTAACCAAAGGCTCAGCGTGCCATGCCAGAACCAGATTAGGGCCTGAAGACCTCCTGCGGTGTTGCAGCCAGCTCAAAAGAAAGCGAGTTGAAGAAAGGAGGTCAGGGGCACTGTAATTCACAAACCTGCAGAGTTATAAATGACAGCTATCGTCCAAAAATAGACTGAAGTAAGGCTGCCAAGAGGACTTGAAAGCGGGGCAGAATTGCAGGAAACCGATTTCAGGAGGTAGACTGGAATTGCATTGAAAGCATACGAAAAGAGGCAGAACGTCCACAATGATGCACTTGGCCAAAAAGGGCGTATGCGTTTTTTCCTGAATATATTCAGGAAAAAACGCATACGCACTTTTTGGCCAACCAAGCAAACTTGCAAAGGAAATCTGCACTACAATGAAGTCTCACTTCTCCCCGGTCAAACGGGCCATCTGAAAAAAGTGTAAAATCCAGAAAGGCAGGACACGCCATGGAGAACTTGGAGCCTTGTTATGCTGAAGGGCGGGATGTAAATTGCCAACAACCACTCGGGAGAAGTGTATGGTGTTTCCTGAAACATCTAAAAAACAAAGCAACAGAGCCTAGGGCACTTCCACTTATGGTCCTATAGCTTAGGGAAATTAAAATCAAAAAGACACAGCCACCTCAAAGTTTGGGACGCCTCCGTTTACAAGAACCTCATTTACCGTACAAGTGCAATATCACAAAAAGTGAAAAATGGATAAAGAACTTGTGGTACTTACGTACAATGCAGTATCACTCAGCAATGAAATCTATGTCATCAGGCCCGTAGCAGCATAATGAGTGGATTCAGGTACGATGATTCTAACTGAAATAAGTCACACAGAAAAAGAAACATCATAAGATATCACTAATACACGGAATGTAAACTTGGCTACACAGGAACTGCATTCCAAAACAGAACAGGGTCTCAAATTTAGAAAACCAACTTATGCTTGCTTAAGGGGAAAGGTGAGTTGGGGTGCTGCATAAAACCAGAGATTGAAATGAGCACAGATAAAGTTCCTTAAGCCAAATATGGAATAGACAAGAGCTACTCCTTGCTCAACGAAATGGACTCAAAACCCCATATTAAACGCCTAAGAATGTACCTGACTAGTAAGTATCTTAAAACCTATGGATTGCTATGTCTCCGAAAGAGAATCAAGTGTGTGTAGAGGGGCATAAACGCAGCAGTGATAGGATTGGAGAGGATCGGTGAGCAAATGAAGACCCTTTGAAGTCATATTGCATGGTACCCATTACACGGGTCTCAACTCTCCAGGTTTAAGGTATTCTTCCTTCAGCTAAAACATGCATGAGGAACCCAGAGTACGATCAACCATGTGAACGGGAGTCGTGTTCAAATATGTCTCAGTTTTCGTACCCTGGTACTCGGATGCAACATTCCAGACGCTTTACTAACACTCTCCCGACTTGGAGAGTCAGTCCCTTTAACCTCCTGTTTGGCCCAGTTTGCAATTTCTGCGGAAGATGAACAGGAATAGCGAGAACCAATGAGAGGCTAGCTGGAGGTGTCTGGACGGGCAAATGTAACTCTCATTTCCCACCAGGAAGAGGAAATAACCAAAGGCTCAGTGTGCCGTGCCGGAACCAGATTAGGGCCTGAAGCCATCCTGCGGTGTTGCGGCCAGCTCACAAGAAAGCGAGTTGAAGAAAGGAGCTCAGGGGCACTGTAATTCACAAACCTGCAGAGTTATAAATGACAGCTATCGTCCAAAAATAGACTGAAGTAAGGCTGCCAAGAGGACTTGAAAGCGGGGCAGAATTGCAGGAAACAGATTTCAGGAGGTAGACTGGAATTGCATTGAAAGCATAGGAAAAGAGGCAGAACGTCCACAATGATGCACTTGGCCAAAAAGGGCGTATGCGTTTTTTCCTAAATATATTCAGGAAAAAACGCATACGCCCTTTTTGGCCAACCAAGCAAGCTTGCAAAGGAAATCTGCACTACAATGAAGTCTCACTTCCCCCCGGTCAAAAGGGCCATCTGAAAAAAGTGTAAAATCCAGAAAGGCTGGACAGGCCATGGAGAACTGGGAGCCTTGTTATGCTGAAGGGCGGGATGTAAATTGCCAACAACCACTCGGGAGAAGTGTATGGTGTTTCCTGAAACATCTAAAAAACAAAGCAACAGAGCCTAGGGCACTTCCACTTATGGTCCTATAGCTTAGGGAATTTAAAATCAAAAAGACACAGCCACCCCAAAGTTTCGAAAGGCTCTGTTTACAAGAACCTCGATTACAGTACAAGTTCAACATCGCAGAAAGTGAAAAATGGATAAAGAAGTTGTGGTATTTACTTACAAAGCAATATCACTCAGCAATGAAATCTGTGTCATCAGGCCCTTAGCCGCACAATGAGTGGATTCAGGTATGATGATTCTAACTGAAATAAGTCACACAGAAAAAGAAACATCATAAGTTATCAGTAATACACGGAATGTAAACTTGGCTACACAGGAACTGAATTACAGAACAGAACAGGGTCTCAAATTTAGAAAACCAACTTATGCTTGCTTAAGGGTAAAGGTGAGTTGGGGTGCTGCATAAAATCAGAGATTGAAATGAGCACAGATAAAGTTCCTTAAGCCAAATATGGAATAGACAAGAGCTACTCCTTGCTCAATGAAATGGACTCAACACCGCATATTAAACGCCTAAGAATGTACCTGACTAGTAAGTATCTTAAAACCTATGGATTGCTATGTCTCCGAAAGAGAATCAAGCATGTGTACAGGGGCATAAACGCAGCAGTGATAGGATTGGAGAGGTTCGGTGAGCAAATGAAGACCCTTTGAAGTCATATTGCATGGTACCCATTCCACGGGTTTCAACTACCCAGGTTTAAGGTATTCTTCCTTCAGCTAAAACATGTTTGTGGAACCTAGAGTATGATCAACCATGTGATCGGGAGACGTGTTCAAATATGTCTCAGTTTTCGTACCCTGGTACTCGGGTGCAACATTCCAGACGCTTTACTAACACTCTCCCCACTTGGAGAGTCAGCGCCTTTAACGTCCTGTTTGGCCCAGTTTGCAATTTCTGCGGAAGATGAACAGGAATAGCGAGAACGAATGAGAGGCTAGCTGGAGGTGTCTGGACGGGCAAATTTAACTCTCATTTCCCACCAGGAAGAGGAAATAACCAAAGGCTCAGTGTGTCGTGCCGCAACCAGATTAGGGCCTGAAGCCATCCTGCGGTGTTGCGGCCAGGTCACAAGAAAGCGAGTTGAAGAAAGGAGCTCAGGGGCACTGTAATTCACAAACCTGCAGAGTTATAAATGACAGCTATCGTCCAAAAATAGACTGAAGTAAGGCTGCCAAGAGGACTTGAAAGCGGGGCAGAATTGCAAAAAACCGATTTCAGGAGGTAGACTGGAATTGCATTGAAAGCATAGGAAAAGAGGCAGAACGTCCACAATGATGCACTTGGCCAAAAAGGGCGTATGCGTTTTTTCCTGAATATATTCAGGAAAAAACGCATACGCCCTTTTTGGCCAACCAAGCAAGCTTGCAAAGGAAATCTGCACTACAATGAAGTCTCACTTCCCCCCGGTCAAAAGGGCCATCTGAAAAAAGTGTAAAATCCAGAAAGGCAGGACAGGCCATGGAGAACTGGGAGCCTTGTTATGCTGAAGGGCGGGATGTAAATTGCCAACAAACACTCGGGAGAAGTGTATGGTGTTTCCTGAAACATCTAAAAAACAAAGCAACAGAGCCTAGGGCACTTCCACTTATGGTCCTATAGCTTAGGGAAATTAAAATCAAAAAGACACAGCCACCCCAAAGTTTGGAACGGCTCCGTTTACAAGAACCTCGTTTACCGTACAAGTTCAATATCACAGAAAGTGAAAAATGGATAAAGAACTTGTGGTACTTACATACAATGCAGTATCACTCAGCAATGAAATCTATGTCATCAGGCCCGTAGCAGCATAATGAGTGGATTCAGGTACGATGATTCTAACTGAAATAAGTCACACAGAAAAAGAAATATCATAAGATATCACTAATACACGGAATGTAAACTTGGCTACACAGGAACTGCATTCCAAAACAGAACAGGGTCTCAAATTTAGAAAACCAACTTATGCTTGCTTAAGGGTAAAGGTGAGTTGGGGTGCTGCATAAAACCAGAGATTGAAATGAGCACAGATAAAGTTCCTTAAGCCAAATATGGAATAGACAAGAGCTACTCCTTGCTCAACGAAATGGACTCAACACCGCATATTAAACGTCTAAGAATGTACCTGACTAGTAAGTATCTTAAAACCTATGGATTGCTATGTCTCCGAAAGAGAATCAACCATGTGTACAGGGTCATAAACGCAGCAGTGATACGATTGGAGAGGTTTGTGAGCAAATGAAGACCCTTTGAAGTCATATTGCATGGTACCCATTCCACGGGTTTCAACTACCCAGGTTTAAGGTATTCTTCCTTCAGCTAAAACATGCATGTGGAACCTAGAGTATGATCAACCATGTGATCGGGAGACGTGTTCAAATATGTCTCAGTTTTCGTACCCTGGTACTCGGGTGTAACATTCCAGACGCTTTACTAACACTCTCCCCACTTGGAGAGTCAGTCCCTTTAACCTCCTGTTTGGCCCAGTTTGCAATTTCTGTGGAAGATGAACAGGAATAGCGAGAACCAATGAGAGACTAGCTGGAGGTGTCTGGATGGGCAAATTTAACTCTCATTTCCCACCAGGAAGAGGAATTAACCAAAGGCTCAGCGTGCCATGCCAGAACCAGATTAGGGCCTGAAGACCTCCTGCGGTGTTGCAGCCAGCTCAAAAGAAAGCGAGTTGAAGAAAGGAGGTCAGGGGCACTGTAATTCACAAACCTGCAGAGTTATAAATGACAGCTATCGTCCAAAAATAGACTGAAGTAAGGCTGCCAAGAGGACTTGAAAGCGGGGCAGAATTGCAGGAAACCGATTTCAGGAGGTAGACTGGAATTGCATTGAAAGCATACGAAAAGAGGCAGAACGTCCACAATGATGCACTTGGCCAAAAAGGGCGTATGCGTTTTTTCCTGAATATATTCAGGAAAAAACGCATACGCACTTTTTGGCCAACCAAGCAAACTTGCAAAGGAAATCTGCACTACAATGAAGTCTCACTTCTCCCCGGTCAAACGGGCCATCTGAAAAAAGTGTAAAATCCAGAAAGGCAGGACACGCCATGGAGAACTTGGAGCCTTGTTATGCTGAAGGGCGGGATGTAAATTGCCAACAACCACTCGGGAGAAGTGTATGGTGTTTCCTGAAACATCTAAAAAACAAAGCAACAGAGCCTAGGGCACTTCCACTTATGGTCCTATAGCTTAGGGAAATTAAAATCAAAAAGACACAGCCACCTCAAAGTTTGGGACGCCTCCGTTTACAAGAACCTCATTTACCGTACAAGTGCAATATCACAAAAAGTGAAAAATGGATAAAGAACTTGTGGTACTTACGTACAATGCAGTATCACTCAGCAATGAAATCTATGTCATCAGGCCCGTAGCAGCATAATGAGTGGATTCAGGTACGATGATTCTAACTGAAATAAGTCACACAGAAAAAGAAACATCATAAGATATCACTAATACACGGAATGTAAACTTGGCTACACAGGAACTGCATTCCAAAACAGAACAGGGTCTCAAATTTAGAAAACCAACTTATGCTTGCTTAAGGGGAAAGGTGAGTTGGGGTGCTGCATAAAACCAGAGATTGAAATGAGCACAGATAAAGTTCCTTAAGCCAAATATGGAATAGACAAGAGCTACTCCTTGCTCAACGAAATGGACTCAAAACCCCATATTAAACGCCTAAGAATGTACCTGACTAGTAAGTATCTTAAAACCTATGGATTGCTATGTCTCCGAAAGAGAATCAAGTGTGTGTAGAGGGGCATAAACGCAGCAGTGATAGGATTGGAGAGGATCGGTGAGCAAATGAAGACCCTTTGAAGTCATATTGCATGGTACCCATTACACGGGTCTCAACTCTCCAGGTTTAAGGTATTCTTCCTTCAGCTAAAACATGCATGAGGAACCCAGAGTATGATCAACCATGTGAACGGGAGTCGTGTTCAAATATGTCTCAGTTTTCGTACCCTGGTACTCGGATGCAACATTCCAGACGCTTTACTAACACTCTCCCGACTTGGAGAGTCAGTCCCTTTAACCTCCTGTTTGGCCCAGTTTGCAATTTCTGCGGAAGATGAACAGGAATAGCGAGAACCAATGAGAGACTAGCTGGAGGTGTCTGGACGGGCAAATGTAACTCTCATTTCCCACCAGGAAGAGGAAATAACCAAAGGCTCAGCGTGCCGTGCCGGAACCAGATTAGGGCCTGAATCCATCCTGCGGTGTTGCGGCCAGGTCACAAGAAAACGAGTTGAAGAAAGGAGCTCAGGGGCACTGTAATTCACAAACCTGCAGAGTTATAAATGACAGCTATCGTCCAAAAATATACTGAAGTAAGGCTGCCAAGAGGACTTGAAAGCGGGGCAGAATTGCAGGAAACCGATTTCAGGAGGTAGACTGGAATTGCATTGAAAGCATAGGAAAAGAGGCAGAACGTCCACAATGATGCACTTGGCCAAAAAGGGCGTATGCGTTTTTTCCTGAATATATTCAGGAAAAAACGCATACGCCCTTTTTGGCCAACCAAGCAAGCTTGCAAAGGAAATCTGCACTACAATGAAGTCTCACTTCCCCCCGGTCAAAAGGGCTATCTGAAAAAAGTGTAAAATCCATAAAGGCAGGACAGGCCATGGAGAACTGGGAGCCTTGTTATGCTGATGGGCGGGATGTAAATTGCCAACAGACACTCAGGAGAAGTGTATGGTGTTTCCTGAAACATCTAAAAAACAAAGCAACAGAGCCTAGGGCACTTCCACTTATGGTCCTATAGCTTAGGGAAATTAAAATCAAAAAGACACAGCCACCCCAAAGTTTGGGACGCCTCTGTTTACAAGAACCTTGTTTACCGTACAAGTTCAATATCACAGAGAGTGAAAAATGGATAAAGAACTTGTGGAACTTACGTACAATACAGTATCACTCAGCAATGAAATCTATGTAATCAGGCCCGTAGCAGCATAATGAGTGGATTCAGGTACGATGATTCTAACTGAAATAAGTCACACAGAAAAAGAAACATCATAAGATATCAGTAATACACGGAATGGAAACTTGGCTACACAGGAACTGAATTACAGAACAGAACAGGGTCTCAAATTTAGAAAACCAACTTATGCTTGCTTAAGGGTAAAGGTGAGTTGGGGTGCTGCATAAAACCAGAGATTGAAATGAGCACAGATAAAGTTCCTTAAGCCAAATATGGAATAGACAAGAGCTACTCCTTGCTCAACGAAATGGACTCAACACCGCATATTAAACGCCTAAGAATGTACCTGACTAGTAAGTATCTTAAAACCTATGGATTGCTATGTCTCCGAAAGAGAATCAAGCATGTGTACAGGGGCATAAACGCAGCAGTGATAGGATTGGAGAGGTTCGGTGAGCAAATGAAGACCCTTTGAAGTCATATTGCATGGTACCCATTCCACGGGTTTCAACTACCCAGGTTTAAGGTATTCTTCCTTCAGCTAAAACATGCATGTGGAACCTAGAGTATGATCAACCATGTGATCGGGAGACGTGTTCAAATATGTCTCAGTTTTCGTACCCTGGTACTCGGGTGCAACATTCCAGACGCTTTACTAACACTCTCCCGACTTGGAGAGTCAGTCCCTTTAACCTCCTGTTTGGCCCAGTTTGCAATTTCTGCGGAAGATGAACAGGAATAGCGAGAACCAATGAGAGGCTAGCTGGAGGTGTCTGGACGGGCAAATTTAACTCTCATTTCCCACCAGGAAGAGGAATTAACCAAAGGCTCAGCGTGCCGTGCCTGAACCAGATTAGTGCCTGAAGTCATCCTGCGGTGTTGCGGCCAGCTCACAAGAAAGCGAGTTGAAGAAAGGAGCTAAGGGGCACTGTAATTCACAAACCTGCAGAGTTATAAATGACAGCTATCGTCCAAAAATAGACTGAAGTAAGGCTGCCAAGAGGACTTGAAAGCGGGGCAGAATTGCAGGAAACCGATTTCAGGAGGTAGACTGGAATTGCATTGAAAGCATAGGAAAAGAGGCAGAACGTCCACAATGATGCACTTGGCCAAAAAGGGCGTATGCGTTTTTTCCTGAATATATTCAGGAAAAAACGCATACGCCCTTTTTGGCCAACCAAGCAAGCTTGCAAAGAAAATCTGCACTACACTGAAGTCTCACTTCCCCCCGGTCAAAAGGGCCATCTGAAAAAAGTGTAAAATCCAGAAAGGCAAGACAGGCCATGGAGAACTGGGAGCCTTGTTATGCTGAAGGGCGGGATGTAAATTGCCAACAACCACTCGGGAGAAGTGTATGGTGTTTCCTGAAACATCTAAAAAACAAAGCACCAGAGCCTAGGGCACTTCCACTTATGGTCCTATAGCTTAGGGAAATTAAAATCAAAAAGACACAGCCACCCCAAAGTTTGGGACGCCTCCGTTTACAAGAACCTCGTTTACTGTACAAGTTCAATATCACAGAAAGTGAAAAATGGATAAAGAACTTGTGGTACTTACGTACAATGCAGTATCAATCAGCAGTGAAATCTATGTCATCAGGCCCGTAGCAGCATAATGAGTGGATTCAGGTACGATGATTCTAACTGAAATAAGTCACACAGAAAAAGAAACATCATAAGATATCAGTAATACACGGAATGTAAACTTGGCTACACAGGAACTGCATTCCAAAACAGAACAGGGTCTCAAATTTAGAAAACCAACTTATGCTTGCTTAAGGGTAAAGGTGAGTTGGGGTGCTGCATAAAACCAGAGATTGAAATGAGCACAGATAAAGTTCCTTAAGCCAAATATGGAATAGACAAGAGCTACTCCTTGCTCAACGAAATGGACTCAACACCGCATATTAAACGCCTAACAATGTACCTGACTTGTAAGTATCGTAAAACCTATGGATTGCTATGTCTCCAAAAGAGAATCAAGCATGTGTACAGGGGCATAGACGCAGCAGTGATAGGATTGGAGAGGTTCGGTGAGCAAATGAAAACCCTTTGAAGTCATATTGCATGGTACCCATTACACGGGTCTCAACTCTCCAGGTTTAAGGTATTCTTCCTTCAGCTAAAACATGCATGT
The DNA here is from genome assembly GCF_951394435.1 of Stenella coeruleoalba. Lineage (NCBI taxonomy): Eukaryota > Metazoa > Chordata > Mammalia > Artiodactyla > Delphinidae > Stenella > Stenella coeruleoalba. Next base: position 469,393 of record NW_027646291.1, read on the forward strand.
GGAACCCAAGTATGATCAACCATGTGAACGGGAGACGTGTTCAAATATGTCTCAGTTTTCCTCCCCTGGTACTCGGGTGCAACATTCCAGACGCTTTACTAACACTCTCCCCACTTAGAGAGTCAGCGCCTTTAACCTCCTGTTTGGCCCAGTTTGTAATTTCTGCGGAAGATGAACAGGAATAGCGAGAACCAATAAGAGGCTAGCTGGAGGTGTCTGGACGGGCAAATTTAACTCTCATTTCCCACCAGGAAGTGGAAATAACCAAAGGCTCAGTGTGCCGTGCCGGAACCAGATTAGGGCCTGAAGACATCCTGCGGTGTTGCTGCCAGCTCAAAAGAAAGCGAGTTGAAGAAAGGAGCTCAGGGGCACTGTAATTCACAAACCTGCAGAGTTATAAATGACAGCTATCGTCCAAAAATATACTGAAGTAAGGCTGCCAAGAGGACTTGAAAGCGGTGCAGAATTGCAGGAAACCGATTTAAGGAGGTAGACTGGAATTGCATTGAAAGCATAGGAAAAGAGGCAGAACGTCCACAATGATGCACTTGGCCAAAAAGGGCGTATGCGTTTTTTCCTGAATATATTCAGGAAAAAACGCATACGCCCTTTTTGGCCAACCAAGCAAGCTTGCAAAGGAAATCTGCACTACAATGAAGTCTCACTTCCCCCCGGTCAAAAGGGCCATCTGAAAAAAGTGTAAAATCCAGAAAGGCAGGACAGGCCATGGAGAACTGGGAGCCTTGTTATGCTGAAGGGCGGGATGTAAATTGCCAACAACCACTCGGGAGAAGTGTATGGTGTTTCCTGAAACATCTAAAAAACAAAGCAACAGAGCCTAGGGCACTTCCACTTATGGTCCTATAGCTTAGGGAATTTAAAATCAAAAAGACACAGCCACCCCAAAGTTTGGAACGGCTCTGTTTACAAGAACCTCGATTACAGTACAAGTTCAACATCGCAGAAAGTGAAAAATGGATAAAGAAGTTGTGGTATTTACTTACAAAGCAATATCACTCAGCAATGAAATCTGTGTCATCAGGCCCTTAGCAGCACAATGAGTGGATTCAGGTATGATGATTCTAACTGAAATAAGTCACACAGAAAAAGAAACATCATAAGATATCAGTAATACACGGAATGGAAACTTGGCTACACAGGAACTGAATTACAGAACAGAACAGGGTCTCAAATTTAGAAAACCAACTTATGCTTGCTTAAGGGTAAAGGTGAGTTGGGGTGCTGCATAAAACCAGAGATTGAAATGAGCACAGATAAAGTTCCTTAAGCCAAATATGGAATAGACAAGAGCTACTCCTTGCTCAACGAAATGGACTCAACACCGCATATTAAACGCCTAAGAATGTACCTGACTAGTAAGTATCTTAAAACCTATAGATTGCTATGTCTCCGAAAGAGAATCAAGCATGTGTACAGGGGCATAAACGCAGCAGTGATAGGATTGGAGAGGTTCGGTGAGCAAATGAAGACCCTTTGAAGTCATATTGCATGGTACCCATTACACGGGTCTCAACTCTCCAGGTTTAAGGTATTCTTCCTTCAGCTAAAACATGCATGTGGAACCCAGAGTATGATCAACCGTGTGAACGGGAGACGTGTTCAAATATGTCTCAGTTTTTATACCCTGGTACTCGGGTGCCCCATTCCAGATGATTTACTAACACTCTCCCCACTTGGAGAGTCAGCGCCTTTAACCTCCTGTTTGGCCCAGTTTGCAATTTCTGCGGAAGATGAACAGGAATAGGGAGAACCAATGAGAGACTAGCTGGAGGTGTCTGGACGGGCAAATTTAACTATCATTTCCCACCAGGAAGAGGAAATAACCAAAGGCTCAGCGTGCCGTGCCAGAACCAGATTAGGGCCTGAAGCCATCCTGCGGTGTTGCGGCCAGCTCAAAAGAAAGGGAGTTGAAGAAAGGAGCTCAGGGGTACTGTAATTCACAAACCTGCAGAGTTATAAATGACAGCTATCGTCCAAAAATATACTGAAGTAAGGCTGCCAAGAGGACTTGAAAGCGGGGCAGAATTGCAGGAAACCTATTTCAGGCGGTAGACTGGAATTGCATTGAAAGCATACGAAAAGAGGCAGAACGTCCACAATGATGCACTTGGCCATAAAGGGCGTATGCGTTTTTTCCTGAATATATTCAGGAAAAAACGCATACGCCCTTTTCGGCCAACCAAGCAAGCTTGCAAAGGAAATCTGCACTACAATGAAGTCTCACTTCCCCCCGGTCAAAAGGGCCATCTGAAAAAAGTGTAAAATCCAGAAAGGCAGGACAGGCCATGGAGAACTGGGAGCCTTGTTATGCTGATGGGCGGGATGTAAATTGCCAACAGACACTCGGGAGAAGTGTATGGCGTTTCCTGAAACATCTAAAAAACAAAGCAACAGGGCCTAGGGCACTTCCACTTATGGTCCTATAGCTTAGGGAAATTAAAATCAAAAAGACACAGCCACCCCAAAGTTTGGAACGGCTCTGTTTACAACAACCTCGTTTACAGTACAAGTTCAACATCGCAGAAAGTGAAAAATGGATAAAGAAGTTGTGGTATTTACTTACAAAGCAATATCACTTAGCAATGAAATCTGTGTCATCAGGCCCTTAGCAGCACAATGAGTGGATTCAGGTATGATGATTCTAACTGAAATAAGTCACACAGAAAAAGAAACATCATAAGATATCAGTAATACACGGAATGTAAACTTGGATACACAGGAACTGAATTACAGAACAGAACAGGGTCTCAAATTTAGAAAACCAACTTATGCTTGCTTAAGGGGAAAGGTGAGTTGGGGTGCTGCATAAAACCAGAGATTGAAATGAGCACAGATAAAGTTCCTTAAGCCAAATATGGAATAGACAAGAGCTACTCCTTGCTCAACGAAATGGACTCAACACCGCATATTAAACGTCTAAGAATGTACCTGACTAGTAAGTATCTTAAAACCTATGGATTGCTATGTCTCCGAAAGAGAATCAACCATGTGTACAGGGTCATAAACGCAGCAGTGATACGATTGGAGAGGTTTGTGAGCAAATGAAGACCCTTTGAAGTCATATTGCATGGTACCCATTCCACGGGTTTCAACTACCCAGGTTTAAGGTATTCTTCCTTCAGCTAAAACATGCATGTGGAACCTAGAGTATGATCAACCATGTGATCGGGAGACGTGTTCAAATATGTCTCAGTTTTCGTACCCTGGTACTCGGGTGTAACATTCCAGACGCTTTACTAACACTCTCCCCACTTGGAGAGTCAGTCCCTTTAACCTCCTGTTTGGCCCAGTTTGCAATTTCTGTGGAAGATGAACAGGAATAGCGAGAACCAATGAGAGACTAGCTGGAGGTGTCTGGATGGGCAAATTTAACTCTCATTTCCCACCAGGAAGAGGAATTAACCAAAGGCTCAGCGTGCCATGCCAGAACCAGATTAGGGCCTGAAGACCTCCTGCGGTGTTGCAGCCAGCTCAAAAGAAAGCGAGTTGAAGAAAGGAGGTCAGGGGCACTGTAATTCACAAACCTGCAGAGTTATAAATGACAGCTATCGTCCAAAAATAGACTGAAGTAAGGCTGCCAAGAGGACTTGAAAGCGGGGCAGAATTGCAGGAAACCGATTTCAGGAGGTAGACTGGAATTGCATTGAAAGCATACGAAAAGAGGCAGAACGTCCACAATGATGCACTTGGCCAAAAAGGGCGTATGCGTTTTTTCCTGAATATATTCAGGAAAAAACGCATACGCACTTTTTGGCCAACCAAGCAAACTTGCAAAGGAAATCTGCACTACAATGAAGTCTCACTTCTCCCCGGTCAAACGGGCCATCTGAAAAAAGTGTAAAATCCAGAAAGGCAGGACACGCCATGGAGAACTTGGAGCCTTGTTATGCTGAAGGGCGGGATGTAAATTGCCAACAACCACTCGGGAGAAGTGTATGGTGTTTCCTGAAACATCTAAAAAACAAAGCAACAGAGCCTAGGGCACTTCCACTTATGGTCCTATAGCTTAGGGAAATTAAAATCAAAAAGACACAGCCACCTCAAAGTTTGGGACGCCTCCGTTTACAAGAACCTCATTTACCGTACAAGTGCAATATCACAAAAAGTGAAAAATGGATAAAGAACTTGTGGTACTTACGTACAATGCAGTATCACTCAGCAATGAAATCTATGTCATCAGGCCCGTAGCAGCATAATGAGTGGATTCAGGTACGATGATTCTAACTGAAATAAGTCACACAGAAAAAGAAACATCATAAGATATCACTAATACACGGAATGTAAACTTGGCTACACAGGAACTGCATTCCAAAACAGAACAGGGTCTCAAATTTAGAAAACCAACTTATGCTTGCTTAAGGGGAAAGGTGAGTTGGGGTGCTGCATAAAACCAGAGATTGAAATGAGCACAGATAAAGTTCCTTAAGCCAAATATGGAATAGACAAGAGCTACTCCTTGCTCAACGAAATGGACTCAAAACCCCATATTAAACGCCTAAGAATGTACCTGACTAGTAAGTATCTTAAAACCTATGGATTGCTATGTCTCCGAAAGAGAATCAAGTGTGTGTAGAGGGGCATAAACGCAGCAGTGATAGGATTGGAGAGGATCGGTGAGCAAATGAAGACCCTTTGAAGTCATATTGCATGGTACCCATTACACGGGTCTCAACTCTCCAGGTTTAAGGTATTCTTCCTTCAGCTAAAACATGCATGAGGAACCCAGAGTATGATCAACCATGTGAACGGGAGTCGTGTTCAAATATGTCTCAGTTTTCGTACCCTGGTACTCGGATGCAACATTCCAGACGCTTTACTAACACTCTCCCGACTTGGAGAGTCAGTCCCTTTAACCTCCTGTTTGGCCCAGTTTGCAATTTCTGCGGAAGATGAACAGGAATAGCGAGAACCAATGAGAGACTAGCTGGAGGTGTCTGGACGGGCAAATGTAACTCTCATTTCCCACCAGGAAGAGGAAATAACCAAAGGCTCAGCGTGCCGTGCCGGAACCAGATTAGGGCCTGAATCCATCCTGCGGTGTTGCGGCCAGGTCACAAGAAAACGAGTTGAAGAAAGGAGCTCAGGGGCACTGTAATTCACAAACCTGCAGAGTTATAAATGACAGCTATCGTCCAAAAATATACTGAAGTAAGGCTGCCAAGAGGACTTGAAAGCGGGGCAGAATTGCAGGAAACCGATTTCAGGAGGTAGACTGGAATTGCATTGAAAGCATAGGAAAAGAGGCAGAACGTCCACAATGATGCACTTGGCCAAAAAGGGCGTATGCGTTTTTTCCTGAATATATTCAGGAAAAAACGCATACGCCCTTTTTGGCCAACCAAGCAAGCTTGCAAAGGAAATCTGCACTACAATGAAGTCTCACTTCCCCCCGGTCAAAAGGGCTATCTGAAAAAAGTGTAAAATCCATAAAGGCAGGACAGGCCATGGAGAACTGGGAGCCTTGTTATGCTGATGGGCGGGATGTAAATTGCCAACAGACACTCAGGAGAAGTGTATGGTGTTTCCTGAAACATCTAAAAAACAAAGCAGCAGAGCCTAGGGCACTGCCACTTATGGTCCTATAGCTTAGGGAAATTAAAATCAAAAAGACACAGCCACCCCAAAGTTTGGGACGCCTCTGTTTACAAGAACCTCGTTTACAGTACAAGTTCAACATCGCAGAAAGTGAAAAATGGATAAAGAAGTTGTGGTATTTACTTACAAAGCAATATCACTCAGCAATGAAATCTGTGTCATCAGGCCCTTAGCAGCACAATGAGTGGATTCAGGTATGATGATTCTAACTGAAATAAGTCACACAGAAAAAGAAACATCATAAGATATCAGTAATACACGGAATGGTAACTTGGCTACACAGGAACTGAATTACAGAACAGAACAGGGTCTCAAATTTAGAAAACCAACTTATGCTTGCTTAAGGGTAAAGGTGAGTTGGGGTGCTGCATAAAACCAGAGATTTAAATGAGCACAGATAAAGTTCCTTAAGCCAAATATGGAATAGACAAGAGTTACTCCTTGCTCAACGAAATGGACTCAACACCGCATATTAAACGTCTAAGAATGTACCTGACTAGTAAGTATCTTAAAACCTATGGATTGCTATGTCTCCGAAAGAGAATCAAGCATGTGTACAGGGTCATAAACGCAGCAGTGATAGGATTGGAGAGGTTCGGTGAGCAAATGAAGACCCTTTGAAGTCATATTGCATGGTACCCATTCCACGGGTTTCAACTACCCAGGTTTAAGGTATTCTTCCTTCAGCTAAAACATGCATGTGGAACCTAGAGTATGATCAACCATGTGATCGGGAGACGTGTTCAAATATGTCTCAGTTTTCGTACCCTGGTACTCGGGTGCAACATTCCAGACGCTTTACTAACACTCTCCCCACTTGGAGAGTCAGTCCCTTTAACCTCCTGTTTGGCCCAGTTTGCAATTTCTGTGGAAGATGAACAGGAATAGCGAGAACCAATGAGAGACTAGCTGGAGGTGTCTGGATGGGCAAATTTAACTCTCATTTCCCACCAGGAAGAGGAATTAACCAAAGGCTCAGCGTGCCGTGCCAGAACCAGATTAGGGCCTGAGGACATCCTGCGGTTTTGCGGGAAGGTCACAAGAAAGCGAGTTGAAGAAAGGAGCTCAGGGGCACTGTAATTCACAAACCTGCAGAGTTATAAATGACAGCTATCATCCAAAAATTGACTGAAGTAAGGCTGCCAAGAGGACTTGAAAGCGGGGCAGAATTGCAGGAAACCGATTTCAGGAGGTAGACTGGAATTGCATTGAAAGCATAGGAAAAGAGGCAGAACGTCCACAATGATGCACTTGGCCAACAAGGGCGTATGCGTTTTTCCTGAATATATTCAGGAAAAAACGCATACGCCCTTTTTGGCCAACCAAGCAAACTTGCAAAGGAAATCTGCACTACAATGAAGTCTCACTTCTCCCCGGTCAAAAGGGCCATCTGAAAAAAGTGTAAAATCCAGAAAGGCAGGACAGGCCATGGAGAACTGGGAGCCTTGTTATGCTGATGGGCGGGATGTAAATTGCCAACAGACACTCAGGAGAAGTGTATGGTGTTTCCTGAAACATCTAAAAAACAAAGCAACAGAGCCTAGGGCACTTCCACTTATGGTCCTATAGCTTAGGGAAATTAAAATCAAAAAGACACAGCCACCCCAAAGTTTGGGACGCCTCTGTTTACAAGAACCTTGTTTACCGTACAAGTTCAATATCACAGAGAGTGAAAAATGGATAAAGAACTTGTGGAACTTACGTACAATACAGTATCACTCAGCAATGAAATCTATGTAATCAGGCCCGTAGCAGCATAATGAGTGGATTCAGGTACGATGATTCTAACTGAAATAAGTCACACAGAAAAAGAAACATCATAAGATATCAGTAATACACGGAATGGAAACTTGGCTACACAGGAACTGAATTACAGAACAGAACAGGGTCTCAAATTTAGAAAACCAACTTATGCTTGCTTAAGGGTAAAGGTGAGTTGGGGTGCTGCATAAAACCAGAGATTGAAATGAGCACAGATAAAGTTCCTTAAGCCAAATATGGAATAGACAAGAGCTACTCCTTGCTCAACGAAATGGACTCAACACCGCATATTAAACGCCTAAGAATGTACCTGACTAGTAAGTATCTTAAAACCTATGGATTGCTATGTCTCCGAAAGAGAATCAAGCATGTGTACAGGGGCATAAACGCAGCAGTGATAGGATTGGAGAGGTTCGGTGAGCAAATGAAGACCCTTTGAAGTCATATTGCATGGTACCCATTCCACGGGTTTCAACTACCCAGGTTTAAGGTATTCTTCCTTCAGCTAAAACATGCATGTGGAACCTAGAGTATGATCAACCATGTGATCGGGAGACGTGTTCAAATATGTCTCAGTTTTCGTACCCTGGTACTCGGGTGCAACATTCCAGACGCTTTACTAACACTCTCCCGACTTGGAGAGTCAGTCCCTTTAACCTCCTGTTTGGCCCAGTTTGCAATTTCTGCGGAAGATGAACAGGAATAGCGAGAACCAATGAGAGGCTAGCTGGAGGTGTCTGGACGGGCAAATTTAACTCTCATTTCCCACCAGGAAGAGGAATTAACCAAAGGCTCAGCGTGCCGTGCCTGAACCAGATTAGTGCCTGAAGTCATCCTGCGGTGTTGCGGCCAGCTCACAAGAAAGCGAGTTGAAGAAAGGAGCTAAGGGGCACTGTAATTCACAAACCTGCAGAGTTATAAATGACAGCTATCGTCCAAAAATAGACTGAAGTAAGGCTGCCAAGAGGACTTGAAAGCGGGGCAGAATTGCAGGAAACCGATTTCAGGAGGTAGACTGGAATTGCATTGAAAGCATAGGAAAAGAGGCAGAACGTCCACAATGATGCACTTGGCCAAAAAGGGCGTATGCGTTTTTTCCTGAATATATTCAGGAAAAAACGCATACGCCCTTTTTGGCCAACCAAGCAAGCTTGCAAAGAAAATCTGCACTACACTGAAGTCTCACTTCCCCCCGGTCAAAAGGGCCATCTGAAAAAAGTGTAAAATCCAGAAAGGCAAGACAGGCCATGGAGAACTGGGAGCCTTGTTATGCTGAAGGGCGGGATGTAAATTGCCAACAACCACTCGGGAGAAGTGTATGGTGTTTCCTGAAACATCTAAAAAACAAAGCACCAGAGCCTAGGGCACTTCCACTTATGGTCCTATAGCTTAGGGAAATTAAAATCAAAAAGACACAGCCACCCCAAAGTTTGGGACGCCTCCGTTTACAAGAACCTCGTTTACTGTACAAGTTCAATATCACAGAAAGTGAAAAATGGATAAAGAACTTGTGGTACTTACGTACAATGCAGTATCAATCAGCAGTGAAATCTATGTCATCAGGCCCGTAGCAGCATAATGAGTGGATTCAGGTACGATGATTCTAACTGAAATAAGTCACACAGAAAAAGAAACATCATAAGATATCAGTAATACACGGAATGTAAACTTGGCTACACAGGAACTGCATTCCAAAACAGAACAGGGTCTCAAATTTAGAAAACCAACTTATGCTTGCTTAAGGGTAAAGGTGAGTTGGGGTGCTGCATAAAACCAGAGATTGAAATGAGCACAGATAAAGTTCCTTAAGCCAAATATGGAATAGACAAGAGCTACTCCTTGCTCAACGAAATGGACTCAACACCGCATATTAAACGCCTAACAATGTACCTGACTTGTAAGTATCGTAAAACCTATGGATTGCTATGTCTCCAAAAGAGAATCAAGCATGTGTACAGGGGCATAGACGCAGCAGTGATAGGATTGGAGAGGTTCGGTGAGCAAATGAAAACCCTTTGAAGTCATATTGCATGGTACCCATTACACGGGTCTCAACTCTCCAGGTTTAAGGTATTCTTCCTTCAGCTAAAACATGCATGTGGAACCCAAGTATGATCAACCATGTGAACGGGAGACGTGTTCAAATATGTCTCAGTTTTCCTCCCCTGGTACTCGGGTGCAACATTCCAGACGCTTTACTAACACTCTCCCCACTTAGAGAGTCAGCGCCTTTAACCTCCTGTTTGGCCCAGTTTGTAATTTCTGCGGAAGATGAACAGGAATAGCGAGAACCAATAAGAGGCTAGCTGGAGGTGTCTGGACGGGCAAATTTAACTCTCATTTCCCACCAGGAAGTGGAAATAACCAAAGGCTCAGTGTGCCGTGCCGGAACCAGATTAGGGCCTGAAGACATCCTGCGGTGTTGCTGCCAGCTCAAAAGAAAGCGAGTTGAAGAAAGGAGCTCAGGGGCACTGTAATTCACAAACCTGCAGAGTTATAAATGACAGCTATCGTCCAAAAATATACTGAAGTAAGGCTGCCAAGAGGACTTGAAAGCGGTGCAGAATTGCAGGAAACCGATTTAAGGAGGTAGACTGGAATTGCATTGAAAGCATAGGAAAAGAGGCAGAACGTCCACAATGATGCACTTGGCCAAAAAGGGCGTATGCGTTTTTTCCTGAATATATTCAGGAAAAAACGCATACGCCCTTTTTGGCCAACCAAGCAAGCTTGCAAAGGAAATCTGCACTACAATGAAGTCTCACTTCCCCCCGGTCAAAAGGGCCATCTGAAAAAAGTGTAAAATCCAGAAAGGCAGGACAGGCCATGGAGAACTGGGAGCCTTGTTATGCTGAAGGGCGGGATGTAAATTGCCAACAACCACTCGGGAGAAGTGTATGGTGTTTCCTGAAACATCTAAAAAACAAAGCAACAGAGCCTAGGGCACTTCCACTTATGGTCCTATAGCTTAGGGAATTTAAAATCAAAAAGACACAGCCACCCCAAAGTTTGGAACGGCTCTGTTTACAAGAACCTCGATTACAGTACAAGTTCAACATCGCAGAAAGTGAAAAATGGATAAAGAAGTTGTGGTATTTACTTACAAAGCAATATCACTCAGCAATGAAATCTGTGTCATCAGGCCCTTAGCAGCACAATGAGTGGATTCAGGTATGATGATTCTAACTGAAATAAGTCACACAGAAAAAGAAACATCATAAGATATCAGTAATACACGGAATGGAAACTTGGCTACACAGGAACTGAATTACAGAACAGAACAGGGTCTCAAATTTAGAAAACCAACTTATGCTTGCTTAAGGGTAAAGGTGAGTTGGGGTGCTGCATAAAACCAGAGATTGAAATGAGCACAGATAAAGTTCCTTAAGCCAAATATGGAATAGACAAGAGCTACTCCTTGCTCAACGAAATGGACTCAACACCGCATATTAAACGCCTAAGAATGTACCTGACTAGTAAGTATCTTAAAACCTATAGATTGCTATGTCTCCGAAAGAGAATCAAGCATGTGTACAGGGGCATAAACGCAGCAGTGATAGGATTGGAGAGGTTCGGTGAGCAAATGAAGACCCTTTGAAGTCATATTGCATGGTACCCATTACACGGGTCTCAACTCTCCAGGTTTAAGGTATTCTTCCTTCAGCTAAAACATGCATGTGGAACCCAGAGTATGATCAACCGTGTGAACGGGAGACGTGTTCAAATATGTCTCAGTTTTTATACCCTGGTACTCGGGTGCCCCATTCCAGATGATTTACTAACACTCTCCCCACTTGGAGAGTCAGCGCCTTTAACCTCCTGTTTGGCCCAGTTTGCAATTTCTGCGGAAGATGAACAGGAATAGGGAGAACCAATGAGAGACTAGCTGGAGGTGTCTGGACGGGCAAATTTAACTATCATTTCCCACCAGGAAGAGGAAATAACCAAAGGCTCAGCGTGCCGTGCCAGAACCAGATTAGGGCCTGAAGCCATCCTGCGGTGTTGCGGCCAGCTCAAAAGAAAGGGAGTTGAAGAAAGGAGCTCAGGGGTACTGTAATTCACAAACCTGCAGAGTTATAAATGACAGCTATCGTCCAAAAATATACTGAAGTAAGGCTGCCAAGAGGACTTGAAAGCGGGGCAGAATTGCAGGAAACCTATTTCAGGCGGTAGACTGGAATTGCATTGAAAGCATACGAAAAGAGGCAGAACGTCCACAATGATGCACTTGGCCATAAAGGGCGTATGCGTTTTTTCCTGAATATATTCAGGAAAAAACGCATACGCCCTTTTCGGCCAACCAAGCAAGCTTGAAAAGGAAATCTGCACTACAATGAAGTCTCACTTCCCCCCGGTCAAAAGGGCCATCTGAAAAAAGTGTAAAATCCAGAAAGGCAGGACAGGCCATGGAGAACTGGGAGCCTTGTTATGCTGATGGGCGGGATGTAAATTGCCAACAGACACTCGGGAGAAGTGTATGGCGTTTCCTGAAACATCTAAAAAACAAAGCAACAGGGCCTAGGGCACTTCCACTTATGGTCCTATAGCTTAGGGAAATTAAAATCAAAAAGACACAGCCACCCCAAAGTTTGGAACGGCTCTGTTTACAACAACCTCGTTTACAGTACAAGTTCAACATCGCAGAAAGTGAAAAATGGATAAAGAAGTTGTGGTATTTACTTACAAAGCAATATCACTTAGCAATGAAATCTGTGTCATCAGGCCCTTAGCAGCACAATGAGTGGATTCAGGTATGATGATTCTAACTGAAATAAGTCACACAGAAAAAGAAACATCATAAGATATCAGTAATACACGGAATGTAAACTTGGATACACAGGAACTGAATTACAGAACAGAACAGGGTCTCAAATTTAGAAAACCAACTTATGCTTGCTTAAGGGGAAAGGTGAGTTGGGGTGCTGCATAAAACCAGAGATTGAAATGAGCACAGATAAAGTTCCTTAAGCCAAATATGGAATAGACAAGAGCTACTCCTTGCTCAACGAAATGGACTCAACACCGCATATTAAACGCCTAAGAATGTACCTGACTAGTAAGTATCTTAAAACCTATGGATTGCTATGTCTCCGAAAGAGAATCAAGCATGTGTACAGGGGCATAAACGCAGCAGTGATAGGATTGGAGAGGTTTGGTGAGCAAATGCAGACCCTTTGAAGTCATATTGCATGGTACCCATTCCACGGGTTTCAACTACCCAGGTTTAAGGTATTCTTCCTTCAGCTAAAACATGCATGTGGAACCTAGAGTATGATCAACCATGTGATCGGGAGACGTGTTCAAATATGTCTCAGTTTTCCTCCCCTGGTACTCGGGTGCAACATTCCAGACGCTTTACTAACACTCTCCCGACTTGGAGAGTCAGTCCCTTTAACCTCCTGTTTGGCCCAGTTTGCAATTTCTGTGGAAGATGAACAGGAATAGCGAGAACGAATGAGAGACTAGCTGGAGGTGTCTGAACGGGCAAATTTAACTCTCATTTCCCACCAGGAAGAGGAATTAACCAAAGGCTCAGCGTGCCGTGCCGGAACCAGATTAGGGCCTGAAGCCATGCTGCGGTGTTGCGGCCAGGTCACAAGAAAGCGTGTTGAAGAACGGAGCTCAGGGGCACTGTAAATCACAAACCTGCAGAGTTATAAATGACAGCTATCATCCAAAAATACACTGAAGTAAGGCTGCCAAGAGGACTTGAAAGCGGGGCAGAATTGCAGGAAACCGATTTCAGGAGGTAGACTGGAATTGCATTGAAAGCATAGGAAAAGAGGCAGAACATCCACAATGATGCACTTGGCCAAAAAGGGCGTATGCGTTTTTTCCTGAATATATTCAGGAAAAAACGCATACGCCCTTTTTGGCCAACCAAGCAAGCTTGCAAAGGAAATCTGCACTACAATGAAGTCTCACTTCCCCCCAGTCAAAAGGGCCATCTGAAAAAAGTGTAAAATCCAGAAAGGCAGGACAGGCCATGCAGAACTGGGAGCCTTGTTATGCTCATGGGCGGGATGTAAATTGCCAACAACCACTCAGGAGAAGTGTATGGTGTTTCCTGAAACATCTAAAAAACAAAGCAACAGAGCCTAGGGCACTTCCACTTATGGTCCTATAGCTTAGGGAAATTAAAATCAAAAAGACACAGCCACCCCAAAGTTTGGGACGCCTCTCTTTACAAGAATCTCATTTACCGTACAAGTTCAATATCACAGAAAGTGAAAAATGGATAAAGAACTTGTGGTACTTACGTACAATGCAGTATCACTCAGCAATGAAATCTATGTCATCAGGCCCGTAGCAGCATAATGAGTGGATTCAGGTACGATGATTCTAACTGAAATAAGTCACACAGAAAAAGAAACATCATAAGATATCACTAATACACGGAATGTAAACTTGGCTACACAGGAACTGAATTCCAAAACAGAACAGGGTCTCAAATTTAGAAAACCAACTTATGCTTGCTTAAGGGGAAAGGTGAGTTGGGGTGCTGCATAAAACCAGAGATTGAAATGAGCACAGATAAAGTTCCTTAAGCCAAATATGGAATAGACAAGAGCTACTCCTTGCTCAACGAAATGGACTCAACACCCCATATTAAACGCCTAAGAATGTACCTGACTAGTAAGTATCTTAAAACCTATGGATTGCTATGTCTCCGAAAGAGAATCAAGCGTGTGTACAGGGGCATAAACGCAGCAGTGATAGGATTGGAGAGGTTCGGTGAGCAAATGAAGACCCTTTGAAGTCATATTGCATGGTACCCATTACAAAAGTCTCAACTCTCCAGGTTTAAGGTATTCTTCCTTCAGCTAAAACATGCATGTGGAACCCAGAGTATGATCAACCGTGTGAACGGGAGACGTGTTCAAATATGTCTCAGTTTCCCTCCCCTGGTACTCGGGTGCAACATTCCAGACGCTTTACTAACACTCTCCCCACTTGGAGAGTCAGCGCCTTTAACCTCCTGTTTGGCCCAGTTTGCAATTTCTGCGGAAGACGAACAGGAATAGGGAGAACCAATGAGAGACTAGCTGGAGGTGTCTGGACGGGCAAATTTAACTCTCATTTCCCACCAGGAAGAGGAAATAACCAAAGGCTCAGCGTGCCGTGCCGCAACCAGATTAGGGCCTGAAGCCATCCTGCGGTGTTGCGGCCAGGTCACAAGAAAACGAGTTGAAGAAAGGAGCTCAGGGGCACTGTAATTCACAAACCTGCAGAGTTATAAGTGACAGCTATCGTCCAAAAATAGACTGAAGTAAGGCAGCCAAGAGGAGTTGAAAGCGGGGCAGAATTGCAGGAAACTGACTTCAGGAGGTAGACTGGAATTGCATTGAAAGCATAGGAAAAGAGGCAGAACGTCCACAATGATGCACTTGGCCAAAAAGGGCGTATGCGTTTTTTCCTGAATATATTCAGGAAAAAACGCATACGCCCTTTTTGGCCAACCAAGCAAACTTGCAAAGGAAATCTGCACTACAATGAAGTCTCACTTCCCACCGGTCAAAAGGGCCATCTGAAAAAAGTGTAAAATCCAGAAAGGCAGGACAGGCCATGGAGAACTGGGAGCCTTGTTATGCTGATGGGCGGGATGTAAATTGCCAACAGACATTCGGGAGAAGTGTATGGTGTTTCCTGAAACATCTAAAAAACAAAGCAACAGAGCCTAGGGCACTTCCACTTATGGTCCTATAGCTTAGGGAAATTAAAATCAAAAAGACACAGCCACCCCAAAGTTTGGAACGGCTCTGTTTACAAGAACCTCGTTTACAGTACAAGTTCAACATCGCAGAAAGTGAAAAATGGATAAAGAAGTTGTGGTATTTACTTACAAAGCAATATCACTCAGCAATGAAATCTATGTCATCAGGCCCTTAGCAGCACAATGAGTGGATTCAGGTATGATGATTCTAACTGAAATAAGTCACACAGAAAAAGAAACATCATAAGATATCAGTAATACACGGAATGTAAACTTGGCTACACAGGAACTGAATTACAGAACAGAACTGGGTCTCAAATTTAGAAAACCAACTTATGCTTGCTTAAGCTTAAAGGTGAGTTGGGCTGCTGCATAAAACCAGAGATCGAAATGAGCACAGATAAAGTTCCTTAAGCCAAATATGGAATAGACAAGAGCTACTCCTTGCTCAACGAAATGGACTCAACACCGCATATTAAACGCCTAAGAATGTACCTGACTAGTAAGTATCTTAAAACCTATGGATTGCTATGTCTCCGAAAGAGAATCAAGCATGTGTACAGGGGCATAAACGCAGCAGTGATAGGATTGGAGAGGTTCGGTGAGCAAATGAAGACCCTTTGAAGTCATATTGCATGGTACCCATTCCACGGGTTTCAACTACCCAGGTTTAAGGTATTCTTCCTTCAGCTAAAACATGCATGTGGAACCTAGAGTATGATCAACCATGTGATCGGGAGACGTGTTCAAATATGTCTCAGTTTTCGTACCCTGGTACTCGGGTGCAACATTCCAGACGCTTTACTAACACTCTCCCGACTTGGAGAGTCAGTCCCTTTAACCTCCTGCTTGGCCCAGTTTGCAATTTCTGCGGAAGATGAACAGGAATAGCGAGAACGAATGAGAGACTAGCTGGAGGTGTCTGAACGGGCAAATTTAACTCTCATTTCCCAGCAGGAAGAGGAATTAACCAAAGGCTCAGCGTGCCGTGCCAGAACCAGATTAGGGCCTGAAGCCATCCTGCAGTGTTGCGGCCAGGTCACAAGAAAGCGAGTTGAAGAAAGGAGCTCAGGGGCACTGTAATTCACAAACCTGCAGAGTTATAAATGACAGCTATCGTCCAAAAATATACTGAAGTAAGGCTGCCAAGAGGACTTGAAAACGGGGCAGAATTGCAGGAAACCGATTTCAGGAGGTAGACTGGAATTGGATTGAAAGCATAGGAAAAGAGGCAGAACGTCCACAATGATGCACTTGGCCAAAAAGGGCGTATGCGTTTTTTCCTGAATATATTCAGGAAAAAACGCATACGCCCTATTTGGCCAACCAAGCAAACTTGCAAAGGAAATCTGCACTACAATGAAGTCTCACTTCCACCTGGTCAAAAGGGCCATCTGAAAAAAGTGTAAAATCCAGAAAGGCAGGACAGGCCATGGAGAACTGGGAGCCTTGTTATGCTGATGGGCGGGATGTAAATTGCCAACAGACACTCGGGAGAAGTGTATGGTGTTTCCTGAAACATCTAAAAAACAAAGCAACAGAGCCTAGGGCACTTCCACTTATGGTCCTATAGCTTAGGGAAATTAAAATCAAAAAGACACAGCCACCCCAAAGTTTGGGACGCCTCTGTTTACAAGAACCTCGTTTACCGTACAAGTTCAATATCACAGAAAGTGAAAAATGGATAAATAACTTGTGGTACTTACGTACAATGCAGTATCACTCAGCAATGAAATCTATGTCATCAGGCCCGTAGCAGCATAATGAGTGGATTCAGGTACGATGATTCTAACTGAAATAAGTCACACAGAAAAAGAAACATCATAAGATATCACTAATACACGGAATGTAAACTTGGCTACACAGGAAATGAATTACAGAACAGAACAGGGTCTCAAATTTAGAAAACCAACTTATGCTTGCTTAAGGGGAAAGGTGAGTTGGGGTGCTGCATAAAACCAGAGATCGAAATGAGCACAGATAAAGTTCCTTAAGCCAAATATGGAATAGACAAGAGCTACTCCTTGCTCAACGAAATGGACTCAACACCGCATATTAAACGCCTAAGAATGTACCTGACTAGTAAGTATCTTAAAACCTATGGATTGCTATGTCTCCAAAAGAGAATCAAGCGTGTGTACAGGGGCATAAACGCAGCAGTGATAGGATTGGAGAGGTTCGGTGAGCAAATGAAGACCCTTTGAAGTCATATTGCATGGTACCCATTCCACGGGTTTCAACTACCCAGGTTTAAGGTATTTTTCCTTCAGCTAAAACATGCATGTGGAACCTAGAGTATGATCAACCATGTGATCGGGAGACGTGTTCAAATATGTCTCAGTTTTCGTACCCTTGTACTCGGGTGCAACATTCCGGATGCTTTACTAACACTCTCCCAACTTGGAGAGTCAGTCCCATTAACCTCCTGTTTGGCCCAGTTTGCAATTTCTGCAGAACATGAACAGGAATAGCGAGAACCAATGAGAGACTAGCTGGAGGTGTCTGGACGGGCAAATTTAACTCTCATTTCCCACCAGGAAGAGGAAATAACCAAAGGCTCAGCGTGCCGTGCCGGAACCAGATTAGGGCCTGAAGCCATCCTGCGGTGTTGCGGCCAGGTCACAAGAAAGCGAGTTGAAGAAAGCAGCTCAGGGGCACTGTAATTCACAAACCTGCAGAGTTATAAATGACAGCTATCGTCCAAAAATAGACTGAAGTAAGGCTGCCAAGAGGACTTGAAAGCGGGGCAGAATTGCAGGAAACCGATTTCAGGAGGTTGACTGGAATTGCATTGAAAGCATAGGAAAAGAGTCAGAACGTCCACAATGATGCACTTGGCCAAAAAGGGCATATGCCTTTTTTCCTGAATATATTCAGGAAAAAACGCATACGCACTTTTTGGCCAACCAAGCAAGCTTGCAAAGGAAATCTGCACTACAATGAAGTCTCACTTCCCCCCCGGTCAAAAGGGCCATCTAAAAAAAGTGTAAAATCCAGAAAGGAAGGACAGGCCATGGAGAAATGGGAGCCTTGTTATGCTAATGGGCGGGATGTAAATTGCCAAAAGACACTCGGGAGAAGTGAATGGTGTTTCCTGAAACATCTAAAATACAAAGCAACAGAGCCTAGGGCACTTCCACTTATGGTCCTATAGCTTAGGGAAATTAAAATCAAAAAGACACAGCCACCCCAATGTTTGGGACGCCTCTGTTTACAAGAACCTCGTTTACCGTACAAGTTCAATATCACAGAAAGTGAAAAATGGATAAAGAACTTGTGGTACTTACGTACAATGCAGTATCACTCAGCAATGAAATCTATGTCATCAGGCCTGTACCAGCATAATGAGTGGATTCAGGTATGATGATTCTAACTGAAATAAGTCACACAGAAAAAGAAACATCATAAGATATCACTAATACACGGAATGTAAACTTGGCTACACAGGAACTGAATTCCAAAACAGAACAGGGTCTCAAATTTAGAAAACCAACTTATGCTTGCTTAAGGGCAAAGATGAGTTGGGGTGCTGCATAAAACCAGAGAATGAAATGAGCACAGATAAAGTTCCTTAAGCCAAATATGGAATAGACAAGAGCTACTCCTTGCTCAACGAAATGGACTCAACACCCCATATTAAACGCCTAAGAATGTACCTGAATAGTAAGTATCTTAAAACCTATGGATTGCTATGTCTCCAAAAGAGAATCAAGCGTGTGTACAGGGACATAAACGCAGCAGTGATAGGATTGGAGAGGTTCGATGAACAAATGAAGACCCTTTGAAGTCATATTGCATGGTACCCATTACACGGGTCTCAACTCTCCAGGTTTAAGGTATTCTTCCTTCAAGTAAAACATGCATGTGGAACCTAGAGTATGATCAACCATGTGATCGAGAGACGTGTTCAAATATGTCTCAGTTTTCGTACCCTGGTACTCGGGTGCAACATTCCAGACGCTTTACTAACACTCTCCCCACTTGGAGAGTCAGCGCCTTTAACCTCCTGTTTGGCCCAGTTTGCAATTTCTGCGGAATATGTACAGGAATAGCGAGAACCAATTAGAGACTAGCTGGAGGTGTCTGGACGGGCAAATTTAACTCTCATTTCCCACCAGGAAGAGGAATTAACCAAAGGCTAAGCGTGCCGTGCCGGAACCAGATTAGGGCCTGAAGCCATCCTGCGGTGTTGCGGCCAGCTCAAAAGAAAGCGAGTTGAAGAAAGGAGCTCAGGGGCACTGTAATTCACAAACCTGCAGAGTTATAAATGACAGCTATCGTCCAAAAATATACTGAAGTAAGGCTGCCAAGAGGACTTGAAAGCGGGGCAGAATTGCAGGAAACCGATTTCAGGAGGTAGACTGGAATTGCATTGAAAGCATAGGAAAAGAGGCAGAACGTCCACAATGATGCACTTGGCCAAAAAGGGCGTATGCGTTTTTTCCTGAATATATTCAGGAAAAAACGCATACGTCCTTTTTGGCCAACCAAGCAAGCTTGCAAAGGAAATCTGCACTACAATGAAGTCTCACTTCCCCCCGGTCAAAAGGGCCATCTGAAAAAAGTGTAAAATCCAGAAAGGCAGGACAGGCCATGGAGAACTGGGAGCCTTGTTATGCTGATGGGCGGGATGTAAATTGCCAACAGACACTCGGGAGAAGTGTATGGTGTTTCCTGAAACATCTAAAAAACAAAGCAACAGAGCCTAGGGCACTGCCACTTATGGTCCTATAGCTTAGGGAAATTAAAATCAAAAAGACACAGCCACCCCAAAGTTTGGGACGCCTCTGTTTACAAGAATCTCGTTTACCGTACAAGTTCAATATCACAGAAAGTGAAAAATGGATAAAGAACTTGTGGTACTTACGTACAATGCAGTATCACTCAGCAATGAAATCTATGTCATCAGGCCCGTAGCAGCATAATGAGTGGATTCAGGTACGATGATTCTAACTGAAATAAGTCACACAGAAAAAGAAACATCATAAGATATCTCTAATACACGGAATGTAAACTTGGCTACACGGGAACTGAATTCCAAAAAGAACAGGGTCTCAAATTTAGAAAACCAACTTATGCTTGCTTAAGGGGAAAGGTGAGTTGGGGTGCTGCATAGAACCAGAGATTGAAATGAGCACAGATAAAGTTCCTTAAGCCAAATATGGAATAGACAAGAGCTACTGCTTGCTCAACGAAATGGACTCAACACTCCATATTAAACGCCTAAGAATGTACCTGACTAGTAAGTATCTTAAAAGCTATGCATTGCTATGTCTCCGAAAGAGAATCAAGCATGTGTACAGGGGCATAAACGCAGCAGTGATAGGATTGGAGAGGTTCGGTGAGCAAATGAAGACCCTTTGAAGTCATATTGCATGGTACCCATTCCACGGGTTTCAACTACCCAGGTTTAAGGTATTCTTCCTTCAGCTAAAACATGCATGTGGAACCCAGAGTATGATCAACCATGTGATCGGGAGACGTGTTCAAATATGTCTCAGTTTTCGTACCCTGGTACTCGGGTGCAACATTCCAGACGCTTTACTAACACTCTCCCCACTTGGAGAGTCAGCGCCTTTAACCTCCTGTTTGGCCCAGTTTGCAATTTCTGCGGAATATGTACAGGAATAGCGAGAACCAATTAGAGACTAGCTGGAGGTGTCTGGACGGGCAAATTTAACTCTCATTTCCCACCAGGAATAGGAAATAACCAAAGGCTCAGCGTGCCGTGCGGGAACCAGATTAGGGCCTGAAGCCATCCTGCGGTATTGCGGCAGGTCACAAGAAAGTTAGTTGAAGAAAGGAGCTCAGGGGCACTCTAATTCACAAACCTGCAGAGTTATAAATGACAGTTATCGTCCAAAAATAGACTGAAGTAAGGCTGCCAAGAGGACTTGAAAGCGGGGCAGAATTGCAGGAAACCGATTTCAGGAGGTAGACTGGAATTGCATTGAAAGCATAGGAAAAGAGGCAGAACGTCCACAATGATGCACTTGGCCAAAAAGGGCGTATGCGTTTTTTCCTGAATATATTCAGGAAAAAACGCATACGCCCTTTTTGGCCAACCAAGCAAGCTTGCAAAGGAAATCTGCACTACAATGAAGTCTCACTTCCCCCCGGTCAAAAGGGCCATCTGAAAAAAGTGTAAAATCCAGAAAGGCAGGACAGGCCATGGAGAACTGGGAGCCTTGTTATGCTGATGGGCGGGATGTAAGTTGCCAACAGCCACTCGGGAGAAGTGTATGGTGTTTCCTGAAACATCTAAAAAACAAAGCAACAGAGCCTAGGGCACTTCCACTTATGGTCCTATAGCTTAGGGAAATTAAAATCAAAAAGACACAGCCACCCCAAAGTTTGGGACGCCTCTGTTTACAAGAACCTCATTTACCGTACAAGTTCAATATCACAGAAAGTGAAAAATGGATAAAGAACTTGTGGTACTTACGTACAATGCAGTATCACTCAGCAATGAAATCTATGTCATCAGGCCCGTAGCAGCATAATGAGTGGATTCAGGTACGATGATTCTAACTGAAATAAGTCACACAGAAAAAGAAACATCATAAGGTATCACTAATACACAGAAAGTAAACTTGGCTACACAGGAACTGAATTCCAAAACAGAACAGGGTCTCAAATTTAGAAAACCAACTTATGCTTCCATAGGGGAAAGGTGAGTTGGGGTGCTGCATAAAACCACAGATTGCAATGAGCACAGATAAAGTTCCTTAAGCCAAATATGGAATAGACAACAGCTACTCCTTGCTCAACGAAATGGACTCAACACCGCATATTAAACGCCTAAGAATGTACCTGACTAGTAAGTATCTTAAAACCTATGGATTGCTATGTCTCCGAAAGAGAATCAAGCATGTGTACAGGGGCATAAACGCAGCAGTGATAGGATTGGAGAGGTTCGGTGAGCATATGAAGACCCTTTGAAGTAGTATTGCATGGTACCCATTCCAAGGGTCTCAACTCTGCAGGTTTAAGGTATTCTTCCTTCAGGTAAAACATGCATGTGGAACCCAGAGTATGATCAACCATGTGAACGTGAGACGTGTTCAAATATGTCTCAGTTTTTCTCACCTGGTACTCGGGTGCAACATTCCAGACGCTTTACTAAAACTCTCCCCACTTGGAGAGTCAGCGCCTTTAACCTCCTGTTTGGCCCTGTTTGCAATTTCTGTGGAAGATGAACAGGAATAGCGAGAACCAATGAGAGACTAGCTGGAGGTGTCTGGACTGGCAAATTTAACTCTCATTTCCCACCAGGATGAGGAAATAACCAAAGGCTCAGCATGCCGTGCCGGAACCAGATTAGGGCCTGAAGCCATCCTGCGGTGTTGCGGCCTGCTCAAAAGAAAGCGAGTTGAAGAAAGGAGCTCAGGGGCACTGTAATTCACAAACCTGCAGAGTTATAAATGACAGCTATCATCCAAAAATATACTGAAGTAAGGCTGCCAAGAGGACTTGAAAGTGGGGCAGAATTGCAGGAAACCAATTTCAGGAGGTAGACTGGAACTGCATTGAAAGCATAGGAAAAGAGGCAGAACGTCCACAATGATGCACTTGGCCAAAAAGGGCGTATGCGTTTTTTCCTGAATATATTCAGGAAAAAACGCATACGCCCTTTTTGGCCAACCAAGCAAGCTTGCAAAGGAAATCTGCACTACAATGAAGTCTCACTTCCCCCCGGTCAAAAGGGCCATCTGAAAAAAGTGTAAAATCCAGAAAGGCAGGACAGGCCATGGAGAACTGGGAGCCTTGTTATGCTGATGGGCGGGATGTAAATTGCCAGCAGACACTCGGGAGAAGTGTATGGTGTTTCCTGAAACATCTAAAAAACAAAGCAACAGAGCCTAGGGAACTTCCACATATGGTCCTATAGCTTAGGGAAATTAAAGTCAAAAAGACACAGCCACCCCAAAGTTTGGGACGCCTCTGTTTACAAGAACCTCATTTACAGTACAAGTTCAACATCGCAGAAAGTGAAAAATGGATAAAGAAGTTGTGGTATTTACTTACAAAGCAATATCACTCAGCAATGAAATCTATGTCATCAGGCCCTTAGCAGCACAATGAGTGGATTCAGCTATGATGATTGTAACTGAAATAAGTCACACAGAAAAAGAAACATCATAAGATATCAGTAATACACGGAATGTAAACTTGGCTACACAGGAACTGAATTACAGAACAGAACAGGGTCTCAAATTTAGAAAACCAACTTATGCTTGCTTAAGGGTAAAGGTGAGTTGGGGTGCTGCATAAAACCAGAGATTGAAATGAGCACAGATAAAGTTCCTTAAGCCAAATATGGAATAGACAAGAGCTACTCCTTGCTCAACGAAATGGACTCAACACCGCATATTAAACGCCTAAGAATGTACCTGACTAGTAAGTATCTTAAAACCTATGGATTGCTATGTCTCCGAAAGAGAATCAAGCATGTGTACAGGGGCATAAACGCAGCAGTGATAGGATTGGAGAGGTTCGGTGAGCAAATGAAGACCCTTTGAAGTCATATTGCATGGTACCCATTCCACGGGTTTCAACTACCCAGGTTTAAGGTATTCTTCCTTCAGCTAAAACATGCATGTGGAACCTAGAGTATGATCAACCGTGTGATCGGGAGACGTGTTCAAATATGTCTCAGTTTTCGTACCCTGGTACTCGGGTGCAACATTCCAGACGCTTTACTGACACTCTCCCGACTTGGAGAGTCAGTCCCTTTAACCTCCTGTTTGGCCCAGTTTGCAATTTCTGTGGAAGATGAACAGGAGTAGCGAGAACCAATGAGAGACTAGCTGGAGGTGTCTGGACGGGCAAATTTAACTCTCATTTCCCACCAGGAAGAGGAATTAACCAAAGGCTCAGCGTGACGTGCTGGAACCAGATTAGGGCCTGAAGCCATCCTGCGGGGTTGCGGCCAGGTCACAAGAAAGCGAGTTGAAGAAAGGAGCTCAGGGGCACTGTAATTCACAAACCTGCAGAGTTATAAATGACAGCTATCGTCCAAAAATAGACTGAAGTAAGGCTGCCAAGAGGACTTGAAAGCGGGGCAGAATTGCAGGAAACCGATTTCAGGAGGTAGACTGGAATTGCATTGAAAGCATAGGAAAAGAGGCAGAACGTCCACAATGATGCACTTGGCCAAAAAGGGCGTATGCGTTTTATCCTGAATATATTCAGGAAAAAACGCATACGCCCTTTTTGGCCAACCAAGAAAGCTTGCAAAGGAAATCTGCACTACAATGAAGTCTCACTTCCCCCCGGTCAAAAGGGCCATCTGAAAAAAGTGTAAAATCCAGAAAGGCAGGACAGGCCATGGAGAACTGGGAGCCTTGTTATGCTGATGGGCGGGATGTAAATTGCCAACAACCACTCAGGAGAAGTGTATGGTGTTTCCTGAAACATCTAAAAAACAAAGCAACAGAACCTAGGGCACTTCCACTTATGGTCCTATAGCTTAGGGAAATTAAAATCAAAAAGACACAGCCACCCCAAAGTTTGGAACGGCTCTGTTTACAAGAACCTCATTTACAGTACAAGTTCAACATCGCAGAAAGTGAAAAATGGATAAAGAAGTTGTGGTATTTACTTACAAAGCAATATCACTCAGCAATGAAATCTGTGTCATCAGGCCCTTAGCAGCACAATGAGTGGATTCAGGTATGATGATTCTAACTGAAATAAGTCACACAGAAAAAGAAACATCATAAGATATCAGTAATACACGGAATGTAAACTTGGCTACACAGGAACTGAATTACAGAACAGAACAGGGTCTCAAATTTAGAAAACCAACTTATGCTTGCTTAAGGGGAAAGGTGAGTTGGGGTGCTGCATAAAACCAGAGATTGAAATGAGCACAGATAAAGTTCCTTAAGCCAAATATGGAATAGACAAGAGCTACTCCTTGCTCAACGAAATGGACTCAACACCGCATATTAAACGCCTAAGAATGTACCTGACTAGTAAGTATCTTAAAACCTATGGATTGCTATGTCTCCGAAAGAGAATCAAGCATGTGTACAGGGGCATAAACGCAGCACTGATAGGATTGGAGAGGTTCGTGAGCAAATGAAGACCCTTTGAAGTCATATTGCATGGTACCCATTCCACGGGTTTCAACTACCCAGGTTTAAGGTATTCTTCCTTCAGCTAAAACATGCATGTGGAACCTAGAGTATGATCAGCCATGTGATCGGGAGACGTGTTCAACTATGTCTCAGTTTTCCTCCCCTGGTACTCGGGTGCAACATTCCAGACGCTTTACTAACACTCTCCCCACTTGGAGAGTCAGTCCCTTTAACCTCCTGTTTGGCCCAGTTTGCAATTTCTGCGGAAGATGAACAGGAATAGCGAGAACCAATGGAGACTACCTGGAGGTGTCTGGACGGGCATATTTAACTCTCATTTCCACCAGGAAGAGGAATTAACCAAAGGCTCAGCATGCCATGCCAGAACCAGATTAGGGCCTGAAGCCATCCTGCGGTGTTGCGGCCAGGTCACAAGAAAGCGAGTTGAAGAAAGGAGCTCAGGGGCACTGTAATTCACAAACCTGCAGAGTTATAAATGACAGCTATCGTCCAAAAATATACTGAAGTAAGGCTGCCAAGAGGACTTGAAAGCGGGGCAGAATTGCAGGAAACCAATTTCAGGAGGTAGACTGGAATTGCATTGAAAGCATAGGAAAAGAGGCAGAACGTCCACAATGATGCACTTGGCCAAAAAGGGCGTATGCGTTTTTTCCTGAATATATTCAGGAAAAAACGCATACGCCCTTTTTGGCCAACCAAGCAAGCTTGCAAAGGAAATCTGCACTACAATGAAGTCTCACTTCCCCCCGGTCAAAAGGGCCATCTGAAAAAAGTGTAACATCCAGAAAGGCAGGACAGGCCATGGAGAACTGGGAGCCTTGTTATGCTGATGGGCGGGATGTAAATTGCCAACAACCACTCGGGAGAAGTGTATGGTGTTTCCTGAAACATCTAAAAAACAAAGCAACAGAGCCTAGGGCACTTCCACTTATGGTCCTATAGCTTAGGGAAATTAAAATCAAAAAGACACAGCCACCCCAAAGTTTGGGACGCCTCCGTTTACAAGAACCTCATTTACCGTACAAGTTCAATATCACAGAAAGTGAAAAATGGATAAAGAACTTGTGGTACAGACGTACAATGCAGTATCACTCAGCAATGAAATCTATGTCATCAGGCCCGTAGCAGCATAATGAGTGGATTCAGGTACGATGATTCTAACTGAAATAAGTCACACAGAAAAAGAAACATCATAAGATATCACTAATACACAGAATGTAAACTTGGCTACACAGGAACTGAATTCCAAAACAGAACAGGGTCTCAAATTTAGAAAAGCAACTTATGCTTGCTTAAGGGGAAAGGTGAGTTGGGGTGCTGCATAAAACCAGAGATTGAAATGAGCACAGATAAAGTTCCTTAAGCCAAATATGGAATAGACAACAGCTACTCCTTGCTCAACGAAATGGACTCAAAACCCCATATTAAACGCCTAAGAATGTACCTGACTAGTAAGTATCTTAAAACCTATGGATTGCTATGTCTCCAAAAGAGAATCAAGCATGTGTACAGGGGCATAAACGCAGCAGTGATAGGATTGGAGAGGTTCGGTGAGCAAATGAAGACCCTTTGAAGTCATATTGCATGGTACCCATTCCACGGGTCTCAACTCTGCAGGTTTAAAGTATTCTTCCTTCAGCTAAAACATGCATGTGGAACCCAGAGTATGATCAACCGTGTGAACGGGAGACGTGTTCAAATATGTCTCAGTTTTTCTCCCCTGGTACTCGGGTGCAACATTCCAGACGGTTTACTAACACTCTCCCCACTTGGAGAGTCAGCACCTTTAACCTCCTGTTTGGCCCAGTTTGCAATTTCTGCGGAAGATGAACAGGAATAGCGAGAACCAATGAGAGGCTAGCTGGAGGTGTCTGGACGGGCAAATTTAACTCTCATTTCCCACCAGGATGAGGAAATAACCAAAGGCTCAGCGTGCCGTGCCGGAACCAGATTAGGGCCTGAAGCCGTCCTGCGGTGTTGCGGCCTGCTCAAAAGAAAGCGAGTTGAAGAAAGGAGCTCAGGGGCACTGTAATTCACAAACATGCAGAGTTATAAATGACAGCTATCGTCCAAAAATATACTGAAGTAAGGCTGCCAAAAGGACTTGAAAGCGGGGCAGAATTGCAGGAAACCGATATCAGGAGGTAGACTGGAATTGCATTTCAAGCATAGGAAAGGAGGCAGAATGTCCACAATGATGCACTTGGCCAAAAAGGGCGTATGCGTTTTTTCGTGAATATATTCAGGAAAAAACGCATACGCCCTTTTTGGCCAACCAAGCAAGCTTGCAAAGGAAATCTGCACTACAATGAAGTCTCACTTCCCCCCGGTCAAAAGGGCCATCTGAAAAAAGTGTAAAATCCAGAAAGGCAGGACAGGCCATGGAGAACTGGGAGACTTGTTATGCTGATGGGCGGGATGTAAATTGCCAACAGACACTCGGGAGAAGTGTATGGTGTTTCCTGAAACATCTAAAAAACAAAGCAACAGAGCCTAGGGCACTTCCACTTATGGTCCTATAGCTTAGGGAAATTAAAATCAAAAAGACACAGCCACCCCAAAGTTTGGAACGGCTCTGTTTACAAGAACCTCATTTACAGTACAAGTTCAACATCGCAGAAAGTGAAAAATGGATAAAGAAGTTGTGGTATTTACTTACAAAGCAATATCACTCAGCAATGAAATCTGTGTCATCAGGCCCTTAGCAGCACAATGAGTGGATTCAGGTATGATGATTCTAACTGAAATAAGTCACACAGAAAAAGAAACATCATAAGATATCAGTAATACACGGAATGTAAACTTGGCTACACAGGAACTGAATTACAGAACAGAACAGGGTCTCAAATTTAGAAAACCAACTTATGCTTGCTTAAGGGGAAAGGTGAGTTGGGGTGCTGCATAAAACCAGAGATTGAAATGAGCACAGATAAAGTTCCTTAAGCCAAATATGGAATAGACAAGAGCTACTCCTTGCTCAACGAAATGGACTCAACACCGCATATTAAACGCCTAAGAATGTACCTGACTAGTAAGTATCTTAAAACCTATGGATTGCTATGTCTCCGAAAGAGAATCAAGCATGTGTACAGGGGCATAAACGCAGCACTGATAAGATTGGAGAGGTTCGTGAGCAAATGAAGACCCTTTGAAGTCATATTGCATGGTACCCATTCCACGGGTTTCAACTACCCAGGTTTAAGGTATTCTTCCTTCAGCTAAAACATGCATGTGGAACCTAGAGTATGATCAGCCATGTGATCGGGAGACGTGTTCAACTATGTCTCAGTTTTCCTCCCCTGGTACTCGGGTGCAACATTCCAGACGCTTTACTAACACTCTCCCCACTTGGAGAGTCAGTCCCTTTAACCTCCTGTTTGGCCCAGTTTGCAATTTCTGCGGAAGATGAACAGGAATAGCGAGAACCAATGGAGACTACCTGGAGGTGTCTGGACGGGCATATTTAACTCTCATTTCCACCAGGAAGAGGAATTAACCAAAGGCTCAGCATGCCATGCCAGAACCAGATTAGGGCCTGAAGCCATCCTGCGGTGTTGCGGCCAGGTCACAAGAAAGCGAGTTGAAGAAAGGAGCTCAGGGGCACTGTAATTCACAAACCTGCAGAGTTATAAATGACAGCTATCGTCCAAAAATATACTGAAGTAAGGCTGCCAAGAGGACTTGAAAGCGGGGCAGAATTGCAGGAAACCGATTTCAGGAGGTAGACTGGAATTGCATTGAAAGCATAGGAAAAGAGGCAGAACGTCCACAATGATGCACTTGGCCAAAAAGGGCGTATGCGTTTTTTCCTGAATATATTCAGGAAAAAACGCATACGCCCTTTTTGGCCAACCAAGCAAGCTTGCAAAGGAAATCTGCACTACAATGAAGTCTCACTTCCCCCCGGTCAAAAGGGCCATCTGAAAAAAGTGTAACATCCAGAAAGGCAGGACAGGCCATGGAGAACTGGGAGCCTTGTTATGCTGATGGGCGGGATGTAAATTGCCAACAACCACTCGGGAGAAGTGTATGGTGTTTCCTGAAACATCTAAAAAACAAAGCAACAGAGCCTAGGGCACTTCCACTTATGGTCCTATAGCTTAGGGAAATTAAAATCAAAAAGACACAGCCACCCCAAAGTTTGGGACGCCTCCGTTTACAAGAACCTCATTTACCGTACAAGTTCAATATCACAGAAAGTGAAAAATGGATAAAGAACTTGTGGTACAGACGTACAATGCAGTATCACTCAGCAATGAAATCTATGTCATCAGGCCCGTAGCAGCATAATGAGTGGATTCAGGTACGATGATTCTAACTGAAATAAGTCACACAGAAAAAGAAACATCATAAGATATCACTAATACACAGAATGTAAACTTGGCTACACAGGAACTGAATTCCAAAACAGAACAGGGTCTCAAATTTAGAAAAGCAACTTATGCTTGCTTAAGGGGAAAGGTGAGTTGGGGTGCTGCATAAAACCAGAGATTGAAATGAGCACAGATAAAGTTCCTTAAGCCAAATATGGAATAGACAACAGCTACTCCTTGCTCAACGAAATGGACTCAAAACCCCATATTAAACGCCTAAGAATGTACCTGACTAGTAAGTATCTTAAAACCTATGGATTGCTATGTCTCCAAAAGAGAATCAAGCATGTGTACAGGGGCATAAACGCAGCAGTGATAGGATTGGAGAGTTTCGGTGAGCAAATGAAGACCCTTTGAAGTCATATTGCATGGTACCCATTCCACGGGTCTCAACTCTGCAGGTTTAAAGTATTCTTCCTTCAGCTAAAACATGCATGTGGAACCCAGAGTATGATCAACCGTGTGAACGGGAGACGTGTTCAAATATGTCTCAGTTTTTCTCCCCTGGTACTCGGGTGCAACATTCCAGACGGTTTACTAACACTCTCCCCACTTGGAGAGTCAGCACCTTTAACCTCCTGTTTGGCCCAGTTTGCAATTTCTGCGGAAGATGAACAGGAATAGCGAGAACCAATGAGAGGCTAGCTGGAGGTGTCTGGACGGGCAAATTTAACTCTCATTTCCCACCAGGATGAGGAAATAACCAAAGGCTCAGCGTGCCGTGCCGGAACCAGATTAGGGCCTGAAGCCGTCCTGCGGTGTTGCGGCCTGCTCAAAAGAAAGCGAGTTGAAGAAAGGAGCTCAGGGGCACTGTAATTCACAAACATGCAGAGTTATAAATGACAGCTATCGTCCAAAAATATACTGAAGTAAGGCTGCCAAAAGGACTTGAAAGCGGGGCAGAATTGCAGGAAACCGATATCAGGAGGTAGACTGGAATTGCATTTCAAGCATAGGAAAGGAGGCAGAACGTCCACAATGATGCACTTGGCCAAAAAGGGCGTATGCGTTTTTTCCTGAATATATTCAGGAAAAAACGCATACGCCCTTTTTGGCCAACCAAGCAAGCTTGCAAAGGAAATCTGCACTACAATGAAGTCTCACTTCCCCCCGGTCAAAAGGGCCACCTGAAAAAAGTGTAAAATCCAGAAAGGCAGGACAGGCCATGGAGAACTGGGAGACTTGTTATGCTGATGGGCGGGATGTAAATTGCCAACAGACACTCGGCAGAAGTGTATGGTGTTTCCTGAAACATCTAAAAAACTAAGCAACAGAGCCTAGGGCACTTCCACTTATGGTCCTATAGCTTAGGGAAATTAAAATCAAAAAGACACAGCCACCCCAAAGTTTGGAACGGCTCTGTTTACAAGAACCTCATTTACAGTACAAGTTCAACATCGCAGAAAGTGAAAAATGGATAAAGAAGTTGTGGTATTTACTTACAAAGCAATATCACTCAGCAATGAAATCTGTGTCATCAGGCCCTTAGCAGCACAATGAGTGGATTCAGGTATGATGATTCTAACTGAAATAAGTCACACAGAAAAAGAAACATCATAAGATATCAGTAATACACGGAATGTAAACTTGGCTACACAGGAACTGAATTACAGAACAGAACAGGGTCTCAAATTTAGAAAACCAACTTATGCTTGCTTAAGGGGAAAGGTGAGTTGGGGTGCTGCATAAAACCAGAGATTGAAATGAGCACAGATAAAGTTCCTTAAGCCAAATATGGAATAGACAAGAGCTACTCCTTGCTCAACGAAATGGACTCAACACCGCATATTAAACGCCTAAGAATGTACCTGACTAGTAAGTATCTTAAAACCTATGGATTGCTATGTCTCCGAAAGAGAATCAAGCATGTGTACAGGGGCATAAACGCAGCAGTGATAGGATTGGAGAGGTTCGTGAGCAAATCAAGACCCTTTGAAGTCATATTGCATGGTACCCATTCCACGGGTTTCAACTACCCAGGTTTAAGGTATTCTTCCTTCAGCTAAAACATGCATGTGGAACCTAGAGTATGATCAGCCATGTGATCGGGAGACGTGTTCAACTATGTCTCAGTTTTCCTCCCCTGGTACTCGGGTGCAACATTCCAGACGCTTTACTAACACTCTCCCCACTTGGAGAGTCAGTCCCTTTAACCTCCTGTTTGGCCCAGTTTGCAATTTCTGTGGAAGATGAACAGGAATAGCGAGAACCAATGAGAGACTAGCTGGAGGTGTCTGGATGGGCAAATTTAACTCTCATTTCCCACCAGGAAGAGGAATTAACCAAAGGCTCAGCATGCCGTGCCAGAACCAGATTAGGGCCTGAAGCCATCCTGCGGTGTTGCGGCCAGGTCACAAGAAAGCGAGTTGAAGATAGGAGCTCAGGGGCACTGTAATTCACAAACCTGCAGAGTTATAAATGACAGCTATCGTCCAAAAATATACTGAAGTAAGGCTGCCAAGAGGACTTGAAAGCGGGGCAGAATTGCAGGAAACCGATTTCAGGAGGTAGACTGGAATTGCATTGAAAGCATAGGAAAAGAGGCAGAACGTCCACAATGATGCACTTGGCCAAAAAGGGCGTATGCGTTTTTTCCTGAATATATTCAGGAAAAAACGCATACGCCCTTTTTGGCCAACCAAGCAAGCTTGCAAAGGAAATCTGCACTACAATGAAGTCTCACTTCCCCCCGGTCAAAAGGGCCATCTGAAAAAAGTGTAACATCCAGAAAGGCAGGACAGGCCATGGAGAACTGGGAGCCTTGTTATGCTGATGGGCGGGATGTAAATTGCCAACAACCACTCGGGAGAAGTGTATGGTGTTTCCTGAAACATCTAAAAAACAAAGCAACAGAGCCTAGGGCACTTCCACTTATGGTCCTATAGCTTAGGGAAATTAAAATCAAAAAGACACAGCCACCCCAAAGTTTGGGACGCCTCTGTTTACAAGAATCTCGTTTACCGTACAAGTTCAATATCACAGAAAGTGAAAAATGGATAAAGAACTTGTGGTACAGACGTACAATGCAGTATCACTCAGCAATGAAATCTATGTCATCAGGCCCGTAGCAGCATAATGAGTGGATTCAGGTACGATGATTCTAACTGAAATAAGTCACACAGAAAAAGAAACATCATAAGATATCACTAATACACAGAATGTAAACTTGGCTACACAGGAACTGAATTCCAAAACAGAACAGGGTCTCAAATTTAGAAAAGCAACTTATGCTTGCTTAAGGGGAAAGGTGAGTTGGGGTGCTGCATAAAACCAGAGATTGAAATGAGCACAGATAAAGTTCCTTAAGCCAAATATGGAATAGACAACAGCTACTCCTTGCTCAACGAAATGGACTCAAAACCCCATATTAAACGCCTAAGAATGTACCTGACTAGTAAGTATCTTAAAACCTATGGATTGCTATGTCTCTGAAAGAGAATCAAGCATGTGTACAGGGGCATAAACGCAGCAGTGATAGGATTGGAGAGGTTCGGTGAGCAAATGAAGACCCTTTGAAGTCATATTGCATGGTACCCATTCCACGGGTCTCAACTCTGCAGGTTTAAAGTATTCTTCCTTCAGCTAAAACATGCATGTGGAACCCAGAGTATGATCAACCGTGTGAACGGGAGACGTGTTCAAATATGTCTCAGTTTTTCTCCCCTGGTACTCCGGTGCAACATTCCAGACGGTTTACTAACACTCTCCCCACTTGGAGAGTCAGCGCCATTAACCTCCTGTTTGGCCCAGTTTGCAATTTCTGCGGAAGATGAACAGGAATAGCGAGAACCAATGAGAGGCTAGCTGGAGGTGTCTGGACGGGCAAATTTAACTCTCATTTCCCACCAGGATGAGGAAATAACCAAAGGCTCAGCGTGCCGTGCCGGAACCAGATTAGGGCCTGAAGCCGTCCTGCGGTGTTGCGGCCTGCTCAAAAGAAAGCGAGTTGAAGAAAGGAGCTCAGGGGCACTGTAATTCACAAACATGCAGAGTTATAAATGACAGCTATCGTCCAAAAATATACAGAAGTAAGGCTGCCAAGAGGACTTGAAAGCGGGGCAGAATTGCAGGAAACCGATCTCAGGAGGTAGACTGGAATTGCATTGAACGCATAGGAAAGGAGGCAGAACGTCCACAATGATGCACTTGGCCAAAAAGGGCGTATGCGTTTTTTCCTGAATATATTCAGGAAAAAACGCATACGCCCTTTTTGGCCAACCAAGCAAGCTTGCAAAGGAAATCTGCACTACAATGAAGTCTCACTTCCCCCCGGTCAAAAGGGCCATCTGAAAAAAGTGTAACATCCAGAAAGGCAGGACAGGCCATGGAGAACTGGGAGCCTTGTTATGCTGATGGGCGGGATGTAAATTGCCAACAACCACTCGGGAGAAGTGTATGGTGTTTCCTGAAACATCTAAAAAACAAAGCAACAGAGCCTAGGGCACTTCCACTTATGGTCCTATAGCTTAGGGAAATTAAAATCAAAAAGACACAGCCACCCCAAAGTTTGGGACGTCTCTGTTTACAAGAACCTCATTTACCGTACAAGTTCAATATCACAGAAAGTGAAAAATGGATAAAGAACTTGTGGTACTTACGTACAATGCAGTATCACTCAGCAATGAAATCAATGTCATCAGGCCCGTAGTAGCATAATGAGTGGATTCAGGTACGATGATTCTAACTGAAATAAGTCACACAGAAAAAGAAACATCATAAGATATCACTAATACACAGAATGTAAACTTGGCTACACAGGAACTGAATTCCAAAACAGAACAGGGTCTCAAATTTAGAAAAGCAACTTATGCTTGCTTAAGGGGAAAGGTGAGTTGGGGTGCTGCATAAAACCAGAGATTGAAATGAGCACAGATAAAGTTCCTTAAGCCAAATATGGAATAGACAAGAGCTACTCCTTGCTCAACGAAATGGACTCAACACCGCATATTAAACGCCTAAGAATGTACCTGACTAGTAAGTATCTTAAAACCTATGGATTGCTATGTCTCCGAAAGAGAATCAAGCATGTGTACAGGGGCATAAACGCAGCACTGATAGGATTGGAGAGGTTCGTGAGCAAATGAAGACCCTTTGAAGTCATATTGCATGGTACCCATTCCACGGGTTTCAACTACCCAGGTTTAAGGTATTCTTCCTTCAGCTAAAACATGCATGTGGAACCTAGAGTATGATCAGCCATGTGATCGGGAGACGTGTTCAACTATGTCTCAGTTTTCCTCCCCTGGTACTCGGGTGCAACATTCCAGACGCTTTACTAACACTCTACCCACTTGGAGAGTCAGTCCCTTTAACCTCCTGTTTGGCCCAGTTTGCAATTTCTGTGGAAGATGAACAGGAATAGCGAGAACCAATGAGAGACTAGCTGGAGGTGTCTGGATGGGCAAATTTAACTCTCATTTCCCACCAGGAAGAGGAATTAACCAAAGGCTCAGCGAGCCGTGCCGGAACCAGATTAGGGCCTGAAGCCATCCTGCGGTGTTGCGGCCAGGTCACAAGAAAGCGAGTTGAAGATAGGAGCTCAGGGGCACTGTAATTCACAAACCTGCAGAGTTATAAATGACAGCTATCGTCCAAAAATAGACTGAAGTAAGGCTGCCAAGAGGACTTGAAAGCGGGGCAGAATTGCAGGAAACCGATTTCAGGAGGTAGACTGGAATTGCATTGAAAGCATAGGAAAAGAGGCAGAACGTCCACAATGATGCACTTGGCCAAAAAGGGCGTATGCGTTTTTTCCTGAATATATTCAGGAAAAAACGCATACGCCCTTTTTGGCCAACCAAGCAAGCTTGCAAAGGAAATCTGCACTACAATGAAGTCTCACTTCCCCCCGGTCAAAAGGGCCATCTGAAAAAAGTGTAACATCCAGAAAGGCAGGACAGGCCATGGAGAACTGGGAGCCTTGTTATGCTGATGGGCGGGATGTAAATTGCCAACAACCACTCGGGAGAAGTGTATGGTGTTTCCTGAAACATCTAAAAAACAAAGCAACAGAGCCTAGGGCACTTCCACTTATGGTCCTATAGCTTAGGGAAATTAAAATCAAAAAGACACAGCCACCCCAAAGTTTGGGACGCCTCTGTTTACAAGAACCTCGTTTACCGTACAAGTTCAATATCACAGAAAGTGAAAAATGGATAAAGAACTTGTAGTACTTACGTACAATGCAGTATCACTCAGAAATGAAATCTATGTCATCAGGCCCGTAGCAGCATAATGAGTGGATTCAGGTACGATGATTCTAACTGAAATAAGTCACACAGAAAAAGAAACATCATAAGATATCAGTAATACACGGAATGGAAACTTGGCTACACAGGAACTGCATTCCAAAACAGAACAGGGTCTCAAATTTAGAAAACCAACTCATGCTTGCTTAAGGGGAAAGGTGAGTTGGGGTGCTGCATAAAACCAGAGATTGAAATGAGCACAGATAAAGTTCCTTAAGCCAAATATGGAATAGACAAGAGCTACTCCTTGCTCAACGAAATGGACTCAACACCCCATATTAAACGCCTAAGAATGTACCTGACTAGTAAGTATCTTAAAACCTATGGATTGCTATGTCTCCAAAAGAGAATCAAGCGTGTGTACAGGGGCATAAACGCAGCAGTGATAGGATTGGAGAGGTTCGGTGAGCAAATGAAGACCCTTTGAAGTCATATTGCATGGTACCCATTCCACAGGTTTCAACTACCCAGGTTTAAGGTATTCTTCCTTCAGCTAAAACATGCATGTGGAACCTAGAGTATGATCAACCATGTGATCGGGAGACGTGTTCAAATATGTTTCAGTTTTCGTACCCTGGTACTCGGGTGCAACATTCCAGACGCTTTACTAACACTCTCCCGACTTGGAGAGTCAGTCCCTTTAACCTCCTGTTTGGCCCAGTTTGCAATTTCTGCGGAAGATGAACAGGAATAGCGAGAACCAATGAGAGACTAGCTGGAGGTGTCTGAACGGGCAAATTTAACTCTCATTTCCCACCAGGAAGAGGAATTAACCAAAGGCTCAGCGTGCCGTACCGGAACCAGATTAGGGCTTGAAGCCATCCTGCGGTGTTGCGGCCAGCTCAAAAGAAAGCGAGTTGAAGAAAGGAGCTCAGGGGCACTGTAATTCACAAACCTGCAGAGTTATAAATGACAGCTATCGTCCAAAAATAGACTGAAGTAAGGCTGCCAAGAGGACTTGAAAGCGGGGCAGAATTGCAGGAAACCGATTTCAGGAGGTAGACTGGAATTGCATTGAAAGCATAGGAAAAGAGGCAGAACGTCCACAATGATGCACTTGGCCAAAAAGGGCGTATGCGTTTTTTCCTGAATATATTCAGGAAAAAACGCATACGCCCTTTTTGGCCAACCAAGCAAGCTTGCAAAGGAAATCTGCACTACAATGAAGTCTCACTTCCCCCTGGTCAAAAGGGCCATCTGAAAAAAGTGTAAAATCCAGAAAGGCAGGACAGGCCATGGAGAACTGGGAGCCTTGTTATGCTGATGGGTGGGATGTAAATTGCCAACAACCACTAGGGAGAAGTGTATGGTGTTTCCTGAAACATCTAAAAAACAAAGCAACAGAACCTAGGGCACTTCCACTTATGGTCCTATAGCTTAGGGAAATTAAAATCAAAAAGACACAGCCACCCCAAAGTTTGGAATGGCTCTGTTTACAAAAACCTCGTTTACAGTACAAGTTCAACATCGCAGAAAGTGAAAAATGGATAAAGAAGTTGTGGTATTTACTTACAAAGCAATATCACTCAGCAATGAAATCTGTGTCATCAGGCACTTAGCAGCACAATGAGTGGATTCAGGTATGATGATTCGAACTGAAATAAGTCACACAGAGAAAGAAACATCATAAGATATCACTAATACACGGAATGTAAACTTGGCTACACAGAAACTGAATTACAGAACAGAAGAGGGTCTCAAATTCAGAAAACCAACTTATGCTTGCTTAAGGGGAAAGGTGAGTTGGGGTGCTGCATAAAACCAGAGATTGAAATGAGCACAGATAAAGTTCCTTAAGCCAAATATGGAATAGACAAGAGCTACTCCTTGCTCAACGAAATGGACTCAACACCGCATATTAAACGCCTAAGAATGTACCTGATTAGTAAGTATCTTAAAACCCATGGATTGCTATGTCTCCGAAAGAGAATCAAGCATGTGTACAGGGGCATAAACGCAGCAGTGATAGGATTGGAGAGGTTCGTGAGCAAATGAAGACCCTTTGAAATCATATTGCATGGTACCCATTCCACGGGTTTCAACTACCCAGGTTTAAGGTATTCTTCCTTCAGCTAAAACATGCATGTGGAACCTAGAGTATGATCAACTATGTGATCGGGAGACGTGTTCAAATATGTCTCAGTTTTAGTACCCTGGTACTCGGGTGCAACATTCCAGACGCTTTACTAACACTCTCCCCACTTGGAGAGTCAGTGCCTTTAACCTCCTGTTTGGCACAGTTTGCAATTTCTGCGGAAGATGAACAGGAATAGCGAGAACCAATGAGAGGCTAGCTGGAGGTGTCTGGACGGGCAAATTTAACTCTCATTTCCCACCAGGAAGAGGAATTAACCAAAGGCTCAGCGTGCCGTGCCAGAACCAGATTAGGTCCTGAAGACATCCTGCGGTGTTGCGGCCAGGTCACAAGAAAACGAGTTGAAGAAAGGAGCTCAGGGGCACTGTAATTCACAAACCTGCTGAGTTATAAATGACAGCTATCGTCCAAAAATAGACTGAAGTAAGGCTGCCAAGAGGACTTGAAAGCGGGGCAGAATTGCAGGAAACCGATTTCAGGAGGTAGACTGGAATTGCATTGAAAGCATAGGAAAAGAGGCAGAACGTCCACAATGATGCACTTGGCCAAAAAGGGCGTATGCGTTTTTTCCTGAATATATTCAGGAAAAAACGCATACGCCCTTTTTGGCCAACCAAGCAAGCTTGCAAAGGAAATCTGCACTACAATGAAGTCTCACTTCCCCCTGGTCAAAAGGGCCATCTGAAAAAAGTGTAAAATCCAGAAAGGCAGGACAGGCCATGGAGAACTGGGAGCCTTGTTATGCTGATGGGTGGGATGTAAATTGCCAACAACCACTAGGGAGAAGTGTATGGTGTTTCCTGAAACATCTAAAAAACAAAGCAAAAGAACCTAGGGCACTTCCACTTATGGTCCTATAGCTTAGGGAAATTAAAATCAAAAAGACACAGCCACCCCAAAGTTTGGAATGGCTCTGTTTACAAAAACCTCGTTTACAGTACAAGTTCAACATCGCAGAAAGTGAAAAATGGATAAAGAAGTTGTGGTATTTACTTACAAAGCAATATCACTCAGCAATGAAATCTGTGTCATCAGGCCCTTAGGAGCACAATGAGTGGATTCAGGTATGATGATTCGAACTGAAATAAGTCACACAGAGAAAGAAACATCATAAGATATCAGTAATACAAGGAATGGAAACTTGGCTACACAGAAACTGAATTACAGAACAGAAGAGGGTCTCAAATTCAGAAAACCAACTTATGCTTGCTTAAGGGGAAAGGTGAGTTGGGGTGCTGCATAAAACCAGAGATTGAAATGAGCACAGATAAAGTTCCTTAAGCCAAATATGGAATAGACAAGAGCTACTCCTTGCTCAACGAAATGGACTCAACACCGCATATTAAACGCCTAAGAATGTACCTGATTAGTAAGTATCTTAAAACCCATGGATTGCTATGTCTCCGAAAGAGAATCAAGCATGTGTACAGGGGCATAAACGCAGCAGTGATAGGATTGGAGAGGTTCGTGAGCAAATGAAGACCCTTTGAAGTCATATTGCATGGTACCCATTCCACGGGTTTCAACTACCCAGGTTTAAGGTATTCTTCCTTCAGCTAAAACATGCATGTGGAACCTAGAGTATGATCAACCATGTGATCGGGAGACGTGTTCAAATATGTCTCAGTTTTAGTACCCTGGTACTCGGGTGCAACATTCCAGACGCTTTACTAACACTCTCCCCACTTGGAGAGTCAGCGCCTTTAACCTCCTGTTTGGCACAGTTTGCAATTTCTGCGGAAGATGAACAGGAATAGCGAGAACCAATGAGAGGCTAGCTGGAGGTGTCTGGACGGGCAAATTTAACTCTCATTTCCCACCAGGAAGAGGAATTAACCAAAGGCTCAGCGTGCCGTGCCAGAACCAGATTAGGGCCTGAAGACATCCTGCGGTGTTGCGGCCAGGTCACAAGAAAACGAGTTGAAGAAAGGAGCTCAGGGGCACTGTAATTCACAAACCTGCTGAGTTATAAATGACAGCTATCGTCCAAAAATAGACTGAAGTAAGGCTGCCAAGAGGACTTGAAAGCGGGGCAGAATTGCAGGAAACCGATTTCAGGAGGTAGACTGGAATTGCATTGAAAGCATAGGAAAAGAGGCAGAACGTCCACAATGATGCACTTGGCCAAAAAGGGCGTATGCGTTTTTTCCTGAATATATTCAGGAAGAAACGCATACGCCCTTTTTGGCCAACCAAGCAAACTTGCAAAGGAAATCTGCACTACAATGAAGTCTCACTTCTCCCCGGTCAAAAGGGCCATCTGAAAAAAGTATAAAATCCAGAAAGGCAGGACAGGCCATGGAGAACTGGGAGCCTTGTTATGCTGATGGGCGGGAGGTAAATTGCCAACAAACATTCAGGAGAAGTGTATGGTGTTTCCTGAAACATCTAAAAAACAAAGCAACAGAGCCTAGGGCACTGCCACTTATGGTCCTATAGCTTAGGGAAATTAAAATCAAAAAGACACAGCCACCCCAAAGTTTGGGACGCCTCCGTTTACAAGAACCTCGTTTACCGTACAAGTTCAATATCACAGAAAGTGAAAAATGGATAAAGAACTTGTGGCACTTACGTACAATGCAGTATCACTCAGCAATGAAATCTATGTCATCAGGCCCGTAGCAGCATATTGAGTGGATTCAGGTACGATGATTCTAACTGAAATAAGTCACACAGAAAAAGAAACATCATAAGATATCACTAATACACGGAATGTAAACTTGGCTACACAGGAACTGCATTCCAAAACAGAACAGGGTCTCAAATTTAGAAAACCAACTTATGCTTGCTTAAGGGTAAAGGTGAGTTGGGGTGCTGCATAAAACCAGAGATTGAAATGAGCACAGATAAAGTTCCTTAAGCCAAATATGGAATAGACAAGAGCTACTCCTTGCTCAACGAAATGGACTCAACACCGCATATTAAACGCCTAAGAATGTACCTGACTAGTAAGAATCTTAAAACCTATGGATTGCTATGTCTCCGAAAGAGAATCAAGCGTGTGTACAGGGGCATAAACGCAGCAGTGATAGGATTGGAGAGGTTCGGTGAGCAAATGAAGACCCTTTGAAGTCATATTGCATGGTACCCATTACACAGGTCTCAACTCTCCATGTTTTAGGTATTCTTCCTTCAGCTAAAACATGCATGTGGAACCCAGAGTATGATCAACCGTGTGAACGGGAGACGTGTTCAAATATGTCTCAGTTTTCGTACCCTGGTACTCGGGTGCAACATTCCAGTCGCTTTACTAACACTCTCCCGACTTGGAGAGTCAGTCTCTTTAACATCCTGTTTGGACCAGTTTGCAATTTCTGCGGAAGAAGAACAGGAATAGCGAGAATCAATGAGAGACTAGCTGGAGGTGTCTGGACGGGCAAATTTAACTCTCATTTCCCACCAGGAAGAGGAATTAACCAAAGGCTCATCGTGATATGCCGGAACAAGATTAGGGCCTGAAGCCATCCTGCGGTGTTGCGGCCAGCTAACAAGAAAGCGAGTTGAAGAAAGGAGCTCAGGGGCACTGTAATTCACAAAACTGCAGGGTTATAAATGACAGCTATCGTCCAAAAATATACTGAAGTAAGGCTGCCAAGAGGACTTGAAAGCGGGACAGAATTGCAGGAAACCGATTTCAGGAGGTAGACTGGAATTGCATTGAAAGCATAGGAAAAGAGGCAGAACGTCCACAATGATGCACTTGGCCAAAAAGGGCGTATGCGTTTTTTCCTGAATATATTCAGGAAAAAACGCATACGCCCTTTTTGGCCAACCAAGCAAGCTTGCAAAGGAAATCTGCACTACAATGAAGTCTCACTTCCCCCCAGTCAAAAGGGCCATCTGAAAAAAGTGTAAAATCCAGAAAGGCAGGACAGGCCATGGAGAACTGGGAGCCTTGTTATGCTGATGGGCGGGATGTAAATTGCCAACAGACACTCGGGAGAAGTGTATGGTGTTTCCTGAAACATCGAAAAAACAAAGCAACAGAGCCTAGGGCACTTCCACTTATGGTCCTATAGCTTAGGGAAATTAAAATCAAAAAGACACAGCCACCCCAAAGTTTGGGACGCCTCTGTTTACAAGAACCTCGTTTACCGTACAAGTTCAATATCACAGAAAGTGAAAAATGGATAAAGAACTTGTGGTACTTACGTACAATGCAGTATCACTCAGCAATGAAATCTATGTCATCAGGCCCGTAGCAGCATAAAGAGTGGATTCAGGTACGATGATTCTAACTGAAATAAGTCACACAGAAAAAGAAACATCATAAGATATCACTAATACACGGAATGTAAACTTGGCTACACAGGAACTGAATTCCAAAACAGAACAGGGTCTCAAATTTAGAAAACCAACTTATGCTTGCTTAAGGGGAAAGGTGAGTTGGGGTGCTGCATAAAACCAGAGATTGAAATGAGCACAGATAAAGTTCCTTAAGCCAAATATGGAATAGAAAAGAGCTACTCCTTGCTCAACGAAATGGACTCAACACCCCAAATTAAACGCCTAAGAATATACCTGACTAGTAAGTATCTTAAAACCTATGGATTGCTATGTCTCCAAAAGAGAATCAAGCATGTGTACAGGGGCATAAACGCAGCAGTGATAGGATTGGAGAGGTTCGGTGAGCAAATGAAGACCCTTTGAAGTCATATTGCATGGTACCCCTTCCAAGGGTTTCAACTACCCAGGTTAAAGGTATTCTTCCTTCAGCTAAAACATGCATGTGGAACCCAGAGTATGATCAACCGTGTGAACGGGAGACGTGTTCAAATATGTCTCAGTTTTCCTCCCCTGGTACTCGGGTGCAACATTCCAGACGCTTTATTAACACTCTCCCCACTTGGAGAGTCAGCGCCTTTAACCTCCTGTTTGGCCCAGTTTGCAATTTCTGCGGAAGATGAACAGGAATAGGGAGAACCAAGGAGAGACTAGCTGGAGGTGTCTGGACGGGTAAATTTAACTCTCATTTCCCACCAGGAAGAGGAAATAACCAAAGGCTCAGTGTGCCGTGCCGGAACCAGATTAGGGCCTGAAGCCATCCTGCGGTGTTGCAGCCTGCTCAAAAGAAAGCGAGTTGAAGAAAGGAGCTCAGGGGCACTGTAATTCACAAACCTGCAGAGTTATAAATGACAGCTATCGTCCAAACATATACTGAAGTAAGGCTGCCAAGAGGACTTGAAAGCGGGGCAGAATTGCAGGAAACCGATTTCAGGAGGTAGACTGGAATTGCATTGAAAGCATAGGAAAAGAGGCAGAACGTCCACAA
Organism: Stenella coeruleoalba; assembly: GCF_951394435.1. Lineage (NCBI taxonomy): Eukaryota > Metazoa > Chordata > Mammalia > Artiodactyla > Delphinidae > Stenella > Stenella coeruleoalba. The sequence goes on from NW_027646291.1 coordinate 512,578, forward strand.
TGATGCACTTGGCCAAAAAGGGCGTATGCGTTTTTTCCTGAATATATTCAGGAAAAAACGCATACGCCCTTTTTGGCCAACCAAGCAAGCTTGCAAAGGAAATCTGCACTATAATGAAGTGTCACTTCCCCCCGGTCAAAAGGGCCATCTGAAAAAAGTGTAAAATCCAGAAAGGCAGGACAGGCCTTGGAGAACTGGGAGCCTTGTTATGCTGATGGGCGGGATGTAAATTGCCAACAGACACTCGGGAGAAGTGTATGGTGTTTCCTGAAACATCGAAAAAACAAAGCAACAGAGCCGAGGGCACTTCCACTTATGGTCCTATAGCTTAGGGAAATTAAAATCAAAAAGACACAGCCACCCCAATGTTTGGGACGCCTCTGTTTACAAGAACCTCGTTTACCGTACAAGTTCAATATCACAGAAAGTGAAAAATGGATAAAGAACTTGTGGTACTTACGTACAATGCAGTATCACTCAGCAATGAAATCTATGTCATCAGGCCCATAGCAGCATAATGAGTGGATTCAGGTACGATGATTCTAACTGAAATAAGTCACACAGAAAAAGAAACATCATAAGATATCACTAATACACAGAATGTAAACTTAGCTACAGAGGAACTGAATTCCAAAACAGAACAGGGTCTCAAGTTTAGAAAAGCAACTTATGCTTGCTTAAGGGGAAAGGTGAGTAGGGGTGCTGCATAAAACCAGAGATTGAAATGAGCACAGATAAAGTTCCTTAAGCCAAATATGGAATAGACAAGAGCTACTCCTTGCTCAACGAAATGGACTCAAAACCCCATATTAAACGCCTAAGAATGTACCTGACTAGTAAGTATCTTAAAACCTATGGATTGCTATGTCTCCAAAAGAGAATCAAGCCTGTGTACAGGGGCGTAAACGCAGCAGTGATAGGATTGGAGAGGTTCGGTGAGCAAATGAAGACCCTTTGAAGTCATATTGCATGGTACACATTCCACGGGTCTCAACTCTGCAGTTTTAAGGTATTCTTCCTTCAGCTAAAACATGCATGTGGAACCAAGAGTATGATCAACCGTGTGAACGGGAGACGTGTTCAAATATGTCTCAATTCTTCTCCCCTGGTACTCGGGTGCAACATTCCAGACGCTTTACTAACACTCTCCCCACTTGGAGAGTCAGCGCCTTTAACCTCCTGTTTTGCCCAGTTTACAATTCATGCGGAAGATGAACAGGAATAGGGAGAACCAATGAGAGACTAGCTGGAGGTGTCTGGACGCGCAAATTTAACTCTCATTTCCCACCAGGAAGAGGAAATAACCAAAGGCTCAGTGTGCCATGCAGGAACCAGATTAGGGCCTGAAGCCATCCTGTGGTGTTGCGGCCTGCTCAAAAGAAATCGAGTTGAAGAAAGGAGCTCAGGGGCACTGTAATTCACAAACCTGCAGAGTTATAAATGACAGCTATCGTCCAAAAATAGACTGAAGTAAGGCTGCCAAGAGGACTTGAAAGCGGGGCAGAATTGCAGGAAACCGATTTCAGGAGGTAGACTGGAATTGCATTGAAAGCATAGGAAAAGAGGCAGAACGTCCACAATGATGCACTTGGCCAAAAAGGGCTTATGCGTTTTTTCCTGAATATATTCAGGAAAAAACGCATAAGCCCTTTTTGGCCAACCAAGCAAGCTTGCAAAGGAAATCTGCACTACAATGAAGTCTCACTTCCCCCCGGTCAAAAGGGCCATCTGAAAAAAGTGTAAAATCCAGAAAGGCAGGACAGGCCATGGAGAACTGGGAGCCTTGTTATGCTGATGGGCGGGATGTAAATTGCCAACAGACACTCGGGAGAAGTGTATGGTGTTTCCTGAAACATCGAAAAAACAAAGCAACAGAGCCTAGGGCACTTCCACTTATGGTCCTATAGCTTAGGGAAATTAAAATCAAAAAGACACAGCCACCCCAAAGTTTGGGACGCCTCTGTTTACAAGAACCTCGTTTACCGTACAAGTTCAATATCACAGAAAGTGAAAAATGGATAAAGAACTTGTGGTACTTACGTACAATGCAGTATCACTCAGCAATGAAATCTATGTCATCAGGCCCGTAGCAGCATAATGAGTGGATTCAGGTACGATGATTCTAACTGAAATAAGTCACACAGAAAAAGAAACATCATAAGATATCACTAATACACAGAATGTAAACTTGGCTACACAGGAACAGAATTCCAAAACAGAACAGGGTCTCAAATTTAGAAAAGCAACTTATGCTTGCTTAAGGGGAAAGGTGAGTTGGGGTGCTGCATAAAACCAGAGATTGAAATGAGCACAGATAAAGTTCCTTAAGCCAAATATGGAATAGACAAGAGCTACTCCTTGCTCAACGAAATGGACTCAACACCGCATATTAAACGCCTAAGAATGTACCTGACTAGTAAGTATCTTAAAACCTATGGATTGCTATGTCTCCAAAAGAGAATCAAGCATGTGTACAGGGGCATAAACGCAGCAGTGATAGGATTGGAGAGGTTCGGTGAGCAAATGAAGACCCTTTGAAGTCATATTGCATGGTACCCATTCCACGGGTTTCAACTACCCAGATTTAAGGTATTCTTCCTTCAGCTAAAACATGCATGTGGAACCTAGAGTATGATCAACCGTGTGATCGGGAGACGTGTTCAAATATGTCTCAGTTTTCGTATCCTGGTACTCGGGTGCAACATTCCAGACGCTTTACTAACACTCTCCCGACTTGGAGAGTCAGCGCCTTTAACCTCCTGTTTGGCCCAGTTTGCAATTTCTGCGGAAGATGAACAGGAATAGCGAGAACCAATGAGAGACTAGCTGGAGGTGTCTGGACGGGCAAATTTAACTCTCATTTCCCACCAGGAAGAGGAAATAACCAAAGGCTCAGCGTGCCGTGCGGGAACCAGATTAGGGCCTGAAGCCATCCTGCGGTGTTGCGGCCTGCTCAAAAGAAAGCGAGTTGAAGAAAGGAGCTCAGGGGCACTGTAAATCACAAACCTGCAGAGTTATAAATGACAGCTATCGTCCAAAAATAGACTGAAGTAAGGCTGCCAAGAGGACTTGAAAGCGGGGCAGAATTGCAGGAAACCGATTTCAGGAGGTAGACTGGAATTGCATTGAAAGCATAGGAAAAGAGGCAGAACGTCCACAATGATGCACTTGGCCAAAAAGGGCGTATGCGTTTTTTCCTGAATATATTCAGGAAAAAACGCATACGCCCTTTTGGCCAACCAAGCAAGCTTGCAAAGGAAATCTGCACTACAATGAAGTCTCACTTCCCCCCGTTCAAAAGGGCCATCTGAAAAAAGTGTAAAATCCAGAAAGGCAGGACAGGCCACGGAGACCTGGGAGCCTTGTTATGCTGATGGGCGGGATGTAAATTGCAAACAGACACTCGGGAGAAGTGTATGGTGTTTCCTGAAACATCTAAAAAACAAAGCAACAGAGCCTTGGGCACTGCCACTTATGGTCCTATAGCTTAGGGAAATTAAAATCAAAATGACACAGCCACCCCAAAGTTTGGGACGCCTCTGTTTACAAGAACCTCGTTTACCGTACAAGTTCAATATCACAGAAAGTGAAAAATGGATAAAGAACTTGTGGTACTTACGTACAATGCAGTATCACTCAGCAATGAAATCTATGTCATCAGGCCCGTAGCAGCATAATGAGTGGATTCAGGTACGATGATTCTAACTGAAATAAGTCACACAGAAAAAGAAACATCATAAGATATCACTAATACACGGAATGTAAACTTGGCTACACAGGAACTGCATTCCAAAACAGAACAGGGTCTCAAATTTAGAAAACCAACTTATGCTTGCTTAAGGGGAAAGGTGAGTTGGGGTGCTGCATAAAACCAGAGATTGAAATGAGCACAGATAAAGTTCCTTAAGCCAAATACGGAATAGACAAGAGCTACTCCTTGCTCAACGAAATGGACTCAACACCGCATATTAAACGCCTAAGAATGTACCTGACTAGTAAGTATCTTAAAACCTATGGATTGCTATGTCTCCAAAAGAGAATCAAGCGTGTGTACAGGGGCATAAACGCAGCAGTGATAGGATTGGAGAGGTTCGGTGAGCAAATGAAGACCCTTTGAAGTCATATTGCATGGTACCCATTCCACGGGTCTCAACTCTCCAGGTTTAAGGTATTCTTCCTTCAGCTAAAACATGCATGTGGAACCCAGAGTATGATCAACCATGTGAACGGGAGACGTGTTCAATTATGTCTCAGTTTTCCTCCCCTGGTACTCAGGTGCAACATTCCAGACGCTTTACTAACACTCTCCCGACTTGGAGAGTCAGTCCCTTTAACCTCCTGTTTGGCCCAGTTTGCAATTCCTGCGGAATATGAACAGGAATAGCGAGAACCAATGAGAGACTAGCTGGAGGTGTCTGGACGGGCAAATTTAACTCTCATTTCCCACCAGGAAGAGGAAATAACCAAAGGCTCAGCGTGCCGTACCGGAACAGATTAGGGCCTGAAGCCATCCTGCGGTGTTGCGGCCAGCTCAAAAGAAACCGAGTTGAAGAAAGGAGCTCAGGGGCACTGTAATTCACAAACCTGCAGAGTTATAAATGACAGCTATCGTCCAAAAATAGACTGAAGTAAGGCTGCCAAGAGGACTTGAAAGTGGGGCAGAATTGCAGGAAACCGATTTCAGGAGGTAGACTGGAATTGCATTGAAAGCATAGGAAAAGAGGCAGAACGTCCACAATGATGCACTTGGCCAAAAAGGGCGTATGCGTTTTTTCCTGAATATATTCAGGAAAAAACGCATATGCCCTTTTTGGCCAACCAAGCAAGCTTGCAAAGGAAATCTGCACTACAATGAAGTCTCACTTCCCCCCGGTCAAAAGGGCCATCTGAAAAAAGTGTAAAATCCAGAAAGGCAGGACAGGCCATGGAGAACTGGGAGCCTTGTTATGCTGATGGGCGGGATGTAAATTGCCAACAACCACTCGGGAGAAGTGTATGGTGTTTCCTGAAACATCTAAAAAACAAAGCAACAGAACCTAGGGCACTTCCACTTATGGTCCTATAGCTTAGGGAAATTAAAATCAAAAAGACACAGCCACCCCAAAGTTTGGAACGGCTCTGTTGACAAGAACCTCGTTTACAGTACAAGTTCAACATCGCAGAAAGTGAAAAATGGATAAAGAAGTTGTGGTATTTACTTACAAAGCAATATCACTCAGCAATGAAATCTGTGTCATCAGGCCCTTAGCAGCACAATGAGTGGATTCAGGTATGATGATTCTAACTGAAATAAGTCACACAGAAAAAGAAACATCATGAGATATCAGTAATACACGGAATGTAAACTTGGCTACATAGGAACTGAATTACAGAACAGAACAGGGTCTCAAATTTAGAAAACCAACTTATGCTTGCTTAAGGGTAAAGGTGAGTTGGGGTGCTGCATAAAACCAGAGATTGAAATGAGCACAGATAAAGTTCCTTAAGTTAAATATGGAATAGACAAGAGCTACTCCTTGCTCAACGAAATGGACTCAACACCGCATATTAAACGCCTAAGAATGTACCTGACTAGTAAGTATCTTAAAACCTATGGATTGCTATGTCTCCGAAAGAGAATCAAGCATGTGTACAGGGGCATAAACGCAGCAGTGATAGGATTGGAGAGGTTCGGTGAGCAAATGAAGACCCTTTGAAATCATATTGCATGGTACCCATTACACGGGTCTCAACTCTCCAGGTTTAAGGTATTCTTCCTTCAGCTAAAACATGCATGTGGAACCCAAGTATGATCAACCATGTGATCGGGAGACGTGTTCAAATATGTCTCAGTTTTCCTCCCCTGGTACTCGGGTGCAACATTCCAGACGCTTTACTAACACTCTCCCCACTTGAAGAGTCAGCGCCTTTAACCTCCTGTTTGGCCCAGTTTGCAATTTCTGCGGAAGATGAACAGGAATAGCGAGAACCAATGAGAGGCTAGCTGGAGGTGTCTGGACGGGCAAATTTAACTCTCATTTCCCACCAGGAAGAGGAAATAACCAAAGGCTCAGCGTGCCGTACCGGAACCAGATTAGGGCCTGAAGCCATCCTGCGGTGTTGCGGCCAGCTCAAAAGAAACCGAGTTGAAGAAAGGAGCTCAGGGGCACTGTAATTCACAAACCTGCAGAGTTATAAATGACAGCTATCGTCCAAAAATAGACTGAAGTAAGGTTGCCAAGAGGACTTGAAAGCGGGGCAGAATTGCAGGAAACCGATTTCAGGAGGTAGACTGGAATTGCATTGAAAGCATAGGAAAAGAGGCAGAACGTCCACAATGATGCACTTGGCCGAAAAGGGCATATGCGTTTTTTCCTGAATATATTCAGGAAAAAACGCATACGCCCTTTTTGGCCAACCAAGCAAGCTTTCAAAGGAAATCTGCACTACAATGAAGTCTCACTTCCCCCCGGTCAAAAGGGCCATCTGAAAAAAGTGTAAAATCCAGAATGGCAGGACAGGCCATTGAGAACTGGGAGCATTGTTATGCTGATGGGCGGGATGTAAATTGCCAACAACCACTCGGGAGAAGTGTATGGTGTTTCCTGAAACATCTAAAAAACAAAGCAACAGAGCCTAGGGCACTGCCACTTATGGTCCTATAGCTTAGGGAAATTAAAATCAAAAAGACACAGCCACCCCAAAGTTTGGGGCGCCTCCGTTTACAAGAACCTCGTTTACCGTACAAGTTCAATATCACAGAAAGTGAAAAATGGATAAAGAACTTGTGGTACTTACGTACAATGCAGTATCACTCAGCAATGAAATCTATGTCATCAGGCCCGTAGCAGCATAATGAGTGGATTCAGGTACGATGATTCTAACTGAAATAAGTCACACAGAAAAAGAAACATCATAAGATATCACTAATACACGGAATGTAAACTTGGCTACACAGGAACTGCATTCCAAAACAGAACAGGGTCTCAAATTTAGGAAAACAACTTATGCTTGCTTAAGGGGAAAGGTGAGTTGTGGTGCTGCATAAAACCAGAGATTGAAATGAGCACAGATAAAGTTCCTTAAGCCAAATATGGAATAGACAAGAGCTACTCCTTGCTCAACGAAATGGACTCAACACCCCATATTAAACGCCTAAGAATGTACCTGACTAGTAAGTATCTTAAAACCTATGGATTGCTATGTCTCCAAAAGAGAATCAAGCGTGTGTACAGGGGCATAAACGCAGCAGTGATAGGATTGGAGAGGTTCGGTGAGCAAATGAAGACCCTTTGAAGTCATATTGCATGGTACCCATTCCACGGGTCTCAACTCTCCAGGTTTAAGGTATTCTTCCTTCAGCTAAAACATGCATGTGGAACCCAGAGTATGATCAACCATGTGAACGGGAGACGTGTTCAATTATGTCTCAGTTTTCCTCCCCTGGTACTCGGGTGCAACATTCCAGATGCTTTACTAACACTCTCCCGACTTGGAGAGTCAGTCCCTTTAACCTCCTGTTTGGCCCAGTTTGCAATTTCTGCGGAGGATGAACAGGAATAGCGAGAACCAATGAGAGACTAGCTGGAGGTGTCTGGACGGGCAAATTTAACTCTCATTTCCCAACAGGAAGAGGAAATAACCAAAGGCTCAGCGTGCCGTACCGGAACCAGATTAGGGCCTGAAGCCATCCTGCGGTGTTGCGGCCAGCTCAAAAGAAAGCGAGTTGAAGAAAGGAGCTCAGGGGCACTGTAATTCACAAACCTGCAGAGTTATAAATGACAGCTATCGTCCAAAAATAGACTGAAGTAAAGCTGCCAAGAGGACTTGAAAGCGGGGCAGAATTGCAGGAAACCGATTTCAGGAGGTAGACTGGAATTGCATTGAAAGCATAGGAAAAGAGGCAGAACGTCCACAATGATGCACTTGGCCAAAAAGGGCGTATGCGTTTTTTCCTGAATATATTCAGGAAAAAACGCATACGCCCTTTTTGGCCAACCAAGCAAGCTTGCAAAGGAAATCTGCACTACAATGAAGTCTCACTTCCCCCCGGTCAAAAGGGCCATCTGAAAAAAGTGTAAAATCCAGAAAGGCAGGACAGGCCATGGAGAAGTGGGAGCCTTGTTATGCTGATGTGCGGGATGTAAATTGCCAACAGACACTCGGGAGAAGTGTATGGTGTTTCCTGAAACATCTAAAAAACAAAGCAACAGAGGCTAGGGCACTTCCACTTATGGTCCTATAGCTTAGGGAAATTAAAATCAAAAAGACACAGCCACCCCAAAGTTTGGGACGCCTCTGTTTACAAGAACCTCGTTTACAGTACAAGTTCAACATCGCAGAAAGTGAAAAATGGATAAAGAAGTTGTGGTATTTACTTACAAAGCAATATCACTCAGCAATGAAATCTATGTCATCAGGCCCTTAGCATCACAATGAGTGGATTCAGGTATGATGATTCTAACTGAAATAAGTCACACAGAAAAAGAAACATCATAAGATATCAGTAATACACGGAATGTAAACTTGGCTACACAGGAACTGAATTACAGAACAGAACAGGGTCTCAAATTTAGAAAACTAACTTATGCTTGCTTAAGGGTAAAGGTGAGTTGGGGTGCTGCATAAAACCAGAGATTGAAATGAGCACAGATAAAGTTCCTTAAGTCAAATATGGAATAGACAAGAGCTACTCCTTGCTCAACGAAATGGACTCAACACCGCATATTAAACGCCTAAGAATGTACCTGACTAGTAAGTATCTTAAAACCTATGGATTGCTATGTCTCCGAAAGAGAATCAAGCATGTGTACAGGGGAATAAACGCAGCAGTGATAGGATTGGAGAGGTTCGGTGAGCAAATGAAGACCCTTTGAAGTCATATTGCCTGGTACCCATTACACGGGTCTCAACTCTCCAGGTTTAAGGTATTCTTCCTTCAGCTAAAACATGCATGTGGAACCCAAGTATGATCAACCATGTGAACGGGAGATGTGTTCAAATATGTCTCAGTTTTCCTCCCCTGGTACTCGGGTGCAACATTCCAGACGCTTTACTAACACTCTCCCCACTTGGAGAGTCAGTCCCTTTAACCTCCTGTTTGGCCCAGTTTGCAATTTCTGCGGAAGATGAACAGGAATAGCGAGAACCAATGAGAGGCTAGCTGGAGGTGTCTGGACGGGCAAATTTAACTCTCATTTCCCACCAGGAAGAGGAAATAACCAAAGGCTCAGCGTGCCGTACCGGAACCAGATTAGGGCCTGAAGCCATCCTGCGGTGTTGCGGCCAGCTCAAAAGAAAGCGAGTTGAAGAAAGGAGCTCAGGGGCACTGTAATTGACAAACCTGCAGAGTTATAAATGACAGCTATCGTCCAAAAATAGACTGAAGTAAGGCTGCCAAGAGGACTTGAAAGCGGGGCAGAATTGCAGGAAACCGATTTCAGGAGGTAGACTGGAATTGCATTGAAAGCATAGGAAAAGAGGCAGAACGTCCACAATGATGCACTTGGCCAAAAAGGGCGTATGCGTTTTTTCCTGAATATATTCAGGAAAAAACGCATACGCCCTTTTTGGCCAACCAAGCAAGCTTGCAAAGGAAATCTGCACTACAATGAAGTCTCACTTCCCCCCGGTCAAAAGGGCCATCTGAAAAAAGTGTAAAATCCAGAAAGGCAGGGCAGGCCATGGAGAACTGGGAGCCTTGTTATGCTGATGGGCGGGATGTAAATTGCCAACAACCACTCGGGAGAAGTGTATGGTGTTTCCTGAAACATCTAAAAAACAAAGCAACAGAACCTAGGGCACTTCCACTTATGGTCCTATAGCTTAGGGAAATTAAAATCAAAAAGACACAGCCACCCCAAAGTTTGGAATGGCTCTGTTTACAAGAACCTCGTTTACAGTACAAGTTCAACATCACAGAAAGTGAAAAATGGATAAAGAAGTTGTGGTATTTACTTACAAAGCAATATCACTCAGCAATGAAATCTGTGTCATCAGGCCCTTAGCAGCACAATGAGTGGATTCAGGTATGATGATTCTAACTGAAGTAAGTCACACAGAAAAAGAAACATCATAAGATATCAGTAATACACGGAATGTAAACTTGGCTACACAGGAACTGAATTACAGAACAGAACAGGGTCTCAAATTTAGAAAACCAACTTATGCTTGCTTAAGGGTAAAGGTGAGTTGGGGTGCTGCATAAAACCAGAGATTGAAATGAGCACAGATAAAGTTCCTTAAGTCAAATATGGAATAGACAAGAGCTACTCCTTGCTCAACGAAATGGACTCAACACCGCATATTAAACGCCTAAGAATGTACCTGACTAGTAAGTATCTTAAAACCTATGGATTGCTATGTCTCTGAAAGAGAATCAAGCATGTGTACAGGGGCATAAACGCAGCAGTGATAGGATTGGAGAGGTTCGGTGAGCAAATGAAGACCCTTTGAAGTCATATTGCATGGTACCCATTACACGGGTCTTAACTCTCCAGGTTTAAGGTATTCTTCCTTCAGCTAAAACATGCATGTGGAACCCAAGTATGATCAACCATGTGAACGGCAGACGTGTTCAAATATGTCTCAGTTTTCCTCCCCTGGTACTCGGGTGCAACATTCCAGACGCTTTACTAACACTCTCCCCACTTGGAGAGTCAGCGCCTTTAACCTCCTGTTTGGCCCAGTTTGCAATTTCTGCGGAAGATGAACAGGAATAGCGAGAACCAATGAGAGGCTAGCTGGAGGTGTCTGGACGGGCAAATTTAACTCTCATTTCCCACCAGGAAGAGGAAATAACCAAAGGCTCAGCGTGCCGTACCGGAACCAGATTAGGGCCTGAAGCCATCCTGCGGTGTTGCGGCCAGCTCAAAAGAAAGCGAGTTGAAGAAAGGAGCTCAGGGGCACTGTAATTCACAAACCTGCAGAGTTATAAATGACAGCTATCGTCCAAAAATATACTGAAGTAAGGCTGCCAAGAGGACTTGAAAGCGGGGCAGAATTGCAGGAAACCGATTTCAGGAGGTAGACTGGAATTGCATTGAAAGCATAGGAAAAGAGGCAGAACGTCCACAATGATGCACTTGGCCAAAAAGGGCGTATGCGTTTTTTCCTGAATATATTCAGGAAAAAACGCATACGCCCTTTTTGGCCAACCAAGCAAGCTTGCAAAGGAAATCTGCACTACAATGAAGTCTCACTTCCCCCCGGTCAAAAGGGCCATCTGAAAAAAGTGTAAAATCCAGAAAGGCAGGACAGGCCATGGAGAACTGGGAGCCTTGTTATGCTGATGGGCGGGATGTAAATTGCCAACAACCACTCGGGAGAAGTGTATGGTGTTTCCTGAAACATCTAAAAAACAAAGCAACAGAACCTAGGGCACTTCCACTTATGGTCCTATAGCTTAGGGAAATTAAAATCAAAAAGACACAGCCACCCCAAAGTTTGGAATGGCTCTGTTTACAAGAACCTCGTTTACAGTACAAGTTCAACATCGCAGAAAGTGAAAAATGGATAAAGAAGTTGTGGTATTTACTTACAAAGCAATATCACTCAGCAATGAAATCTGTGTCATCAGGCCCTTAGCAGCACAATGAGTGGATTCAGGTATGATGATTCTAACTGAAGTAAGTCACACAGAAAAAGAAACATCATAAGATATCAGTAATACACGGAATGGAAACTTGGCTACACAGGAACTGAATTACAGAACAGAACAGGGTCTCAAATTTAGAAAACCAACTTATGCTTGCTTAAGGGTAAAGGTGAGTTGGGGTGCTGCATAAAACCAGAGATTGAAATGAGCACAGATAAAGTTCCTTAAGCCAAATATGGAATAGACAAGAGCTACTCCTTGCTCAACGAAATGGACTCAACACCGCATATTAAACGCCTAAGAATGTACCTGACTAGTAAGTATCTTAAAACCTATGGATTGCTATGTCTCTGAAAGAGAATCAAGCATGTGTACAGGGGCATAAACGCAGCAGTGATAGGATTGGAGAGGTTCGGTGAGCAAATGAAGACCCTTTGAAGTCATATTGCATGGTACCCATTACACGGGTCTTAACTCTCCAGGTTTAAGGTATTCTTCCTTCAGCTAAAACATGCATGTGGAACCCAAGTATGATCAACCATATGAACGGGAGACGTGTTCAAATATGTCTCAGTTTTCCTCCCCTGGTACTCGGGTGCAACATTCCAGACGCTTTACTAACACTCTCCCCACTTGGAGAGTCAGCGCCTTTAACCTCCTGTTTGGCTCAGTTTGCAATTTCTGCGGAAGATGAACAGGAATAGCGAGAACCAATGAGAGGCTAGCTGGAGGTGTCTGGACGGGCAAATTTAACTCTCATTTCCCAACAGGAAGAGGAATTAACCAAAGGCTCAGCGTGCCGTGCCGGAACCAGATTAGGGCCTGAAGCCATCCTGCGGTGTTGCGGCCAGGTCACAAGAAAGCGAGTTGAAGAAAGGAGCTCAGGGGCACTGTAATTCACAAACCTGCAGAGTTATAAATGACAGCTATCGTCCAAAAATAGACTGAAGTAAGGCTGCCAAGAGGACTTGAAAGCGGGGCAGAATTGCAGGAAACCGATTTCAGGAGGTAGACTGGAATTGCATTGAAAGCATAGGAAAAGAGGCAGAACGTCCACAATGATGCACTTGGCCAAAAAGGGCGTATGCGTTTTTTCCTGAATATATTCAGGAAAAAACGCATACGCCCTTTTTGGCCAACCAAGCAAGCTTGCAAAGGAAATCTGCACTACAATGAAGTCTCACTTCCCCCCAGTCAAAAGGGCCATCTGAAAAAAGTGTAAAATCCAGAAAGGCAGGACCGGCCATGGAGAACTGGGAGCCTTGTTATGCTGATGGGCAGGATGTAAATTGCCAACAGACACTCGGGAGAAGTGTATGGTGTTTCCTGAAACATCGAAAAAACAAAGCAACAGAGCCTAGGGCACTTCCACTTATGGTCCTATAGCTTAGGGAAATTAAAATCAAAAAGACACAGCCACCCCAAAGTTTGGGACGCCTCTGTTTACAAGAACCTCGTTTACCGTACAAGTTCAATATCACAGAAAGTGAAAAATGGATAAAGAACTTGTGGTACTTACGTACAATGCAGTATCACTCAGCAATGAAATCTATGTCATCAGGCCCGTAGCAGCATAATGAGTGGATTCAGGTACGATGATTCTAACTGAAATAAGTCACACAGAAAAAGAAACATCATAAGATATCACTAATACACAGAATGTAAACTTGGCTACACAGGAACAGAATTCCAAAACAGAACAGGGTCTCAAATTTAGAAAAGCAACTTATGCTTGCTTAAGGGGAAAGGTGAGTTGGGGTGCTGCATAAAACCAGAGATTGAAATGAGCACAGATAAAGTTCCTTAAGCCAAATATGGAATAGACAAGAGCTACTCCTTGCTCAACGAAATGGACTCAACACCGCATATTAAACGCCTAAGAATGTACCTGACTAGTAAGTATCTTAAAACCTATGGATTGCTATGTCTCCAAAAGAGAATCAAGCATGTGTACAGGGGCATAAACGCAGCAGTGATAGGATTGGAGAGGTTCGGTGAGCAAATGAAGACCCTTTGAAGTCATATTGCATGGTACCCATTCCACGGGTTTCAACTACCCAGATTTAAGGTATTCTTCCTTCAGCTAAAACATGCATGTGGAACCTAGAGTATGATCAACCGTGTGATCGGGAGACGTGTTCAAATATGTCTCAGTTTTCGTATCCTGGTACTCGGGTGCAACATTCCAGACGCTTTACTAACACTCTCCCGACTTGGAGAGTCAGCGCCTTTAACCTCCTGTTTGGCCCAGTTTGCAATTTCTGCGGAAGATGAACAGGAATAGCGAGAACCAATGAGAGACTAGCTGGAGGTGTCTGGACGGGCAAATTTAACTCTCATTTCCCACCAGGAAGAGGAAATAACCAAAGGCTCAGCGTGCCTTGCGGGAACCAGATTAGGGCCTGAAGCCATCCTGCGGTGTTGCGGCCTGCTCAAAAGAAAGCGAGTTGAAGAAAGGAGCTCAGGGGCACTGTAAATCACAAACCTGCAGAGTTATAAATGACAGCTATCGTCCAAAAATAGACTGAAGTAAGGCTGCCAAGAGGACTTGAAAGCGGGGCAGAATTGCAGGAAACCGATTTCAGGAGGTAGACTGGAATTGCATTGAAAGCATAGGAAAAGAGGCAGAACGTCCACAATGATGCACTTGGCCAAAAAGGGCGTATGCGTTTTTTCCTGAATATATTCAGGAAAAAACGCATACGCCCTTTTGGCCAACCAAGCAAGCTTGCAAAGGAAATCTGCACTACAATGAAGTCTCACTTCCCCCCGTTCAAAAGGGCCATCTGAAAAAAGTGTAAAATCCAGAAAGGCAGGACAGGCCACGGAGACCTGGGAGCCTTGTTATGCTGATGGGCGGGATGTAAATTGCCAACAGACACTCGGGAGAAGTGTATGGTGTTTCCTGAAACATCTAAAAAACAAAGCAACAGAGCCTTGGGCACTGCCACTTATGGTCCTATAGCTTAGGGAAATTAAAATCAAAATGACACAGCCACCCCAAAGTTTGGGACGCCTCTGTTTACAAGAACCTCGTTTACCGTACAAGTTCAATATCACAGAAAGTGAAAAATGGATAAAGAACTTGTGGTACTTACGTACAATGCAGTATCACTCAGCAATGAAATCTATGTCATCAGGCCCGTAGCAGCATAATGAGTGGATTCAGGTACGATGATTCTAACTGAAATAAGTCACACAGAAAAAGAAACATCATAAGATATCACTAATACACGGAATGTAAACTTGGCTACACAGGAACTGCATTCCAAAACAGAACAGGGTCTCAAATTTAGAAAACCAACTTATGCTTGCTTAAGGGGAAAGGTGAGTTGGGGTGCTGCATAAAACCAGAGATTGAAATGAGCACAGATAAAGTTCCTTAAGCCAAATACGGAATAGACAAGAGCTACTCCTTGCTCAACGAAATGGACTCAACACCGCATATTAAACGCCTAAGAATGTACCTGACTAGTAAGTATCTTAAAACCTATGGATTGCTATGTCTCCAAAAGAGAATCAAGCGTGTGTACAGGGGCATAAACGCAGCAGTGATAGGATTGGAGAGGTTCGGTGAGCAAATGAAGACCCTTTGAAGTCATATTGCATGGTACCCATTCCACGGGTCTCAACTCTCCAGGTTTAAGGTATTCTTCCTTCAGCTAAAACATGCATGTGGAACCCAGAGTATGATCAACCATGTGAACGGGAGACGTGTTCAATTATGTCTCAGTTTTCCTCCCCTGGTACTCAGGTGCAACATTCCAGACGCTTTACTAACACTCTCCCGACTTGGAGAGTCAGTCCCTTTAACCTCCTGTTTGGCCCAGTTTGCAATTCCTGCGGAATATGAACAGGAATAGCGAGAACCAATGAGAGACTAGCTGGAGGTGTCTGGACGGGCAAATTTAACTCTCATTTCCCACCAGGAAGAGGAAATAACCAAAGGCTCAGCGTGCCGTACCGGAACAGATTAGGGCCTGAAGCCATCCTGCGGTGTTGCGGCCAGCTCAAAAGAAACCGAGTTGAAGAAAGGAGCTCAGGGGCACTGTAATTCACAAACCTGCAGAGTTATAAATGACAGCTATCGTCCAAAAATAGACTGAAGTAAGGCTGCCAAGAGGACTTGAAAGTGGGGCAGAATTGCAGGAAACCGATTTCAGGAGGTAGACTGGAATTGCATTGAAAGCATAGGAAAAGAGGCAGAACGTCCACAATGATGCACTTGGCCAAAAAGGGCGTATGCGTTTTTTCCTGAATATATTCAGGAAAAAACGCATATGCCCTTTTTGGCCAACCAAGCAAGCTTGCAAAGGAAATCTGCACTACAATGAAGTCTCACTTCCCCCCGGTCAAAAGGGCCATCTGAAAAAAGTGTAAAATCCAGAAAGGCAGGACAGGCCATGGAGAACTGGGAGCCTTGTTATGCTGATGGGCGGGATGTAAATTGCCAACAACCACTCGGGAGAAGTGTATGGTGTTTCCTGAAACATCTAAAAAACAAAGCAACAGAACCTAGGGCACTTCCACTTATGGTCCTATAGCTTAGGGAAATTAAAATCAAAAAGACACAGCCACCCCAAAGTTTGGAACGGCTCTGTTGACAAGAACCTCGTTTACAGTACAAGTTCAACATCGCAGAAAGTGAAAAATGGATAAAGAAGTTGTGGTATTTACTTACAAAGCAATATCACTCAGCAATGAAATCTGTGTCATCAGGCCCTTAGCAGCACAATAAGTGGATTCAGGTATGATGATTCTAACTGAAATAAGTCACACAGAAAAAGAAACATCATGAGATATCAGTAATACACGGAATGTAAACTTGGCTACATAGGAACTGAATTACAGAACAGAACAGGGTCTCAAATTTAGAAAACCAACTTATGCTTGCTTAAGGGTAAAGGTGAGTTGGGGTGCTGCATAAAACCAGAGATTGAAATGAGCACAGATAAAGTTCCTTAAGTTAAATATGGAATAGACAAGAGCTACTCCTTGCTCAACGAAATGGACTCAACACCGCATATTAAACGCCTAAGAATGTACCTGACTAGTAAGTATCTTAAAACCTATGGATTGCTATGTCTCCGAAAGAGAATCAAGCATGTGTACAGGGGCATAAACGCAGCAGTGATAGGATTGGAGAGGTTCGGTGAGCAAATGAAGACCCTTTGAAATCATATTGCATGGTACCCATTACACGGGTCTCAACTCTCCAGGTTTAAGGTATTCTTCCTTCAGCTAAAACATGCATGTGGAACCCAAGTATGATCAACCATGTGATCGGGAGACGTGTTCAAATATGTCTCAGTTTTCCTCCCCTGGTACTCGGGTGCAACATTCCAGACGCTTTACTAACACTCTCCCCACTTGAAGAGTCAGCGCCTTTAACCTCCTGTTTGGCCCAGTTTGCAATTTCTGCGGAAGATGAACAGGAATAGCGAGAACCAATGAGAGGCTAGCTGGAGGTGTCTGGACGGGCAAATTTAACTCTCATTTCCCACCAGGAAGAGGAAATAACCAAAGGCTCAGCGTGCCGTACCGGAACCAGATTAGGGCCTGAAGCCATCCTGCGGTGTTGCGGCCAGCTCAAAAGAAACCGAGTTGAAGAAAGGAGCTCAGGGGCACTGTAATTCACAAACCTGCAGAGTTATAAATGACAGCTATCGTCCAAAAATAGACTGAAGTAAGGTTGCCAAGAGGACTTGAAAGCGGGGCAGAATTGCAGGAAACCGATTTCAGGAGGTAGACTGGAATTGCATTGAAAGCATAGGAAAAGAGGCAGAACGTCCACAATGATGCACTTGGCCGAAAAGGGCATATGCGTTTTTTCCTGAATATATTCAGGAAAAAACGCATACGCCCTTTTTGGCCAACCAAGCAAGCTTTCAAAGGAAATCTGCACTACAATGAAGTCTCACTTCCCCCTGGTCAAAAGGGCCATCTGAAAAAAGTGTAAAATCCAGAATGGCAGGACAGGCCATTGAGAACTGGGAGCATTGTTATGCTGATGGGCGGGATGTAAATTGCCAACAACCACTCGGGAGAAGTGTATGGTGTTTCCTGAAACATCTAAAAAACAAAGCAACAGAGCCTAGGGCACTGCCACTTATGGTCCTATAGCTTAGGGAAATTAAAATCAAAAAGACACAGACACCCCAAAGTTTGGGGCGCCTCCGTTTACAAGAACCTCGTTTACCGTACAAGTTCAATATCACAGAAAGTGAAAAATGGATAAAGAACTTGTGGTACTTACGTACAATGCAGTATCACTCAGCAATGAAATCTATGTCATCAGGCTCGTAGCAGCATAATGAGTGGATTCAGGTACGATGATTCTAACTGAAATAAGTCACACAGAAAAAGAAACATCATAAGATATCACTAATACACGGAATGTAAACTTGGCTACACAGGAACTGCATTCCAAAACAGAACAGGGTCTCAAATTTAGGAAAACAACTTATGCTTGCTTAAGGGGAAAGGTGAGTTGTGGTGCTGCATAAAACCAGAGATTGAAATGAGCACAGATAAAGTTCCTTAAGCCAAATATGGAATAGACAAGAGCTACTCCTTGCTCAACGAAATGGACTCAACACCCCATATTAAACGCCTAAGAATGTACCTGACTAGTAAGTATCTTAAAACCTATGGATTGCTATGTCTCCAAAAGAGAATCAAGCGTGTGTACAGGGGCATAAACGCAGCAGTGATAGGATTGGAGAGGTTCGGTGAGCAAATGAAGACCCTTTGAAGTCATATTGCATGGTACCCATTCCACGGGTCTCAACTCTCCAGGTTTAAGGTATTCTTCCTTCAGCTAAAACATGCATGTGGAACCCAGAGTATGATCAACCATGTGAACGGGAGACGTGTTCAATTATGTCTCAGTTTTCCTCCCCTGGTACTCGGGTGCAACATTCCAGATGCTTTACTAACACTCTCCCGACTTGGAGAGTCAGTCCCTTTAACCTCCTGTTTGGCCCAGTTTGCAATTTCTGCGGAGGATGAACAGGAATAGCGAGAACCAATGAGAGACTAGCTGGAGGTGTCTGGACGGGCAAATTTAACTCTCATTTCCCAACAGGAAGAGGAAATAACCAAAGGCTCAGCGTGCCGTACCGGAACCAGATTAGGGCCTGAAGCCATCCTGCGGTGTTGCGGCCAGCTCAAAAGAAAGCGAGTTGAAGAAAGGAGCTCAGGGGCACTGTAATTCACAAACCTGCAGAGTTATAAATGACAGCTATCGTCCAAAAATAGACTGAAGTAAAGCTGCCAAGAGGACTTGAAAGCGGGGCAGAATTGCACGAAACCGATTTCAGGAGGTAGACTGGAATTGCATTGAAAGCATAGGAAAAGAGGCAGAACGTCCACAATGATGCACTTGGCCAAAAAGGGCGTATGCGTTTTTTCCTGAATATATTCAGGAAAAAACGCATACGCCCTTTTTGGCCAACCAAGCAAGCTTGCAAAGGAAATCTGCACTACAATGAAGTCTCACTTCCCCCCGGTCAAAAGGGCCATCTGAAAAAAGTGTAAAATCCAGAAAGGCAGGACAGGCCATGGAGAAGTGGGAGCCTTGTTATGCTGATGTGCGGGATGTAAATTGCCAACAGACACTCGGGAGAAGTGTATGGTGTTTCCTGAAACATCTAAAAAACAAAGCAACAGAGGCTAGGGCACTTCCACTTATGGTCCTATAGCTTAGGGAAATTAAAATCAAAAAGACACAGCCACCCCAAAGTTTGGGACGCCTCTGTTTACAAGAACCTCGTTTACAGTACAAGTTCAACATCGCAGAAAGTGAAAAATGGATAAAGAAGTTGTGGTATTTACTTACAAAGCAATATCACTCAGCAATGAAATCTATGTCATCAGGCCCTTAGCATCACAATGAGTGGATTCAGGTATGATGATTCTAACTGAAATAAGTCACACAGAAAAAGAAACATCATAAGATATCAGTAATACACGGAATGTAAACTTGGCTACACAGGAACTGAATTACAGAACAGAACAGGGTCTCAAATTTAGAAAACTAACTTATGCTTGCTTAAGGGTAAAGGTGAGTTGGGGTGCTGCATAAAACCAGAGATTGAAATGAGCACAGATAAAGTTCCTTAAGTCAAATATGGAATAGACAAGAGCTACTCCTTGCTCAACGAAATGGACTCAACACCGCATATTAAACGCCTAAGAATGTACCTGACTAGTAAGTATCTTAAAACCTATGGATTGCTATGTCTCCGAAAGAGAATCAAGCATGTGTACAGGGGAATAAACGCAGCAGTGATAGGATTGGAGAGGTTCGGTGAGCAAATGAAGACCCTTTGAAGTCATATTGCCTGGTACCCATTACACGGGTCTCAACTCTCCAGGTTTAAGGTATTCTTCCTTCATCTAAAACATGCATGTGGAACCCAAGTATGATCAACCATGTGAACGGGAGATGTGTTCAAATATGTCTCAGTTTTCCTCCCCTGGTACTCGGGTGCAACATTCCAGACGCTTTACTAACACTCTCCCCACTTGGAGAGTCAGTCCCTTTAACCTCCTGTTTGGCCCAGTTTGCAATTTCTGCGGAAGATGAACAGGAATAGCGAGAACCAATGAGAGGCTAGCTGGAGGTGTCTGGACGGGCAAATTTAACTCTCATTTCCCACCAGGAAGAGGAAATAACCAAAGGCTCAGCGCGCCGTACCGGAACCAGATTAGGGCCTGAAGCCATCCTGCGGTGTTGCGGCCAGCTCAAAAGAAAGCGAGTTGAAGAAAGGAGCTCAGGGGCACTGTAATTGACAAACCTGCAGAGTTATAAATGACAGCTATCGTCCAAAAATAGACTGAAGTAAGGCTGCCAAGAGGACTTGAAAGCGGGGCAGAATTGCAGGAAACCGATTTCAGGAGGTAGACTGGAATTGCATTGAAAGCATAGGAAAAGAGGCAGAACGTCCACAATGATGCACTTGGCCAAAAAGGGCGTATGCGTTTTTTCCTGAATATATTCAGGAAAAAACGCATACGCCCTTTTTGGCCAACCAAGCAAGCTTGCAAAGGAAATCTGCACTACAATGAAGTATCACTTCCCCCCGGTCAAAAGGGCCATCTGAAAAAAGTGTAAAATCCAGAAAGGCAGGGCAGGCCATGGAGAACTGGGAGCCTTGTTATGCTGATGGGCGGGATGTAAATTGCCAACAACCACTCGGGAGAAGTGTATGGTGTTTCCTGAAACATCTAAAAAACAAAGCAACAGAACCTAGGGCACTTCCACTTATGGTCCTATAGCTTAGGGAAATTAAAATCAAAAAGACACAGCCACCCCAAAGTTTGGAATGGCTCTGTTTACAAGAACCTCGTTTACAGTACAAGTTCAACATCACAGAAAGTGAAAAATGGATAAAGAAGTTGTGGTATTTACTTACAAAGCAATATCACTCAGCAATGAAATCTGTGTCATCAGGCCCTTAGCAGCACAATGAGTGGATTCAGGTATGATGATTCTAACTGAAGTAAGTCACACAGAAAAAGAAACATCATAAGATATCAGTAATACACGGAATGTAAACTTGGCTACACAGGAACTGAATTACAGAACAGAACAGGGTCTCAAATTTAGAAAACCAACTTATGCTTGCTTAAGGGTAAAGGTGAGTTGGGGTGCTGCATAAAACCAGAGATTGAAATGAGCACAGATAAAGTTCCTTAAGTCAAATATGGAATAGACAAGAGCTACTCCTTGCTCAACGAAATGGACTCAACACCGCATATTAAACGCCTAAGAATGTACCTGACTAGTAAGTATCTTAAAACCTATGGATTGCTATGTCTCTGAAAGAGAATCAAGCATGTGTACAGGGGCATAAACGCAGCAGTGATAGGATTGGAGAGGTTCGGTGAGCAAATGAAGACCCTTTGAAGTCATATTGCATGGTACCCATTACACGGGTCTTAACTCTCCAGGTTTAAGGTATTCTTCCTTCAGCTAAAACATGCATGTGGAACCCAAGTATGATCAACCATGTGAACGGCAGACGTGTTCAAATATGTCTCAGTTTTCCTCCCCTGGTACTCGGGTGCAACATTCCAGACGCTTTACTAACACTCTCCCCACTTGGAGAGTCAGCGCCTTTAACCTCCTGTTTGGCCCAGTTTGCAATTTCTGCGGAAGATGAACAGGAATAGCGAGAACCAATGAGAGGCTAGCTGGAGGTGTCTGGACGGGCAAATTTAACTCTCATTTCCCACCAGGAAGAGGAAATAACCAAAGGCTCAGCGTGCCGTACCGGAACCAGATTAGGGCCTGAAGCCATCCTGCGGTGTTGCGGCCAGCTCAAAAGAAAGCGAGTTGAAGAAAGGAGCTCAGGGGCACTGTAATTCACAAACCTGCAGAGTTATAAATGACAGCTATCGTCCAAAAATATACTGAAGTAAGGCTGCCAAGAGGACTTGAAAGCGGGGCAGAATTGCAGGAAACCGATTTCAGGAGGTAGACTGGAATTGCATTGAAAGCATAGGAAAAGAGGCAGAACGTCCACAATGATGCACTTGGCCAAAAAGGGCGTATGCGTTTTTTCCTGAATATATTCAGGAAAAAACGCATACGCCCTTTTTGGCCAACCAAGCAAGCTTGCAAAGGAAATCTGCACTACAATGAAGTCTCACTTCCCCCCGGTCAAAAGGGCCATCTGAAAAAAGTGTAAAATCCAGAAAGGCAGGACAGGCCATGGAGAACTGGGAGCCTTGTTATGCTGATGGGCGGGATGTAAATTGCCAACAACCACTCGGGAGAAGTGTATGGTGTTTCCTGAAACATCTAAAAAACAAAGCAACAGAACCTAGGGCACTTCCACTTATGGTCCTATAGCTTAGGGAAATTAAAATCAAAAAGACACAGCCACCCCAAAGTTTGGAATGGCTCTGTTTACAAGAACCTCGTTTACAGTACAAGTTCAACATCGCAGAAAGTGAAAAATGGATAAAGAAGTTGTGGTATTTACTTACAAAGCAATATCACTCAGCAATGAAATCTGTGTCATCAGGCCCTTAGCAGCACAATGAGTGGATTCAGGTATGATGATTCTAACTGAAGTAAGTCACACAGAAAAAGAAACATCATAAGATATCAGTAATACACGGAATGTAAACTTGGCTACACAGGAACTGAATTACAGAACAGAACAGGGTCTCAAATTTAGAAAACCAACTTATGCTTGCTTAAGGGTAAAGGTGAGTTGGGGTGCTGCATAAAACCAGAGATTGAAATGAGCACAGATAAAGTTCCTTAAGCCAAATATGGAATAGACAAGAGCTACTCCTTGCTCAACGAAATGGACTCAACACCGCATATTAAACGCCTAAGAATGTACCTGACTAGTAAGTATCTTAAAACCTATGGATTGCTATGTCTCTGAAAGAGAATCAAGCATGTGTACAGGGGCATAAACGCAGCAGTGATAGGATTGGAGAGGTTCGGTGAGCAAATGAAGACCCTTTGAAGTCATATTGCATGGTACCCATTACACGGGTCTTAACTCTCCAGGTTTAAGGTATTCTTCCTTCAGCTAAAACATGCATGTGGAACCCAAGTATGATCAACCATATGAACGGGAGACGTGTTCAAATATGTCTCAGTTTTCCTCCCCTGGTACTCGGGTGCAACATTCCAGACGCTTTACTAACACTCTCCCCACTTGGAGAGTCAGCGCCTTTAACCTCCTGTTTGGCCCAGTTTGCAATTTCTGCGGAAGATGAACAGGAATAGCGAGAACCAATGAGAGGCTAGCTGGAGGTGTCTGGACGGGCAAATTTAACTCTCATTTCCCACCAGGAAGAGGAAATAACCAAAGGCTCAGCGTGCCGTACCGGAACCAGATTAGGGCCTGAAGCCATCCTGCGGTGTTGCGGCCAGCTCAAAAGAAAGCGAGTTGAAGAAAGGAGCTCAGGGGCACTGTAATTCACAAACCTGCAGAGTTATAAATGACAGCTATCGTCCAAAAATATACTGAAGTAAGGCTGCCAAGAGGACTTGAAAGCGGGGCAGAATTGCAGGAAACCGATTTCAGGAGGTAGACTGGAATTGCATTGAAAGCATAGGAAAAGAGGCAGAACGTCCACAATGATGCACTTGGCCAAAAAGGGCGTATGCGTTTTTTCCTGAATATATTCAGGAAAAAACGCATATGCCCTTTTTGGCCAACCAAGCAAGCTTGCAAAGGAAATCTGCACTACAATGAAGTCTCACTTCCCCCCGGTCAAAAGGGCCATCTGAAAAAAGTGTAAAATCCAGAAAGGCAGGACAGGCCATGGAGAACTGGGAGCCTTGTTATGCTGATGGGCGGGATGTAAATTGCCAACAACCACTCGGGAGAAGTGTATGGTGTTTCCTGAAACATCTAAAAAACAAAGCAACAGAACCTAGGGCACTTCCACTTATGGTCCTATAGCTTAGGGAAATTAAAATCAAAAAGACACAGCCACCCCAAAGTTTGGGACGCCTCTGTTTACAAGAACCTCGTTTACAGTACAAGTTCAACATCACAGAAAGTGGAAAATGGATAAAGAACTTGTGGTATTTACTTACAAAGCAATATCACTCAGCAATGAAATCTGTGTCATCAGGCCCTTAGCAGCACAATGAGTGGATTCAGGTATGATGATTCTAACTGAAGTAAGTCACACAGAAAAAGAAACATCATAAGATATCAGTAATACACGGAATGTAAACTTGGCTACACAGGAACTGAATTACAGAACAGAACAGGGTCTCAAATTTAGAAAACCAACTTATGCTTGCTTAAGGGTAAAGGTGAGTTGGGGTGCTGCATAAAACCAGAGATTGAAATGAGCACAGATAAAGTTCCTTAAGCCAAATATGGAATAGACAAGAGCTACTCCTTGCTCAACGAAATGGACTCAACACCCCATATTAAACGCCTAAGAATGTACCTGACTAGTAAGTATCTTAAAACCTATGGATTGCTATGTCTCCGAAAGAGAATCAAGCATGTGTACAGGGGCATAAACGCAGCAGTGATAGGATTGGAGAGGTTCGGTGAGCAAATGAAGACCCTTTGAAATCATATTGCATGGTACCCATTCCACGTGTTTCAACTACCCAGGTTTAAGGTATTCTTCCTTCAGCTAAAACATGCATGTGGAACCCAAGTATGATCAACCATGTGAACGGGAGACGTGTTCAAATATGTCTCAGTTTTCCTCCCCTGGTAGTCGGGTGCAACATTCCAGACGCTTTACTAACACTCTCCCCACTTGGAGAGTCAGCGCCTTTAACCTCCTGTTTGGCCCAGTTTGCAATTTCTGCGGAAGATGAACAGGAATAGCGAGAACCAATGAGAGGCTAGCTGGAGGTGTCTGGACGGGCAAATTTAACTCTCATTTCCCACCAGGAAGAGGAAATAACCAAAGGCTCAGCGTGCCGTACCGGAACCAGATTAGGGCCTGAAGCCATCCTGCGGTGTTGCGGCCAGCTCAAAAGAAAGCGAGTTGAAGAAAGGAGCTCAGGGGCACTGTAATTCACAAACCTGCAGAGTTATAAATGACAGCTATCGTCCAAAAATATACTGAAGTAAGGCTGCCAAGAGGACTTGAAAGCGGGGCAGAATTGCAGGAAACCGATTTCAGGAGGTAGACTGGAATTGCATTGAAAGCATAGGAAAAGAGGCAGAACGTCCACAATGATGCACTTGGCCAAAAAGGGCGTATGCGTTTTTTCCTGAATATATTCAGGAAAAAACGCATACGCCCTTTTTGGCCAACCAAGCAAGCTTGCAAAGGAAATCTGCACTACAATGAAGTCTCACTTCCCCCCGGTCAAAAGGGCCATCTGAAAAAAGTGTAAAATCCAGAAAGGCAGGACAGGCCATGGAGAACTGGGAGCCTTGTTATGCTGATGGGCGGGATGTAAATTGCCAACAACCACTCGGGAGAAGTGTATGGTGTTTCCTGAAACATCTAAAAAACAAAGCAACAGAACCTAGGGCACTTCCACTTATGGTCCTATAGCTTAGGGAAATTAAAATCAAAAAGACACAGCCACCCCAAAGTTTGGGACGCCTCTGTTTACAAGAACCTCGTTTACAGTACAAGTTCAACATCACAGAAAGTGAAAAATGGATAAAGAACTTGTGGTACTTACGTACAATGCAGTATCACTCAGCAATGAAATCTATGTCATCAGGCCCGTAGCAGCATAATGAGTGGATTCAGGTACGATGATTCTAACTGAAATAAGTCACACAGAAAAAGAAACATCATAAGATATCACTAATACACGGAATGTAAACTTGGCTACACAGGAACTGCATTCCAAAACAGAACAGGGTCTCAAATTTAGAAAACCAACTTATGCTTGCTTAAGGGTAAAGGTGAGTTGGGGTGCTGCATAAAACCAGAGATTGAAATGAGCACAGATAAAGTTCCTTAAGCCAAATATGGAATAGACAAGAGCTACTCCTTGCTCAACGAAATGGACTCAACACCCCATATTAAACGCCTAAGAATGTACCTGACTAGTAAGTATCTTAAAACCTATGGATTGCTATGTCTCCGAAAGAGAATCAAGCATGTGTACAGGGGCATAAACGCAGCAGTGATAGGATTGGAGAGGTTCGGTGAGCAAATGAAGACCCTTTGAAATCATATTGCATGGTACCCATTCCACGTGTTTCAACTACCCAGGTTTAAGGTATTCTTCCTTCAGCTAAAACATGCATGTGGAACCTAGAGTATGATCAACCATGTGATCGGGAGACGTGTTCAAATATGTCTCAGTTTTCCTCCCCTGGTACTCGGGTGCAACATTCCAGATGCTTTACTAACACTCTCCCGACTTGGAGAGTCAGCGCCTTTAACCTCCTGTTTGGCCCAGTTTGCAATTTCTGCGGAAGATGAACAGGAATAGCGAGAACCAATGAGAGGCTAGCTGGAGGTGTCTGGACGGGCAAATTTAACTCTCATTTCCCACCAGGAAGAGGAATTAACCAAAGGCTCAGCATGCCGGGCCGGAACCAGATTAGGGCCTGAAGCCATCCTGCGGTGTTGCGGCCAGCTCAAAAGAAAGCGGGTTGAAGAAAGGAGCTCAGGGGCACTGTAATTCACAAACCTGCAGAGTTATAAATGACAGCTATCGTCCAAAAATAGACTGAAGTAAGGCTGCCAAGAGGACTTGAAAGCGGGGCAGAATTGCAGGAAACTGATTTCAGGAAGTAGACTGGAATTGCATTGAAAGCATAGGAAAAGAGGCAGAACGTCCACAATGATGCACTTGGCCAAAAAGGGCGTATGCGTTTTTTCCTGAATATATTCAGGAAAAAACGCATACGCCCTTTTTGGCCAACCAAGCAAGCTTGCAAAGGAAATCTGCACTACAATGAAGTCTCACTTCCCCCCGGTCAAAAGGGCCATCTGAAAAAAGTGTAAAATCCAGAAAGGCAGGACAGGCCATGGAGAACTGGGAGCCTTGTTATGCTGATGGGCGGGATGTAAATTGCCAACAACCACTCGGGAGAAGTGTATGGTGTTTCCTGAAACATCTAAAAAACAAAGCAACAGAGCCTAGGGCACTGCCACTTATGGTCCTATAGCTTAGGGAAATTAAAATCAAAAAGACACAGCCACCCCAAAGTTTGGGGCGCCTCTGTTTACAAGAACCTCGTTTACAGTACAAGTTCAACATCGCAGAAAGTGAAAAATGGATAAAGAAGATGTGGTATTTACTTACAAAGCAATATCACTCAGCAATGAAATCTATGTCATCAGGCCCTTAGCATCACAATGAGTGGATTCAGGTATGATGATTCTAACTGAAATAAGTCACACAGAAAAAGAAACATCATAAGATATCAGTAATACACGGAATGTAAACTTGGCTACACAGGAACTGAATTACAGAACAGAACAGGGTCTCAAATTTAGAAAACCAACTTATGCTTGCTTAAGGGTAAAGGTGAGTTGGGGTGCTGCATAAAACCAGAGATTGAAATGAGCACAGATAAAGTTCCTTAAGTCAAATATGGAATAGACAAGAGCTACTCCTTGCTCAATGAAATGGACTCAACACCGCATATTAAACGCCTAAGAATGTACCTGACTAGTAAGTATCGTAAAACCTATGGATTGCTATGTCTCCAAAAGAGAATCAAGCATGTGTACACGGGCATAAACGCAGCAGTGATAGGATTGGAGAGGTTCGGTGAGCAAATGAAGACCCTTTGAAGTCATATTTCATGGTACCCATGACACGGGTCTCAACTCTCCAGGTTTAAGGTATTCTTCCTTCAGCTAAAACATGCATGTGGAACCCAAGTATGATCAACCATGTGAACGGGAGACGTGTTCAAATATGTCTCAGTTTTCCTCCCCTGGTACTCGGGTGCAACATTCCAGACGCTTTACTAACACTCTCCCCACTTGGAGAGTCAGCGCCTTTAACCTCCTGTTTGGCCCAGTTTGCAATTTCTGCGGAAGATGAACAGGAATAGCGAGAACCAATGAGAGACTAGCTGGAGGTGTCTGGGCGGGCAAATTTAACTCTCATTTCCCACCAGGAAGAGGAATTAACCAAAGGCTCAGCATGCCGGGCCGGAACCAGATTAGGGCCTGAAGCCATCCTGCGGTGTTGCGGCCAGCTCAAAAGAAAGCGAGTTGAAGAAAGGAGCTCAGGGGCACTGTAAATCACAAACCTGCAGAGTTATAAATGACAGCTATCGTCCAAAAATAGACTGAAGTAAGGCTGCCAAGAGGACTTGAAAACGGGGCAGAATTGCAGGAAACCGATTTCAGGAGGTAGACTGGAATTGCATTGAAAGCATAGGAAAAGAGGCAGAACGTCCACAATGATGCACTTGGCCAAAAAGGGCGTATGCGTTTTTTCCTGAATATATTCAGGAAAAAACGCATACGCCCTTTTTGGCCAACCAAGTAAGCTTGCAAAGGAAATCTGCACTACAATGAAGTCTCACTTCCCCCCGGTCAAAAGGGCCTTCTGAAAAAAGTGTAAAATCCAGAAAGGCAGGACAGGCCATGGAGAACTGGGAGCCTTGTTATGCTGATGGGCGGGATGTAAATTGCCAACAACCACTGGGGAGAAGTGTATGGTGTTTCCTGAAACATCTAAAAAACAAAGCAACAGAACCTAGGGCACTTCCACTTATGGTCCTATAGCTTAGGGAAATTAAAATCAAAAAGACACAGCCACCCCAATGTTTGGAATGGCTCTGTTTACAAGAACCTCGTTTACAGTACAAGTTCAACATCGCAGAAAGTGAAAAATGGATAAAGAAGTTGTGGTATTTACTTACAAAGCAATATCACTCAGCAATGAAATCTGTGTCATCAGGCCCTTAGCAGCACAATGAGTGGATTCAGGTATGATGATTCTAACTGAAGTAAGTCACACAGAAAAAGAAACATCATAAGATATCAGTAATACACGGAATGGAAACTTGGCTACACAGGAACTGAATTACAGAACAGAACAGGGTCTCAAATTTAGAAAACCAACTTATGCTTGCTTAAGGGTAAAGGTGAGTTGGGGTGCTGCATAAAACCAGAGATTGAAATGAGCACAGATAAAGTTCCTTAAGTCAAATATGGAATAGACAAGAGCTACTCCTTGCTCAACGAAATGGACTCAACACCGCATATTAAACGCCTAAGAATGTACCTGACTAGTAAGTATCTTAAAACCTATGGATTGCTATGTCTCCGAAAGAGAATCAAGCATGTGTACAGGGGCATAAACGCAGCAGTGATAGGATTGGAGAGGTTCGGTGAGCAAATGAAGACCCTTTGAAGTCATATTGCATGGTACCCATTCCACGGGTTTCAACTACCCAGGTTTAAGGTATTCTTCCTTCAGCTAAAACATGCATGTGGAACCTAGAGTATGATCAACCATGTGATCGGGAGACGTGTTCAAATATGTCTCAGTTTTCCTCCCCTGGTACTCGGGTGCAACATTCCAGACGCTTTACTAACACTCTCCCCACTTGGAGAGTCAGTCCCTTTAACCTCCTGTTTGGCCCAGTTTGCAATTTCTGCGGAAGATGAACAGGAATAGCGAGAACCAATGAGAGGCTAGCTGGAGGTGTCTGGACGGGCAAATTTAACTCTCATTTCCCACCAGGAAGAGGAATTAACCAAAGGCTCAGCGTGCCGTGCCGGAACCAGATTAGGGCCTGAAGCCATCCTGCGGTGTTGCGGCCAGCTCAAAAGAAAGCGAGTTGAAGAAAGGAGCTCAGGGGCACTGTAATTCACAAACCTGCAGAGTTATAAATGACAGCTATCGTCCAAAAATAGACTGAAGTAAGGCTGCCAAGAGGACTTGAAAGCGGGGCAGAATTGCAGGAAACCGATTTCAGGAGGTAGACTGGAATTGCATTGAAAGTATAGGAAAAGAGGCAGAACGTCCACAATGATGCACTTGGCCAAAAAGGGCGTATGCGTTTTTTCCTGAATATATTCAGGAAAAAACACATACGCCCTTTTTGACCAACCAAGCAAGCTTGCAAAGGAAATCTGCACTACAATGAAGTCTCACTTCCCCCCGGTCAAAAGGGCCATCTGAAAAAAGTGTAAAATCCAGAAAGGCAGGACAGGCCATGGAGAACTGGGAGCCTTGTTATGCTGATGGGCGGGATGTAAATTGCCAACAGACACTCGGGAGAAGTGTATGGTGTTTCCTGAAACATCTAAAAAACAAAGCAACAGAGCCTAGGGCACTGCCACTTATGGTCCTATAGCTTAGGGAAATTAAAATCAAAAAGACACAGCCACCCCAAAGTTTGGGACGCCTCTGTTTACAAGAACCTCGTTTACAGTACAAGTTCAACATCGCAGAAAGTGAAAAATGGATAAAGAAGTTGTGGTATTTACTTACAAAGCAATATCACTCAGCAATGAAATCTATGTCATCAGGCCCTTAGCATCACAATGAGTGGATTCAGGTATGATGATTCTAAATGAAATAAGTCACACAGAAAAAGAAACATCATAAGATATCAGTAATACACGGAATGTAAACTTGGCTACACAGGAACTGAATTACAGAACAGAACAGGGTCTCAAATTTAGAAAACCAACTTATGCTTGCTTAAGGGTAAAGGTGAGTTGGGGTGCTGCATAAAACCAGAGATTGAAATGAGCACAGATAAAGTTCCTTAAGCCAAATATGGAATAGACAAGAGCTACTCCTTGCTCAACGAAATGGACTCAACACCCCATATTAAACGCCTAAGAATGTACCTGACTAGTAAGTATCTTAAAACCTATGGATTGCTATGTCTCCGAAAGAGAATCAAGCATGTGTACAGGGGAATAAATGCAGCAGTGACAGGATTGGAGAGGTTCGGTGAGCAAATGAAGACCCTTTGAAGTCATATTGCATGGTACCCATTCCACGGGTTTCAACTACCCAGGTTTTAGGTATTCTTCCTTCAGCTAAAACATGCATGTGGAACCCAAGTATGATCAACCATGTGAACGGGAGACGTGTTCAAATATGTCTCAGTTTTCCTCCCCTGGTACTCGGGTGCAACATTCCAGACGCTTTACTAACACTCTCCCCACTTGGAGAGTCAGCGCCTTTAACCTCCTGTTTGGCCCAGTTTGCAATTTCTGCGGAAGATGAACAGGAATAGCGAGAACCAATGAGAGGCTAGCTGGAGGTGTCTGGACGGGCAAATTTAACTCTCATTTCCCACCAGGAAGAGGAAATAACCAAAGGCTCAGCATGCCGTACCGGAACCAGATTAGGGCCTGAAGCCATCCTGCGGTGTTGCGGCCAGCTCAAAAGAAAGCGAGTTGAAGAAAGGTGCTCAGGGGCACTGTAATTCACAAACCTGCAGAGTTATAAATGACAGCTATCGTCCAAAAATAGACTGAAGTAAGGCTGCCAAGAGGACTTGAAAGCGGGGCAGAATTGCAGGAAACCGATTTCAGGAGGTAGACTGGAATTGCATTGAAAGCATAGGAAAAGAGGCAGAACGTCCACAATGATGCACTTGGCCAAAAAGGGCGTATGCGTTATTTCCTGAATATATTCAGGAAAAAACGCATACGCACTTTTTGGCCAACCAAGCAAGCTTGCAAAGGAAATCTGCACTACAATGAAGTCTCACTTCCCCCCGGTCAAAAGGGCCATCTGAAAAAAGTGTAAAATCCAGAAAGGCAGGACAGGCCATGGAGAACTGGGAGCCTTGTTATGCTGATGGGCGGGATGTAAATTGCCAACAGACACTCGGGAGAAGTGTATGGTGTTTCCTGAAACATCTAAAAAACAAAGCAACAGAGCCTAGGGCACTGCCACTTATGGTCCTATAGCTTAGGGAAATTAAAATCAAAAAGACACATCCACCCCAAAGTTTGGGACGCCTCTGTTTACAAGAACCTCGTTTACAGTACAAGTTCAACATCGCAGAAAGTGAAAAATGGATAAAGAAGTTGTGGTATTTACTTACAAAGCAATATCACTCAGCAATGAAATCTATGTCATCAGGCCCTTAGCATCACAATGAGTGGATTCAGGTATGATGATTCTAAATGAAATAAGTCACACAGAAAAAGAAACATCATAAGATATCAGTAATACACGGAATGTAAACTTGGCTACACAGGAACTGAATTACAGAACAGAACAGGGTCTCAAATTTAGAAAACCAACTTATGCTTGCTTAAGGGTAAAGGTGAGTTGGGGTGCTGCATAAAACCAGAGATTGAAATGAGCACAGATAAAGTTCCTTAAGCCAAATATGGAATAGACAAGAGCTACTCCTTGCTCAACGAAATGGACTCAAAACCCCATATTAAACGCCTAAGAATGTACCTGACTAGTAAGGATCTTAAAACCTATGGATTGCTATGTCTCCGAAAGAGAATCAAGCATGTGTACAGGGGCATAAACGCAGCAGTGATAGGATTGGAGAGGTTCGGTGAGCAAATGAAGACCCTTTGAAGTCATATTGCATGGTACCCATTCCACGGGTTTCAACTACCCAGGTTTTAGGTATTCTTCCTTCAGCTAAAACATACATGTGGAACCCAGAGTATGATCAACCATGTGATCGGGAGACGTGTTCAAATATGTCTCAGTTTTCCTCCCCTGGTACTCGGGTGCAACATTCCAGACGCTTTACTAACACTCTCCCCACTTGGAGAGTCAGCGCCTTTAACCTCCTGTTTGGCACAGTTTGCAATTTCTGCGGAAGATGAACAGGAATAGCGAGAACCAATGAGAGGCTAGCTGGAGGTGTCTGGACGGGCAAATTTAACTCTCATTTCCCAACAGGAAGAGGAAATAACCAAAGGCTCAGCGTGCCGTGCCGGAACCAGATTAGGGCCTGAAGCCATCCTGCGGTGTTGCGGCCAGCTCAAAAGAAAGCGAGTTGAAGAAAGGAGCTCAGGGGCACTGCAGTTCACAAACCTGCAGAGTTATAAATGACAGCTATCGTCCAAAAATAGACTGAAGTAAGGCTGCCAAGAGGACTTGAAAGCGGGGCAGAATTGCAGGAAACCGATTTCAGGAGGTAGACTGGAATTGCATTGAAAGCATAGGAAAAGAGGCAGAACGTCCACAATGATGCACTTGGCCAAAAAGGGCGTATGCGTTTTTTCCTGAATATATTCAGGAAAAAACACATACGCCCTTTTTGACCAACCAAGCAAGCTTGCAAAGGAAATCTGCACTACAATGAAGTCTCACTTCCCCCCGGTCAAAAGGGCCATCTGAAAAAAGTGTAAAATCCAGAAAGGCAGGACAGGCCGTGGAGAACTGGGAGCCTTGTTATGCTGATGGGTGGGATGTAAATTGCCAACAGACACTCGGGAGAAGTGTATGGTGTTTCCTGAAACATCTAAAAATCAAAGCAACAGAGCCTAGGGCACTGCCACTTATGGTCCTATAGCTTAGGGAAATTAAAATCAAAAAGACACAGCCACCCCAAAGTTTGGAACGGCTCTGTTTACAAGAACCTCGTTTACAGTACAAGTTCAACATGGCAGAAAGTGAAAAATGGATAAAGAACTTGTGGTACTTACGTACAATGCAGTATCACTCAGCAATGAAATCTATGTCATCAGGCCCGTAGCAGCATATTGAGTGGATTCAGGTACGATGATTCTAACTGAAATAAGTCACACAGAAAAAGAAACATCATAAGATATCACTAACACACGGAATGTAAACTTGGCTACACAGGAACTACATTCCAAAACAGAACAGGGTCTCAAATTTAGAAAACCAACTTATGCTTGCTTAAGGGTAAAGGTGAGTTGGGGTGCTGCATAAAACCAGAGATTGAAATGAGCACAGATAAAGTTCCTTAAGCCAAATATTGAATAGACAAGAGCTACTCCTTGCTCAACGAAATGGACTCAAAACCCCATATTAAACGCCTAAGAATGTACCTGACTAGTAAGTATCTTAAAACCTATGGATTGCTATGTCTCCGAAAGAGAATCAAGCATGTGTACAGGGGCATAAACGCAGCAGTGATAGGATTGGAGAGGTTCGGTGAGCAAATGAAGACTCTTTGAAGTCATATTGCATGGTACCCATTCCACGGGTTTCAACTACCCAGGTTTTAGGTATTCTTCCTTCAGCTAAAACATGCATGTGGAACCCAGAGTATGATCAACCATGTGATCGGGAGACGTGTTCAAATATGTCTCAGTTTTCCTCCCCTGGTACTCGGGTGCAACATTCCAGACGCTTTACTAACACTCTCCCCACTTGGAGAGTCAGCGCCTTTAACCTCCTGTTTGGCACAGTTTGCAATTTCTGCGGAAGATGAACAGGAATAGCGAGAACCAATGAGAGGCTAGCTGGAGGTGTCTGGACGGGCAAATTTAACTCTCATTTCCCACCAGGAAGAGGAAATAACCAAAGGCTCAGCGTGCCGTGCCGGAACCAGATTAGGGCCTGAAGCCATCCTGCGGTGTTGCGGCCAGCTCAAAAGAAAGCGAGTTGAAGAAAGGAGCTCAGGGGCACTGTAATTCACAAACCTGCAGAGTTATAAATGACAGCTATCGTCCAAAAATAGACTGAAGTAAGGCTGCCAAGAGGACTTGAAAGCGGGGCAGAATTGCAGGAAACCGATTTCAGGAGGTAGACTGGAATTGCATTGAAAGCATAGGAAAAGAGGCAGAACGTCCACAATGATGCACTTGGCCAAAAAGGGCGTATGCGTTTTTTCCTGAATATATTCAGGAAAAAACACATACGCCCTTTTTGACCAACCAAGCAAGCTTGCAAAGGAAATCTGCACTACAATGAAGTCTCACTTCCCCCCGGTCAAAAGGGCCATCTGAAAAAAGTGTAAAATCCAGAAAGGCAGGACAGGCCATGGAGAACTGGGAGCCTTGTTATGCTGATGGGTGGGATGTAAATTGCCAACAGACACTCGGGAGAAGTGTATGGTGTTTCCTGAAACATCTAAAAATCAAAGCAACAGAGCCTAGGGCACTGCCACTTATGGTCCTATAGCTTAGGGAAATTAAAATCAAAAAGACACAGCCACCCCAAAGTTTGGAACGGCTCTGTTTACAAGAACCTCGTTTACAGTACAAGTTCAACATGGCAGAAAGTGAAAAATGGATAAAGAACTTGTGGTACTTACGTACAATGCAGTATCACTCAGCAATGAAATCTATGTCATCAGGCCCGTAGCAGCATATTGAGTGGATTCAGGTACGATGATTCTAACTGAAATAAGTCACACAGAAAAAGAAACATCATAAGATATCACTAACACACGGAATGTAAACTTGGCTACACAGGAACTGCATTCCAAAACAGAACAGGGTCTCAAATTTAGAAAACCAACTTATGCTTGCTTAAGGGTAAAGGTGAGTTGGGGTGCTGCATAAAACCAGAGATTGAAATGAGCACAGATAAAGTTCCTTAAGCCAAATATGGAATAGACAAGAGCTACTCCTTGCTCAACGAAATGGACTCAAAACCCCATATTAAACGCCTAAGAATGTACCTGACTAGTAAGTATCTTAAAACCTATGGATTGCTATGTCTCCGAAAGAGAATCAAGCATGTGTACAGGGGCATAAACGCAGCAGTGATAGGATTGGAGAGGTTCGGTGAGCAAATGAAGACCCTTTGAAGTCATATTGCATGGTACCCATTCCACGGGTTTCAACTACCCAGGTTTTAGGTATTCTTCCTTCAGCTAAAACATGCATGTGGAACCCAGAGTATGATCAACCATGTGATCGGGAGACGTGTTCAAATATGTCTCAGTTTTCCTCCCCTGGTACTCGGGTGCAACATTCCAGACGCTTTACTAACACTCTCCCCACTTGGAGAGTCAGCGCCTTTAACCTCCTGTTTGGCACAGTTTGCAATTTCTGCGGAAGATGAACAGGAATAGCGAGAACCAATGAGAGGCTAGCTGGAGGTGTCTGGACGGGCAAATTTAACTCTCATTTCCCACCAGGAAGAGGAAATAACCAAAGGCTCAGCGTGCCGTGCCGGAACCAGATTAGGGCCTGAAGCCATCCTGCGGTGTTGCGGCCAGCTCAAAAGAAAGCGAGTTGAAGAAAGGAGCTCAGGGGCACTGTAATTCACAAACCTGCAGAGTTATAAATGACAGCTATCGTCCAAAAATAGACTGAAGTAAGGCTGCCAAGAGGACTTGAAAGCGGGGCAGAATTGCAGGAAACCGATTTCAGGAGGTAGACTGGAATTGCATTGAAAGCATAGGAAAAGAGGCAGAACGTCCACAATGATGCACTTGGCCAAAAAGGGCGTATGCGTTTTTTCCTGAATATATTCAGGAAAAAACACATACGCCCTTTTTGACCAACCAAGCAAGCTTGCAAAGGAAATCTGCACTACAATGAAGTCTCACTTCCCCCCGGTCAAAAGGGCCATCTGAAAAAAGTGTAAAATCCAGAAAGGCAGGACAGGCCATGGAGAACTGGGAGCCTTGTTATGCTGATGGGTGGGATGTAAATTGCCAACAGACACTCGGGAGAAGTGTATGGTGTTTCCTGAAACATCTAAAAATCAAAGCAACAGAGCCTAGGGCACTGCCACTTATGGTCCTATAGCTTAGGGAAATTAAAATCAAAAAGACACAGCCACCCCAAAGTTTGGAACGGCTCTGTTTACAAGAACCTCGTTTACAGTACAAGTTCAACATGGCAGAAAGTGAAAAATGGATAAAGAACTTGTGGTACTTACGTACAATGCAGTATCACTCAGCAATGAAATCTATGTCATCAGGCCCGTAGCAGCATATTGAGTGGATTCAGGTACGATGATTCTAACTGAAATAAGTCACACAGAAAAAGAAACATCATAAGATATCACTAACACACGGAATGTAAACTTGGCTACACAGGAACTGCATTCCAAAACAGAACAGGGTCTCAAATTTAGAAAACCAACTTATGCTTGCTTAAGGGTAAAGGTGAGTTGGGGTGCTGCATAAAACCAGAGATTGAAATGAGCACAGATAAAGTTCCTTAAGCCAAATATGGAATAGACAAGAGCTACTCCTTGCTCAACGAAATGGACTCAAAACCCCATATTAAACGCCTAAGAATGTACCTGACTAGTAAGTATCTTAAAACCTATGGATTGCTATGTCTCCGAAAGAGAATCAAGCATGTGTACAGGGGCATAAACGCAGCAGTGATAGGATTGGAGAGGTTCGGTGAGCAAATGAAGACCCTTTGAAGTCATATTGCATGGTACCCATTCCACGGGTTTCAACTACCCAGGTTTTAGGTATTCTTCCTTCAGCTAAAACATGCATGTGGAACCCAGAGTATGATCAACCATGTGATCGGGAGACGTGTTCAAATATGTCTCAGTTTTCCTCCCCTGGTACTCGGGTGCAACATTCCAGACGCTTTACTAACACTCTCCCCACTTGGAGAGTCAGCGCCTTTAACCTCCTGTTTGGCACAGTTTGCAATTTCTGCGGAAGATGAACAGGAATAGCGAGAACCAATGAGAGGCTAGCTGGAGGTGTCTGGACGGGCAAATTTAACTCTCATTTCCCAACAGGAAGAGGAAATAACCAAAGGCTCAGCGTGCCGTGCCGGAACCAGATTAGGGCCTGAAGCCATCCTGCGGTGTTGCGGCCAGCTCAAAAGAAAGCGAGTTGAAGAAAGGAGCTCAGGGGCACTGTAATTCACAAACCTGCAGAGTTATAAATGACAGCTATCGTCCAAAAATAGACTGAAGTAAGGCTGCCAAGAGGACTTGAAAGCGGGGCAGAATTGCAGGAAACCGATTTCAGGAGGTAGACTGGAATTGCATTGAAAGCATAGGAAAAGAGGCAGAACGTCCACAATGATGCACTTGGCCAAAAAGGGCGTATGCGTTTTTTCCTGAATATATTCAGGAAAAAACACATACGCCCTTTTTGACCAACCAAGCAAGCTTGCAAAGGAAATCTGCACTACAATGAAGTCTCACTTCCCCCCGGTCAAAAGGGCCATCTGAAAAAAGTGTAAAATCCAGAAAGGCAGGACAGGCCATGGAGAACTGGGAGCCTTGTTATGCTGATGGGTGGGATGTAAATTGCCAACAGACACTCGGGAGAAGTGTATGGTGTTTCCTGAAACATCTAAAAATCAAAGCAACAGAGCCTAGGGCACGGCCACTTATGGTCCTATAGCTTAGGGAAATTAAAATCAAAAAGACACAGCCACCCCAAAGTTTGGAACGGCTCTGTTTACAAGAACCTCGTTTACAGTACAAGTTCAACATGGCAGAAAGTGAAAAATGGATAAAGAACTTGTGGTACTTACGTACAATGCAGTATCACTCAGCAATGAAATCTATGTCATCAGGCCCGTAGCAGCATATTGAGTGGATTCAGGTACGATGATTCTAACTGAAATAAGTCACACAGAAAAAGAAACATCATAAGATATCACTAACACACGGAATGTAAACTTGGCTACACAGGAACTGCATTCCAAAACAGAACAGGGTCTCAAATTTAGAAAACCAACTTATGCTTGCTTAAGGGTAAAGGTGAGTTGGGGTGCTGCATAAAACCAGAGATTGAAATGAGCACAGATAAAGTTCCTTAAGCCAAATATGGAATAGACAAGAGCTACTCCTTGCTCAACGAAATGGACTCAAAACCCCATATTAAACGCCTAAGAATGTACCTGACTAGTAAGTATCTTAAAACCTATGGATTGCTATGTCTCCGAAAGAGAATCAAGCATGTGTACAGGGGCATAAACGCAGCAGTGATAGGATTGGAGAGGTTCGGTGAGCAAATGAAGACCCTTTGAAGTCATATTGCATGGTACCCATTCCACGGGTTTCAACTACCCAGGTTTTAGGTATTCTTCCTTCAGCTAAAACATGCATGTGGAACCCAGAGTATGATCAACCATGTGATCGGGAGACGTGTTCAAATATGTCTCAGTTTTCCTCCCCTGGTACTCGGGTGCAACATTCCAGACGCTTTACTAACACTCTCCCCACTTGGAGAGTCAGCGCCTTTAACCTCCTGTTTGGCACAGTTTGCAATTTCTGCGGAAGATGAACAGGAATAGCGAGAACCAATGAGAGGCTAGCTGGAGGTGTCTGGACAGGCAAATTTAACTCTCATTTCCCAACAGGAAGAGGAAATAACCAAAGGCTCAGCGTGCCGTGCCGGAACCAGATTAGGGCCTGAAGCCATCCTGCGGTGTTGCGGCCAGCTCAAAAGAAAGCGAGTTGAAGAAAGGAGCTCAGGGGCACTGTAATTCACAAACCTGCAGAGTTATAAATGACAGCTATCGTCCAAAAATAGACTGAAGTAAGGCTGCCAAGAGGACTTGAAAGCGGGGCAGAATTGCAGGAAACCGATTTCAGGAGGTAGACTGGAATTGCATTGAAAGCATAGGAAAAGAGGCAGAACGTCCACAATGATGCACTTGGCCAAAAAGGGCGTATGCGTTTTTTCCTGAATATATTCAGGAAAAAACACATACGCCCTTTTTGACCAACCAAGCAAGCTTGCAAAGGAAATCTGCACTACAATGAAGTCTCACTTCCCCCCGGTCAAAAGGGCCATCTGAAAAAAGTGTAAAATCCAGAAAGGCAGGACAGGCCATGGAGAACTGGGAGCCTTGTTATGCTGATGGGTGGGATGTAAATTGCCAACAGACACTCGGGAGAAGTGTATGGTGTTTCCTGAAACATCTAAAAATCAAAGCAACAGAGCCTAGGGCACTGCCACTTATGGTCCTATAGCTTAGGGAAATTAAAATCAAAAAGACACAGCCACCCCAAAGTTTGGAACGGCTCTGTTTACAAGAACCTCGTTTACAGTACAAGTTCAACATGGCAGAAAGTGAAAAATGGATAAAGAACTTGTGGTACTTACGTACAATGCAGTATCACTCAGCAATGAAATCTATGTCATCAGGCCCGTAGCAGCATATTGAGTGGATTCAGGTACGATGATTCTAACTGAAATAAGTCACACAGAAAAAGAAACATCATAAGATATCACTAACACACGGAATGTAAACTTGGCTACACAGGAACTGCATTCCAAAACAGAACAGGGTCTCAAATTTAGAAAACCAACTTATGCTTGCTTAAGGGTAAAGGTGAGTTGGGGTGCTGCATAAAACCAGAGATTGAAATGAGCACAGATAAAGTTCCT
Organism: Stenella coeruleoalba; assembly: GCF_951394435.1. Taxonomy (NCBI): domain Eukaryota; kingdom Metazoa; phylum Chordata; class Mammalia; order Artiodactyla; family Delphinidae; genus Stenella; species Stenella coeruleoalba. Next base: position 552,808 of record NW_027646291.1, read on the forward strand.
TAAGCCAAATATGGAATAGACAAGAGCTACTCCTTGCTCAACGAAATGGACTCAAAACCCCATATTAAACGCCTAAGAATGTACCTGACTAGTAAGTATCTTAAAACCTATGGATTGCTATGTCTCCGAAAGAGAATCAAGCATGTGTACAGGGGCATAAACGCAGCAGTGATAGGATTGGAGAGGTTCGGTGAGCAAATGAAGACCCTTTGAAATCATATTGCATGGTACCCATTCCACGTGTTTCAACTACCCAGGTTTAAGGTATTCTTCCTTCAGCTAAAACATGCATGTGGAACCTAGAGTATGATCAACCATGTGATCGGGAGACGTGTTCAAATATGTCTCAGTTTTCCTCCCCTGGTACTCGGGTGCAACATTCCAGATGCTTTACTAACACTCTCCCGACTTGGAGAGTCAGCGCCTTTAACCTCCTGTTTGGCCCAGTTTGCAATTTCTGCGGAAGATGAACAGGAATAGCGAGAACCAATGAGAGGCTAGCTGGAGGTGTCTGGACGGGCAAATTTAACTCTCATTTCCCACCAGGAAGAGGAATTAACCAAAGGCTCAGCATGCCGGGCCGGAACCAGATTAGGGCCTGAAGCCATCCTGCGGTGTTGCGGCCAGCTCAAAAGAAAGCGGGTTGAAGAAAGGAGCTCAGGGGCACTGTAATTCACAAACCTGCAGAGTTATAAATGACAGCTATCGTCCAAAAATAGACTGAAGTAAGGCTGCCAAGAGGACTTGAAAGCGGGGCAGAATTGCAGGAAACCGATTTCAGGAAGTAGACTGGAATTGCATTGAAAGCATAGGAAAAGAGGCAGAACGTCCACAATGATGCACTTGGCCAAAAAGGGCGTATGCGTTTTTTCCTGAATATATTCAGGAAAAAACGCATACGCCCTTTTTGGCCAACCAAGCAAGCTTGCAAAGGAAATCTGCACTACAATGAAGTCTCACTTCCCCCCGGTCAAAAGGGCCATCTGAAAAAAGTGTAAAATCCAGAAAGGCAGGACAGGCCATGGAGAACTGGGAGCCTTGTTATGCTGATGGGCGGGATGTAAATTGCCAACAACCACTCGGGAGAAGTGTATGGTGTTTCCTGAAACATCTAAAAAACAAAGCAACAGAGCCTAGGGCACTGCCACTTATGGTCCTATAGCTTAGGGAAATTAAAATCAAAAAGACACAGCCACCCCAAAGTTTGGGGCGCCTCTGTTTACAAGAACCTCGTTTACAGTACAAGTTCAACATCGCAGAAAGTGAAAAATGGATAAAGAAGATGTGGTATTTACTTACAAAGCAATATCACTCAGCAATGAAATCTATGTCATCAGGCCCTTAGCATCACAATGAGTGGATTCAGGTATGATGATTCTAACTGAAATAAGTCACACAGAAAAAGAAACATCATAAGATATCAGTAATACACGGAATGTAAACTTGGCTACACAGGAACTGAATTACAGAACAGAACAGGGTCTCAAATTTAGAAAACCAACTTATGCTTGCTTAAGGGTAAAGGTGAGTTGGGGTGCTGCATAAAACCAGAGATTGAAATGAGCACAGATAAAGTTCCTTAAGTCAAATATGGAATAGACAAGAGCTACTCCTTGCTCAACGAAATGGACTCAACACCGCATATTAAACGCCTAAGAATGTACCTGACTAGTAAGTATCGTAAAACCTATGGATTGCTATGTCTCCAAAAGAGAATCAAGCATGTGTACACGGGCATAAACGCAGCAGTGATAGGATTGGAGAGGTTCGGTGAGCAAATGAAGACCCTTTGAAGTCATATTTCATGGTACCCATTACACGGGTCTCAACTCTCCAGGTTTAAGGTATTCTTCCTTCAGCTAAAACATGCATGTGGAACCCAAGTATGATCAACCATGTGAACGGGAGACGTGTTCAAATATGTCTCAGTTTTCCTCCCCTGGTACTCGGGTGCAACATTCCAGACGCTTTACTAACACTCTCCCCACTTGGAGAGTCAGCGCCTTTAACCTCCTGTTTGGCCCAGTTTGCAATTTCTGCGGAAGATGAACAGGAATAGCGAGAACCAATGAGAGACTAGCTGGAGGTGTCTGGGCGGGCAAATTTAACTCTCATTTCCCACCAGGAAGAGGAATTAACCAAAGGCTCAGCATGCCGGGCCGGAACCAGATTAGGGCCTGAAGCCATCCTGCGGTGTTGCGGCCAGCTCAAAAGAAAGCGAGTTGAAGAAAGGAGCTCAGGGGCACTGTAAATCACAAACCTGCAGAGTTATAAATGACAGCTATCGTCCAAAAATAGACTGAAGTAAGGCTGCCAAGAGGACTTGAAAGCGGGGCAGAATTGCAGGAAACCGATTTCAGGAGGTAGACTGGAATTGCATTGAAAGCATAGGAAAAGAGGCAGAACGTCCACAATGATGCACTTGGCCAAAAAGGGCGTATGCGTTTTTTCCTGAATATATTCAGGAAAAAACGCATACGCCCTTTTTGGCCAACCAAGCAAGCTTGCAAAGGAAATCTGCACTACAATGAAGTCTCACTTCCCCCCGGTCAAAAGGGCCTTCTGAAAAAAGTGTAAAATCCAGAAAGGCAGGACAGGCCATGGAGAACTGGGAGCCTTGTTATGCTGATGGGCGGGATGTAAATTGCCAACAACCACTGGGGAGAAGTGTATGGTGTTTCCTGAAACATCTAAAAAACAAAGCAACAGAACCTAGGGCACTTCCACTTATGGTCCTATAGCTTAGGGAAATTAAAATTAAAAAGACACAGCCACCCCAATGTTTGGAATGGCTCTGTTTACAAGAACCTCGTTTACAGTACAAGTTCAACATCGCAGAAAGTGAAAAATGGATAAAGAAGTTGTGGTATTTACTTACAAAGCAATATCACTCAGCAATGAAATCTGTGTCATCAGGCCCTTAGCAGCACAATGAGTGGATTCAGGTATGATGATTCTAACTGAAGTAAGTCACACAGAAAAAGAAACATCATAAGATATCAGTAATACACGGAATGGAAACTTGGCTACACAGGAACTGAATTACAGAACAGAACAGGGTCTCAAATTTAGAAAACCAACTTATGCTTGCTTAAGGGTAAAGGTGAGTTGGGGTGCTGCATAAAACCAGAGATTGAAATGAGCACAGATAAAGTTCCTTAAGTCAAATATGGAATAGACAAGAGCTACTCCTTGCTCAACGAAATGGACTCAACACCGCATATTAAACGCCTAAGAATGTACCTGACTAGTAAGTATCTTAAAACCTATGGATTGCTATGTCTCCGAAAGAGAATCAAGCATGTGTACAGGGGCATAAACGCAGCAGTGATAGGATTGGAGAGGTTCGGTGAGCAAATGAAGACCCTTTGAAGTCATATTGCATGGTACCCATTCCACGGGTTTCAACTACCCAGGTTTAAGGTATTCTTCCTTCAGCTAAAACATGCATGTGGAACCTAGAGTATGATCAACCATGTGATCGGGAGACGTGTTCAAATATGTCTCAGTTTTCCTCCCCTGGTACTCGGGTGCAACATTCCAGACGCTTTACTAACACTCTCCCCACTTGGAGAGTCAGTCCCTTTAACCTCCTGTTTGGCCCAGTTTGCAATTTCTGCGGAAGATGAACAGGAATAGCGAGAACCAATGAGAGGCTAGCTGGAGGTGTCTGGACGGGCAAATTTAACTCTCATTTCCCACCAGGAAGAGGAATTAACCAAAGGCTCAGCGTGCCGTGCCGGAACCAGATTAGGGCCTGAAGCCATCCTGCGGTGTTGCGGCCAGCTCAAAAGAAAGCGAGTTGAAGAAAGGAGCTCAGGGGCACTGTAATTCACAAACCTGCAGAGTTATAAATGACAGCTATCGTCCAAAAATAGACTGAAGTAAGGCTGCCAAGAGGACTTGAAAGCGGGGCAGAATTGCAGGAAACCGATTTCAGGAGGTAGACTGGAATTGCATTGAAAGCATAGGAAAAGAGGCAGAACGTCCACAATGATGCACTTGGCCAAAAAGGGCGTATGCGTTTTTTCCTGAATATATTCAGGAAAAAACACATACGCCCTTTTTGACCAACCAAGCAAGCTTGCAAAGGAAATCTGCACTACAATGAAGTCTCACTTCCCCCCGGTCAAAAGGGCCATCTGAAAAAAGTGTAAAATCCAGAAAGGCAGGACAGGCCATGGAGAACTGGGAGCCTTGTTATGCTGATGGGCGGGATGTAAATTGCCAACAGACACTCGGGAGAAGTGTATGGTGTTTCCTGAAACATCTAAAAAACAAAGCAACAGAGCCTAGGGCACTGCCACTTATGGTCCTATAGCTTAGGGAAATTAAAATCAAAAAGACACAGCCACCCCAAAGTTTGGGACGCCTCTGTTTACAAGAACCTCGTTTACAGTACAAGTTCAACATCGCAGAAAGTGAAAAATGGATAAAGAAGTTGTGGTATTTACTTACAAAGCAATATCACTCAGCAATGAAATCTATGTCATCAGGCCCTTAGCATCACAATGAGTGGATTCAGGTATGATGATTCTAAATGAAATAAGTCACACAGAAAAAGAAACATCATAAGATATCAGTAATACACGGAATGTAAACTTGGCTACACAGGAACTGAATTACAGAACAGAACAGGGTCTCAAATTTAGAAAACCAACTTATGCTTGCTTAAGGGTAAAGGTGAGTTGGGGTGCTGCATAAAACCAGAGATTGAAATGAGCACAGATAAAGTTCCTTAAGCCAAATATGGAATAGACAAGAGCTACTCCTTGCTCAACGAAATGGACTCAACACCCCATATTAAACGCCTAAGAATGTACCTGACTAGTAAGTATCTTAAAACCTATGGATTGCTATGTCTCCGAAAGAGAATCAAGCATGTGTACAGGGGCATAAACGCAGCAGTGACAGGATTGGAGAGGTTCGGTGAGCAAATGAAGACCCTTTGAAGTCATATTGCATGGTACCCATTCCACGGGTTTCAACTACCCAGGTTTAAGGTATTCTTCCTTCAGCTAAAACATGCATGTGGAACCTAGAGTATGATCAACCATGTGATCGGGAGACGTGTTCAAATATGTCTCAGTTTTCCTCCCCTGGTACTCGGGTGCAACATTCCAGACGCTTTACTAACACTCTCCCCACTTGGAGAGTCAGTCCCTTTAACCTCCTGTTTGGCCCAGTTTGCAATTTCTGCGGAAGATGAACAGGAATAGCGAGAACCAATGAGAGACTAGCTGGAGGTGTCTGGACGGGCAAATTTAACTCTCATTTCCCACCAGGAAGAGGAATTAACCAAAGGCTCAGCATGCCGGGCCGGAACCAGATTAGGGCCTGAAGCCATCCTGCGGTGTTGCGGCCAGGTCACAAGAAAGCGAGTTGAAGAAAGGAGCTCAGGGGCACTGTAATTCACAAACCTGCAGAGTTATAAATGACAGCTATCGTCCAAAAATAGACTGAAGTAAGGCCGCCAAGAGGACTTGAAAGCAGGGCAGAATTGCAGGAAACCGATTTCAGGAGGTAGACTGGAATTGCATTGAAAGCATAGGAAAAGAGGCAGAACGTCCACAATGATGCACTTGGCCAAAAAGGGCGTATGCATTTTTTCCTGAATATATTCAGGAAAAAACGCATACGCCCTTTTTGGCCAACCAAGCAAGCTTGCAAAGGAAATCTGCACTACAATGAAGTCTCACTTCCCCCCGGTCAAAAGGGCCATCTGAAAAAAGTGTAAAATCCAGAAAGGCAGGACAGGCCATGGAGAACTGGGAGCCTTGTTATGCTGATGGGCGGGATGTAAATTGCCAACAGACACTCGGGAGAAGTGTATGGTGTTTCCTGAAACATCTAAAAAACAAAGCAACAGAGCCTAGGGCACTGCCACTTATGGTCCTATAGCTTAGGGAAATTAAAATCAAAAAGACACATCCACCCCAAAGTTTGGGACGCCTCTGTTTACAAGAACCTCGTTTACAGTACAAGTTCAACATCGCAGAAAGTGAAAAATGGATAAAGAAGTTGTGGTATTTACTTACAAAGCAATATCACTCAGCAATGAAATCTATGTCATCAGGCCCTTAGCATCACAATGAGTGGATTCAGGTATGATGATTCTAAATGAAATAAGTCACACAGAAAAAGAAACATCATAAGATATCAGTAATACACGGAATGTAAACTTGGCTACACAGGAACTGAATTACAGAACAGAACAGGGTCTCAAATTTAGAAAACCAACTTATGCTTGCTTAAGGGTAAAGGTGAGTTGGGGTGCTGCATAAAACCAGAGATTGAAATGAGCACAGATAAAGTTCCTTAAGCCAAATATGGAATAGACAAGAGCTACTCCTTGCTCAACGAAATGGACTCAAAACCCCATATTAAACGCCTAAGAATGTACCTGACTAGTAAGTATCTTAAAACCTATGGATTGCTATGTCTCCGAAAGAGAATCAAGCATGTGTACAGGGGCATAAACGCAGCAGTGATAGGATTGGAGAGGTTCGGTGAGCAAATGAAGACCCTTTGAAGTCATATTGCATGGTACCCATTCCACGGGTTTCAACTACCCAGGTTTTAGGTATTCTTCCTTCAGCTAAAACATACATGTGGAACCCAGAGTATGATCAACCATGTGATCGGGAGACGTGTTCAAATATGTCTCAGTTTTCCTCCCCTGGTACTCGGGTGCAACATTCCAGACGCTTTACTAACACTCTCCCCACTTGGAGAGTCAGCGCCTTTAACCTCCTGTTTGGCACAGTTTGCAATTTCTGCGGAAGATGAACAGGAATAGCGAGAACCAATGAGAGGCTAGCTGGAGGTGTCTGGACGGGCAAATTTAACTCTCATTTCCCAACAGGAAGAGGAAATAACCAAAGGCTCAGCGTGCCGTGCCGGAACCAGATTAGGGCCTGAAGCCATCCTGCGGTGTTGCGGCCAGCTCAAAAGAAAGCGAGTTGAAGAAAGGAGCTCAGGGGCACTGCAGTTCACAAACCTGCAGAGTTATAAATGACAGCTATCGTCCAAAAATAGACTGAAGTAAGGCTGCCAAGAGGACTTGAAAGCGGGGCAGAATTGCAGGAAACCGATTTCAGGAGGTAGACTGGAATTGCATTGAAAGCATAGGAAAAGAGGCAGAACGTCCACAATGATGCACTTGGCCAAAAAGGGCGTATGCGTTTTTTCCTGAATATATTCAGGAAAAAACACATACGCCCTTTTTGACCAACCAAGCAAGCTTGCAAAGGAAATCTGCACTACAATGAAGTCTCACTTCCCCCCGGTCAAAAGGGCCATCTGAAAAAAGTGTAAAATCCAGAAAGGCAGGACAGGCCGTGGAGAACTGGGAGCCTTGTTATGCTGATGGGTGGGATGTAAATTGCCAACAGACACTCGGGAGAAGTGTATGGTGTTTCCTGAAACATCTAAAAATCAAAGCAACAGAGCCTAGGGCACTGCCACTTATGGTCCTATAGCTTAGGGAAATTAAAATCAAAAAGACACAGCCACCCCAAAGTTTGGAACGGCTCTGTTTACAAGAACCTCGTTTACAGTACAAGTTCAACATGGCAGAAAGTGAAAAATGGATAAAGAACTTGTGGTACTTACGTACAATGCAGTATCACTCAGCAATGAAATCTATGTCATCAGGCCCGTAGCAGCATATTGAGTGGATTCAGGTACGATGATTCTAACTGAAATAAGTCACACAGAAAAAGAAACATCATAAGATATCACTAACACACGGAATGTAAACTTGGCTACACAGGAACTACATTCCAAAACAGAACAGGGTCTCAAATTTAGAAAACCAACTTATGCTTGCTTAAGGGTAAAGGTGAGTTGGGGTGCTGCATAAAACCAGAGATTGAAATGAGCACAGATAAAGTTCCTTAAGCCAAATATTGAATAGACAAGAGCTACTCCTTGCTCAACGAAATGGACTCAAAACCCCATATTAAACGCCTAAGAATGTACCTGACTAGTAAGTATCTTAAAACCTATGGATTGCTATGTCTCCGAAAGAGAATCAAGCATGTGTACAGGGGCATAAACGCAGCAGTGATAGGATTGGAGAGGTTCGGTGAGCAAATGAAGACTCTTTGAAGTCATATTGCATGGTACCCATTCCACGGGTTTCAACTACCCAGGTTTTAGGTATTCTTCCTTCAGCTAAAACATGCATGTGGAACCCAGAGTATGATCAACCATGTGATCGGGAGACGTGTTCAAATATGTCTCAGTTTTCCTCCCCTGGTACTCGGGTGCAACATTCCAGACGCTTTACTAACACTCTCCCCACTTGGAGAGTCAGCGCCTTTAACCTCCTGTTTGGCACAGTTTGCAATTTCTGCGGAAGATGAACAGGAATAGCGAGAACCAATGAGAGGCTAGCTGGAGGTGTCTGGACGGGCAAATTTAACTCTCATTTCCCAACAGGAAGAGGAAATAACCAAAGGCTCAGCGTGCCGTGCCGGAACCAGATTAGGGCCTGAAGCCATCCTGCGGTGTTGCGGCCAGCTCAAAAGAAAGCGAGTTGAAGAAAGGAGCTCAGGGGCACTGTAATTCACAAACCTGCAGAGTTATAAATGACAGCTATCGTCCAAAAATAGACTGAAGTAAGGCTGCCAAGAGGACTTGAAAGCGGGGCAGAATTGCAGGAAACCGATTTCAGGAGGTAGACTGGAATTGCATTGAAAGCATAGGAAAAGAGGCAGAACGTCCACAATGATGCACTTGGCCAAAAAGGGCGTATGCGTTTTTTCCTGAATATATTCAGGAAAAAACACATACGCCCTTTTTGACCAACCAAGCAAGCTTGCAAAGGAAATCTGCACTACAATGAAGTCTCACTTCCCCCCAGTCAAAAGGGCCATCTGAAAAAAGTGTAAAATCCAGAAAGGCAGGACAGGCTATGGAGAACTGGGAGCCTTGTTATGCTGATGGGTGGGATGTAAATTGCCAACAGACACTCGGGAGAAGTGTATGGTGTTTCCTGAAACATCTAAAAAACAAAGCAACAGAGCCTAGGGCACTGCCACTTATGGTCCTATAGCTTAGGGAAATTAAAATCAAAAAGACACAGCCACCCCAAAGTTTGGAACGGCTCTGTTTACAAGAACCTCGTTTACAGTACAAGTTCAACATGGCAGAAAGTGAAAAATGGATAAAGAACTTGTGGTACTTACGTACAATGCAGTATCACTCAGCAATGAAATCTATGTCATCAGGCCCGTAGCAGCATATTGAGTGGATTCAGGTACGATGATTCTAACTGAAATAAGTCACACAGAAAAAGAAACATCATAAGATATCACTAACACACGGAATGTAAACTTGGCTACACAGGAACTGCATTCCAAAACAGAACAGGGTCTCAAATTTAGAAAACCAACTTATGCTTGCTTAAGGGTAAAGGTGAGTTGGGGTGCTGCATAAAACCAGAGATTGAAATGAGCACAGATAAAGTTCCTTAAGCCAAATATGGAATAGACAAGAGCTACTCCTTGCTCAACGAAATGGACTCAAAACCCCATATTAAACGCCTAAGAATGTACCTGACTAGTAAGTATCTTAAAACCTATGGATTGCTATGTCTCCGAAAGAGAATCAAGCATGTGTACAGGGGCATAAACGCAGCAGTGATAGGATTGGAGAGGTTCGGTGAGCAAATGAAGACCCTTTGAAGTCATATTGCATGGTACCCATTCCACGGGTTTCAACTACCCAGGTTTTAGGTATTCTTCCTTCAGCTAAAACATGCATGTGGAACCCAGAGTATGATCAACCATGTGATCGGGAGACGTGTTCAAATATGTCTCAGTTTTCCTCCCCTGGTACTCGGGTGCAACATTCCAGACGCTTTACTAACACTCTCCCCACTTGGAGAGTCAGCGCCTTTAACCTCCTGTTTGGCACAGTTTGCAATTTCTGCGGAAGATGAACAGGAATAGCGAGAACCAATGAGAGGCTAGCTGGAGGTGTCTGGACGGGCAAATTTAACTCTCATTTCCCAACAGGAAGAGGAAATAACCAAAGGCTCAGCGTGCCGTGCCGGAACCAGATTAGGGCCTGAAGCCATCCTGCGGTGTTGCGGCCAGCTCAAAAGAAAGCGAGTTGAAGAAAGGAGCTCAGGGGCACTGTAATTCACAAACCTGCAGAGTTATAAATGACAGCTATCGTCCAAAAATAGACTGAAGTAAGGCTGCCAAGAGGACTTGAAAGCGGGGCAGAATTGCAGGAAACCGATTTCAGGAGGTAGACTGGAATTGCATTGAAAGCATAGGAAAAGAGGCAGAACGTCCACAATGATGCACTTGGCCAAAAAGGGCGTATGCGTTTTTTCCTGAATATATTCAGGAAAAAACGCATACGCCCTTTTTGACCAACCAAGCAAGCTTGCAAAGGAAATCTGCACTACAATGAAGTCTCACTTCCCCCCGGTCAAAAGGGCCATCTGAAAAAAGTGTAAAATCCAGAAAGGCAGGACAGGCCATGGAGAACTGGGAGCCTTGTTATGCTGATGGGTGGGATGTAAATTGCCAACAGACACTCGGGAGAAGTGTATGGTGTTTCCTGAAACATCTAAAAATCAAAGCAACAGAGCCTAGGGCACTGCCACTTATGGTCCTATAGCTTAGGGAAATTAAAATCAAAAAGACACAGCCACCCCAAAGTTTGGAACGGCTCTGTTTACAAGAACCTCGTTTACAGTACAAGTTCAACATGGCAGAAAGTGAAAAATGGATAAAGAACTTGTGGTACTTACGTACAATGCAGTATCACTCAGCAATGAAATCTATGTCATCAGGCCCGTAGCAGCATATTGAGTGGATTCAGGTACGATGATTCTAACTGAAATAAGTCACACAGAAAAAGAAACATCATAAGATATCACTAACACACGGAATGTAAACTTGGCTACACAGGAACTGCATTCCAAAACAGAACAGGGTCTCAAATTTAGAAAACCAACTTATGCTTGCTTAAGGGTAAAGGTGAGTTGGGGTGCTGCATAAAACCAGAGATTGAAATGAGCACAGATAAAGTTCCTTAAGCCAAATATGGAATAGACAAGAGCTACTCCTTGCTCAACGAAATGGACTCAAAACCCCATATTAAACGCCTAAGAATGTACCTGACTAGTAAGTATCTTAAAACCTATGGATTGCTATGTCTCCGAAAGAGAATCAAGCATGTGTACAGGGGCATAAACGCAGCAGTGATAGGATTGGAGAGGTTCGGTGAGCAAATGAAGACCCTTTGAAGTCATATTGCATGGTACCCATTCCACAGGTTTCAACTACCCAGGTTTTAGGTATTCTTCCTTCAGCTAAAACATGCATGTGGAACCCAGAGTATGATCAACCATGTGATCGGGAGACGTGTTCAAATATGTCTCAGTTTTCCTCCCCTGGTACTCGGGTGCAACATTCCAGACGCTTTACTAACACTCTCCCCACTTGGAGAGTCAGCGCCTTTAACCTCCTGTTTGGCACAGTTTGCAATTTCTGCGGAAGATGAACAGGAATAGCGAGAACCAATGAGAGGCTAGCTGGAGGTGTCTGGACGGGCAAATTTAACTCTCATTTCCCACCAGGAAGAGGAATTAACCAAAGGCTAAGCGTGCCGTGCCGGAACCAGATTAGGGCCTGAAGCCATCCTGCGGTGTTGCGGCCAGCTCAAAAGAAAGCGAGTTGAAGAAAGGAGCTCAGGGGCACTGTAATTCACAAACCTGCAGAGTTATAAATGACAGCTATCGTCCAAAAATAGACTGAAGTAAGGCTGCCAAGAGGACTTGAAAGCGGGGCAGAATTGCAGGAAACCGATTTCAGGAGGTAGACTGGAATTGCATTGAAAGCATAGGAAAAGAGGCAGAACGTCCACAATGATGCACTTGGCCAAAAAGGGCGTATGCGTTTTTTCCTGAATATATTCAGGAAAAAACGCATACGCCCTTTTTGGCCAACCAAGCAAGCTTGCAAAGGAAATCTGCACTACAATGAAGTCTCACTTCCCCCCGGTCAAAAGGGCCATCTGAAAAAAGTGTAAAATCCAGAAAGGCAGGACAGGCCATGGAGAACTGGGAGCCTTGTTATGCTGATGGGCGGGATGTAAATTGCCAACAACCACTCCGGAGAAGTGTATGGTGTTTCCTGAAACATCTAAAAAACAAAGCAACAGAACCTAGGGCACTTCCACTTATGGTCCTATAGCTTAGGGAAATTAAAATGAAAAAGACACAGCCACCCCAAAGTTTGGAACGGCTCTGTTTACAAGAACCTCGTTTACAGTACAAGTTCAACATCGCAGAAAGTGAAAAATGGATAAAGAAGTTGTGGTATTTACTTACAAAGCAATATCATTCAGCAATGAAATCTGTGTCATCAGGCCCTTAGCAGCACAATGAGTGGATTCAGGTATGATGATTCTAACTGAAATAAGTCACACAGAAAAAGAAACATCATAAGATATCAGTAATACACGGAATGGAAACTTGGCTACACAGGAACTGAATTACAGAACAGAACAGGGTCTCAAATTTAGAAAACCAACTTATGCTTGCTTAAGGGTAAAGGTGAGTTGGGGTGCTGCATAAAACCAGAGATTGAAATGAGCACAGATAAAGTTCCTTAAGCCAAATATGGAATAGACAAGAGCTACTCCTTGCTCAACGAAATGGACTCAACACCCCATATTAAACGCCTAAGAATGTACCTGACTAGTAAGTATCTTAAAACCTATGGATTGTTATGTCTCCGAAAGAGAATCAAGCATGTGTACAGGGGCATAAACGCAGCAGTGATAGGATTGGAGAGGTTCGGTGAGCAAATGAAGACCCTTTGAAGTGATATTGCATGGTACCCATTCCACGGGTTTCAACTACCCAGGTTTCAGGTATTCTTCCTTCAGCTAAAACATGCATGTGGAACCTAGAGTATGATCAACCATGTGATCGGGAGACGTGTTCAAATATGTCTCAGTTTTCCTCCCCTGGTACTCGGGTGCAACATTCCAGATGCTTTACTAACACTCTCCCCACTTGGAGAGTCAGTCCCTTTAACCTCCTGTTTGGCCCAGTTTGCAATTTCTGCGGAAGATGAACAGGAATAGCGAGAACCAATGAGAGGCTATCTGGAGGTGTCTGGACGGGCAAATTTAACTCTCATTTCCCACCAGGAAGAGGAATTAACCAAAGGCTCAGCATGCCGGGCCGGAACCAGATTAGGGCCTGAAGCCATCCTGCGGTGTTGCGGCCAGGTCACAAGAAAGCGAGTTGAAGAAAGGAGCTCAGGGGCACTGTAATTCACAAACCTGCAGAGTTATAAATGACAGCTATCGTCCAAAAATAGACTGAAGTAAGGCTGCCAAGAGGACTTGAAAGCGGGGCAGAATTGCAGGAAACCGATTTCAGGAGGTAGACTGGAATTGCATTTCAAGCATAGGAAAAGAGGCAGAACGTCCACAATGATGCACTTGGCCAAAAAGGGCGTATGCGTTTTTTCCTGAATATATTCAGGAAAAAACGCATACGCCCTTTTTGGCCAACCAAGCAAGCTTGAAAAGGAAATCTGCACTACAATGAAGTCTCACTTCCCCCCGGTCAAAAGGGCCATCTGAAAAAAGTGTAAAATCCAGAAAGGCAGGACAGGCCATGGAGAAGTGGGAGCCTTGTTATGCTGATGGGCGGGATGTAAATTGCCAACAGACACTCGGGAGAAGTGTATGGTGTTTCCTGAAACATCTAAAAAACAAAGCAACAGAGGCTAGGGCACTTCCACTTATGGTCCTATAGCTTAGGGAAATTAAAATCAAAAAGACACAGCCACCCCAAAGTTTGGGACGCCTCTGTTTACAAGAACCTCGTTTACAGTACAAGTTCAACATGGCAGAAAGTGAAAAATGGATAAAGAAGTTGTGGTATTTACTTACAAAGCAATATCACTCAGCAATGAAATCTATGTCATCAGGCCCTTAGCATCACAATGAGTGGATTCAGGTATGATGATTCTAACTGAAATAAGTCACACAGGAAAAGAAACATCATAAGATATCAGTAATACACGGAATGTAAACTTGGCTACACAGGAACTGAATTACAGAACAGAACAGGGTCTCAAATTTAGAAAACTAACTTATGCTTGCTTAAGGGTAAAGGTGAGTTGGGGTGCTGCATAAAACCAGAGATTGAAATGAGCACAGATAAAGTTCCTTAAGTCAAATATGGAATAGACAAGAGCTACTCCTTGCTCAACGAAATGGACTCAACACCGCATATTAAACGCCTAAGAATGTACCTGACTAGTAAGTATCTTAAAACCTATGGATTGCTATGTCTCCGAAAGAGAATCAAGCATGTGTACAGGGGAATAAACGCAGCAGTGATAGGATTGGAGAGGTTCGGTGAGCAAATGAAGACCCTTTGAAGTCATATTGCCTGGTACCCATTACACGGGTCTCAACTCTCCAGGTTTAAGGTATTCTTCCTTCAGCTAAAACATGCATGTGGAACCCAAGTATGATCAACCATGTGAACGGGAGATGTGTTCAAATATGTCTCAGTTTTCCTCCCCTGGTACTCGGGTGCAACATTCCAGACGCTTTACTAACACTCTCCCCACTTGGAGAGTCAGTCCCTTTAACCTCCTGTTTGGCCCAGTTTGCAATTTCTGCGGAAGATGAACAGGAATAGCGAGAACCAATGAGAGGCTAGCTGGAGGTGTCTGGACGGGCAAATTTAACTCTCATTTCCCACCAGGAAGAGGAAATAACCAAAGGCTCAGCGTGCCGTACCGGAACCAGATTAGGGCCTGAAGCCATCCTGCGGTGTTGCGGCCAGCTCAAAAGAAAGCGAGTTGAAGAAAGGAGCTCAGGGGCACTGTAATTCACAAACCTGCAGAGTTATAAATGACAGCTATCGTCCAAAAATAGACTGAAGTAAGGCTGCCAAGAGGACTTGAAAGCGGGGCAGAATTGCAGGAAACCGATTTCAGGAGGTAGACTGGAATTGCATTGAAAGCATAGGAAAAGAGGCAGAACGTCCACAATGATGCACTTGGCCAAAAAGGGCGTATGCGTTTTTTCCTGAATATATTCAGGAAAAAACGCATACGCCCTTTTTGGCCAAGCAAGCAAGCTTGCAAAGGAAATCTGCACTACAATGAAGTCTCACTTCCCCCCGGTCAAAAGGGCCATCTGAAAAAAGTGTAAAATCCAGAAAGGCAGGGCAGGCCATGGAGAACTGGGAGCCTTGTTATGCTGATGGGCGGGATGTAAATTGCCAACAACCACTCGGGAGAAGTGTATGGTGTTTCCTGAAACATCTAAAAAACAAAGCAACAGAACCTAGGGCACTTCCACTTATGGTCCTATAGCTTAGGGAAATTAAAATCAAAAAGACACAGCCACCCCAAAGTTTGGAATGGCTCTGTTTACAAGAACCTCGTTTACAGTACAAGTTCAACATCACAGAAAGTGAAAAATGGATAAAGAAGTTGTGGTATTTACTTACAAAGCAATATCACTCAGCAATGAAATCTGTGTCATCAGGCCCTTAGCAGCACAATGAGTGGATTCAGGTATGATGATTCTAACTGAAGTAAGTCACACAGAAAAAGAAACATCATAAGATATCAGTAATACACGGAATGTAAACTTGGCTACACAGGAACTGAATTACAGAACAGAACAGGGTCTCAAATTTAGAAAACCAACTTATGCTTGCTTAAGGGTAAAGGTGAGTTGGGGTGCTGCATAAAACCAGAGATTGAAATGAGCACAGATAAAGTTCCTTAAGTCAAATATGGAATAGACAAGAGCTACTCCTTGCTCAACGAAATGGACTCAACACCGCATATTAAACGCCTAAGAATGTACCTGACTAGTAAGTATCTTAAAACCTATGGATTGCTATGTCTCTGAAAGAGAATCAAGCATGTGTACAGGGGCATAAACGCAGCAGTGATAGGATTGGAGAGGTTCGGTGAGCAAATGAAGACCCTTTGAAGTCATATTGCATGGTACCCATTACACGGGTCTTAACTCTCCAGGTTTAAGGTATTCTTCCTTCAGCTAAAACATGCATGTGGAACCCAAGTATGATCAACTATGTGAACGGCAGACGTGTTCAAATATGTCTCAGTTTTCCTCCCCTGGTACTCGGGTGCAACATTCCAGACGCTTTACTAACACTCTCCCCACTTGGAGAGTCAGCGCCTTTAACCTCCTGTTTGGCCCAGTTTGCAATTTCTGCGGAAGATGAACAGGAATAGCGAGAACCAATGAGAGGCTAGCTGGAGGTGTCTGGACGGGCAAATTTAACTCTCATTTCCCACCAGGAAGAGGAAATAACCAAAGGCTCAGCGTGCCGTACCGGAACCAGATTAGGGCCTGAAGCCATCCTGCGGTGTTGCGGCCAGCTCAAAAGAAAGCGAGTTGAAGAAAGGAGCTCAGGGGCACTGTAATTCACAAACCTGCAGAGTTATAAATGACAGCTATCGTCCAAAAATATACTGAAGTAAGGCTGCCAAGAGGACTTGAAAGCGGGGCAGAATTGCAGGAAACCGATTTCAGGAGGTAGACTGGAATTGCATTGAAAGCATAGGAAAAGAGGCAGAACGTCCACAATGATGCACTTGGCCAAAAAGGGCGTATGCGTTTTTTCCTGAATATATTCAGGAAAAACCGCATACGCCCTTTTTGGCCAACCAAGCAAGCTTGCAAAGGAAATCTGCACTACAATGAAGTCTCACTTCCCCCCGGTCAAAAGGGCCATCTGAAAAAAGTGTAAAATCCAGAAAGGCAGGACAGGCCATGGAGAACTGGGAGCCTTGTTATGCTGATGGGCGGGATGTAAATTGCCAACAACCACTTGGGAGAAGTGTATGGTGTTTCCTGAAACATCTAAAAAACAAAGCAACAGAACCTAGGGCACTTCCACTTATGGTCCTATAGCTTAGGGAAATTAAAATCAAAAAGACACAGCCACCCCAAAGTTTGGAATGGCTCTGTTTACAAGAACCTCGTTTACAGTACAAGTTCAACATCGCAGAAAGTGAAAAATGGATAAAGAAGTTGTGGTATTTACTTACAAAGCAATATCACTCAGCAATGAAATCTGTGTCATCAGGCCCTTAGCAGCACAATGAGTGGATTCAGGTATGATGATTCTAACTGAAGTAAGTCACACAGAAAAAGAAACATCATAAGATATCAGTAATACACGGAATGGAAACTTGGCTACACAGGAACTGAATTACAGAACAGAACAGGGTCTCAAATTTAGAAAACCAACTTATGCTTGCTTAAGGGTAAAGGTGAGTTGGGGTGCTGCATAAAACCAGAGATTGAAATGAGCACAGATAAAGTTCCTTAAGCCAAATATGGAATAGACAAGAGCTACTCCTTGCTCAACGAAATGGACTCAACACCGCATATTAAACGCCTAAGAATGTACCTGACTAGTAAGTATCTTAAAACCTATGGATTGCTATGTCTCTGAAAGAGAATCAAGCATGTGTACAGGGGCATAAACGCAGCAGTGATAGGATTGGAGAGGTTCGGTGAGCAAATGAAGACCCTTTGAAGTCATATTGCATGGTACCCATTACACGGGTCTTAACTCTCCAGGTTTAAGGTATTCTTCCTTCAGCTAAAACATGCATGTGGAACCCAAGTATGATCAACCATATGAACGGGAGACGTGTTCAAATATGTCTCAGTTTTCCTCCCCTGGTACTCGGGTGCAACATTCCAGACGCTTTACTAACACTCTCCCCACTTGGAGAGTCAGCGCCTTTAACCTCCTGTTTGGCCCAGTTTGCAATTTCTGCGGAAGATGAACAGGAATAGCGAGAACCAATGAGAGGCTAGCTGGAGGTGTCTGGACGGGCAAATTTAACTCTCATTTCCCACCAGGAAGAGGAAATAACCAAAGGCTCAGCGTGCCGTACCGGAACCAGATTAGGGCCTGAAGCCATCCTGCGGTGTTGCGGCCAGCTCAAAAGAAAGCGAGTTGAAGAAAGGAGCTCAGGGGCACTGTAATTCACAAACCTGCAGAGTTATAAATGACAGCTATCGTCCAAAAATAGACTGAAGTAAGGCTGCCAAGAGGACTTGAAAGCGGGGCAGAATTGCAGGAAACCGATTTCAGGAGGTAGACTGGAATTGCATTGAAAGCATAGGAAAAGAGGCAGAACGTCCACAATGATGCACTTGGCCAAAAAGGGCGTATGCGTTTTTTCCTGAATATATTCAGGAAAAAACGCATACGCCCTTTTTGGCCAACCAAGCAAGCTTGCAAAGGAAATCTGCACTACAATGAAGTCTCACTTCCCCCCGGTCAAAAGGGCCATCTGAAAAAAGTGTAAAATCCAGAAAGGCAGGACAGGCCATGGAGAACTGGGAGCCTTGTTATGCTGATGGGCGGGATGTAAATTGCCAACAGACACTCGGGAGAAGTGTATGGTGTTTCCTGAAACATCTAAAAAACAAAGCACCAGAGCCTAGGGCACTTCCACTTATGGTCCTATAGCTTAGGGAAATTAAAATCAAAAAGACACAGCCACCCCAAAGTTTGGGACGCCTCTGTTTACAAGAACCTCGTTTACAGTACAAGTTCAACATCACAGAAAGTGAAAAATGGATAAAGAACTTGTGGTACTTACGTACAATGCAGTATCACTCAGCAATGAAATCTATGTCATCAGGCCCGTAGCAGCATAATGAGTGTATTCAGGTACGATGATTCTAACTGAAATAAGTCACACAGAAAAAGAAACATCATAAGATATCACTAATACACGGAATGTAAACTTGGCTACACAGGAACTGCATTCCAAAACAGAACAGGGTCTCAAATTTAGAAAACCAACTTATGCTTGCTTAAGGGTAAAGGTGAGTTGGGGTGCTGCATAAAACCAGAGATTGAAATGAGCACAGATAAAGTTCCTTAAGCCAAATATGGAATAGACAAGAGCTACTCCTTGCTCAACGAAATGGACTCAACACCCCATATTAAACGCCTAAGAATGTACCTGACTAGTAAGTATCTTAAAACCTATGGATTGCTATGTCTCCGAAAGAGAATCAAGCATGTGTACAGGGGCATAAACGCAGCAGTGATAGGATTGGAGAGGTTCGGTGAGCAAATGAAGACCCTTTGAAATCATATTGCATGGTACCCATTCCACGTGTTTCAACTACCCAGGTTTAAGGTATTCTTCCTTCAGCTAAAACATGCATGTGGAACCCAAGTATGATCAACCATGTGAACGGGAGACGTGTTCAAATATGTCTCAGTTTTCCTCCCCTGGTACTCGGGTGCAACATTCCAGACGCTTTACTAACACTCTCCCCACTTGGAGAGTCAGCGCCTTTAACCTCCTGTTTGGCCCAGTTTGCAATTTCTGCGGAAGATGAACAGGAATAGCGAGAACCAATGAGAGGCTAGCTGGAGGTGTCTGGACGGGCAAATTTAACTCTCATTTCCCACCAGGAAGAGGAAATAACCAAAGGCTCAGCGTGCCGTACCGGAACCAGATTAGGGCCTGAAGCCATCCTGCGGTGTTGCGGCCAGCTCAAAAGAAAGCGAGTTGAAGAAAGGAGCTCAGGGGCACTGTAATTCACAAACCTGCAGAGTTATAAATGACAGCTATCGTCCAAAAATATACTGAAGTAAGGCTGCCAAGAGGACTTGAAAGCGGGGCAGAATTGCAGGAAACCGATTTCAGGAGGTAGACTGGAATTGCATTGAAAGCATAGGAAAAGAGGCAGAACGTCCACAATGATGCACTTGGCCAAAAAGGGCGTATGCGTTTTTTCCTGAATATATTCAGGAAAAAACGCATACGCCCTTTTTGGCCAACCAAGCAAGCTTGCAAAGGAAATCTGCACTACAATGAAGTCTCACTTCCCCCCGGTCAAAAGGGCCATCTGAAAAAAGTGTAAAATCCAGAAAGGCAGGACAGGCCATGGAGAACTGGGAGCCTTGTTATGCTGATGGGCGGGATGTAAATTGCCAACAACCACTCGGGAGAAGTGTATGGTGTTTCCTGAAACATCTAAAAAACAAAGCAACAGAACCTAGGGCACTTCCACTTATGGTCCTATAGCTTAGGGAAATTAAAATCAAAAAGACACAGCCACCCCAAAGTTTGGGACGCCTCTGTTTACAAGAACCTCGTTTACAGTACAAGTTCAACATCACAGAAAGTGAAAAATGGATAAAGAACTTGTGGTACTTACGTACAATGCAGTATCACTCAGCAATGAAATCTATGTCATCAGGCCCGTAGCAGCATAATGAGTGGATTCAGGTACGATGATTCTAACTGAAATAAGTCACACAGAAAAAGAAACATCATAAGATATCACTAATACACGGAATGTAAACTTGGCTACACAGGAACTGCATTCCAAAACAGAACAGGGTCTCAAATTTAGAAAACCAACTTATGCTTGCTTAAGGGTAAAGGTGAGTTGGGGTGCTGCATAAAACCAGAGATTGAAATGAGCACAGATAAAGTTCCTTAAGCCAAATATGGAATAGACAAGAGCTACTCCTTGCTCAACGAAATGGACTCAACACCCCATATTAAACGCCTAAGAATGTACCTGACTAGTAAGTATCTTAAAACCTATGGATTGCTATGTCTCCGAAAGAGAATCAAGCATGTGTACAGGGGCATAAACGCAGCAGTGATAGGATTGGAGAGGTTCGGTGAGCAAATGAAGACCCTTTGAAATCATATTGCATGGTACCCATTCCACGTGTTTCAACTACCCAGGTTTAAGGTATTCTTCCTTCAGCTAAAACATGCATGTGGAACCTAGAGTATGATCAACCATGTGATCGGGAGACGTGTTCAAATATGTCTCAGTTTTCCTCCCCTGGTACTCGGGTGCAACATTCCAGATGCTTTACTAACACTCTCCCGACTTGGAGAGTCAGCGCCTTTAACCTCCTGTTTGGCCCAGTTTGCAATTTCTGCGGAAGATGAACAGGAATAGCGAGAACCAATGAGAGGCTAGCTGGAGGTGTCTGGACGGGCAAATTTAACTCTCATTTCCCACCAGGAAGAGGAAATAACCAAAGGCTCAACATGCCGTACCGGAACCAGATTAGGGCCTGAAGCCATCCTGCGGTGTTGCGGCCAGCTCAAAAGAAAGCGAGTTGAAGAAAGGTGCTCAGGGGCACTGTAATTCACAAACCTGCAGAGTTATAAATGACAGCTATCGTCCAAAAATAGACTGAAGTAAGGCTGCCAAGAGGACTTGAAAGCGGGGCAGAATTGCAGGAAACCGATTTCAGGAGGTAGACTGGAATTGCATTGAAAGCATAGGAAAAGAGGCAGAACGTCCACAATGATGCACTTGGCCAAAAAGGGCGTATGCGTTATTTCCTGAATATATTCAGGAAAAAACGCATACGCACTTTTTGGCCAACCAAGCAAGCTTGCAAAGGAAATCTGCACTACAATGAAGTCTCACTTCCCCCCGGTCAAAAGGGCCATCTGAAAAAAGTGTAAAATCCAGAAAGGCAGGACAGGCCATGGAGAACTGGGAGCCTTGTTATGCTGATGGGAGGGATGTAAATTGCCAACAGACACTCGGGAGAAGTGTATGGTGTTTCCTGAAACATCTAAAAAACAAAGCAACAGAGCCTAGGGCACTGCCACTTATGGTCCTATAGCTTAGGGAAATTAAAATCAAAAAGACACATCCACCCCAAAGTTTGGGACGCCTCTGTTTACAAGAACCTCGTTTACAGTACAAGTTCAACATCGCAGAAAGTGAAAAATGGATAAAGAAGTTGTGGTATTTACTTACAAAGCAATATCACTCAGCAATGAAATCTATGTCATCAGGCCCTTAGCATCACAATGAGTGGATTCAGGTATGATGATTCTAAATGAAATAAGTCACACAGAAAAAGAAACATCATAAGATATCACTAACACACGGAATGTAAACTTGGCTACACAGGAACTGAATTACAGAACAGAACAGGGTCTCAAATTTAGAAAACCAACTTATGCTTGCTTAAGGGTAAAGGTGAGTTGGGGTGCTGCATAAAACCAGAGATTGAAATGAGCACAGATAAAGTTCCTTAAGCCAAATATGGAATAGACAAGAGCTACTCCTTGCTCAACGAAATGGACTCAAAACCCCATATTAAACGCCTAAGAATGTACCTGACTAGTAAGTATCTTAAAACCTATGGATTGCTATGTCTCCGAAAGAGAATCAAGCATGTGTACAGGGGCATAAACGCAGCAGTGATAGGATTGGAGAGGTTCGGTGAGCAAATGAAGACCCTTTGAAGTCATATTGCATGGTACCCATTCCACGGGTTTCAACTACCCAGGTTTTAGGTATTCTTCCTTCAGCTAAAACATGCATGTGGAACCCAGAGTATGATCAACCATGTGATCGGGAGACGTGTTCAAATATGTCTCAGTTTTCCTCCCCTGGTACTCGGGTGCAACATTCCAGACGCTTTACTAACACTCTCCCCACTTGGAGAGTCAGCGCCTTTAACCTCCTGTTTGGCACAGTTTGCAATTTCTGCGGAAGATGAACAGGAATAGCGAGAACCAATGAGAGGCTAGCTGGAGGTGTCTGGACGGGCAAATTTAACTCTCATTTCCCAACAGGAAGAGGAAATAACCAAAGGCTCAGCGTGCCGTGCCGGAACCAGATTAGGGCCTGAAGCCATCCTGCGGTGTTGCGGCCAGCTCAAAAGAAAGCGAGTTGAAGAAAGGAGCTCAGGGGCACTGCAGTTCACAAACCTGCAGAGTTATAAATGACAGCTATCGTCCAAAAATAGACTGAAGTAAGGCTGCCAAGAGGACTTGAAAGCGGGGCAGAATTGCAGGAAACCGATTTCAGGAGGTAGACTGGAATTGCATTGAAAGCATAGGAAAAGAGGCAGAACGTCCACAATGATGCACTTGGCCAAAAAGGGCGTATGCGTTTTTTCCTGAATATATTCAGGAAAAAACACATACGCCCTTTTTGACCAACCAAGCAAGCTTGCAAAGGAAATCTGCACTACAATGAAGTCTCACTTCCCCCCGGTCAAAAGGGCCATCTGAAAAAAGTGTAAAATCCAGAAAGGCAGGACAGGCCGTGGAGAACTGGGAGCCTTGTTATGCTGATGGGTGGGATGTAAATTGCCAACAGACACTCGGGAGAAGTGTATGGTGTTTCCTGAAACATCTAAAAATCAAAGCAACAGAGCCTAGGGTACTGCCACTTATGGTCCTATAGCTTAGGGAAATTAAAATCAAAAAGACACAGCCACCCCAAAGTTTGGAACGGCTCTGTTTACAAGAACCTCGTTTACAGTACAAGTTCAACATGGCAGAAAGTGAAAAATGGATAAAGAACTTGTGGTACTTACGTACAATGCAGTATCACTCAGCAATGAAATCTATGTCATCAGGCCCGTAGCAGCATATTGAGTGGATTCAGGTACGATGATTCTAACTGAAATAAGTCACACAGAAAAAGAAACATCATAAGATATCACTAACACACGGAATGTAAACTTGGCTACACAGGAACTACATTCCAAAACAGAACAGGGTCTCAAATTTAGAAAACCAACTTATGCTTGCTTAAGGGGAAAGGTGAGTTGGGGTGCTGCATAAAACCAGAGATTGAAATGAGCACAGATAAAGTTCCTTAAGCCAAATATGGAATAGACAAGAGCTACTCCTTGCTCAACGAAATGGACTCAAAACCCCATATTAAACGCCTAAGAATGTACCTGACTAGTAAGTATCTTAAAACCTATGGATTGCTATGTCTCCGAAAGAGAATCAAGCATGTGTACAGGGGCATAAACGCAGCAGTGATAGGATTGGAGAGGTTCGGTGAGCAAATGAAGACTCTTTGAAGTCATATTGCATGGTACCCATTCCACGGGTTTCAACTACCCAGGTTTTAGGTATTCTTCCTTCAGCTAAAACATGCATGTGGAACCCAGAGTATGATCAACCATGTGATCGGGAGACGTGTTCAAATATGTCTCAGTTTTCCTCCCCTGGTACTCGGGTGCAACATTCCAGACGCTTTACTAACACTCTCCCCACTTGGAGAGTCAGCGCCTTTAACCTCCTGTTTGGCACAGTTTGCAATTTCTGCGGAAGATGAACAGGAATAGCGAGAACCAATGAGAGGCTAGCTGGAGGTGTCTGGACGGGCAAATTTAACTCTCATTTCCCAACAGGAAGAGGAAATAACCAAAGGCTCAGCGTGCCGTGCCGGAACCAGATTAGGGCCTGAAGCCATCCTGCGGTGTTGCGGCCAGCTCAAAAGAAAGCGAGTTGAAGAAAGGAGCTCAGGGGCACTGTAATTCACAAACCTGCAGAGTTATAAATGACAGCTATCGTCCAAAAATAGACTGAAGTAAGGCTGCCAAGAGGACTTGAAAGCGGGGCAGAATTGCAGGAAACCGATTTCAGGAGGTAGACTGGAATTGCATTGAAAGCATAGGAAAAGAGGCAGAACGTCCACAATGATGCACTTGGCCAAAAAGGGCGTATGCGTTTTTTCCTGAATATATTCAGGAAAAAACACATACGCCCTTTTTGACCAACCAAGCAAGCTTGCAAAGGAAATCTGCACTACAATGAAGTCTCACTTCCCCCCGGTCAAAAGGGCCATCTGAAAAAAGTGTAAAATCCAGAAAGGCAGGACAGGCCATGGAGAACTGGGAGCCTTGTTATGCTGATGGGTGGGATGTAAATTGCCAACAGACACTCGGGAGAAGTGTATGGTGTTTCCTGAAACATCTAAAAATCAAAGCAACAGAGCCTAGGGCACTGCCACTTATGGTCCTATAGCTTAGGGAAATTAAAATCAAAAAGACACAGCCACCCCAAAGTTTGGAACGGCTCTGTTTACAAGAACCTCGTTTACAGTACAAGTTCAACATGGCAGAAAGTGAAAAATGGATAAAGAACTTGTGGTACTTACGTACAATGCAGTATCACTCAGCAATGAAATCTATGTCATCAGGCCCGTAGCAGCATATTGAGTGGATTCAGGTACGATGATTCTAACTGAAATAAGTCACACAGAAAAAGAAACATCATAAGATATCACTAACACACGGAATGTAAACTTGGCTACACAGGAACTGCATTCCAAAACAGAACAGGGTCTCAAATTTAGAAAACCAACTTATGCTTGCTTAAGGGTAAAGGTGAGTTGGGGTGCTGCATAAAACCAGAGATTGAAATGAGCACAGATAAAGTTCCTTAAGCCAAATATGGAATAGACAAGAGCTACTCCTTGCTCAACGAAATGGACTCAAAACCCCATATTAAACGCCTAAACATGTACCTGACTAGTAAGTATCTTAAAACCTATGGATTGCTATGTCTCCGAAAGAGAATCAAGCATGTGTACAGGGGCATAAACGCAGCAGTGATAGGATTGGAGAGGTTCGGTGAGCAAATGAAGACCCTTTGAAGTCATATTGCATGGTACCCATTCCACGGGTTTCAACTACCCAGGTTTTAGGTATTCTTCCTTCAGCTAAAACATGCATGTGGAACCCAGAGTATGATCAACCATGTGATCGGGAGACGTGTTCAAATATGTCTCAGTTTTCCTCCCCTGGTACTCGGGTGCAACATTCCAGACGCTTTACTAACACTCTCCCCACTTGGAGAGTCAGCGCCTTTAACCTCCTGTTTGGCACAGTTTGCAATTTCTGCGGAAGATGAACAGGAATAGCGAGAACCAATGAGAGGCTAGCTGGAGGTGTCTGGACGGGCAAATTTAACTCTCATTTCCCAACAGGAAGAGGAAATAACCAAAGGCTCAGCGTGCCGTGCCGGAACCAGATTAGGGCCTGAAGCCATCCTGCGGTGTTGCGGCCAGCTCAAAAGAAAGCGAGTTGAAGAAAGGAGCTCAGGGGCACTGTAATTCACAAACCTGCAGAGTTATAAATGACAGCTATCGTCCAAAAATAGACTGAAGTAAGGCTGCCAAGAGGACTTGAAAGCGGGGCAGAATTGCAGGAAACCGATTTCAGGAGGTAGACTGGAATTGCATTGAAAGCATAGGAAAAGAGGCAGAACGTCCACAATGATGCACTTGGCCAAAAAGGGCGTATGCGTTTTTTCCTGAATATATTCAGGAAAAAACGCATACGCCCTTTTTGACCAACCAAGCAAGCTTGCAAAGGAAATCTGCACTACAATGAAGTCTCACTTCCCCCCGGTCAAAAGGGCCATCTGAAAAAAGTGTAAAATCCAGAAAGGCAGGACAGGCCATGGAGAACTGGGAGCCTTGTTATGCTGATGGGTGGGATGTAAATTGCCTACAGACACTCGGGAGAAGTGTATGGTGTTTCCTGAAACATCTAAAAATCAAAGCAACAGAGCCTAGGGCACTGCCACTTATGGTCCTATAGCTTAGGGAAATTAAAATCAAAAAGACACAGCCACCCCAAAGTTTGGAACGGCTCTGTTTACAAGAACCTCGTTTACAGTACAAGTTCAACATGGCAGAAAGTGAAAAATGGATAAAGAACTTGTGGTACTTACGTACAATGCAGTATCACTCAGCAATGAAATCTATGTCATCAGGCCCGTAGCAGCATATTGAGTGGATTCAGGTACGATGATTCTAACTGAAATAAGTCACACAGAAAAAGAAACATCATAAGATATCACTAACACACGGAATGTAAACTTGGCTACACAGGAACTGCATTCCAAAACAGAACAGGGTCTCAAATTTAGAAAACCAACTTATGCTTGCTTAAGGGTAAAGGTGAGTTGGGGTGCTGCATAAAACCAGAGATTGAAATGAGCACAGATAAAGTTCCTTAAGCCAAATATGGAATAGACAAGAGCTACTCCTTGCTCAACGAAATGGACTCAAAACCCCATATTAAACGCCTAAGAATGTACCTGACTAGTAAGTATCTTAAAACCTATGGATTGCTATGTCTCCGAAAGAGAATCAAGCATGTGCACAGGGGCATAAACGCAGCAGTGATAGGATTGGAGAGGTTCGGTGAGCAAATGAAGACCCTTTGAAGTCATATTGCATGGTACCCATTCCACAGGTTTCAACTACCCAGGTTTTAGGTATTCTTCCTTCAGCTAAAACATGCATGTGGAACCCAGAGTATGATCAACCATGTGATCGGGAGACGTGTTCAAATATGTCTCAGTTTTCCTCCCCTGGTACTCGGGTGCAACATTCCAGACGCTTTACTAACACTCTCCCCACTTGGAGAGTCAGCGCCTTTAACCTCCTGTTTGGCACAGTTTGCAATTTCTGCGGAAGATGAACAGGAATAGCGAGAACCAATGAGAGGCTAGCTGGAGGTGTCTGGACGGGCAAATTTAACTCTCATTTCCCACCAGGAAGAGGAATTAACCAAAGGCTAAGCGTGCCGTGCCGGAACCAGATTAGGGCCTGAAGCCATCCTGCGGTGTTGCGGCCAGCTCAAAAGAAAGCGAGTTGAAGAAAGGAGCTCAGGGGCACTGTAATTCACAAACCTGCAGAGTTATAAATGACAGCTATCGTCCAAAAATAGACTGAAGTAAGGCTGCCAAGAGGACTTGAAAGCGGGGCAGAATTGCAGGAAACCGATTTCAGGAGGTAGACTGGAATTGCATTGAAAGCATAGGAAAAGAGGCAGAACGTCCACAATGATGCACTTGGCCAAAAAGGGCATATGCATATTTTCCTGAATATATTCAGGAAAAAACGCATACGCCCTTTTTGGCCAACCAAGCAAGCTTGCAAAGGAAATCTGCACTACAATGAAGTCTCACTTCCCCCCGGTCAAAAGGGCCATCTGAAAAAAGTGTAAAATCCAGAAAGGCAGGACAGGCCATGGAGAACTGGGAGCCTTGTTATGCTGATGGGCGGGATGTAAATTGCCAACAGACACTCGGGAGAAGTGTATGGTGTTTCCTGAAACATCTAAAAAACAAAGGAACAGAGCCTAGGGTACTGCCACTTATGGTCCTATAGCTTAGGGAAATTAAAATCAAAAAGACACAGCCACCCCAAAGTTTGGGACGCCTCTGTTTACAAGAACCTCGTTTACAGTACAAGTTCAACATCGCAGAAAGTGAAAAATGGATAAAGAAGTTGTGGTATTTACTTACAAAGCAATATCACTCAGCAATGAAATCTATGTCATCAGGCCCTTAGCATCACAATGAGTGGATTCAGGTATGATGATTCTAACTGAAATAAGTCACACAGAAAAAGAAACATCATAAGATATCAGTAATACACGGAATGGAAACTTGGCTACACAGGAACTGAATTACAGAACAGAACAGGGTCTCAAATTTAGAAAACCAACTTATGCTTGCTTAAGGGTAAAGGTGAGTTGGGGTGCTGCATAAAACCAGAGATTGAAATGAGCACAGATAAAGTTCCTTAAGTCAAATATGGAATAGACAAGAGCTACTCCTTGCTCAACGAAATGGACTCAACACCGCATATTAAACGCCTAAGAATGTACCTGACTAGTAAGTATCGTAAAACCTATGGATTGCTATGTCTCCGAAAGAGAATCAAGCATGTGTACAGGGGCATAAACGCAGCAGTGATAGGATTGGAGAGGTTCGGTGAGCAAATGAAGACCCTTTGAAGTCATATTGCATGGTACCCATTACACGGGTCTCAACTCTCCAGGTTTAAGGTATTCTTCCTTCAGCTAAAACATGCATGTGGAACCCAAGTATGATCAACCATGTGAACGGGAGACGTGTTCAAATATGTCTCAGTTTTCCTCCCCTGGTACTCGGGTGCAACATTCCAGACGCTTTACTAACACTCTCCCCACTTGAAGAGTCAGCGCCTTTAACCTCCTGTTTGGCCCAGTTTGCAATTTCTGCGGAAGATGAACAGGAATAGCGAGAACCAATGAGAGGCTAGCTGGAGGTGTCTGGACGGGTAAATTTAACTCTCATTTCCCACCAGGAAGAGGAATTAACCAAAGGCTCAGCATGCCGGGCCGGAAACAGATTAGGGCCTGAAGCCATCCTGCGTTGTTGCGGCCAGGTCACAAGAAAGCGAGTTGAAGAAAGGAGCTCAGGGGCACTGTAATTCACAAACCTGCAGAGTTATAAATGACAGCTATCGTCCAAAAATATACTGAAGTAAGGCTGCCAAGAGGACTTGAAAGCGGGGCAGAATTGCAGGAAACCAATTTCAGGAGGTAGACTGAAATTGCATTGAAAGCATAGGAAAAGAGGCAGAACGTCCACAATGATGCACTTGGCCAAAAAGGGCGTATGCGTTTTTTCCTGAATATATTCAGGAAAAAACGCATACGCCCTTTTTGGCCAACCAAGCAAGCTTGCAAAGGAAATCTGCACTACAATGAAGTTTCACTTCCCCCCGGTCAAAAGGGCCATCTGAAAAAAGTGTAAAATCCAGAAAGGCAACAGGCCATGGAGAACTGGGAGCCTTGTTATGCTGATGGGCGGGATGTAAATTGCCAACAGACACTTGGGAGAAGTGTATGGTGTTTCCTGAAACATCTAAAAAACAAAGCAACAGAGCTTAGGGCACTTCCACTTATGGTCCTATAGCTTAGGGAAATTAAAATCAAAAAGACACAGCCACCCCAAAGTTTGGAACGGCTCTGTTTACAAGAACGTCGTTTACAGTACAAGTTCAACATCGCAGAAAGTGAAAAATGGATAAAGAAGTTGTGGTATTTACTTACAAAGCAATATCACTCAGCAATGAAATCTGTGTCATCAGGCCCTCAGCAGCACAATGAGTGGATTCAGGTATGATGATTCTAACTGAAGTAAGTCACACAGAAAAAGAAACATCATAAGATATCAGTAATACACGGAATGAAAACTTGGCTACACAGGAACTGAATTACAGAACAGAACAGGGTCTCAAATTTAGAAAACCAACTTATGCTTGCTTAAGGGGAAAGGTGAGTTGGGGTGCTGCATAAAACCAGAGATTGAAATGAGCACAGATAAAGTTCCTTAAGTCAAATATGGAATAGACAAGAGCTACTCCTTGCTCAACGAAATGGACACAACACCACATATTAAACGCCTAAGAATGTACCTGACTAGTAAGTATCTTAAAACCTATGGATTGCTATGTCTCCGAAAGAGAATCAAGCATGTGTACAGGGGCATAAACGCAGCAGTGATAGGATTGGAGAGGTTCGGTGAGCAAATGAAGACCCTTTGAAGTCATATTGCATGGTACCCATTCCACGGGTTTCAACTACCCAGGTTTTAGGTATTCTTCCTTCAGCTAAAACATGCATGTGGAACCCAGAGTATGATCAACCATGTGATCGGGAGACGTGTTCAAATATGTCTCAGTTTTCCTCCCCTGGTACTCGGGTGCAACATTCCAGACGCTTTACTAACACTCTCCCCACTTGGAGAGTCAGCGCCTTTAACCTCCTGTTTGGCACAGTTTGCAATTTCTGCGGAAGATGAACAGGAATAGCGAGAACCAATGAGAGGCTAGCTGGAGGTGTCTGGACGGGCAAATTTAACTCTCATTTCCCACCAGGAAGAGGAAATAACCAAAGGCTCAGCGTGCCGTGCCGGAACCAGATTAGGGCCTGAAGCCATCCTGCGGTGTTGCGGCCAGCTCAAAAGAAAGCGAGTTGAAGAAAGGAGCTCAGGGGCACTGTAATTCACAAACCTGCAGAGTTATAAATGACAGCTATCGTCCAAAAATAGACTGAAGTAAGGCTGCCAAGAGGACTTGAAAGCGGGGCAGAATTGCAGGAAACCGATTTCAGGAGGTAGACTGGAATTGCATTGAAAGCATAGGAAAAGAGGCAGAACGTCCACAATGATGCACTTGGCCAAAAAGGGCGTATGCGTTTTTTCCTGAATATATTCAGGAAAAAACGCATACGCCCTTTTTGACCAACCAAGCAAGCTTGCAAAGGAAATCTGCACTACAATGAAGTCTCACTTCCCCCCGGTCAAAAGGGCCATCTGAAAAAAGTGTAAAATCCAGAAAGGCAGGACAGGCCATGGAGAACTGGGAGCCTTGTTATGCTGATGGGTGGGATGTAAATTGCCAACAGACACTCGGGAGAAGTGTATGGTGTTTCCTGAAACATCTAAAAATCAAAGCAACAGAGCCTAGGGCACTGCCACTTATGGTCCTATAGCTTAGGGAAATTAAAATCAAAAAGACACAGCCACCCCAAAGTTTGGAACGGCTCTGTTTACAAGAACCTCGTTTACAGTACAAGTTCAACATGGCAGAAAGTGAAAAATGGATAAAGAACTTGTGGTACTTACGTACAATGCAGTATCACTCAGCAATGAAATCTATGTCATCAGGCCCGTAGCAGCATATTGAGTGGATTCAGGTACGATGATTCTAACTGAAATAAGTCACACAGAAAAAGAAACATCATAAGATATCACTAACACACGGAATGTAAACTTGGCTACACAGGAACTGCATTCCAAAACAGAACAGGGTCTCAAATTTAGAAAACCAACTTATGCTTGCTTAAGGGTAAAGGTGAGTTGGGGTGCTGCATAAAACCAGAGATTGAAATGAGCACAGATAAAGTTCCTTAAGCCAAATATGGAATAGACAAGAGCTACTCCTTGCTCAACGAAATGGACTCAAAACCCCATATTAAACGCCTAAGAATGTACCTGACTAGTAAGTATCTTAAAACCTATGGATTGCTATGTCTCCGAAAGAGAATCAAGCATGTGTACAGGGGCATAAACGCAGCAGTGATAGGATTGGAGAGGTTCGGTGAGCAAATGAAGACCCTTTGAAGTCATATTGCATGGTACCCATTCCACAGGTTTCAACTACCCAGGTTTTAGGTATTCTTCCTTCAGCTAAAACATGCATGTGGAACCCAGAGTATGATCAACCATGTGATCGGGAGACGTGTTCAAATATGTCTCAGTTTTCCTCCCCTGGTACTCGGGTGCAACATTCCAGACGCTTTACTAACACTCTCCCCACTTGGAGAGTCAGCGCCTTTAACCTCCTGTTTGGCACAGTTTGCAATTTCTGCGGAAGATGAACAGGAATAGCGAGAACCAATGAGAGGCTAGCTGGAGGTGTCTGGACGGGCAAATTTAACTCTCATTTCCCACCAGGAAGAGGAATTAACCAAAGGCTAAGCGTGCCGTGCCGGAACCAGATTAGGGCCTGAAGCCATCCTGCGGTGTTGCGGCCAGCTCAAAAGAAAGCGAGTTGAAGAAAGGAGCTCAGGGGCACTGTAATTCACAAACCTGCAGAGTTATAAATGACAGCTATCGTCCAAAAATAGACTGAAGTAAGGCTGCCAAGAGGACTTGAAAGCGGGGCAGAATTGCAGGAAACCGATTTCAGGAGGTAGACTGGAATTGCATTGAAAGCATAGGAAAAGAGGCAGAACGTCCACAATGATGCACTTGGCCAAAAAGGGCATATGCATATTTTCCTGAATATATTCAGGAAAAAACGCATACGCCCTTTTTGGCCAACCAAGCAAGCTTGCAAAGGAAATCTGCACTACAATGAAGTCTCACTTCCCCCCGGTCAAAAGGGCCATCTGAAAAAAGTGTAAAATCCAGAAAGGCAGGACAGGCCATGGAGAACTGGGAGCCTTGTTATGCTGATGGGCGGGATGTAAATTGCCAACAGACACTCGGGAGAAGTGTATGGTGTTTCCTGAAACATCTAAAAAACAAAGGAACAGAGCCTAGGGTACTGCCACTTATGGTCCTATAGCTTAGGGAAATTAAAATCAAAAAGACACAGCCACCCCAAAGTTTGGGACGCCTCTGTTTACAAGAACCTCGTTTACAGTACAAGTTCAACATCGCAGAAAGTGAAAAATGGATAAAGAAGTTGTGGTATTTACTTACAAAGCAATATCACTCAGCAATGAAATCTATGTCATCAGGCCCTTAGCATCACAATGAGTGGATTCAGGTATGATGATTCTAACTGAAATAAGTCACACAGAAAAAGAAACATCATAAGATATCAGTAATACACGGAATGGAAACTTGGCTACACAGGAACTGAATTACAGAACAGAACAGGGTCTCAAATTTAGAAAACCAACTTATGCTTGCTTAAGGGTAAAGGTGAGTTGGGGTGCTGCATAAAACCAGAGATTGAAATGAGCACAGATAAAGTTCCTTAAGTCAAATATGGAATAGACAAGAGCTACTCCTTGCTCAACGAAATGGACTCAACACCGCATATTAAACGCCTAAGAATGTACCTGACTAGTAAGTATCGTAAAACCTATGGATTGCTATGTCTCCGAAAGAGAATCAAGCATGTGTACAGGGGCATAAACGCAGCAGTGATAGGATTGGAGAGGTTCGGTGAGCAAATGAAGACCCTTTGAAGTCATATTGCATGGTACCCATTCCACGGGTCTCAACTCTCCAGGTTTAAGGTATTCTTCCTTCAGCTAAAACATGCATGTGGAACCCAAGTATGATCAACCATGTGAACGGGAGACGTGTTCAAATATGTCTCAGTTTTCCTCCCCTGGTACTCGGGTGCAACATTCCAGACGCTTTACTAACACTCTCCCCACTTGAAGAGTCAGCGCCTTTAACCTCCTGTTTGGCCCAGTTTGCAATTTCTGCGGAAGATGAACAGGAATAGCGAGAACCAATGAGAGTCTAGCTGGAGGTGTCTGGACGGGTAAATTTAACTCTCATTTCCCACCAGGAAGAGGAATTAACCAAAGGCTCAGCATGCCGGGCCGGAAACAGATTAGGGCCTGAAGCCATCCTGCGTTGTTGCGGCCAGGTCACAAGAAAGCGAGTTGAAGAAAGGAGCTCAGGGGCACTGTAATTCACAAACCTGCAGAGTTATAAATGACAGCTATCGTCCAAAAATATACTGAAGTAAGGCTGCCAAGAGGACTTGAAAGCGGGGCAGAATTGCAGGAAACCAATTTCAGGAGGTAGACTGAAATTGCATTGAAAGCATAGGAAAAGAGGCAGAACGTCCACAATGATGCACTTGGCCAAAAAGGGCGTATGCGTTTTTTCCTGAATATATTCAGGAAAAAACGCATACGCCCTTTTTGGCCAACCAAGCAAGCTTGCAAAGGAAATCTGCACTACAATGAAGTTTCACTTCCCCCCGGTCAAAAGGGCCATCTGAAAAAAGTGTAAAATCCAGAAAGGCAACAGGCCATGGAGAACTGGGAGCCTTGTTATGCTGATGGGCGGGATGTAAATTGCCAACAGACACTTGGGAGAAGTGTATGGTGTTTCCTGAAACATCTAAAAAACAAAGCAACAGAGCTTAGGGCACTTCCACTTATGGTCCTATAGCTTAGGGAAATTAAAATCAAAAAGACACAGCCACCCCAAAGTTTGGAACGGCTCTGTTTACAAGAACGTCGTTTACAGTACAAGTTCAACATCGCAGAAAGTGAAAAATGGATAAAGAAGTTGTGGTATTTACTTACAAAGCAATATCACTCAGCAATGAAATCTGTGTCATCAGGCCCTCAGCAGCACAATGAGTGGATTCAGGTATGATGATTCTAACTGAAGTAAGTCACACAGAAAAAGAAACATCATAAGATATCAGTAATACACGGAATGAAAACTTGGCTACACAGGAACTGAATTACAGAACAGAACAGGGTCTCAAATTTAGAAAACCAACTTATGCTTGCTTAAGGGGAAAGGTGAGTTGGGGTGCTGCATAAAACCAGAGATTGAAATGAGCACAGATAAAGTTCCTTAAGTCAAATATGGAATAGACAAGAGCTACTCCTTGCTCAACGAAATGGACTCAACACCACATATTAAACGCCTAAGAATGTACCTGACTAGTAAGTATCGTAAAACCTATGGATTGCTATGTCTCCAGAAGAGAATCAAGCATGTGTACAGGGGCATAAACGCAGCAGTGATAGGATTGGAGAGGTTCGGTGAGCAAATGAAGACCCTTTGAAGTCATATTGCATGGTACCCATTACACGGGTCTTAACTCTCCAGGTTTAAGGTATTCTTCCTTCAGCTAAAACATGCATGTGGAACCCAAGTATGATCAACCATGTGAACGGGAGACGTGTTCAAATATGTCTCAGTTTTCCTCCCCTGGTACTCGGGTGCAACATTCCAAATGCTTTACTAACACTCTCCCCACTTGGAGAGTCAGCGCCTTTAACCTCCTGTTTGGCCCAGTTTGCAATTTCTGCGGAAGATGAACAGGAATAGCGATAACCAATGAGAGACTAGCTGGAGGTGTCTGGACGGGCAAATTTAACTCTCATTTCCCACCAGGAAGAGGAAATAACCAAAGGCTCAGCGTGCCGTGCCGGAACCAGATTAGGGCCTGAAGCCATCCTGCGGTGTTGCGGCCAGGTCACAAGAAAGCAAGTTGAAGAAAGGAGCTCAGGGGCACTGTAAATCACAAACCTGCAGAGTTATAAAAGACAGCTATCGTCCAAAAATAGACTGAAGTAAGGCTGCCAAGAGGACTTGAAAGCGGGGCAGAATTGCAGGAAACCGATTTCAGGAGGTAGACTGGAATTGCATTGAAAGCATAGGAAAAGAGGCAGAACGTCCACAATGATGCACTTGGCCAAAAAGGGCGTATGCGTTTTTTCCTGAATATATTCAGGAAAAAACGCATACGCCCTTTTTGGCCAACCAAGCAAGCTTGCAAAGGAAATCTGCACTACAATGAAGTCTCACTTCCCCCCGGTCAAAAGGGCCATCTGAAAAAAGTGTAAAATCCAGACAGGCAGGACAGGCCATGGAGAACTGGGAGCCTTGTTATGCTGATGGGCGGGATGTAAATTGCCAACAACCACTCGGGAGAAGTGTATGGTGTTTCCTGAAACATCTAAAAAACAAAGCAACAGAGCCTAGGGCACTTCCACTTATGGTCCTATAGCTTAGGGAAATTAAAATCAAAAAGAGACAGCCACCCCTAAGTTTGGAACGGCTCTGTTTACAAGAACCTCGTTTACAGTACAAGTACAACATCGCAGAAAGTGAAAAATAGA
Source organism: Stenella coeruleoalba (assembly GCF_951394435.1). Classification (NCBI taxonomy): domain Eukaryota; kingdom Metazoa; phylum Chordata; class Mammalia; order Artiodactyla; family Delphinidae; genus Stenella; species Stenella coeruleoalba. The sequence continues at coordinate 588,830 of NW_027646291.1, forward strand.
TAAAGAAGTTGTGGTATTTACTTACAAAGCAATATCACTCAGCAATGAAAGCTGTGTCATCAGGCCCTTAGCAGCACAATGAGTGGATTCAGGTATGATGATTCTAACTGAAATAAGTCACACAGAAAAAGAAACATCATAAGATATCAGTAATACACGGAATGGAAACTTGGCTACACAGGAACTGAATTACAGAACAGAACAGGGTCTCAAATTTAGAAAACCAACTTATGCTTGCTTAAGGGTAAAGGTGAGTTGGGGTACTGCATAAAACCAGAGATTGAAATGAGCACAGATAAAGTTCCTTAAGCCAAATATGGAATAGACAAGAGCTACTCCTTGCTCAACGAAATGGACTCAACACCCCATATTAAACGCCTAAGAATGTACCTGACTAGTAAGTATCTTAAAACCTATGGATTGCTATGTCTCCGAAAGAGAATCAAGCATGTGTACAGGGGCATAAACGCAGCAGTGATAGGATTGGAGAGGTTCGGTGAGCAAATGAAGACCCTTTGAAATCATATTGCATGGTACCCATTCCACGGGTTTCAACTACCCAGGTTTAAGGTATTCTTCCTTCAGCTAAAACATGCATGTGGAACCTAGAGTATGATCAACCATGTGATCGGGAGACGTGTTCAAATATGTCTCAGTTTTCCTCCCCTGGTACTCGGGTGCAACATTCCAGACGCTTTACTAACACTCTCCCCACTTGGAGAGTCAGTCCCTTTAACCTCCTGTTTGGCCCAGTTTGCAATTTCTGCGGAAGATGAACAGGAATAGCGAGAACCAATGAGAGGCTAGCTGGAGGTGTCTGGACGGGCAAATTTAACTCTCATTTCCCACCAGGAAGAGGAATTAACCAAAGGCTCAGCATGCAGGGTCGGAACCAGATTAGGGCCTGAAGCCATCCTGCGGTGTTGCGGCCAGGTCACAAGAAAGCGAGTTGAAGAAAGGAGCTCAGGGGCACTGTAATTCACAAACCTGCAGAGTTATAAATGACAGCTATCATCCAAAAATAGACTGAAGTAAGGCTGCCAAGAGGACTTGAAAGCGGGGCAGAATTGCAGGAAACCGATTTCAGGAGGTAGACTGGAATTGCATTGAAAGCATAGGAAAAGAGGCAGAACGTCCACAATGATGCACTTGGCCAAAAAGGGCGTATGCGTTTTTTCCTGAATATATTCAGGGAAAAACGCATACGCACTTTTTGGCCAACCAAGCAAGCTTGCAAAGGAAATCTGCACTACAATGAAGTCTCACTTCCCCCCGGTCAAAAGGGCCATCTGAAAAAAGTGTAAAATCCAGAAAGGCAACAGGCCATTGAGAACTGGGAGCCTTGTTATGCTGATGGGCGGGATGTAAATTGCCAACAGACACTCGGGAGAAGTGTATGGTGTTTCCTGAAACATCTAAAAAACAAAGCAACAGAGCCTAGGGCAGTTCCACTTATGGTCCTATATCTTAGGGAAATTAAAATCAAAAAGAGACAGCCACCCCAAAGTTTGGAACGGCTCTGTTTACAAGAACCTCGTTTACAGTACAAGTTCAACATCGCAGAAAGTGAAAAATGGATAAAGAACTTGTGGTACTTACGTACAATGCAGTATCACTCAGCAATGAAATCTATGTCATCAGGCCCGTAGCAGCATAATGAGTAGATTCAGGTACGATGATTCTAACTGAAATAAGTCACAGAGAAAAAGAAACATCATAAGATATCAGTAATACACGGAATGTAAACTTGGCTACACAGGAACTGAATTCCAAAACAGAACAGGGTCTCAAATTTAGAAAACCAACTTATGCTTGCTTAAGGGGAAATGTGAGTTGGGTTGCTGCATGAAACCGGAGATTGAAATGAGCACAGATAAAGTTCCTTAAGCCAAATATGGAATAGACAAGAGCTACTCCTTGCTCAACGAAATGGACTCAACACCACATATTAAACGCCTAAGAATGTACCTGACTAGTAAGTATCGTAAAACCTATGGATTGCTATGTCTCCAGAAGAGAATCAAGCATGTGTACAGGGGCATAAACGCAGCAGTGATAGGATTGGAGAGGTTCGGTGAGCAAATGAAGACCCTTTGAAGTCATATTGCATGGTACCCATTACACGGGTCTTAACTCTCCAGGTTTAAGGTATTCTTCCTTCAGCTAAAACATGCATGTGGAACCCAAGTATGATCAACCATGTGAACGGGAGACGTGTTCAAATATGTCTCAGTTTTCCTCCCCTGGTACTCGGGTGCAACATTCCAAATGCTTTACTAACACTCTCCCCACTTGGAGAGTCAGCGCCTTTAACCTCCTGTTTGGCCCAGTTTGCAATTTCTGCGGAAGATGAACAGGAATAGCGATAACCAATGAGAGACTAGCTGGAGGTGTCTGGACGGGCAAATTTAACTCTCATTTCCCACCAGGAAGAGGAAATAACCAAAGGCTCAGCGTGCCGTGCCGGAACCAGATTAGGGCCTGAAGCCATCCTGCGGTGTTGCGGCCAGGTCACAAGAAAGCAAGTTGAAGAAAGGAGCTCAGGGGCACTGTAAATCACAAACCTGCAGAGTTATAAAAGACAGCTATCGTCCAAAAATAGACTGAAGTAAGGCTGCCAAGAGGACTTGAAAGCGGGGCAGAATTGCAGGAAACCGATTTCAGGAGGTAGACTGGAATTGCATTGAAAGCATAGGAAAAGAGGCAGAACGTCCACAATGATGCACTTGGCCAAAAAGGGCGTATGCGTTTTTTCCTGAATATATTCAGGAAAAAACGCATACGCCCTTTTTGGCCAACCAAGCAAGCTTGCAAAGGAAATCTGCACTACAATGAAGTCTCACTTCCCCCCGGTCAAAAGGGCCATCTGAAAAAAGTGTAAAATCCAGACAGGCAGGACAGGCCATGGAGAACTGGGAGCCTTGTTATGCTGATGGGCGGGATGTAAATTGCCAACAACCACTCGGGAGAAGTGTATGGTGTTTCCTGAAACATCTAAAAAACAAAGCAACAGAGCCTAGGGCACTTCCACTTATGGTCCTATAGCTTAGGGAAATTAAAATCAAAAAGAGACAGCCACCCCTAAGTTTGGAACGGCTCTGTTTACAAGAACCTCGTTTACAGTACAAGTACAACATCGCAGAAAGTGAAAAATAGATAAAGAAGTTGTGGTATTTACTTACAAAGCAATATCACTCAGCAATGAAAGCTGTGTCATCAGGCCCTTAGCAGCACAATGAGTGGATTCAGGTATGATGATTCTAACTGAAATAAGTCACACAGAAAAAGAAACATCATAAGATATCAGTAATACACGGAATGGAAACTTGGCTACACAGGAACTGAATTACAGAACAGAACAGGGTCTCAAATTTAGAAAACCAACTTATGCTTGCTTAAGGGTAAAGGTGAGTTGGGGTACTGCATAAAACCAGAGATTGAAATGAGCACAGATAAAGTTCCTTAAGCCAAATATGGAATAGACAAGAGCTACTCCTTGCTCAACGAAATGGACTCAACACCCCATATTAAACGCCTAAGAATGTACCTGACTAGTAAGTATCTTAAAACCTATGGATTGCTATGTCTCCGAAAGAGAATCAAGCATGTGTACAGGGGCATAAACGCAGCAGTGATAGGATTGGAGAGGTTCGGTGAGCAAATGAAGACCCTTTGAAATCATATTGCATGGTACCCATTCCACGGGTTTCAACTACCCAGGTTTAAGGTATTCTTCCTTCAGCTAAAACATGCATGTGGAACCTAGAGTATGATCAACCATGTGATCGGGAGACGTGTTCAAATATGTCTCAGTTTTCCTCCCCTGGTACTCGGGTGCAACATTCCAGACGCTTTACTAACACTCTCCCCACTTGGAGAGTCAGTCCCTTTAACCTCCTGTTTGGCCCAGTTTGCAATTTCTGCGGAAGATGAACAGGAATAGCGAGAACCAATGAGAGGCTAGCTGGAGGTGTCTGGACGGGCAAATTTAACTCTCATTTCCCACCAGGAAGAGGAATTAACCAAAGGCTCAGCATGCAGGGTCGGAACCAGATTAGGGCCTGAAGCCATCCTGCGGTGTTGCGGCCAGGTCACAAGAAAGCGAGTTGAAGAAAGGAGCTCAGGGGCACTGTAATTCACAAACCTGCAGAGTTATAAATGACAGCTATCATCCAAAAATAGACTGAAGTAAGGCTGCCAAGAGGACTTGAAAGCGGGGCAGAATTGCAGGAAACCGATTTCAGGAGGTAGACTGGAATTGCATTGAAAGCATAGGAAAAGAGGCAGAACGTCCACAATGATGCACTTGGCCAAAAAGGGCGTATGCGTTTTTTCCTGAATATATTCAGGGAAAAACGCATACGCACTTTTTGGCCAACCAAGCAAGCTTGCAAAGGAAATCTGCACTACAATGAAGTCTCACTTCCCCCCGGTCAAAAGGGCCATCTGAAAAAAGTGTAAAATCCAGAAAGGCAACAGGCCATTGAGAACTGGGAGCCTTGTTATGCTGATGGGCGGGATGTAAATTGCCAACAGACACTCGGGAGAAGTGTATGGTGTTTCCTGAAACATCTAAAAAACAAAGCAACAGAGCCTAGGGCAGTTCCACTTATGGTCCTATATCTTAGGGAAATTAAAATCAAAAAGAGACAGCCACCCCAAAGTTTGGAACGGCTCTGTTTACAAGAACCTCGTTTACAGTACAAGTTCAACATCGCAGAAAGTGAAAAATGGATAAAGAACTTGTGGTACTTACGTACAATGCAGTATCACTCAGCAATGAAATCTATGTCATCAGGCCCGTAGCAGCATAATGAGTAGATTCAGGTACGATGATTCTAACTGAAATAAGTCACAGAGAAAAAGAAACATCATAAGATATCAGTAATACACGGAATGTAAACTTGGCTACACAGGAACTGAATTCCAAAACAGAACAGGGTCTCAAATTTAGAAAACCAACTTATGCTTGCTTAAGGGGAAAGGTGAGTTGGGTTGCTGCATGAAACCGGAGATTGAAATGAGCACAGATAAAGTTCCTTAAGCCAAATATGGAATAGACAAGAGCTACTCCTTGCTCAACGAAATGGACTCAACACCCAATATTAAACGCCTAAGAATGTACCTGACTAGTAAGTATCTTAAAACCTATGGATTGCTATGTCTCCGAAAGAGAATCAAGCATGTGTACAGGGGCATAAACGCAGCAGTGATAGGATTGGAGAGGTTCGGTGAGCAAATGAAGACCCTTTGAAGTCATATTGCATGGTACCCATTCCACGGGTTTCAACTACCCAGGTTTTAGGTATTCTTCCTTCAGCTAAAACATGCATGTGGAACCCAGAGTATGATCAACCATGTGATCGGGAGACGTGTTCAAATATGTCTCAGCTTTCCTCCCCTGGTACAAGGGTGCAACATTCCAGACGCTTTACTAACACTCTCCCCACTTGGAGAGTCAGCGCCTTTAACCTCCTGTTTGGCCCAGTTTGCAATTTCTGCGGAAGATGAACAGGAATAGCAAGAACCAATGAGAGGCTAGCTGGAGGTGTCTGGACGGGCAAATTTAACTCTCATTTCCCACCAGGAAGAGGAATTAACCAAAGGCTCAGCATGCCGGGCCGGAAACAGATTAGGGCCTGAAGCCATCCTGCGGTGTTGCGGCCAGGTCACAAGAAAGCGAGTTGAAGAAAGGAGCTCAGGGGCACTGTAATTCACAAACCTGCAGAGTTATAAATGACAGCTATCGTCCAAAAATAGACTGAAGTAAGGCTGCCAAGAGGACTTGAAAGCGGGGCAGAATTGCAGGAAACCGATTTCAGGAGGTAGACTGGAATTGCATTGAAAGCATAGGAAAAGAGGCAGAACGTCCACAATGATGCACTTGGCCAAAAAGGGCGTATGTGTTTTTTCCTGAATATATTCAGGAAAAAACGCATACGCCCTTTTTGGCCAACCAAGCAAGCTTGCAAAGGAAATCTGCACTACAATGAAGTCTCACTTCCCCCCGGTCAAAAGGGCCATGTGAAAAAAGTGTAAAATCCAGAAAGGCAGGACAGGCCATGGAGAACTGGGAGCCTTGTTATGCTGATGGGCGGGATGTAAATTGCCAACAGACACTCGGGAGAAGTGTATGGTGTTTCCTGAAACATCTAAAAAACAAAGCAACAGAGCCTAGGGCACTGCCACTTATGGTCCTATAGTTAAGGGAAATTAAAATCAAAAAGACACAGCCACCCCAAAGTTTGGGACGCCTCTCTTTACAAGAACCTCGTTTACAGTACAAGTTCAACATCGCAGAAAGTGAAAAATGGATAAAGAAGTTGTGGTATTTACTTACAAAGCAATATCACTCAGCAATGAAATCTGTGTCATCAGGCCCTTAGCAGCACAATGAGTGGATTCAGGTATGATGATTCTAACTGAAATAAGTCACACAGAAAAAGAAACATCATAAGATATCAGTAATACACGGAATGTAAACTTGACTACACAGGAACTGAATTACAGAACAGAACAGGGTCTCAAATTTAGAAAACCAACTTATTCTTGCTTAAGGTTAAAGGTGAGTTGGGGTGCTGCATAAAACCAGAGATTGAAATGAGCACAGATAAAGTTCCTTAAGCCAAATATGGAATAGACAAGAGCTACTCCTTGCTCAACGAAATGGACTCAACACCCCATATTAAACGCCTAAGAATGTACCTGACTAGTAAGTATCTTAAAACCTATGGATTGCTATGTCTCCGAAAGAGAATCAAGCATGTGTACAGGGGCATAAACGCAGCAGTGATAGGATTGGAGAGGTTCGGTGAGCAAATGAAGACCCTTTGAAGTCATATTGCATGGTACCCATTCCACGGGTTTCAACTACCCAGGTTTAAGGTATTCTTCCTTCAGCTAAAACATGCATGTGGAACCTAGAGTATGATCAACCATGTGATGGGGAGACGTGTTCAAATATGTCTCAGTTTGCCTCCCCTGGTACTCGGGTGCAACATTCCAGACGCTTTACTAACACTCTCCCCACTTGGAGAGTCAGTCCCTTTAACCTCCTGTTTGGCCCAGTTTGCAATTTCTGCGGAAGATGAACAGGAATAGCGAGAACCAATGAGAGGCTAGCTGGAGGTGTCTGGACGGGCAAATTTAACTCTCATTTCCCACCAGGAAGAGGAATTAACCAAAGGCTCAGCATGCCGGGCCGGAACCAGATTAGGGCCTGAAGCCATCCTGTGGTGTTGCGGCCAGGTCACAAGAAAGCGAGTTGAAGAAAGGAGCTCAGGGACACTGTAATTCACAAACCTGCAGAGTTATAAATGACAGCTATCGTCCAAAAATAGACTGAAGTAAGGCTGCCAAGAGGACTTGAAAGCGGGGCAGAATTGCAGGAAACCGATTTCAGGAGGTAGACTGGAATTGCATTGAAAGCATAGGAAAAGAGGCAGAACGTCCACAATGATGCGCTTGGCCAAAAAGGGCGTATGCGTTTTTTCCTGAATATATTCAGGAAAAAACGCATACGCCCTTTTTGGCCAACCAAGCAAGCTTGCAAAGGAAATCTGCACTACAATGAAGTCTCACTTCCCCCAGGTCAAAAGGGCCATCTGAAAAAAGTGTAAAATCCAGAAAGGCAGGACAGGCCATGGAGAACTGGGAGCCTTGTTATGCTGATGGGCGGGATGTAAATTGCCAACAGACACTCGGGAGAAGTGTATGGTGTTTCCTGAAACATCTAAAAAACAAAGCAACAGAGCCTAGGGCACTTCCACTTATGGTCCTATAGCTTAGGGAAATTAAAATCAAAAAGACACAGCCACCCCAAAGTTTGGGACGCCTCCGTTTACAAGAACCTCGTTTACCGTACAAGTTCAATATCACAGAAAGTGAAAAATGGATAAAGAACTTGTGGTACTTACGTACAATGCAGTATCACTCAGCAATGAAATCTATGTCATCAGGCCCATAGCAGCATAATGAGTGGATTCAGGTACGATGATTATAACTGAAATAAGTCACACAGAAAAAGAAACATCATAAGATATCAGTAATACACGGAATGTAAACTTGGCTACACAGGAACTGCATTCCAAAACAGAACAGGGTCTCAAATTTAGAAACCCAACTTATGCTTGCTTAAGGGGAAAGGTGAGTTGGGGTGCTGCATAAAACCAGAGATTGAAATGAGCACAGATAAAGTTCCTTAAGCCAAATATGGAATAGACAAGAGCTACTCCTTGCTCAACGAAATGGACTCAACACCCCATATTAAACGCCTAAGAATGTACCTGACTAGTAAGTATCTTAAAACCTATGGATTGCTATGTCTCCAAAAGAGAATCAAGCGTGTGTACAGGGGCATAAACGCAGCAGTGATAGGATTGGAGAGGTTCGGTGAGCAAATGAAGACCCTTTGAAGTCATATTGCATGGTACCCATTCCACGGGTTTCAACTACCCAGGTTTAAGGTATTCTTCCTTCAGCTAAAACATGCATGTGGAACCTAGAGTATGATCAACCATGTGATCGGGAGACGTGTTCAAATATGTCTCAGTTTTCCTCCCCTGGTACTCGGGTGCAACATTCCAGATGCTTTACTAACACTCTCCCCACTTGGAGAGTCAGTCCCTTTAACCTCCTGTTTGGCCCAGTTTGCAATTTCTGCGGAAGATGAACAGGAATAGCGAGAACCAATGAGAGGCTAGCTGGAGGTGTCTGGACGGGCAAATTTAACTCTCATTTCCCACCAGGAAGAGGAATTAACCAAAGGCTCCGCATGCCGGGCCGGAACCAGATTAGGGCCTGAAGCCATCCTGCGGTGTTGCGGCCAGGTCACAAGAAAGCGAGTTGAAGAAAGGAGCTCAGGGGCACTGTAATTCACAAACCTGCAGAGTTATAAATGACAGCTATCGTCCAAAAATAGACTGAAGTAAGGCTGCCAAGAGGACTTGAAAGCGGGGCAGAATTGCAGGAAACCGATTTCAGGAGGTAGACTGGAATTGCATTGAAAGCATAGGAAAAGAGGCAGAACGTCCACAATGATGCGCTTGGCCAAAAAGGGCGTATGCGTTTTTTCCTGAATATATTCAGGAAAAAACGCATACGCCCTTTTTGGCCAACCAAGCAAGCTTGCAAAGGAAATCTGCACTACAATGAAGTCTCACTTCCCCCCGGTCAAAAGGGCCATCTGAAAAAAGTGTAAAATCCAGAAAGGCAGGACAGGCCATGGAGAACTGGGAGCCTTGTTATGCTGATGGGCGGGATGTAAATTGCCAACAGACACTCGGGAGAAGTGTATGGTGTTTCCTGAAACATCTAAAAAACAAAGCAACAGAGCCTAGGGCACTGTCACTTATGGTCCTATAGCTTAGGGAAATTAAAATCAAAAAGACACAGCCACCCCAAAGTTTGGGACGCCTCTGTTTACAAGAACCTCGTTTACAGTACCAGTTCAACATCGCAGAAAGTGAAAAATGGATAAAGAAGTTGTGGTATTTACTTACAAAGCAATATCACTCAGCAATGAAATCTATGTCATCAGGCCCTTAGCATCACAATGAGTGGATTCAGGTATGATGATTCTAACTGAAATAAGTCACACAGAAAAAGAAACATCATAAGATATCAGTAATACACGGAATGTAAACTTGGCTACATAGGAACTGAATTACAGAACAGAACAGGGTCTCAAATTTAGAAAACCAACTTATGCTTGCTTAAGGGTAAAGGTGAGTTGGGGTGCTGCATAAAACCAGAGATTGAAATGAGCACAGATAAAGTTCCTTAAGTCAAATATGGAATAGACAAGAGCTACTCCTTGCTCAACGAAATGGACTCAACACCCCATATTAAACGCCTAAGAATGTACCTGACTAGTAAGTATCTTAAAACCTATGGATTGCTATGTCTCCGAAAGAGAATCAAGCATGTGTACAGGGGCATAAACGCAGCAGTGATAGGATTGGAGAGGTTCGGTGAGCAAATGAAGACCCTTTGAAGTCATATTGCATGGTACCCATTCCACGGGTCTCAACTCTCCAGGTTTAAGGTATTCTTCCTTCAGCTAAAACATGCATGTGGAACCCACGTATGATCAACCATGTGAACGGGAGACGTGTTCAAATATGTCTCAGTTTTCCTCCCCTGGTACTCGGGTGCAACATTCCAGACGCTTTACTAACACTCTCCCCACTTGGAGAGTCAGCGCCTTTAACCTCCAGTTTGGCCCAGTTTGCAATTTCTGCGGAAGATGAACAGGAATAGCGAGAACCAATGAGAGGCTAGCTGGAGGTGTCTGGACGGGCAAATTTAACTCTCATTTCCCACCAGGAAGAGGAAATAACCAAAGGCTCAAAGTGCCGTACCGGAACCAGATTAGGGCCTGAAGCCATCCTGCGGTGTTGCGGCCAGCTCAAAAGAAACCGAGTTGAAGAAAGGAGCTCAGGGGCACTGTAATTCACAAACCTGCAGAGTTATAAATGACAGCTATCGTCCAAAAATCGACTGAAGTAAGGTTGCCAAGAGGACTTGAAAGCGGGGCAGAATTGCAGGAAACCGATTTCAGGAGTTAGACTGGAATTGCATTGAAAGCATAGGAAAAGAGGCAGAACGTCCACAATGATGCACTTGGCCGAAAAGGGCGTATGCGTTTTTTCCTGAATATATTCAGGAAAAAACGCATACGCCCTTTTTGGCCAACCAAGCAAGCTTGCAAAGGAAATCTGCACTACAATGAAGTCTCACTTCCCCCCGGTCAAAAGGGCCATCTGAAAAAAGTGTAAAATCCAGAAAGGCAACAGGCCATTGAGAACTGGGAGCCTTGTTATGCTGATGGGCGGGATGTAAATTGCCAACAGACACTCGGGAGAAGTGTATGGTGTTTCCTGAAACATCTAAAAAACAAAGCAACAGAGCCTAGGGCAGTTCCACTTATGGTCCTATAGCTTAGGGAAATTAAAATCAAAAAGAGACAGCCACCCCAAAGTTTGGAACGGCTCTGTTTACAAGAACCTCGTTTACAGTACAAGTTCAACATCGCAGAAAGTGAAAAATGGATAAAGAACTTGTGGTACTTACGTACAATGCAGTATCACTCAGCAATGAAATCTATGTCATCAGGCCCGTAGCAGCATAATGAGTAGATTCAGGTACGATGATTCTAACTGAAATAAGTC